>NC_073303.1:164397551-165082213 GCF_027595985.1 Sorex araneus | reverse complement strand
ACTGTGTATTTCTCTCTTAAACTTTTTTTTAAATTACCTATTAATTAGCTGATATATATCATGAGATGAGCGTTTAAATTATATTGTCCTTTCATGCCATAAGGTTTTCTGGACTCATTTTATCTATTTTACAGAAAGAGAAGGTGGGAGTGGGATGGGAAATAATTAATAATGTAGAAATATATCAGGCTATTATACAGTTTGGAAACACTTCTAAACAGTAGTGAATTTACTCTACAGAGTGTTTTAGAGCATCCACGTGCTTACTTCAGATAATTCAAAATACTCAGGAAAATTGAACACTATCTTTTTTGAATAATTTGATGATATAAATAGGCCTAGTTATTGTACTATACTTTGTGGACAGAGATTTTAATGATAAATAAAAGTTAAAAACATAGGGTATATATCTATATAAAGATGAATCAAGGCAACATACACAATGTTTATGATTAAGATCAAGATCCAGACGACAAAACTCATTATAGCAGACCCTTTCAGTCCCCTAATATTTTATATGATTACTTTTTTAAAAAATGTATGAGTATTGCTATTTATTTGGCCATTGATTAAGCTGATTGAGCATGGGCATTAACTCCACATTACTTTTATTCAAAATTTTTCAAAATTGGATAGCAGTGAGATAGACCATTCCAAAGCTGTTCATAATTGGATTTCAGTCATACAATGATCTGGTACCCATCCCTCCACCAGTGCACACCTCCCACACCAATGTCCCCTGTTTCACCACCACTATGTCCCAGGTTCCCACCCCCTACCTGAGCCTCCCTCTATGGGAAGCACTTTCCTTCTTGCTCTATCTCTTCTTTTCTTTTATTCATTATGGTTTGCAATACAGGTGCTAAGAGGTTATGGTGTTTGTTCTGGGCATTCAGCATTTTTACTGGGACAGTAAGGCTGAAGTAGCTTTTCAATTGGGTGGCACCTTTGGGGTGTGGATGTGACTACTGAGGCTTCTGGAAGTACAGGAAAATGGGGGGAGGTAGCCCATTCCGACCATGAGAAAACCTGGAGATTTCAGTCACAAAACCCACATAGCAAAACTTTCAGCAGATTATATCTTGGTAAGGTCCATCCTGAGTCAGTGGAGTCACGTCGAGAGTATGGTAGTGATTTTGGATTGTGGAAGCAAGTGACTTCTGGGAGCTCTGCTTGGGCGGGTACAGGCCAACCCACCCTTGTCTAATTTACCCCAGTCTGTTCAGCCATGTGAGAGTCCAAGCTTAACTGTGGCTTTTGATCTCTTTCAAGATTTATTTATGGGTCTCTGAAGCAAGGCCAGTAGTAGAGTTTACAGGATGAAACTTGAGTTGGTTCATGGGGGTGAGCGCCAGTGTTTTCATGAGTATTGGGCAGTGGGGTGTGGTAGCCCATCCCAACTCTTAGAAAGCCTAGAGATTTCATTCACAAAACCTGCATACCATAATTTTCAGCAGATTATAACTTGGTGAGGTCTATTCTAAGATGGTGGAGTCAGGCTGTGGGGTATGATGGTGATTTTTGATTGTGGAAGCTAGTGGCTGCTGGGGGGCTCTGTTTGGGTGGGCCACCAAGCCATCCTCCCCTCCCCCCATTTACCCCAGTTCAGGCATGCACAGGTCTGAGATTAACTGTGACTTTTGATCTCTTTCAAGATTTATCTATGGGTCTCTGAAATAAGGCCAATAAATGAGCCTGTATAGTTGAGCTGGAGGTGGTTTGTGGGCAGGGCTCCCACATACTCAACTTTTGGCCATTTAATTTCTTGGGAAACTTGCACCCAAGTTGTTGGGGTCTGGCCAAAGGCACAGCGACTATTTTGCGATGTCAGGAAGCCTGAAGGCACCATCAGGCTGCTGATGCAATCGCCCCACAGGGACAAGTACAGGTTGACCTGTTGGCAGCACCGTACCCCGGTCTTTTCTTTTGTAGAAGTCAAGTAACCTATAGTTAAATAGTGTCATGATTGTTTTAAGTTTAAATTCCACAGTTTTTATTTTAACACATTTTCATGGTAACAATTAGAGAATTATTATTTTCATTTTTTGTTAGATTGATGAATGTTAGGTCAATATTTAAAAAATAGATAAATTACATTAGATTTATAAATTTGACACATAACAGAAATAAAATTATTATATTTGGTCACCTAGGCAAGTACACTACACCAGTTTTGTTTATAGGGTCTAGTCTTTTTACTTACATATACATTTGGGATATATGTGTAAGCAACTGAATACAAACTGAGTAAAAATTAAGGATTTTAAATTAGAGATACATAATGTTTTATGTGAAATTCAAACAGTAAGCAGAAGTGTTGAAAGAAATTAAATTTACTACCCAGACAAAAATGCTATTGGCATCATAATGGACGGCATTATAGATGTTAGATGCATATCACACATAAATATTGATGTACAACTCTGAAATATCAGGATACTACTATAAATATTTTTTGCAAGCACAGGAAAATTGTGATTATGATTATAAATAAACATATTTTCCTAAATTTAAAATAAGGATTATACAAAATTGCCCTAAGCATTTATGTTCAGTTTAAATTGCTGATTACTTTTTGATAATATAATATGCATTTCTAATAATTTTGTTTTTATATTTAATTTACTACATTGTCCAGAAACTTTATTAAATATTTAATTTATGTGAAAGTGCTAGATAAATCATACAAAAATTAGAATAACTTTCAGGTCCCAGAATTAAACGGATATTCAATAAATTGAAAGTTTTTGCATGTTTCTTACAACTATATTTCTTTTTTATTACCTGGTAATATTCCCTATTTTTTCACTTATATTATAGTTTTATTACACGTATGTAATTAATGGAAAGACAAACTGCTCATGTTTGTATATTTCTAAAAACAGCATCATCAAAATTTTATATATTTTATAAAGGTTGCTTCATTTAAACCACATATTTTTGAGGTTTATTAATGTCGTTACACATAAATCAAGTGCATTTATTTTATTTCTGTATAACATTTTGTTATGACAGGGTCTTAAATTTGTGTCACTTCTCAACTGTTATATTTTATTACTTTTTATTGTAGTACATCATAGGTAATGCTTCTATTATATTGAATCACATAAAGGGAATCTCCACTATTCCATAATAGAAGATTAAAAAAGGTAATGCTAGAAGAATCATTTCTGAATACATTTCTGCAGACATAATAAAAATAGTATTGTTATAAAGTATTTATTAATATCCTAGGAATGAAATTGCTTTTACAGTGGTATATCTAGGTAAATTCTAAATATACTAGGTAAATTCAAGTTTATCTTTGATACGTTTCTATCGTTTATCTTTGTTTCCTGTGCTGTTGCGTCTTGTTTACTTTTTAAAAATTTGACACACACAAGCACACACATATATATGTATATGTATGTATGTATGTATTTATCTACTTTGCTTTTGTTTTTGCTTTTGTTTTGAGGACTCCCCAGACATCCTCAGATTATCCAGGAACCATTCCCATAAATCCTCAGTCAACCAAATCAGTGGTACTTTGGAGTATCAAGGATGCAATACTTTTCAGGTCCTGCTGGTTCAAGGACTATTAGGGTCTCTGTTGGTGGTTTGGGTCTGTGGGTACATTTAGCAATACTTGTTTCTGGGCATTAAAGTCAAGTCAGGTACATGAAAAACTTACTTCTGTACTATATCCCACTCTTCACAAGTGTATTTTTGCTTAAATGTGTTATAGTTATAGCTTTTATCTTTAATACACTATTTTACCTAGGTTTTATGTTTACATGTTTATACAAAGTAAACATACATTTAACTCTTCTTCCAATTATAATGGAGGAAATAAACACTGTTCTCTTTTTTATATGTGAAATGTCATTAATTCATAAAATTTATTTTAATTTTATGTATGTATGTTCTTTTGGAGATGTCGTCAATTTTATATCACCTCTTCTGAGTTTTGAGATGAATAATCTGTTAACAGATACGGCCTCTTATTTAAGAGTCTTTATTATCAAGTAAAATGTTTTTTACAGATTTTTGCTAGTTCTCTTTTCTAAAGATTTTATATTCTTGGACTATTTATTTTAACACTTTATTTTACTCATACATTTATATACACATGTTGAGATTATCAAGGATATTTCCCTTTTTAATCTGCTAGTTTTAAAATAATCTTATATGTCTTAGAACCTGTATAGTCAACTATTATTTATTGTCATTATAATTACTATTTTGGTTTAGGGGCCTCACTCAGCTGTGCTCAAGACGTACTCCTTACTCTTTGTCCATGCCCATTGATGCTCAGGTGATCATTTGTAATGCCGGGGATCAAGTTAAGTCAGCCAATTCAAGGCAAGAATATTACCCAATGTACTGTCTCTTGGACTGCAGCAATAACACAATGGGTAGGGCACTTGCCTTACATGTGACCAACCTGGGTTCGATTCCTTCATCCATCTCAGAGAGCCCAACCAGCAACCGAGAGTATCCCGCCCACACATCAGAGCCTGCAAGCTACCCATGACGTATTTGATGTGCCAAAAATAGTAACAAGTCTCACAATGGAGATGTTACTGGTGCCCGCTCAAGCAGAATCAATGAACAATAGGATGACAGTGCTACTGTCTCTTCTTTCACTTATTATTGACAGTCATTATTATATTAGACCAATTAATGTTTTCCTAATACTTTAATAATATTTGTTTTGGCAATATTTATTTATTATTTAAAAAAGAACTGGGTTGTGGATCATACGTACTCTCCCCTGTGATTTGCAGTAATGTTATTGATAGAGTTTCCTTCATAAAACTTTTCTATACCACACCCTTCATCAAAATGCCTGCTTCCTTCTACCAATATCCCAAAGTCTCCTCCTGCTGTCCTTGCTGTCACCCTCCTTGGTCAGCTCAGTTGTGTAGCCTTTGACTATTTGTTATTGTCTTATTATGTTTCTTTATATCCCACATCTATGACCAAACACAATATATATAGGATACAACTAGTTGGCACAAACCAATGGAGGTCACACTTGATAAGTGCTTAAAATTTTGCTAAGCATTTCACGAAGTATATCCAAAATATCATTTTTTCAAATAATTTAAAAAATTCTTAAGTATGTAAATTAATCTGTTGTATATGCATTTATAATTGTGAAAACTTCCCAGAAAAAAATTTTGTAATCATCTTTGGACTCCTTTTATTAATAATAATGTGTCTCTATATTTATATGATCTTTTATGGTCAAGTTGGTAGCTACAAAATTTCATTGGGAAACCTCAAATCAGCAAGACAGTGAGAATGGAAACCATAAGTTATCAAGTGCATGCTTGGAAATGGTGAAGGCCATTTTAACTGCAAGTCAGTCACAAGGTCATACTTAGGGTAAAGTTGTAAAGAAATAAACTATACAGAGAGAAGAGAGAAGCTTCAAATGTGAACATTTCAAATCTACTGCAAATTCATTTTGCTATATTAAACTTGGGTAGCTTACTATTATACTTCTATATATGCATATATACACACATATTTCCCTTTTTCTCATTTCTTTTATTTTTTGAATCAGCCCTAGCCTTGATATTATTTTCTTCATCACTACTTCAATTTATGTTTTTAATATTATTTTATTGTATAAAATAAAAGATAGGTTATATATTTTCTCTTAAGAGTTTCTTAAAACACTTAATTCAGATCACAGCAATTCTCTTCTCTCTTTCAGAATTACAACTATTATAATCTTGTGTTTAGTTTCACTTTTTCTCACTTTTTTTTTTTCACTTTATATTTTCTCTTTAGGCAATGTTGGTTTATAAGGTTATATGTTTTAGGGATGCAGTTTATACTTCTTAGCGGTTCATGTAACCACAACACATTCACTACCCAAAAGCCTACCATCAGTTGAATATCCTCCACCCAGATATTTTTTTTCCCTACAGGTATTCAGAGGCCATCAGGGGTAGTCCGGGAGGCTGGGGAGAGGGATGGTGTGGATGAAAGAACCCAACTCAGGCCTCAAACATGCAAGTCATGGAATCTACCACTTTGTTTTAAATACAGTACAATTTTTTTAATATTATAATTCCTGCCTCATAATTTTTTTTAAAAGTTATAAGCTAGTATTACTTTAACTTATCTTTGCCACACCAAAAGGTGATAAGGGCTTGCTCCTGGCTCTCTGCTCAGGAATTACTGGGGATTGAACACAAGTCAGCCACATGCAAGATAAGAACCCTGCCCTCTGTACTATGTCTCTCTAGGCCCTACACTAGTATGATTTTAAACAATTTCTCCTCTTCATTGTTCTTTTTGTTGAAACTTCAGTTAATCTCATGTTTAAACTGTCAGATAAACCATAAGGTTTGTTTGCATCATAAATATTTACATAACCCATTCAATATCTCTGTCCTACATTCTTTGTTATAAAAGTAGACCTTTCTCACCTATTTCATAGCATAGGAATAAGGTATCTTATTTTAGGACAGTTGAAAGAAATATTTTTTTTATATGTATGTATTTTTGTAAAAAAAGAAATATTTTTCTTTTCTTTTTAGGTCACACCCAGCGATGCTCAGGGGTTACTCCTGGCTTTGCACTCAGGAATTGCTCCTGGCAGTGCTTGGGGGACCATATGGGATGCCGGGGATCGAACCCAGTTCGGCCGTGTGCAAGGCAAATGCCCTACCTGCTGTGCTATCACTCCAGCCCAAAAAAAGAAATATTTTAGCAAAGGTTATATTATATTTATTATATGGTGTTGGTGGAACGTAGGAAAATGATACATGACATTAGCTCAATAAATATTTGTTGAGTGTCTCAATAGATGGATGACTAAATTATGGATTAGATGTAAAGTTACCTTAAACTGTCTTTAGAATCATATAATAAATTATAGATGACTGGAAATGTTTTAAGTGTTCTTTAGCATAGGTTAGAATAAATAAATAAATAAGAACTGTATTAGATAGGAATCTGACCTTAAACAGTTCTTATCATCTAATAGGGAATGTATTCTAGCTACTTTGTATATCAATTGCTTTGTTCTTTAACCTTGGCAGGGAAGTGATAAGAAACGATGCTGTCAATAAGTTAAAAGGTAATACTTCCTACTTTGACTGTTCTTTGGTTTGTGCTTTGTTTATTGCTTGTGACATACAAAGTATGATTTAGTTCATGCTGACTGCTGTCATGAGTTAAGTGGAACTGCACCATGTATTCAGATTTTATACCAGCTAGGCACAACTTTTGATGAGTTTTAAGTGGAGCAAACAAAATGAACTATTGCACGAGGTCCTTAATAAAAATTTTGCAATTTTCAGGTGTGAATTTTAATACAATACACAGAAGGAAAATCTGGGTCTTAAGCAGTGTGGTTTTATATTTTTATGTTTATTACATTGTGTTTTATATACCCGTTTTATATTTAATTTTGTTTATCTTGAACATTGTGCAAGATAAAGCAACGTTAAAGAGCATTCAAATACATAGAAAAGTTAACGTGATCAATTATTTAGTTTCAGGTACAGCAGGGTCTTTTTTTTTTTTTTTGGCTGAAAACTCCAAGCCTTCTTGGAGTCAAGGTTGGCAACCTCCTTCCATCTCCCTGTACTCCAAAAACCCCAGTAGCCACATCCATGTTTTACCTCTACCTCCATGTAAGCCCATTGCCCAGTTAAATATTCTGGACTTTATGTAAATAACCTCCAAATTCTACAATGCTAACATCTGGTAGGAGTATGCCAGATTAAATGGGAATGTAATGTAGAAGCCAACTAAGTTTGACTAACTGCAACATTAACAAAGAAGACTGTAAAAAACTGAAGCACGCCATCGGGCGCGCACACTTGCGGGCTCTCCGGGTGGCTCTGTCTCACTGCCAGCGTTTGGTGCTCTAGAACTGCTGTGTAAGGGCTGGATCGGGAAGGCCGGTGGTCAAGGACAGGCGAAGGAAGAAAGAGGACCAAGCTGGTTGCTGATTAGTTACCGTTTATTCAATCTTCCATCTTTCTCATCTCCCACACTCTCAGCTTCGTCCTTTCTCTGGATCTGCTCCAGCCTCTCTGGATTCTCTAGTCTCTCCTACTCTCTTCCGCCTTGCTCTCTAGGCTACACCCAGCCAGGTAGCAAAATCATCATAAGAAAGCCTGCCTGAGGGCAGGGCATTCCAAAGCCCTTCCTGACTCTTAAGGTTTTTTTCCTTTCCTTAGTCCAAACACTTATAAACATCTTAATACTAGTTATTTTTGTATGGACATAGCAAGAGATACACTGAGGCTTGCAAGGCAGTTCTCCTGGCAACATCTTGCCACAGACTCAGACTACAGCACTCAGGCCAGATTAAAGATTCCTCACACTAGCGGGGTCCAAATCTAGTTATTACTGTTTGGATCATGACAACATTTGTCCATGATCAAGCTCTTAACTTATAGTTAAGCATTAGGCACTTTGGCCAGGCCCATCTCGATGCCAGGGTAGCACACAGCTCATTGCTTGCCCTGAGTCCGTCTTGTCCCTCGTCAGGACCCTGCTTTTGGGGTTGCTAGGAAGTAAGGGCAGCTGAGGCTTAGGTTGAGAGAACAGATGCCCGAAAGGAAAATATCATGTAGAGTCAAATGACTCCCAGGTTACAAAAGCATAGCATTTGCTAAGTCTTCCTGTGTCCATACAAAAAGGACTTGCTCTGAATAAACTATGCAAAGGACTCAAGGAGAAAAGAAAAACATTATTTACAAGTCAACAAAACACTAAGAAAGAAGCTACAAATAAACAAAGAGGAATGGGAGCACTGTAACGTGAGTAACCCAATAAATCTAAACTACCTGAGGCTATGTAATCCTACAAAAGACTCCACATTTTTTAGTAAATTTTCAGACTTAATGTTCCCATGGCAAGATACAAGAATTTTCATAAAATTTCTTTACTAAAGTACATTATTTATCATTTCCTTAGATATTTAAAATAGTGGCAACAGCAATATAAAATAAATTATTTTGGATCTGCTAAGGGGGTTGGCCTGAGTGGTAGTTTAGAAAATAGACACAATGGTGGAAGAAAAAGTCACAGTGGGGGTGGGATTGGTGTTGGAATATTGAATATTTATGACAAAAGCATCATGAACAACTTTGTAAACCTCGGTAGGTACTGTCTCTTGGACTGCAGCAATAGCACAGTGGGTAGGGCGTTTGCCTTGCACTCGGCTGACCAGGGATCGATTCCTGAGTCCCTCTCAGAGAGTCCCGCAAGCTACCGAGAGTATCCTGCCCGCACAGCAGAGCCTAGCAAGCTACCTGCGCCATATTCTATATGCCAAAAACCGTAACAACAAGTCTAACAATGGAGATGTTACTGGTGCCTGCTCAAGCAAATCCATGAACAAAGGGATGACAGTTCTACAGCGCTTCTGACAAATTCAAGGAACAACAAATAATCAAAGGCAGTGGAACCTTAGAGTTGGTCTACAGAACTAAGCTGACCTGGGGGTGGAGGACAGTTAGAAAAGAGATGTTATTTAGAAAATGGTGAAGAGGAGCCATAATCTGGTAGATGGTATGATATAGGAACGTTGTATGAATGGAATTCTTTTATTAATGGTATTATAAATGAAGGTTTATTAACAAAAATGGAAAAATAAATTAGTGCACACATAATAAGTCTTCATTTAATATTCTTTCCTCTGCTGACTTTTATTAATATTCTAATTTACATTATGTAAGCCTTATTATTTTAACAAATACTATATGTATTGTTTAAGTGGAACTATATTGCCCAAAACATAACACTATCTATATGCAAAACTTTTATTCCACAAACTTTATACCTACTAAACAAGTTCAAATTTTCCCCCCGTTCAATTGCAGACTAATCACTATTTTAACAATGCTCTATGAACTGAGCTATTAGATTTTTCATGTAAATGTAATCAAATATTTGTCCTTTTGTGTCTGGTTTACTTAATTTAGTATCATGTTTCTATGTTGAAGCATATGTGGCAAGTGTCAAATTTTGTTCTCTTTTCAGACCAGTATTATTGTACATTATTTATTTTGCTTATCCATTTATCTGTCAGTGGTTGTTTAGGTTGTGTTTGTATATGGGTGCTATCATAGAGAAGCACAGAGTGACTTGAAAAATGACAATTTTTCACAATTTTGGAGAGTTGGAAATGCAAATGTCAGGTAGTATGAGATTCACTGAAGAGGGCCTACTTCCTAGTTCATTCAATGCCTTCATAATGTGTTCTCATATATGGATGGTGTGAGGGAACTTTTGGGGTCTCATATCAGATGACTAATCCCATTCATGAGTGTGTTCACCTTTAATGTTCAATCATTCTCCAAAAGCTCTGAGTTCTGATAAGATTTCAACAAATATAGGCATGATATTAACATTCAACATTTTTCTGTTTTCCCCGTGTATTACCGTACCTATTCTTTTCCTTCTAATTATTATAGTCTTTATTTTTTTTTTTCGTCATGAGCAATGAGTATCTTTCCTTTATCTTAAACACAGTAGTGTGGTCTTCTCTGAAGACTTTGTAAAGTCCCTGCTCTTTGGAACCAACCTACAAGTTAAAGTTGTTTTCCAAATTGTTAAAATTGCTACTTTGTATTCCTATCCCAATGATTAAACTAAAACCTGTTGTTATAGATTCTTTTCAGAAGTGCAGAATTGCAAACTCTGAAGATCTAGATTTAAAAAATGAGAATGTCTACTCAGCATGTTACTCCTTTCTTTGCAGTTTATTATTCTGTACAGTTTAATAGAATTGAGAGATAGTTCCTCATTATTCTGTCTATTCCTTTTCATATAATTTATATTTATTTTAAAATAATATAAAGCATTGTATTATTCATTAGCCAGAAAGAAAGATTAACCCATCTCCAAATGAGAGAATATATGAATACTAATCTTATGTTAACTCAGGTCACAGAAGAGTTATTTAACACAATATTCAAAGCAAGATACAGGAGATATTTTTTAGATTGATAAAATACATACTTGGCAAAGGTCAGAAGCAAAGGAACTATTTTTATGGACAATAAAAAGTTGAAGTTCTTTGGGTTTTCAACTTTACATACTCTGAGTTAAAAACATTTTCTTGAGCAATGTCATAATTTTCATGAGCCTCAATATTTGAAAACTAGGCTGGAGTGATAGCACAGCGGGTAGGGCATTCACCTTACACACGGCCGACCTGGGTTCGATTCGTCCATCCCTCTCGGAGAGCCCAGCAAGCTACCGAAAGTATCTCACCCGCACAGCGAACCCTGGCAAGCTACCTGTGGCATATTCAATATGCTAAAAACGGTAACAATAAGTCTCACAATGGAGACGTTACTGGTGCTCACTTGAGCAAATCGATGAGCAATGGGATGACAGTGACAGTGACAGTACTGTATGTTAAACTAAATTATTTAATGTATTGTTTCTGTTGTGAAATATAGAAAATATTTTTATTTGCATTGACATTTATTACTTTAAAGGATTGTTTATTTTTCTAATGGAAGGCTCTGCCAGTAGATCTTGATTTAGTTATTGAGATATTTGAACTAGAAATTTAAAAAAAACTATTTATATAAATGGATAGATTATTAAGCTATAGACATAAGTAGAAGAAGCATTTAAAATTTTTTAAAACATATTTTTAAATAATTCAGACTGAAAAATGGCAATGAAAATCTTAAAGAAGGGGGCTGGAACGATAACACAGCGGGTAGGGCATTTGCCTTCTGCAATAGTACGGTATATATTTTTTCTTTCACAGTTTTCATAGAGAACTAGCAATTATAAATATTTATCCTTTATTTACTATAAGCAAAATTTCTTAAATACTAAAATAATATAACATTAGTAAGTATTACTATGTATTTTAAAGCTGGCAGTGTTTTGGCCCACACCTGGCGATGCTCAGAGCTAACTCTGTGCTCAGGATCGAACCCTGATGGTACTCAGAGGCGCATGTGCCATACACAGTGTTGGGGTGGAATACAAGGTTGATGCACACTAAGCAAGCTCTTTTTTTTTTTCCTAAAAGAAGAGTCTATTTAAGAGAATGAAAAGAAGGGGAAAGGGCAGGGAAACTCCCAACGCCCCTGTATGAGAGGGGTTCTCATAAGTAGGATTGCCAGTTCCTCATTTCTTGTGTTTGTTATATGCACTTTCAATGTAAAAACAAGCATATGCAAGCATGTATATTCTATTTTACACAATTTTCAGCATACTCCGCACATTGCCGTGCATCTCACTTAGTTTCACTTACTATGTTTGAGTATTTCATTATTTAATCAGTGTCCTATTGAAGAACATCTGTTTTCTATCTTTTGCTATTCAAGCAATGTTGCAATTCTTATCTCATATCTGTGTCATTTCACCCATATACAAATACCCCAGAAGATAAGTTTCTAGAAGTGGCATTCCTAAATCACGGGTATCGCTACTTTTAATTTTTACAGCTATTGTCCAATTACTGTTTAAGAGGTTGTTCCAATTTGCACTCCCGTAGGAAATGTACACAAATGCCTGTTTTCTATTGGTGAAGTTAGTGTTATCAAACATTTTGACTTATGTTATTCTTGCATTTCTTGGTTTTGTTTGGTATTTTGAATGAGATCGAATATCTTATGCTCAAGAGTCATCTGAATATCCATCTATGTCAACTCTGCCTATCTTTCTTCATATTCTTTTTTTAAAAAAAAATCAATCTTTTTATTGAATCACCGTGAGAACAGTTACAAAGTTTTCAGGTTTAATTTTCAGTCATACAGTGATCAAACACCCATCCCTTCACCAGTGCACATGTTCCACTACCAGGAACCCCAGTTAACCCCCCATCCCACCGCTACCATGCCTGTGTGGCAGGTGATTTTCACTTTACTCTCTCTTTACTTTGATTACATTCAATGTTTGAACAGAAAACCCACTATTGTTATTTGGAATTTCTCCCCAATACTCAGACCTGCTGAAAAGGCATCATTTGATAATTTGTTTTCTATTGCTGGTAATGAAGAATATATGATTTGGGATTTCTGGTATTTTAGTAATTAAGTCCAGAGTGATTTCTGCCAGAAGCCACTGGCAGAAATTGGTTTGTGTGCCTCTGGTGCTCTCTATCTAGTTTTGGGCATTATATTTTGCTTGGATATTCAACACCACCATTCAATTCTTCCTTCTAGGGGCAGATGCTAGGTCATCTATTTTCCATTGCCCACTTTGTATATTAAGAAAGGTTGCCACCACACCATTTGGAGAAATAGTCCTCGTCCCCACATAGTGGAGCCGTGTTTGTAGAAGCTCAGTGTTGCCAGGATTCCATCTGGAGAGGACAGGGAGACTGCACCTCCTCCATCTGGGGCACCCCAGTATTATCAACTCTTTTTGGGGCCCGGAGCTTTCTCCGGTGTTGCATTGCCCGCTGGCCAGGATACTTCACTGCTGAGTGTGGCAAGATGGCCCCGGGGGCGAGTTGATGGTGTGACTTCTGGGGTCAGAGGTGGACTGGAGGCCAGGATGGAACTTCCCAATTCCAGTGCCCCCATGCGGTTTGGAGAGGCAAGCTCTTTAACCCCTGTACAATCCTTTCAGCCCAACAAGTGTTGAAATTTTCTATAACTGCACTATCCAATATACAAGTCATGTGGGGCTATTTTAGTATAAATTAGAAAAAATAAAAATTGAAATTGTTATATTAGCTTCATTTCCTTATTCAGTGGTGGTGCAGGAGCGACAGTGTTGTGAGCAGAACACTTGCCTTGTATGTGGCTGGCCCAGGTTCAATCCCTGGCACCCCACCTGGCTCCCTAAGCACAGAGCCACAACAAGTCAGCCCTGAGCACTGCAAAGTGTGGCTCAAAGACCAAAACAAAACAAATCAAGGAGCCAGTGGCTACCATATTATACAGTTCAGGCAAAGAATACATTATGTTAACACAAAGTTCTAAATATTAGACAATGCCATTCATTAAGGAAAAACTTCCATCCCCTCGAATTCCCATGGTAGTGATCCTGACTCACCACCTTTTCTGGCAAATAACTGTCAACCTTCCAGTCAAGTGAAGTTGTCACTTACAATGTCTCATAATCTCATCTGCTACTGAGTTAAATTGCAACTCATTTTTCAAGGAGTCTTTTTTATTTTGTATGTATGGTGGGGCTGCAGACCCTGCAGTGCTCAGGATTTACTCCTGGCTCTGTGCGGATCACTCCAGGCAAAACTCTTGGGGCCCGGAGAAAACACGCAACCCGGAGATTCTTCTTCCAGCTATTTATTAAGAAACCTTCTCATGCAAACGGAAAAAAGGACGAACGAAGCAGGGACTAAGGACGAACGAAGGAAAAGGAACCAGGGGGACCCTAGCTAGGCAGCTTCCCTCCTTATATCCCTCTCGCTGCTTGTTTTCGCCCACGTGTCTGCATCTGATAGGTTAGTTACAGCTTATGGGCGTGGCAAGACATCCTGTTTCCTTATTAGGAATGGTTTTCGAAGCACACAGGTGTTGTTTACCAAGAAAGGTGCAATTTACAAGCACAGTGCAACTGTTGTTGCAAAGCACGGTCCCGTGGAGGCTCTCCACAGTTCCCCCTTTTTGTTTTAGAACAGCCAGTCTGCGTAGCAACCTCGGCCCCCTTGGCCTTACCCGTCATTGGGAGCCCTCTCGCTTGTAGGTCCCTGTCTTAGGTTGGTCCAAGGGTCAGGTGGGGTATAGTGCACCCTTTCAAACTCCTCAACTACAGGAGGTCCCCTGCAGTTAAGGGCTCTCAGCTGCATAATACCTTTGCTACATCCAGCTAACCTGATTGTTCTAAGCGAGATTATTATTTCAAAGTTGCAAGCCAAAGCTGCAGGGATTGCTGTGCCTCCAGGGCCACGAATGCCTGTAAATATCACGCTTTTGTAAATAGCTGTTCTTGCTGCATTTTGTATAGACACCAGGCAAAAAACCAAAGCAGCGAGAAGCAATAAGGACAGTCTGCTCCCACCCCCGCCCACTCTTTGATAAATGGAGGGGACTCCTACTCTGGGCCTATCAAGATGGGTAAGGAAGGGGGAAATCTATGCACAGGCGTTAAAGCAGGCCATGTTGTAGCAATGGCCCAGGAAGCTGCTTCTTCAGCTCATATCCCAGGAATCAGGCTGAGCACGAGCACCAGTTTGCACATCTTGGTCTACTGGAGGCGCAGTCTTCCGTGTCAGGCATTCAGGAATCCACGCTGGTTCTGCCCTGACCTGTGGAAAAAACACAAAACAGAACCCCTGGCCCGGGTTAGCACGGGGTCCGAGCTGTGCCATCCACCAGAAAGGGTATAGGTGGAATCAGTTTGGCGATGAATCAGGAGACTCTGGCGGTCTGAGATCCAAATCAGGTGCTTGAATTCTGCTTCTGATAAGACGTAAAGGGATCCAAAGTTTCTTAGCGGGGTTATCATCTGTTGAAACAAAAGCATAGCCTTTTCCTCGAATGAGGAGTTTCCCTGCTACCCATTCTTTGTCAATTTTAATCCAAATGGGAGAGTTAATAGTTTCTTGAGTGTGCGCATCTTCCTGAAAATGCCTCTCAGCTGCTGTATAGGGTTCTCCCTGAGGTAAATTTAAAAAGTTTAAAGTAAACAATGTCAGGGACAAGAAATCAAGTGGAGGCATACCTCCTTTTTTAATTTTCAATAACTGTGTTTTGAGGGTTCTATGGGCACGTTCGACTATGCCTTGACCCTGAGGGTTGTAAGGGATTCCAGTAATGTGTTTAATTTGCCATTCATCACAGAAATCTTGAAAAGCTTTACTAGTATAGGCTGGGCCGTTGTCAGTTTTAATAGCAGAGGGAACGCCCATGACAGAAAAACATTGTAGTAGGAAGGAGCAGACTGCTCTGGTTCTCTCAGAAGTCATGGGAACAGCCCATGTGAAGCCAGAATAAGTATCTATAGTTACATGGAGAAAAGGCTTCTTGGGGAAGCACGTGACGTGAGTAACATCCATTTGCCATAATTCATTGGTCTGTAGACCTCGGGGATTGGCCCCTGCCACATGGGAGGTACAGTGTAAAGGGGCACAAACAGAGCAAGCACGGACAATATGCCTGGCTTCTCGAATTGGGATACGATGATGAATATGAAGGCGCCGGGCGTTTGTGTGTAAGGCCTGGTGCTCTTCTGCAGCAGAGGTAAAAATTGGTGCTGCCAAGAGATCAGCGGCTTCATTTCCCTGGGCCATAGGTCCTGGAAGACCAGAGTGAGATCTGATATGAGTAATGAAAACAGGTTCAGAGCGCTTTTGTAAAAGCGCTTGTAGCTGCTCAAGTAATTGTTGGACTATAGGATTGGGGGCATTTAGAGCAGCCGTCACGATGCCAGGGAAGAGACCAACCACATAAGCTGAGTCTGAGACTATATTAGCAGGTCCTGGCACATGGGAGAGTAGATACACCAAAGTGGCAAGTTCCACTTGCTGGGCAGAGGTATAGTTAGTGTTTACTGTTGTGGTCAGGGCGGGTCCAGAAATTCCGCCTTTCCCTGAGGCAGAGCCATCAATATAATATACTGGAGCATCAGGAATAGGAGATGGGCGAATGATAGAGGAAATGATAAATGGGGTTTTTTTGAAAAAATCCCAAGTTTTTCCTGCTGGATAGTGGGAGGAAATTTCTCCTGAAAAATCAGCTAAACCTCTTTGCAAAGCATCACTGAGGGGCAGGATAGAAGCAATCTCTTTTTCAGGAATGGGGAGAACAATGATATGAGGATCAAATCCCAGCATGGCAAGGGCTCTCAGTCTTCCTTTGATTATGAGTTTAGTCATTAACTCAAGGTAAGGCACAAGAGTGCGAGACTCCTTATTGTGCAAATAAAGCCACTCTATTGGGCCCGAAAGCTGTGCTAGAGCAGCAGTGGGCGAGTGGGGAGTATCAAAAAGCAAAAGCCACAATTTTTCTCCCGGAACAAACCGGGAAAGATGGGATTTCTGGAGTCGATCTAGAAAAAATTCTAATTCTTTCCGAGCTTCAGGGGTAAACTGCCTAGGACTGTTCAGGGCGGAGTCGCCTTCAAGGGTCAGGAATAGATTACGGAGGTCTGAGTTGGGAATGCCCAGAGAGGGGCGAACCCAGTTAATATTTCCTAGCAGTTTTTGGAAGTCATTAAGGGTTTTCAGTTTATCATGGCGAATAGAAATTTTTTGAGGTCGTACGGTAGTACGCTCAAGAACATAGCCCAAATACTCATATGGAGACAACACCTGAATTTTTTCTGTGGCTACTTGTAACCCAGCTGCGGGTAGACGAGTCATAACATCCTCATACAATCTCTGGAGTTCTCCATCATTAGAACATGCAAGCAAGATATCATCCATATAGTGAATAACATAAGCCTGAGGAAACTTAACACGGGAAGGGCACAAGACCAAGTCAACAAAATACTGACACATGATAGGGGAATTGGTCATTCCCTGAGGTAGAACAGTCCATTGATACCTGCGCATAGGAGCGCGGTTATTAAGAGAGGGAACAGAAAATGCAAAACGCTTACGATCATCCGGATGGATAGGAATGTTGTAAAAACAATCTTTTAAATCAATGACAACCAGTGACCAATCTTTAGGAACGGCAGCAGGGGAAGGAAGGCCAGGCTGGAGAGCCCCCATGGGAACCATGGTGGCGTTAACATTTCGTAGGTCAGTCAACAGACGCCACTTGCCTGACTTCTTTTGGATAACAAAAACAGGGGAATTCCATTCTGAAAATGAGGTTTCTATATGTCCCAACTCCAGTTGTTCTTCTACTAAAGATTCTAACACCCTTAGTTTTTCATTATTAAGGGGCCACTGGGAAGACCACACAGGATGGTGGGATTTCCACTGAATACAGAGGGGTGCTGGGTGTGAAACCGCAGCAGCTCCGATTAAACAAGGAGAGGCCTCAGAGTCAAAGCCCACAGCAGGAAGTGGAACGGGAATCCTAATCTCCGCGTTCCACTGCTCAAGTAAATCCCGTCCCCATAAATTCATAGGTACGGGTGCTATGTAGGGCTGGAAAATGGCTGTAATGCCCTCTGGGCCAATACATCTTAGCCACCTGGCACTTTGCCGGACAAAGGAGGAAGGCATCATGCCTACTCCATACAAACCATAAGGTACTGCCTGCACGGCCCAGTTCCTGGGCCAATGTTGGGAAGAAATGACAGAGGCGTCGGCTCCTGAGTCAATCATTCCTATAAATTTCTTCCCATGAATCTCAATAGTTAAAAGTGGGCGGTTGTCTTTCTTCAGATGGGCAACACAAGCAATTATAGGATTTGTGCTGTCAAAATCTCCCCCACTAGGGCGAGTGGATAGACCTGGCACAACCAAAGGTAGCAAAAGGAGCTGAGCTATGGGTTGTCCCTTATCAAATGTCCAAACAGTAGGCACCGTGATAACAATTGTTATTTCACCAGTATGGTCAGGATCAATGACCACGGTATGAACAATAATTCCCTTAATAATAAAACTGTTGTTTCCCAAGAGTAGGCCTATAGTGCCTTGTGGAATTGGTCCCTTTATACCCGAATTTAATTTGTAGGGACACTGGGCAGGGGCTATAGTAATCATATCAGGGCAGGAAATATTCAAGGCTGCGCTTCCTGCCGTCACTGGTTGCAGTGAGTCTATTGATCGGAGCTCAGCTGACTGGAGTTCTGAGACTCCACCTTGGGGAGAGAGACTGCAAACGGAAACATCCCCGGATTTCGCTGGGCCTGGGGCTGGCCCCCTGACAAGTTTCCCGAATTGGAGTCAACAGCTGCATGAAAATTAAAGGGACAATCTTTGGCCCAGTGGTTTCCCTTTTTACATCTGGGACAGGGCCCAGGACGTGCTCTCACAGTAGCACGGTCTGGAGGTGCCCTGTAATCTTTACGAAAGTGGTCTGGTCTCCCACGATTGAAATATCCTTTCTGAGCTTGTCTCTGTACTGTACCGGTCTCAACAGTCCTAGCCTGCACTTTATGTCTAGCAGAACCAACATTCCTGCATGCGTCCAAGTACCCCATTATGTCTTCCTTCTCCTTAAGAGGGCGCAGAATGGCCTGGCAATCCTCATTAGCATTTTCAAAGGCCAATTGTTTAGTTAACAGCTCATGAGTCTCCTTACCCTCAACCTGCGTTTCTATGGCTTCCATTAATCTTCCTACGAAGTCTGCATAAGGTTCTGAGGCTCTCTGGACAATCTTTGTAAAGCTTTCTTTAAATTCCGCATCTGCATCAACCTTCTCCCACGCACGCAGGGCTACGCCACGGACATGAGCAAGAACAGCACGAGGCAAGGTGACTTGCCTTTCAGGATGGCGCCATTTTCCTTCACCAATTAACATCTTATGAGTCAATTTAATCCCTGAAAAGTTTCGTTCAGCATGGCCTAGGCCTTCAAACTCTGCCTTGGCCTCCTTGCTGAGCCACATTCTCCACTGCAAATACTGAGAAGAGCTTAAGCACGTCTTAGCAACCATGTGAAAATCTTGAGGTGCCCAGTGGGCCTTTTTACTCCAGTCTGTAAGATACTCTCTACAGTACGGAGATGTGGGCCCATATGAGACACAGGCCTGTTTGAAACGACTGAGAGAATCCATCCTTAACCTGCGGAAAGATGGAGGCCACTGCCTCTTTGCCTTGGCTGGGCGATTGGGAGCACGTCCCAAGCGGCCTGGAGGCCGATTGGTTGAGTCACTCTCGGACTCAGAATATGAGAAGGCCGTAGCAGACTCATAATCTGCATCACTTTCATCTGATGCACTGGACGTGGAGCTATATTCATCAGTCTGAGAAACATTCAGACTATGACAACCTTTTCGAGGCTTAGGTGTGGGAGGACCTGAGGCCGTATTATTCCTAATGTTCTCCACATCAATTGCACTATTCAAAAACAGGAGAATAGAATTAACAATCTCCCATGTAGTCCAGAATTTCTGGGGGATCTTAGTCCCTTTCTTAGATGCCTTATAGACATTTTTCCTAACTTGTCTCCAAATCCTGCTTTCTAGAGTTCCTTCGTCTGGGAACCATGGGTTAACCTCATAAACTACTTTAAGGCAGGACCGGAGTTGGTCTCTGGAAACGTAGAGTTCCGGGTTTCCTATTCTGCGGGAGAGAGACTGAACGAAATCCACAAATGACTTGCCCTGTTCAGTCTGGCTCGAGAAAATACGAAAGATCTTGGGAAGGCCCAGAATCTGTCCCATCTTAGTGGGGGATTGCTGCTAGGATTCTAAACCGCAGCACACACAAAAAATCCTGATCTCCCGCTCACCTTCTAAAGTGGGGCGCACCGAACGCTTATTCTTACCTTTAGTTGATAGTTCGTGCCGACCCAGGGACGCCAGCTGTAAGAAAACACGCAACCCGGAGATTCTTCTTCCAGCTATTTATTAAGAAACCTTCTCATGCAAACGGAAAAAAGGACGAACGAAGCAGGGACTAAGGACGAACGAAGGAAAAGGAACCAGGGGGACCCTAGCTAGGCAGCTTCCCTCCTTATATCCCTCTCGCTGCTTGTTTTCGCCCACGTGTCTGCATCTGATAGGTTAGTTACAGCTTATGGGCGTGGCAAGACATCCTGTTTCCTTATTAGGAATGGTTTTCGAAGCACACAGGTGTTGTTTACCAAGAAAGGTGCAATTTACAAGCACAGTGCAACTGTTGTTGCAAAGCACGGTCCCGTGGAGGCTCTCCACAGGGGACCATATGCAGTGTCGGGGATTGAACCTCAGTCAGCTTCATGCAAGGCAAGCACCCTGCCTGCTATACTATCACTCTGGCCCCTGTTCAAAAAATCTTTTCTCCCAAATTTAATATAGCTTTCAAAATATAACAGTGGGTTGACCCATTAGTTTGATTGTAAGAAAGTTATCTGTGAGGCATTAAATGTTCTTTTTTTTTTAGTTGTGAAATCAAATATATATAAATAGATGTATAAAAGGGAGCTGCGACCCCAACCTACATTTGAGTGCTTTGTGGTGTGGGTATGTGAAACTGGGTTTGAGTTTGGGGCCCTGTTTATGAAATGAATATGCCCCTAACTGCTCAGTTATATTCCTAACCTCTGATCTTTAATTTTGTTTTTGGTCTTTGGGTCACATCTGGAGATGCTCCAGAGTTATTAGTTATTCCTGGCTCTGCCCTTAGGAATTATTCCTGGCAAGAGTTGGGTGATCATATTGGGGTGCTGAGGGTCAAACCCGGCTTGGCCAGGTGCAAAGAAAGTCCCTGGACTTACTAGCTCTGATTCCCCCTTTCTTTGGGGGGTCACACCCAGCGATGCACAGAGGTTACTGCTGACTCATTCACTCTAGAATTACTTCTGGCAGTGCTCAGGAGATCATATGGGGTGCTTGGAATCAAACCTGGGTCAGTCGCATGCAAGGCAAATGCTCTACCTGCTATGCTATTGCTCCAGCCCCTCTGATCCCTATTTTTATTATTTTTTGGTGGAAAATATGAGCTCAAGATCTTGTGTATGCAAGGCATGTGCTCTACCATTGAGCTATGGCTGCATCCCCAAAGTCTAATAATTTTTGGTTACTGAGTAGACAGTGACTCTTAAAACTCTAGTTTATTTGTTTTAATGTACTCCCATTAGTTTTTTCCTGCCACACCCAGTGATGCTCAGGGATCGCTTCTCCAGGTGTGTTATGGGGACCTATATATTTAGGACTAGGGATCAAACTGGAACTGTACAGATGCAATCCTGTACAGTCTGACATTGTTTGTTTTTCGGGGGTGGGAGAGAGCTAAGGCTGCTCCTGGCTCAGGCATCATTCCTGGAAGTGTTTAGTAGGACTATATGCAGTGCTGGGGATTGAATCTGGTTTCCTACACACAAAGCATGCTATTTAGCGCTTTGCACTGTCTATCTCTCCCCTGCACTCTGTTCCATCACCCAGCTTGGTTGCAAAATTTCTCTTCTTTTATGGGATTTTTTTTCTTTGTATTGCCTAAAAACTGCTCCCAGTGCCGTGTAATCCCATCAACGGCCAACATCCAGAGACTATAAAACCAAGCTCCCAGATGCATGTGGTGTGACATCTTATAGCTTAGTTCTCCCTCTTGGAGAACCTGACAAGCTAAGGAGAGTTTTCCTGCCTGCAAGGGAGAGCCTGGCAAGCTCCCCGTGGCATATTCAAATGCCAAGACGAGTAACAATGATGCGTCTCATTCCCCTGACCCTGAAAGAGCCTCTAATGCTGCACCATTGGGAAGGACGAGTAAAGAGAGGCTGCTAAAATCTCAAGGCTAGGACGAACAGAAACGTTATTGGGCCTGCTTGGCAAATCGAGGATCAGTGGGATGACAGTGACAGTGATAGTGATTACTATGTATCTTAGGGAAACCCAAAACTGCAGACAACTACATCTTCTTGTTTAAAATCTGGTAATTTGGCATTATTTTTACTGATATACCTAATACTTTTCTCTGAAATATTCATATATTTTATATTAACTAATCAAATGATAATTTTATTACTTACATCTCATAATTTTGAATAAGGCTTAGTATTTTTAAAATATTGAACATCAGTTAATTGTTTTCAGATAAATTTCCAGTTCTTAGAAAACTAGTAGGGAAAATATTTTCTCTTCAGGCAAACTACTTGTGACAACTAATCATTCAGGTTATTTGCTACCTGGTGCAAATATTGGAGAATAGATCTGATTTGTCTCCAGTGTGATTCAGCAATAAAGAAGTATTATTATTTCCTAAAAGGTCAAGTAGAATATTAATTAAAACTAATTACATCACTTAAAAATTCTGTGTAGTCAATTTGCAGTAAATAAGTCTTGATGGAAGATTTACTGGGTATTGCTTTCCTTGAAGTGTTAATTTTTTGAATAGGTTCATAGTACCTTATGTAAATATATATATAATCATAAAAAAGCAAAATCTTTATTTTATAAAATAGCTAAAATGTAATTCTTGTAATTTGTTGATAATTTAGGTGCATTACATTTAGTTGAATTTTAATTTGTGAAAGAAATTAATTTGATATGATTTACTCCTAAATTTAGGATCAATTTTCACCAACAGTATTATTATTTTTATTTTTGGGGGGTGGGTCACACCTGGTGATGTACAGGGATTACTCCTGGCTCTGCACTCTGGAATTACTCCTGGGGATGCTCAGGGGACCATATGGGATGCTGGGAATTGAACCCAGGTTGGCCGTGTGCAAGGCAAACGCTTTACCCACTGTGCTATCACTCCCACCTCAACAGTATTAATTTTATCTTTTATTTTTTGCATAAATATCATGTCTAATAAGGTAAAATGAATTGGCACCTTCAACTTTTATTCCGCAGAGTCACAGTGGTACAGATTGACACATCAGAAGACAATCATACTGAACTGTCTGTGAATTAGGGTCACCTGAGCAGCTCTCAGGGAGCTCACAGCTGGCCATTAATTCAAAGTATTATCACTCCCCTACCCAGCTCCCAACATGTGAGTCATTGTTTAATTTGATAAAGACATCAAGGACTGCAGGGACATCACAATTCAACAGGTACCTGAAATGCAGTGACTGGGACATTTTACATAGCCAATCAGCAAGCACCCTTAAAGTCATGATAATTCCTATTCTATTTTTGCCTATATTATCATCCACATCTAAATGATCTGACTTATTTTATTCTATTTTTTCCAGGATGGGCAAGTATTTGATGGTCCTGTACATATTATTATTTTTGGGCACATTTTTGCTAGTGTATATTCTAAAAGATCTAAACTTTTTTCTTAGGGTACATTTTCAACTTTGGGGTTTTAATTAGGGCGATGATTTTTTTAAAATAAATTTATTTTATACATTAATAAAATATGGCGTTTTAAGGAACATGCATGTTTTGATATCACTAAGAAAATATAGTACTCAAGTATCTGATATAGTATGCAATATCCACACAATATATGAAATTCTGGTGTCTATGAAGGTACCCATAAATAGATTCAGGTGAGTCATCATACTCTGTGGCTCTTCTGATTCCTCTAGCAAACTAAAAGAGTTTGGGATACTCAACTTTGTAATATTGGAAATTGTAGCCAAAATCTGGACTACATATCATATTAGAATAAAATGGTAAACAGCATTTTAAAATATAGATCAAATCTATAGTCCCCAAATTATTTTATACATATTAAAAATTAATCTTCATAATAATAGTGAAATAAATATTAACACATTTGAACTGATAATTTATAAAGGCTGAATGAATAGAGTAAACATTTTGACTACTTACTGGAGGTCTTGGAAATTAGAATTTGCTTCTCAATATTTTGATATATTTTAATTTTATCATTCATTTTAATTGAAATACGAATGAATACCAACCAATGACAAAATTATAAACATTTTATTAGGATATATAATTATGCTCTGCTTATCACGAATTTAGTAGGTATATTGTATAGTGCTTTTTTATTATCCTACAAGATTGTTAAAACCACTAAGTGAAAAAAATTATATAATAAAAAGCCATTTTTGTTACAGATGTTATTTTAAGTGCTTCTGTATATTCATTCTCTTAGTAAACACATGAACATGCAAAGGAGCCACATAGTTTTTTGGTCAGTGACATTTTAGAGATGAGTCAGCACTAGCTTGCAGAATTTTTAGGACACTATGCTATAGTATGTCACTTGCTTATTATATTACGGAATCATATTTCTTTTTAATTGTAAGAAACCTGATTCTTGGGCTTAAAGCTCTCTAGTATATGAATTTTCCAAATCATATAGATAAATTTTTTTTCTCACTAAGCTCTCATTTTCTTCCTCTTTTCTCCTCACTTTAAAGATAAACCTGCAAGAAAAAAAATAATTAAGCAGTTTGGAAGGGAAAAAAAAAATAGTGCAGCTTGCACTAGGAAAACCGCAGTTGGATTTAACCCAGTGTTACATTCCAGTTTGTTTTATTTTATTTGTTATTTGGCCCTCTCTACATCTTAGTTGCCATGTATTCATTCATGTACAACAGAACCACTCAGCCTTTGAAAGAGAAACATGTTGAATCTACACATCATAATTTCTGTAAAAATACTGCATATTCAGAGCATTTCCAAACTAAATGTTTCTATTTTACTATACCTAGGTAAAAAATCCACAAAAATACTTAAAGCCTCAATCCTACATAGTTTCACAACTACATGCAGTCACTGTTTAATGATAATACACTGCTCTTAAATTATTAATGACAATGTTGTAGCTAAAATAATGAAAAATTTAAAGACTGGCACATTTACAAAACATTGATTAGACTCTATAGTCCTAGTCCGTCTTTATTACACAAAGTTAGCTTTATATAGAACAGGAATGAGGAAGTTTTCTTTTCCAGTTACATTTGTTTGTTTCAAACTCCTTAACAGAAAGTACAGTGCTACAGGAGTCTATGTGAAACAATGTCCAAGCCATTATGTCCTAAGGCCAGAGCGATGATTCTGGTAATCTTACACAGTCTGCTGCCTGTATCTATGCCAGCCTGAATACAGACCCTGTAACAGACACTCTTTCTGTATTTTCATTTATGTATCACAGACAAATACATAGGATTTATAAATTTGAAGAGTCACTTCAGTGGTAAACAGTTGGATTTCGAAATGTTCTACTGCAACTTGTACTATGGGTGTTTAAAAACATTTCATCTTCTACAAATTCCAGAAAGCGATCATGAAAAAACAAGAAGAATGCTTATTTCTATACTTTATATTTTATTTTACTTTTATAAGTGTGTTCTTTCTTGCCTTGCTGTCTTGCCCACCTGTGTTTTGAAATATGTGGCTTCTCACCACGGAAAGGACCACACTCATTCAAACATGGTCTCTTAGTACCGTTATAAAATATTGACTCTATTTTTATGAAGAAGCAACAACAGCATCCGAGGCACAGAAGCCCATCTATCCTAAACCCATCTTAGCGATCATACTTTTTCTTTTCTTTTCAAGCTGTCACTTAGGAACATTTCATTCTCTAGTCACCACATCCCATTTCAAGCTATATAATTTCTCTTCCCTTCACAGCACTCCATATGCGTGACCTTTACTCTGCAGATATCTTTTTACTTTTGGATTTGGTTGGGGCTCTCTCTCCTCTCTCTCTCTCCCTCTCTCTCTCTCTCCTCTCTTCTCTCTCTTCCCCCTCCCTTTTCCTCCCCCTTCATATTTGCCTTTGAATTTATACCCTCTTATAATAATAATTTATTAATAATAAAAAGGCCTAAAAAGGCCAAAGTCAAGACTCATAGAAACAACTGTTCTCTCTGATCACAACTTATTTATTTATTTATTTTTATTTTTTGGTGAAGTGTAGGGTAAGACTGGTTTGCCCTTACTCCCTGGCCGTAGGGAGCTTGGGTTTGTCAATTGCTCCTCCAACCTATTACTTTTGTCTCCTGATCAGACTCTGCTGACTTGTAAATATTGGTTTTTTTTTCTTCTCCTTACTGTCCTTTGCATGGTTAGTTACTTCAGTGCAAGTATTTTTTGTATGGACATGGAAAACAGTTAAAAAGATAAGCCTGTAACTTGGGATTTAATTGACTCTAAATAATATTACCTCGGGGAAACCTGCTCTCTGGACTTAAGCCTCAGTTGCCCTTACTTCCTAGATCCTCAAAAGCAGGTTCCCAACAAGGGACTTAATGGACCCAGGGTAAGCTGTGAGCTACTCTGGCATCGAAATGGGCCTGGCCAAAGTGCCATAATACTTAACAATAAGTTAAGAGCATGGCCATGGACAAATTCTGTCATGATCCAAAAAGTAGTAACTAGATTCGGTTTATCAGTTACACAGGCGGAATGGGGGACTGGGGAGGTGGGGAGTGGGGGGAGGTATACTGTGATTCTTGGTGGTGGAATATGTGCACTGGTGAAGGGATGGGTGTTCGAGCATTGTATAACTGGGACTTAAACCTGAAAGCTTTATAACTTTCCACATGGTGATTTAATAAAAGAATAAATTTAAAAAAACTAGATTTAGACCCGGTAAAGTTAGGAATGATTAATTCAGCCTGAGCACTGTAGTCTAAGTCTGTGGCGAGATGTTCCCAGGATAGTCATCCTGTCCTAGAAGTCTAATTGTGTCTATTACTGTGTCCATACAGAATGGCAAATATTAGGAAGTAGAACTAAGATGTTAATTAAGTTTTTGGTCTAAGGAGAGGAGAAACACATCTTAAGTGCTCTTTCCCCTCTCCTGGGCTGCAGGTGATCAGGAAAGCTTGAAAAACATGTTGATTTCACTTCCTGGGGAGAAGTGTGGTTTGGGAGGTGTGGTGAGAGAAGAGGTGGTTAAAGTGGTGGCTGGGGGAGGAGAGAGAGGTAGAGAGTTAGAGAGAGGCAGAGTGGAAGCTGTGGGCAGAGCAAGAGACAGAGTGAGTGAGAGTTAGAGAGAGCATTGCGGAGCGAGTTAGAGAGAGGGCTGCGAGTTGCATCCAGAGGTGGGGAGAGTTGTGAAGAGAGTTTGGGAGAGACAAGAAGGGAATAAACGGCAACTGATCATCAACCAGCTTGCCCTTCATTCCTCCTTCGTCTGCCCATTGCAGTGGTCATCCCGGTGGGGAGGCCCTTCCAGAACATTGAACTTGGGTGGCGACGACAGAGAGCTGCCCAGAGTCCACGAACATTTGTTATTGTGTGAGCATTCCTAGCGTCACCTCAGCTGAAAGGGGTCTACGCAGCCCTGCATTAGGAGTTTACACAGTAAAGGAAGATAGTTTTTATTGGAACTTGTTTAGAGAGTATTGAAGTGAGAGAGAGGGAGAAGTCTGTGTTCAAGAGAAGAACACAGGCCTCTCAGGTGTGGAAAGAGGCAAGCGAAGAATCATTGAGACAAGTAGGTGAGATACGTGTTCAAGGGGGAACAGGATTTGAAGAGCAAACGTCTAAGACATTTATTGTCTAACAGATTCTGTTGTGACTTCACTGCTAGTCCTAGGAAATTTCTCTACGATTGTAGTTACTTGTAGCCACCACTGCCTACGTTCAATAGGTGCACACTGCTTTATTTATTATTACTGATGCTTGATCCACACCACACAGGCCTGAGTTCTGAAACAGTTGAGAAATCGGACACGGATCAGTGAAAATGGAGATTAAAATGTCAGCATTATAATTTAGAGTACCCAAAGTGAAAGAGACGGATTCTATCTGGCCAAACAGACTTTCTATGAATCACATATAAACCAGGTTGAGATTATCTTTCCCAGACACAAGTCCCTATGACACAGCAGAGACTGAATTGGAAGACAGGTATGCTGGCTGCTTTTTCAGACTCACAATTCTGATAGGCCACCTTTTATCTGGGGAGAGAAAATAGATGAGAGGGTTTTTTTTTTTTTAAGAAGAAATAACCATATATACAATCGTAAAGTGAGAAATTAAGGAGACTCCTTATTTCACTTGCTTTCTTATAGGACAAAACTGTCTTAAGGGTATCAATAAACACCAATCTCATCGTCAGTAATGGTCATTTTATATATACGAATTTTCAAAATATGTCTTTGCTTTTACTTGTCAAACATCACTTTTTTATCATATAAATTTTATCATATAAATTTCTCTTGTATTTTCATATTCTTTGCATATGTTATAGCATGTTAGAAGTCATCCTTAGGTCATTTTCTCTATGACCATTAGTTTGCCTTCTTTTTTCTTGCTATTGATTCTAGAATATGTGTCCCTAACCAAGATTTATTTTCAGGGCTTAAAAACTGTAAAGTAGGGTCGAGCCACAATATAGCACGGAAGGTGTTTGTCTTGCAAGCGCCTGACCCTGGTTCAGTCCCTAGCACCCTTGTATGCTCCTGAGACCAGCAGGAGTGATCCCTGAGACACAGAGCCAGGAGTAAGCCCTGATCATTGCTGGTGTGGTCCAAAAAACAAAACAAAAACAAGCAAAACTGTAAAGTAATCCATCTATTAAAATGAGCTTAGAATCTGATAAACAGTACAGATTTAGTGTGTAAATGACTTGAAGTCATCTGCCCTCAAAAATTATTTCTACATTTATAAGTACTAAAATTTTCATTATTATCATTTTTACACGTTAACATCCATTTCTCTTTTTCCACTCCCCTAAATCTAGCATTCTCATCGTGTCATAGAATTTTACCATTATTTTACATGTCTTAGAATTTTAATTCAGATCTTGATTTTAATTTTCAGTATAGCATAGCACAGATGTGTATTTCATAGTTAGTATTTTAATTTCTTCTCTAAATAAGTTTGCAAATTATTGACAGAGTAAATTTTTTAAATGTGTATGTGGTTTTACCATGCCTATGCTCAATGTACTAAGCCTGAAATTACACAGTTTAATGGAAATTAGTGAACCATATAATAAAAAGAAATTACTTAATCATATTTTATTGAAACAAAAATTTGGCTTAAAATTGAGATATTATGTCTATTGATGTATAACAAGGCTGTTTTTATTTCTCATATAATTTGAACATTTTTCTTTTTGTGAACAATTCTTTAAATCAATTATTTTTTGCTTATCACTGTGTATGTAACTGAAACTTTTTTCGGAGCAATCTGAACACCCCCAAATATAAATGGTAATTATAAGGAATGAACTAAATGTAATCACTTTGAAAAAAAAAATGCGTTTTTTCTTTCTGAAAATATATAAATCAAATATATGAAGAAAATATTTAAAAAACTGAAAAGGGAGGATTTTATACATCTATTTCACATCAATCTGTAAGAAGAGTGCAAATAAAGGATAATCAAAAAATAAAATAGAAGTAAAATATAATTTTTAGATCAGGAACAAGGAAAGACTGTCTTCTCTCACCACCCCTTTTCAACATTATCTTGAAGTCATTCTTAACTCTGTAGAATGAAAAAAGCGAATAAAATCACTCAAATTTAGAAGGAAGGAATTAAGCTGTGTTTGTTCTTAGGTAACCATGTTTGTTCTTATGTAACAGAAAATATTACAAAACTTAGATAAATTATTGGAGCACTGAAAGAAGTAAGTTATATTTTGTTGAACCTTGAGTGACAAAATTTGGTCTTGAATGCATTTAGAAACATAGCTATGCATAATAAACTAAGGTATAAATGATTCTTCGAGGTACTATTGTTTTTGTTTTATTTTGTCAGAAAAGTAAAACCTTCACTCACACATTTTTCTGGAAGAAAGCTAGTTTCTGTTGACAGCTCAGTCTTTAGTTCTTTAAAGGCATTTCATAAAGTATAAGGTGCTGACACTGGATATTTATTGATATGTGTGTGTGGGATAAGAGTTTAAGCATATCAATGAGACTTAGGAACTTCCAGTGAAATGATAGAATATATAAGAACAAACGAAGGGTTTTGCTAAAGTACAAACAGCTATCATTACACATCACAAACACATATCACACACACACACACACACACACACACACACACACACACCACTCATCCATCAGAGCCTGGCATGCTTTATGGACACTTCAGTCTATGCATCTGTGTATCTGTGTATCTACTACTACAACATATCTGACCCAGGAGGGAGAGGATGAAAATATAGATTAGTGGTGTGTGTGTGTGTGTGTGTGTGTGTGTGTGTGTGTGTGTGTGTTCTCGAGCGCGCAGTGATGAAATGTTGATGAGTTTTCTGGGCAATAATAAGACCAAAAAGAAATTGCTCAGTAACAAAGCTGAAGCTGAATTAACTACAAGTGGAAAATTAGACTTCTCTGACATACAAATACTTAGCTCGTTAGGGATAGAGATAATAAAGTAACACATGGGTGTAAAAACTTAGGTGCTACCAAGAGAAGTTTGGATCTTCTAAGAAAAATAGAAGTTCCACGAGGTATTAAATTCCATGATAAGAATATGAAAAAGACCATCAAATCTAAAACTAATCCCCATGACAATTTTCTAACAATGGAATCCTATCTACATAGAAAGCCTTTGGAGGTTGCAGATTGGGAAAAGCCCTTGTATTAAACCAACTTTATAAAAGTAAAAGTCATGGGTTCTTAAACATTAGAGTCAGCTACAGCTTGACTTCAAATATGTAATTTCCTTTGTTCTACTTTGTGGAGCCGTCTTCATCTTGGAGGCCACCTGCATCTCAACTTAAGATGTGTACTATCAGCCTTTTCCCCTTTTGAGGAAGCCTGTGTTTTCTCTTTGACATTTCTTTCTTGTTCTCTTCCACACTTACATAATTTTTCTCTAAACAACACTAATTTATTTCAAATGGTTGGAAAGATAGTGCTGTGAGTTAGTGGTTAGTGAATTTGCCTTGCATACAGGTTACCTGAATTCTATTGTAGTCACCCAATACCATACTCCCAGACATACCAGGAGTAATCTCTAACTGAATAGCCAGGAGTAAGACCTAAAACAATTTGGTATGACTAAAACCCCAAAGAGAAAGTTAGTTTACTTCAATATTTGTCTTCTCCTGAATTCTCTGCTAAGATGGAGTTTCTATCCCTGGTATCCCATATTACTCCCAAGCTTGCAAGGAGTGGTCCTTGTAGGATAACATTGGGTTTGTCATTTCAGCCTTGATGCAGGGAACTTAGTTTACCTTAAAGCAATGTCCTTTCTGTATGGACACAAGAAGACAGTTAATATTATGCTTTGTGACTTGGGAGTTGACTGACTCAAATAATACTTACTCCTGGGCATCTGCTTTCTCAACTCAGTTGCCCTAAGTTCCTAGCACCCCCAAAGCAAGGTCCCGATGAGGGACAGAATGGATCTAGGGCAAGCTGTGAGCTACCCTGCCATCGAAATGGGCCAGGTCAAAGCACCACAATACTCAACTATAAGTTGAGAACATGGTCATAGACAGATGTTGTCATAATCCAAAAGTAACGACGAGACTAGGACCCTACTTGGGTTAGCAAAACTAACCTGGCCTGAGGACTGTGGTCTGGAATATATAATGAATGTCCTGAGGAAGAATCAAACTTTCAGTTTGATATATAACTTACTGAGCTCATGCAGAATGACACTGATAGAAATATTAGAAGCTGGGGCTGGAGTGATAGCACAGCAGGTTAGGTGTTTGCCTTGCACGCAACCGATCCAGGTTCTATTCCCAGCATCCCATATGGTCCCCTGAGCACCGCCACGGGTAATTCCTGAGTGCAGAGCCAGAAGTGACCCCTGTGCATCTCCGGGTGTGACCCAAAAAGCAAAAACTATATATATTAGAAGTAGATTTACTACAACTATTTAAGTGGATTACTAGCTGAGGAAAGAAGAAAATAACACACCCTGGATGGGATCCTGCCCTTAAGTGGATCTCCTAGTAATCTGGAGTGATCTCCTTAGATGAGATTTTGTTAATCTTCTGGAGGAGTGTTCTTACCCCTCTTTGTTGATTTGTTAATGTTCAACCCACCTTTGTGTCACCACCCTATGTGATTGCTATGTAAACTAAGACTGTAGGAGAAGTAAGGGAGAAGACACAGAAGCAGAGCACAAGGCTAAAGAGAATCAGGGAGTCATCAGAGCCAGAAGCAGGGGAAAGAAAGAGCACAAAACGAGTCAGAGTCAGAAGTGAGAGCGAGAAGGGCTCCAAAGAGTGAAGCAGAAGGACTCCAGAGAGAGAGATTGGAAGAAGAGAGATTAGAAGTGACCAGAGGGGAGACTACAGAGACAGAGTGTCAGAGATAAAGAGACAGACAGAAGAGAGCACAGCGGCACACACAGAAACAGAGCACAAGGAGGAGCTATCCCAATTCGGTCCATACACAGTGTCTTGAGAGCACCAAAAGGGAGTGGAAAGAGAGAGAGAGAGAGAGAGAAAGAGAGAGAGAGAGAGAGAGAGAGAGAGAGGGCCACCCCGAGACCCACAAACAACCCATACACATCATCGTAACTTCCCTTGCGCATGCGCATTTATAATTTTTTATAGCCCCAGAGCACTGAATAAGGAGTAAGCCCTATGCGCCACAGGGTGTGACCCCTAAACCAAAACTAATTAAATAAATAAAGTGAACAGGTATTTTTATAAGCAAATGATATAAGTGAAGTTATTAAGTTATGAAAAATGCAGATGTGGTTAATAACTGCCCATCAGAACAGTCAATCATAATGCAGAACAATAAAAAATATCACATTTTGTTATCCTATGTTTTATCTCTCCACTTATTAAAACAAGGGAGAGAAAATACAGATAATTCCCAAGGGAACACAGAAAACTCTTATCTAACCATTATACACGAATGAAAAATTCAAACTAATCTGCAAGACTGCAAGACAGTTTTCATTTGCCTTAAAGATGTTTATCAACAAAAGGCTGAATACTGTCAGAAATTTGGAGCCAGGAAACTCTACCTTGTGGAGAGGAGACCAAAGAGGAGTAGAAATTGGAAATATGGGGACTTAAAGAGAGAGAATGCAAAGACAGACTATGATGTCTCTCTCGGACACCCCACTCCTTTTTGAAGTGCCCATTATTTCAACTGTCTTAACCACTAACTCTTCACTAATTCTTTCTTGGGGAGTCATAAGAAACAGCAATCGTGGCTTTACATGCCCCTAATTTTCACAAAACTAGATCTCTAAGTAATGCTATGTACAAAAAGTGCTGAAAATAGAATAAATAGCTATCAGACACATAGCCATAGAATGCATACAAGAAAACAGGGGTTACAATATAGAATCTCAACATCAGTATTTGTAGATTCAGCTCCATTGGCAAGGGACACAAAAACAAGAATTAATATATAGGTCTGCACAAACTTTTTTTATTTTTAAGTGAATCACCATGTGGAAAGTTACAAAGCTTTCAGGCTTAAGTCTCAGTTACACAATGCTCGAACACCCATCCTTTCATCAGTGAACATATTCCACCACCAAGAACCATAGTAAACCTTCCCCCCACCACCCTGCCCTCGGGCCCCAGCCCTGCTTGTGTAGCTGATAAATTTCACTTTACTTTCTCTTTACTTAGATTACATTCAATATTTCAACAAAAAACTCACTATTATTGTTTGGAGTTCCCCCTCCCTCCCCCAAAGTCGGACCTGCTGGAAAGGAAGCATTTGAAAATTTGTTTTACATTGCTGAGAATGAAGACTTATGAGGTCATGTGGCCATAATAGTGGCCGCAAGCTTTTGTATTTCTGTATTTTAGTAACTAAGTCCAGAGAAATTTCTGCCAGAAGTTGCATCATTGCTAGCTCGTACCTCTCTGCTACTTTATATTCCACATAATGAGTGCAATCTTTCTATGTCTCTTTCTGATTCATTTCACTCAACATGATACTTTCCATGTTGATCCACTTATATGTAAGTTTCATGACCTCATCTTTTCTAACAGCTGCACAGTATTCCATTGTGTAGATGTACCAAAGTTTCTTTAACCAGTCATCTGTTTTTGGGCACTCGAGTTTTTTCCAGATTGTGGCTATTGTAAACAGTGCTGCAATGAACATAGAAATGCAGATGTCATCTCTACTATACCTTTTTGCCTCTCCGGGATATATTCCCAGGAGTGATATTGATGGGTCAAATGGGAGCTCAATTTCTAATTTTTTGAGAATTGTCCATATTGTTTTCCAAAAGAGCTGAACAAGTCGGCATTCCCACCAGCAGTGAAGAAGAGTCCCTTCCTCCCCACATCCAAGCCAACACCAGTTGCTTTTGGTTTTTTGGATGTGGGCCAGTCTCTGTGGTGTGAAATGGTATCTCATTGTTGTTTGGATCTGCATCTCCCTGATGATTAGTGATGTTGAGCATTTTCTCATGTGCCTCTCAGCGATTCGGATTTCTTCTTTGGGGAAGGTTCTGTTCATTTCATCACCCCATTTTTTGATTGGGTCGGCAGTTTTCTTCTTGTGGAGTTCAACCAGTGCCTTGTATATTCTTGATATCAACCCCTTATCGGATGGTTATTGGGTAAATATCCTTTCCCATTCTGTAGCCTGTCTTTGTACTTTGGACACTGTATCTTTTGAAGTGCAGAAGCTTCTTAGTTTAAGGTAGTCCCATTTATTTATCTTTGTTTTCACTTGCTTGGCCAGTGTTGTGTCAGCTTTGAAGATAACATTGGCTACAATGTCGTGGAGGGTTTTGCTGATCTTGTCTTCAGTGAACCTTATGGATTCTGGTGTGATGTTGAGGTCTTTAGTCCATTTTGATCTGACTTTTGTACATGGTAATAGGTGGAGATCTGAGTCCATTATTTTTTGCATATAGCTCTTCAGTTTTGCCAACACAATTTGTTGAACATGCTTTCCTTGCTCCACTTCACATTTCTTGCTCCCTTATCAACGATTAGATGATCATATATTTGGATTGGTGTGTCAGAATATTCAACCCTGTTCCATTGGTCTGCAGCTCTGCCTTTGTTCCAGTACCATGCTATTTTAATGACTTCGGCTTTGTAGTAGAGTTGGAAGTTGGGGAGGTTGATTCCTCCCATTTTATTTTACCCATGAATTGCTTTAGCTATTCGTAGGGGCTTATTGTTCCACATGAATTTCAGGAGTGCTTGCTCCATTTTTTTGATGAATGTCAAGGGTATCCTTATAGGGATCACATTGAATTTGTACAATGCTTTGGGGAGTATTCTATAAGAAACTACAAGAAAACCAAAAAACAGATCAAACAATTAAGAGAAAATACAGCTACATGATACATTTCACATGGATTTAATATCCAGAATGAAAAACTAGCTCACACAATTGAACAATGAATTAACAAGCAACCTCCCAATATAAGGCTTGCTATATGATAAAAGGTAGGTCCCACATGCTTCAATAAACTGTATATTCCTGGATCAAGTAGCTCCTACTTGATCAGGTGTCAGGTACAACTTACAAAAGACTACCAGAAAATTAGTTCAGATCCCCAGGAAATTTTTACAGTAACCTGTCTACAGACCACAGGTTCAAGAACAATGTTGCAAAACAAAACTGCCCACCATAGGTTAGATTTGAGACAGACGAAGAAAAATTTGCACTTCATTATTTTTTTTTCTGGTGTTCTTTTAAAATGTCAATTTTACCTTTTCAGCCCTTCAGAAATAATACAGATTCATGCTCTAATCAAGAAAATTAAAGGGACACTCCAATGTTATTCATGTAATGAGCAATATAGATGATATGACAGCTGTTACCAACAAAACTCTGTTTTGGTACTGCGTTTCTGCAGTTGGTATTCTGCAGTTAAATGCAAGTCACAGTTTGAAGCTAACAATGTTTGCCAAAGCTTCAATGCTTTTGTCTTTGAAAGATCATTTCCCTCCACGGGTTTGGTCAGTATGAAAAAAAAAAGAGAAAAGAAACATCCACTCCAGCACTGGTTGCTTCTGTTCTTTTGAATGTGTGCCAGTCTCTGTGTTGTGAGATTATATCTCATTGTTGTTTTAATTTGCATCTCCCTGATGACTAGTAATGTGAAGCATTTTTCTCATATGCCTTTTGGACATTTGTATTTCTTTTTTGAGGAAACTTCTGTTCTTTTCTTCTCTCCATTTTTTGATGGGGTTGGAGGTTTTTTTTCTTATACAATTCTACTAGTGTTTTGTATATACTGGATATTAATCCCTTATTAGATGGGTATTGGGTAAATATTCTTTCCCATTCTGTGGGCTCTTTCTGTATTTTGGTCACTGTTTCTTTTGAAGTGAAGAAGCTTCTTAGTTTGATGTAGTCCCATTTGTTTATGTTTTCTTGCATGGTCAGTGCTGTTTCATCCTTAAAGATGCTTTTAGCTTCAATGTCATGGAGAGTCTCTTGCCCTGATGACTGAATGTCTCCCCTGGGGCGCCTCAGAGGGGATGGGCTCCAGCTTCCCTCCACGCCTGTAAAAAACTAAGGCTCGAAGAGGACTGGATCTGGACGGCCAGTGGTCAAGGAAAGGCAGAGGAAGAAGGAGGACCCAGCTGGTTGCTGATTTGTTACTGTTTATTCAATCTTTAAACTTCCATCTCCCACACTCCCAGCTCCACTCTTTCTCCAGATTCATTCCACTGTTCTGGTCTCTCCTTCCCCATGTCTCTCTCTCGGAACCCCTTTTTGCTCATGGTGCAATACATTGACGTCACCAAAGGCACCAAAAGATCTTACAGGAAGAACATTGAGGCAACATTATTCTCTTGTATCTGCAGGTCAGTAATCTAGGCCTCCGGAAAGAAGATACAAAACCAAAACCAAAGCCTTCCTTGGGCTGAAAAGCACTCAGATTTACATACCAAAGACTGGGCTGGGCTGCCACATGAAATCTACATTGTCAATTACAAACTAGGCAGCACCTGAAATCTACATCCCAAAGACTATGCTGGGCCAGAGCCTGGAATCTACAATGTAACAATTCAAGCTTAAAAGGTTCAATAACAATAGCAGAACACCTATTCTCTAGGACAGATACTCTTTCAGCAGGACCCATCAGTGATGAAATCCCATGGTTGTGTTTCTCTTTGTCCAACAAACATATGAGTTTTATATGGGCATAGCAAGAGATGCATTAAACTTTTAGAATTGCTCTCCTGGGGTCATCTCAATCTCAGACTACAGTGCCCAGGCCAGATTAGTCTTTCCTATCCCTAGCAGGGTCCTAGTCTCGTCATTACTTTAAGATCATGACAGCACTTGTCCATGATCAGACTCTTAACTTATACTTAAGAATGAGGCACTTTGGCCAGGTCCCTCTAGATGCCAGGGTAGCACATAACTTACCGCTTGCCCTGGGTCCTTCTCGTCCCACGTAGGGACCCTGCTTTGGGGATGCTAGGAAGTAAGGGCAGCTGAGGCTTAGGTCAAGAGAACAGATGCCCTGGAGGAAAGTATCATGTAGAGTCAAATGACTCCCAGGTTACAAAAGCATAACATTTGTTAAGTCTTCCTGTGTCCACACAAAAAGGACTTGCTCTGAATAAACTATGCAAAGGACTCAAGGAGAAGAGAAAAACATTATTTACAAGTCAACAGAACATTAAGAAAGAAGCTACAAATAAAGAGGAATAGGAGCACTGTAATGGGAGTAACCCAATAAACCTAAACTACCTGAAGCTATGTAATCCTACACCGCCCCAAGCAGAGCTCCCAGCGGCCAAACACCACCAGAACAGCCATGCTCAAGGCCCTTCTCCACACATTTGGACAAGCCTTATGCATGCAGGTACCAGCAGAGGAACCCAGGTGTGTGTAATCCCATCAATGGCCAACATCTAAAGTCTTAAAAGCAAGCTCCCAGAAGCAATATCTTGTAACCTACTTCTCCCTCTGGAAGAAACTGGCAAGCTACTGAGAGTTTCCTGCCCACATGGGACAGCTTCACAAGTTTTCCATGGTGTATTCATATGCTAAAGCCAGTAACAAGCTGGATCTCATTCCCCTGACCCTGAAAGAGCCGCCAATGCAGCATCTTGGGAAGGCCAGAGAAACGCTTCTAAAATCTCAGGGATAGGACGAATGGAGAGGTTACTGAGCCCACTTGAGAAATCGACGATCAACGGGATTTCGTGATTCGTGATTCGTGTCTTGGAGAGTTCTGCCTACATTTTCTTCTATGTACCTTATAGATTCATGTCTGATATTGAGATATTTAATCCATTTTGATCTGATTTTTGTGCCTGGCATTAGACAGAGGTCAGAGTTCATGTTTTTTGCAGGTAGCTATCCAGTTTTTCCAGGACCATTTGTTGAAGAGGCTTTCCTTGTTTCACTTCACATTTCTTGCTCCTTTGTCAAAGATTAAGTGGCCATATATTTTGGGGTCAGTGACAGAATAGTCAACTCTGTTCCATTGGTCTGCAAGTCTGTTTCTAGATCAATACCATGCTGTTTTAATTACTACTGCTTTATAGTAGAGTTTAAAATTGGGGAAGGTGATGCCACTTGTCTTCTTTTTCCAAAGAATAGCTTTAGCTATTCATGGGGGTTTATTGTTCCGTATGAATTTCAGGAGTGTTTTGTCTATTTCTTTGAAAAATGTCATGGGTATCCTGATATGGACCGCAATAAATTTGTCTAGTGCTCTGGGCAGTATTGCCATTTTGATCATGTTAATTCTCACTGTCCATGAGTAGGGGATGTGTCTCCATTTCCTAGTATCCTCTTCTATTTCTTGAAGTAGTATTTTGTAATTTTCCTTGTATAGATCCTTCTTCTCTTTGGTTAAGCTGATTCCAAGGTACTTGATTTTCTGAGGTACTATTATGAATGGGATTGTATTTTAATGTCTCTTTCTCCTCTTTATTGTTTGTATATAAGAAAGCCATGGACTTTTGGGTGTTAATTTTGTAGCCTGCCACTTTACTATATCGACCAATTGTTTCTAGGAGCTTTTCTGTAGAGTCTTTAGGGTTTTCCAAGTATAGAATCATGTTGTCTGCAAATAGTGATAATTTAGTATCTTCTTTTCTTATCTGTATGCCCTGGATATCTTTTTCTTGTCTAACTGCTATGGCCAGGACATCCAGTACTATATTAATTAAATAGGAGTGGCGGAAGCGGGCAACTTTGTCTTGTGTCAGAACTTAGAGGGAAGGCTTTTAGTTTTTTCCCCATTGAGGATGATACTTGCTGTGGGCTTGTGGTAGATGACTTTGACTATATTGAGGAAAGTTCCTTCAAAGCCCATTCTGCTGAGAGTTTTCATCATAAACAGGTGCTGGATCTTGTCAAATGCTTTCTCTGCATCTATTGATATGCTCATATGGTTTTTATTATTTCTTTTATTGATATGATGAATTTTGTTGATTGACTTGCTAATGTTAAACCATCCTCGCATCCCTGGGATGAATCCAACTCTGTCATGGTGTATGATCTTTTTGATGAGTCGTTGATTCTATTTTCTAATATTTTGTTGAGGATCTTTGCATCTGTGTTCATCAGGGATCTCGGTCTGTAATTCTCTTTCTTTGGGGTATCTTTGCTTTTGGTATCAGGGTGATATTTGCTTCATAGAAACTGTTTGGAAGTGTTTTTGATACTTTAATTTCCTGGAAAAGTTTAAAGTGGATTGGGAGTAAGTCCTCTATAAATGTTTGGAAGAATTCACTAGTGAATCTATTTGGGCCAGGACTTTTGTGCTTGGGGAGACTTTTTATTACCGTTTCAATTTCCTTGATGGTGATAAGTCAGTTTAGGTCGCTCTTTCACTGTTGATGGGATTGCCAACTAGTTCAGCCTTTCTGGAGAACAATATGGACAGTCCTTCAAAAACTAGAAATTGAGCTTCCATATGACACCAGAATATTACTTCTGTTAATATATCCAAAGATGAAAAAAAGCACAATTAAAATGACATTTGTACCATATATTCTTTGCAGCACTGTTTACAATAGCCAAAATCTGGAAAAACACAAGTTACCTAGAACAGATGACTGGTTAAAGAAACTTTGGTACATCTACATAGTGGAATGCTATGCAGCTGTTAGAAGAGATAAAGTCATGAAATTTGCTTATAAATGGATAAACATGGAGAGTATCATGCTAATTGCAATGAGTCAGAAAGAGAGGGACAGACATAGAAGGACTGTACTCATTTTTGGAGTATAAAATAACATCATATGAGGCTGACAACCAAGTACAGTAGATACAAGGGCCAGGAGGATTGCTCCATAGCTTGAAGACTGTTTTATGGCAGAGGAGAGAAGGCAGATGGAATAGAGAAGAAATCACTAAGAAAATGATAGCTGGATAAGTCAGTCAGGATGTGAGTGCCTGCTGAAAATAGATAATGGACCAAACATGATGACCTCTCAGTGTCTGTGTTGAAAGCCATAATGCCCAAAAGTAGAGAGAAAGAATATGGGGAATATTGTCTGCCATGGAGGCAGGGGTAGGGCTGGAAAGGGGATATACCGGGGATATTGGTGGTGGGGAATGTGCACTGGTGGAAGTATGGGTGTTTGATCATTGTGTGATTGTAAGCCAAACATGAAAGCTTGTAACTTTCTCATGGTGATTCAATAAAATAAAATAAAAACACATTTTTTTCTACTAGCTTGATTCATAACTGCTTTCTGTAATGTGGACCTATCACCTATCACCTTTTCTCATAGATGGCTATCTCTCAGAAGACATCCTCCTGAAAAGATATTTATGACTTTTGACTAAATGCGTATTCAAGTCCAATATACTTTGGTTAAAGTAGATTGAGGAAGAGAAACTGAGACATATATTACATGCCAAAATTTCCTTGGTAAAATTACTGTTTCTGAGTGTTTGAAAATTTGGGGTTCTATTGTTTTAAATGAAATAGAGCATTTTATACATGTGACAACCCAGTGATTCTACCTTTTTCTACTCATACAAAATTGCAGTTTTATTTTTATAAAGGAGAATTATGTTGTCCATGCATACTTTGACTGAGCCAATCTTTTATCATCGAAAATAGTCATGACAACACTTAACGTTTCACTTGAGAAATGTCGCTGCTTCGGAGAAATTGAATTGTGTCAAATATTTTTCCCTATATTTCATATTGTAGCTTTTGTTTAGTATAAAACACTTCCTGATTTTGTATTAAAATTGTGAGGCTTTCCTCAGTAAAATTGTATTTTCATCTCCCCAGAATCTTATTCTTAATTTGAGGGTGAAAGTAATTTGAAGTAAGAGTTGAGTTAGACGCAACTGAGCCAGATATGACTGAAGAGAAAAGCAGATTGAAAGAGGTTCCAGGATTTCTTGGACTTGTGTTGAGTAAAGCTTATTTGGAAGTCATCAGTGTTCATAAGTGTATCAACATACACATATTTTAACAATGCAATATATACTTAAAGGAATGCATACATACTTGTCCTCTAATGAGTTTAGCAGATATCGTCCCTTTCCTTCATGAGTTTTTATTTGGAAGTCATCAATGTTTGTAATGTTACCAATAACACACATATATTTTTAATATGCATTATGTATGCCCATTAAATATAAATATATACCTATATAAATGTACATATATTTTACCTAAGGGATTTAACAGATATCATCACTTTGCTTTCTGAGTTTATTAACCCAAGACTTCAGTCTCAGACAACAGAGATAGTACAGTAGGTAACACATTTTCCTTGCTCAGTGTTGACACTTTTTTCAAATCTCGATCAATGTCACTCATGAGCAATTGACCCTAACCTCTGACAGGTGTGGCCCAAATATACACCAATCCCTCATCCCAAAAGAGTTCAATGAAAGTCAATGTATCATTTAAATATTTACCAAATATTGTCCTATCTTGGCTAACATAATTTTTTCATAAAACTATTTATTTGTCCAATTTTTAAACATATTATTCATTACATGTACATTTTGCCATGAAATTCTCTAATTCTATTTCTTGCATCCAATTACCTTTCTCAGTCCCTCATTAGACTAAGTTCAGTGAGTATGGTGGCAATAGCTGTCTTGCATATTTTTCATTATTATTTATTATATTACCACTATTACAGAAGGATTTAAGATATTGCTGAGTGAGTCAAGAAACTGTCAGTTTCTGATTTTATAATCATAGCTTTAATTTCCCATGAGGTATAATCAGAGGTTTAGCATGAAGAGCATGTGTTGTCTCTGTAATAACTGGATTCCCCTGGTGATTGAAATAATAATCCATATTTAGTAGTGAGACAGTAAAAATATGAAAAATTGAACACATATTTAAAGGTATTTTAGAGAGATAGTTACATTTATCTGACCACAGATAATTCACAATAATGGTTATCAAACCTGCCAAACCCATGTCTTCTACCATCTCTCTTTTCAACAGTATTCAGAAGAGCTTAGGAAAAGTCTAGTTCTGTGATTATCTCTCACATACATTTTCTGTGATTGATAGTTTCACCACTGTTTCACTTAGTCTTCTGTGCATGTTTGTCTGTATAGTTTGTCTGTATTTGTTTGTGAGTATGTGTGTGTGTGTGTGTGTGTGTGTGTGTGTGTGTGAGAGAGAGAGAGAGAGAGAGAGAGAGAGAGAGAGAGAGAGAGATTTGATTGTGTTCATGGCTTGCTCCAGGCTCTGTCTAAGCTGGGGATCATTCCGAGAAATGTTCGGGTGAATAAACATATTGAAATTTACTTGCCTGAAGTAATATCTCTCCAATCCCTGTTCAACATATTCTTTCCTTTAATATATTAAAATAGGAGGAGAGTGACAAGATGAGGCGATGCAGTGACAGGAGCTCTCAGGCTTGCTGGGATGAATGTCTCTGAGTTGTTTCAGGAAGGATCCTGCAATGTGCCTCCTTGTCAGAGCGCCAGGCTCTCTGCTGTTTGGGGCCACGTTTGTGTCAGTTTTGTTGCATTTGGCTTTTGGATGACTCTTAGCTCAAAGAGTACTCATGCCTCAGTGCATGAGTCCCGACAGATCGCAGGGACCATTTGGGGTGCTGGGGTCAAAGCTTGGTGTTTGGATAATTTGTTTGGTTTTGGGAGCACATTCGTTCTCGGGATTATCCTCTTTGCTCTGCACTCTAGCATAGCATGTGGTAGTGCTTAGGGGACCCTATGGGATAGGGGGGATCACCAGCCCTACCTGCTGTCCCCAACCCGCTGTCCTGTTACACAATCCTGCTGCTTGCATTCTTTTCTTATTTATTCTTGTGCCACAGGGAAGGTTCTCAGGACTTCCTCTTGACTTTGTGCTCCGGAATCCCATCTGACCTTATCATGGGCCCCCTGGGGTGTGCTGGTCCTATTTGTGCCCCAGCAGCTGCAGTGACTTGCCCTCCAGTACATGCATTTCCCCTATTTTGTCCTTCCCACTCGGAGAGCCTCGCCTGCTCTGTCACACAGTCCCACATTCACTCCCTGCTCTGTTTGCAGTTCTGGGCTTGCGCTGGTCGTAGGGAGCCAGACCAAAGGATCTCTGTGGCTGACAGAGTTGTTGGGCTCAAGACACTTAAACCTGCTTTGAGAGACATTTGAACCATGCTCAGAGTCCTACAGGCACATATGTGCAAGAACAGCTTTCAGTTGATGGCTGGACATTGAGTGTCCCCTTATCTCTAGAGCATGGGTTGTGGGGTGCAAGGGGTGTATGTTTAGTGTTTGAAGCTTCAAGCAAGGTAACTCCTTTGGGTCCTACTGGTTCTGTGTTCAGTTGTTACTCCCTGCAGTGCTCATAGGAGCAGTGACGGGGATGTCCTTAGGGTGACTGTGAGCAAGACAGCCACCTTCAGGAACCTTCCAGTAGTGCATCCTCACATTTTAGCAGATGAAGCTCTCTTAGATATTGGGACCCATCAGCCAGGACTGCGCATGGAGGCTGGTTACTCCTGAGAGTATAGACCCTGAGCCCCTCTGGGGACCTGGAGTTCTGTCCTCACAGGCCAGGGAATAGGGTGGGGACAGCCCTGACTCCGTGCACCCTGTGTGTGCTGGCTCAGAATGCGGTGATCTTCCCCAAAATTGATGTGAGCTTCACCCTAAAGGAGTGGAAGTGACTTTATAGCTCTAGGAGGAAGCTCTACCAGGTCGTGTTGCTGGAAACCTTCCAGCACCTTCGGGCCATGGGTGAGAGCACTGTGGGCCCCCCTCCCCCCACCCCCTGTGCCTTACCAGCCTGGCTGCACAGCCTATAATGTCACTGTACCTACAAAATATTTTTTGCATTTTTGTTCACTGAATCAGTGAGGGGCTGGAGTGAAAGTGCAGCAGGTAGGGCGTTTGGTTTGCACACAGCTGACCCGGATTCAATTTCTCCGCCTCTCTCGGAGAGCCCATCAAGCTACCAAGGGTATCTTGCTGGCCTGGCAGAGCATGGTAAGCTACCAGTGGCATATTGGATATGCCAAATACAGTAACAAGTCTCACAATGGATACGTTACTGGTGCCCATTGGAGCAAATCAATGAGCAATGTGATAACAGTGACAGTGACAATATATTAAAATACAGTTCTATTCTTAGAGACAACCTGCTGTATAAATGCAAAGGATTCTATTCTTTCTATTGGCCTGTCTAATGCATACAAAATAAATAATAGAAAAACAAAGCATTTAAAACATCATTACGATGAGAACAGAAATACTTGAGTTCAGTAGATCTAAAAGTATTGACATCCAAGGTCACATGGGAGCTTTATAAAAGTACAGATGGTTATTGTCTATTTTTGGAAAATGTTATTGAGTAACAGCATGATCAAATTTTGAAAGTATGAAAAAACTTAAAAATCAAAATATTTTATAATTTTTCTTATTAATGAATAACATATACATAAAGTAAGAATTTATTATAATATCATCATCATCATCATCATCATCCCATTGATCATCTATTTTCTCAAGTGGTCTCATTAACATCTCTATTCGTCTTAATCCTAAAATTTTAGAAGCCTCTCTTTACTCACCCTTCCCAACAGTGCCACATTGGAGGCTCTTTCAGGATCAGGGGAATGAGACCCATCATTGTTACTGGTTTTAGCATATGAATATGCCACAGGGAGCTTGCCAGGCTCTCCCATGTGGGAAGGAAACTCTCGGTAGCTTGCCAGATTCTCTGAGAGGGAGAACTAGGCTATAAGATGTTGCTTCCGGGAGCTTAGTTTTATAGTCTCTAGATGTTAGCCATTGGTGAGATTACACCAACTGCTGGGAGCAGTTTCTGGGTGTGACCACCTAGCTACTGGAAAATGGGGGATCTGGATGGAAAAGGCCCAGTCCCAATCCTGATATAATACTATACATTATATTACTATATAATGTATATTATGTAATTATGATATCACTATATGACTATCAGGTGTGAAAGTAAATATGTTATTGTTTTCGATAAAATATACCTGATAAATATATGAATACACATAAATGTGATTGAATTTATATAATTATTTTCCTAATGTAGAAGACACAACAGCTGTTGAGTCCCTAGAGGCTTCATTCTAATCTTACCTTTACTAGCAATGCCCACTAATTAGAAATTTCAGGGAATATTGAATGCAAATCCTATAAAATGTAGCATCACACTGCATTTACTTAAGAACTCTCAAATACTAGACTGTACAATTTTCAGCTTGACTAATGACAATTTTAATTAAACTTTATACCTTTAATCTGTATTTTATTATTTATATTTCTCTATAACTGGTATGTGGATGCTAATATAAATATGAAAGCTAATAAAATGACAAAAATGTTTTATCCTACTGAAAATACAAATTATTTGACATTTTAACTGAAAGAGTTTTGTATATATTGAATCTATTTATATATGCATTAAAATATAGCTTAGGGGCTGGAAGGATAGCACAGCGGGTAGGGTGTTTGCCTTGTATGCGGCTGACCCGGGTTCGATTCCCAGCATCCCATATGGTCCCCTGAGCACCGCCAGGACTAATTCCTGAGTGTAGAACCAGGAATAACCCCTGTGCATCGCCAGGTGTGACCCAAAAAGCAAAAATAAAAATAAAAATAAAATATAGCTTAGGGGGTATATGTAGACTATTCTACTCTTTACTGTTTACTAAGTAAAAAATGAGGCTCACAGAAATAAACTAATTAGGTCTACATCATCATGGAACTTAGAAACTTGTATGTATTATAGATGTTAATAGATAATTAAAATTTTCACATATTTTGTACAGGCTACAAAATATATGAAAATTGTTATCAGGTTAACTCTTTGAGAAATTTCAACAGATGATTTATATAATATTTGTATTTGTAAATAACTTACTTTATCAAGTATTAAGCTTTCAACTCTTTTTTACAGTTTCAGCACTATAAGTACTAATTTTATTGAAGAATTATACATTCTCCTTTTTTTATAAACATCATCATCTTTTTTGCTCTTTTGGGTCACACCCAACTATGCTCAGGGATTACTCCTGACGCTGCACTCAGGAATTACTCCTGGCAGTATTTGGGGGTCTGTATGGAATTCTGGCAATTGAACTTGGGTCAGCCACATGCAAGGCAAACACCCTACACACTGTATCACTCTGGCCCCCAAATCATCATTTCAAAATATCTGTCATTTTTTAAAATTCTGGTCACACAGGAAATACTCAGGGGTTACCATTGACTCTGCACTCAGGAATTACTGTTGGCTGTAGGGGGCATGTAGGTTTCCAGAGACTAAACGCTGGTCAGTCACATAAAACACAAGAGACCTATTCATTGTACTATCTCTTCAGTCTCTGTCTTGTTATCTTCTATAGTAGAATTATGTATATTGTGGAATATAATAAATATCTAGATATAGTGTAAAGTTGCAGAGTTAAAAAGTGCCAGCTCTTTATGTAGCTTCATGATGCTAAATTTGGTTACTCTGTTTTCACTCATTTGGTTCTCAAACTCATTTATTCTTACTACTGAAGATGAAACAATATACAATTGTTTTGATTACAGGCATACACTACATCTGGTTCACCTTTCTTCTAAGGACATTAACTCCAAGATTGCAACTCAGAGACTGTTACTTTATTCATTGTCACATTGTTGCAATATGGAATAATAATAAATATCATGATGATATACTCACTGTTGAACATCATATCTTGTAAAGTAGATCATGCTAGCTAGTAAAATATGATGCAAGATTATATGTTGCTGAAACAAATACACTGCAGGTCTTTTAACAGTGATGGTGGCAGAGGACTTTTTGGGATGATAAGCAAATTCATGCTAATTATAATTGATTTCTATCATGATAATTTAATGTGGTTCTTGAGTATATAGGTTCAATATAATCAACCTGTCACAAAGATGCTTGTTAGTCTTTTCAGGAATATTGCCGTTGTTGGCCTACATTGTTAAGAACTTATCATTTGAAAACAATGGTGAATAAATTTATCTTTCTGAGTGGCAGTTTGTGCTGTTGAATCTATTCATAGTCTATTATTAACACCATGGCTCATTATTCAAATGGATCATGTCAATGTTTGACTAGTATGAATGGCCTACTACTATGTCTAATTAGCTGCTTGATAAATCTTCACCAGAGAATGCTTAACAAAAGGAATTAATGTATGATCTAGTGCTTCTTCATACTTGTGTAAAAGTATTTTGAATCTAAATATACACCTCCCCAAATTTTGTTCTAATTATCAGTTGTATTTAACCCTGATAACTTACCAATCAACCAAGCCATTATCACTGCTCATTAGTCACTTGATTTTCTTACCTCATAAATTTTTTTCATCGAAATTAGGTGACAAAGTTGACTGTCTAAAGTTTACCATTTAGGAAAAATGTTCTCACTGATACTTTCTATGCAGTATTGTTAATTTTATTTCTGTGTACCTATGTCCGGGCTGACTAGTGTGCAAAGAAAGTGAGATTTTTTAGTTCGTCATGAAATATAGTGCTCATTATAACACATGTAAATTAGGCATGAATTAAGAAATAAATTTTATAAAGATGGCATCTTGGCCTATATATACATGCATACAAAGCCATGGCAATACAGTTGATTTGGGGGGATAATTGTCAGAAATAAGACTTGAACAATGTAAAAACAAAGTTGGATAAAGAAATAAGCTAAAGAATTTTAGTATTTTCATCCATGTATCAAACCTCCTAGAGGAAGATGTCTTCCTCTAAAAAGGGATTCTATTGGACCAAGAAATCATATGGAGTGATTCAGCTATGGAAGCAGGAGAATTGAGTTCTATCCACTTGATGGAAACATCTGGATGGCATAACAAGACTTGGTGTGTATTGCTCTAACTAGTCACCTTTTTTGTGCTCAATAAAATTCTATATTCAAAAATATTTATTTAGTGAATAGGTGGTTGCTGTTATCATTTTCAAGTTGTGGAAAGTGAGACCCAAGGATATAAAATAAATATTCTGGCTTTATTCAGTTAGTAAGCACAGTATCTCTTTGCTCAGGTCTGCTTGACTTTATATTCATAAGTTCTCTCTTTGAAAATGCCTTGTTGCAATTGAGTCTTCTGGAAAATGTACCTTTTTGCCTGGGTTGACTTGAGAATGGTTTTAGAACTCAAATTAGCAATTTTAAGAGAGCATGTGAACAGATGCTGTCAGATCCAGTCTAGGAGACAGGTCAGACTGCTGGCTGCAAGAATGGAGTCAGGTTGTCTAAATTTACCTGGCTCTATGCTCAAAAGAAATAGTATGGTTTTCTTGGAACCAAATTTTTCCCTATATATCAGAAGTTTATTTAATCTACCCTTGCTTAAAATAGGCCTCTCAAACTTCCTTTTCAGTTTAACATTTATTTTAATTAAGACACCATAATTTACAAAGTTGTTCATAACAGAGTTTTCTCAGCCATACAGTGCTCCAGCACCAATCCCACCAAGTGTGCCCTTCCTTCCTTCCACCAATGACCTCATGTTCTGTCCCAACACCTACCCTGCCTTCTTGACAGACATAGCAATTTTTTTTTATTTTTTCCACCAACAAGAGTTAAAGGAATGACAAATGGAATTATGAAAAAATAAAATAAGTCAATTTGTGGAGATTGCTGTATGAGTTTATCATGTGTGAATAAATAAATTCAAGTCATTTAATACAGTATAATAACTACTCTAGTATTTTTTGTTTGTATGGGGGCCACACCAGGTGATGATCAGAAGTACTTCTGCTTTTGCACTCAGGAATTTCTCCTGGTGGTGCTCAGGGAACAATATGGAATGCTGGGAATTGAACCAAGAATGACCATGTGCATGGCAAGCATCCTACTCATTGTAATACTGTCTCCAGACTCTTTGTAATTTACATAAATACATTTTCATCTCTAATGTCCAAAATATATTTAATTAAATTTTATTTTGGGCTTAGGAAACTTATTGTGGTAATCATCATATCTTCCTGTCATAAATAAATTGTTTTTTAAAGTTCTATGTTACCATATTTAAATTTAACATAGAATTGAAAATTCTATGTTAAGATATTTTAGCATACATGTGAATAAAATCAAAATATTAAGTTTTAGAAAATTGGTAAAAGTGGAAGCTAGAGAGATGATGCAATGAACAGTATGCTTGCCAGTGCTCTACTTTGAGGCAAATAGGACTAGCAAAACCTCTGTAGAACAAAGTGAAGGAAAAAGATATGTGATGAAAGAGACAGGCAGCTCCTCCACAGACACACACACACACACACACAAACACACAAACACACCCCAGAGAAGGTTGTTTCATGAGTAAATTTGAACTGGAGCAAGCTATGTCAGCCTTACAGAATAAAATGTGTGAATATAAACTCTAAAATAATAGTTTGTAATCAAAACTGCTGTTTTTCCTTTGCATTTAAAATTCTTTTGTATCTAGATTAAGAATTATTCATGAAACATTTGCTTTTTTTCATTTTGAATAGGATAATACCTTTTTCTTAAAAAGTTTTACTTATGTGGATTTTTTTTCCAAGTTGATGCAAAATAGTTAATGCTATTCTGGTATTGATCTGAATTATTGATTTGGAAAATTGGAGGACATCCATGCAATATTCTCGGTGACAATGTGTCAGGTAAAGCCAGACTTTCAGTTTTTTTCCCCTGTGGTATAAATAATATGTCAAGAGCTTAGAAAAGAAGATGAGACCGCTGAGAATGGTCACCTCTATTTAACCTAGAAGCTGTTTTCATAGACTGAGTTTTTCCCTCCTCTTCACAAAGTTACTTGTGCCTTACTTAGGATGTTTTTGTAACAGATGATTAGGGATAACTGAATTAGGGGCTATAATACTAAAATGAGAGGAGTGTGTATTAATGTGTGTGTAAGAAAGTGTGAGAATCTTCTAGCTGGTGATCAGGCATATGTTCTTTAAAACAGATAAGATATTGTATATACTTGTTCCTATAAAGTAGTCATCAGAGCATAAAAACGGTTATATAATTATATCTATATTTATTTATTATAATATATTATTATAATGACATTACAAAGCAAATTACATTTGTGTGTTATTCTGTCTGTATATACATATGCACATTATTATATTATTTGCTATTCCTTACTGTGTCTTTATATTTCACATGTGAGAGAAATCAGTATTTCCCTCTCCTCTGACTTCACTCAGCATGGCACTCTTTATGCCATTCACATGGTGGTGAGTTGCATAATTTAATTGTTTCATATAGACATGTATTATTTTATTGGGTATATAAAACAGTTTCTTTACCCACTCATCTGTTTTAGGATGCTTGGCTTAATTCCAGATCCTGGCTTTTGTGAATCATGCTGTAGTGAACATAATAGTAAAAATGTCATTTCAAAATAGTACTTTTGGGTCATTGGGGCAAGTGCTTATCAGTGAAATTTCTGGGTCACGTCTAAGTTCAAGTCTTGATTTCTGAGATGTCACCATAGTATTTCTAGAAGCTGAACTAGTCAACATATATTCCCACCAATAGTGGAGGAGGGTTGCTTTGTCCCCTCCATCCAAGCTAGCAAAGGTTGTTTCTTTTCTTTCTGATGTGTATCAAATACTCAATTGGCGTACCAATGTGATAGGATATCTCTTTGTAGTTTTCATCTTTATATCCTTGGTAAACCATGAAGAGAAACTTTTCTTGTATTTATTGACCTTCCCCAAGGAAAAGCTTTTCTACACTTACTGAATGGGTTGCTTATTTATTTTGTTAAATTTTGTGAGTGTTTTGTATATCTTGGATATGACCCTTTGTCAGATATGTAATGAGAAAATACTATTTTCCGATCTGCAGGATGTTTTTTATTCTAATTTTCATTCTCAAGATATAACTTATTGAATTTTATATGAAACAATTTGTTTAGTTTTACATTTATTTATTTGGCCAATGACAATGAGTCATTGGTGACGTCCCTATGGTCAATGAAAACTTATGCCTGTGTTTCCCTTGAGAAATTTATGGATTTAAGTATAATATTGAATCAATCTTTTCAGAATTAACTTTTTTTTTGGTATGCTATCGGGGATTAATATAGGTTTTTTTTTCTTATTTGCGTGTGACTAAACAGTTTATCTACCATTCATTGAAGAGGCTTTTCTTGCTCTTCATATCTTTTATAGATGATTAGCTATCCATGTTTTTGATAATATGTCTTGGTACTTCAGTTCTAGTTCATGGGTTGCCTCTATTCCAGTATCACATAGTCCTGATATACAATGACTTTAAAATATAAGTTAAAGTTGGGGAAAGAGGGGACCAGAGTGATACTACAGCAGTTGGGGCATTTGCCTTGCATGCAGACTATCTGTGTTTTATCCTTAGCACCCCATATGGTCCTCGAGCCTCCCAGGAGGGATCCCTGAGTACAGCTAGTGTAAAAAATACAAATACGCATGCATGCAAGGGGTGCTGTGATGTATGTTTACAGGCTCTCGGGATCTCTCTTTCTCTCTAGCTCTCTCTCTCTCTATCTCTATCTCTCTCTCTTCCCGCTCATATTCGGTGCTCTCGAGTCACTGTGTATGGACTGGATTGGGATGGCACCTTCTTGTGCTCTGTTTCTGTGTGTGTCACTGTGCTCTTTTCTGTCTCTCTATCTCCGACTCTGTCTCTTTCATCTTTCCTCTGGTCTCTTCCGATCTGTCTTCTTCCAATCTCTCTCTCCAGGATCCTTATGCTTCACTCTCTGGAGCCCTATTTGCTCTCCCTTCTGGCTCTGACTCTTACTTCTGACTCTGACTCTCACTAGCTTTGTGCTCTTTCTTTCCCCTGCTTCTGGCTCCAATGACTCCCTGATTCTCTTTTGCCCTGTGCTCTGCCTCTGTATCTCATCCCTCTACTTCTCTTACAGACTTAGTTTATTTAGCAATCACGTAAGGTGGTGACACAAACGTGGGTTGAACATTAGCAAATCAACAAAGAGGTGTAAGACCACTCCTCCAGGAGATTAACAAAATCATATCTAAGGAGATTACTCCAGATTACTAAGAGATCCGATTACGGGCAGGATCCAATCCAGTGTGTGTTGTTTTCTTCTTTCCTCAGCTTGTAATCCACTTAATAGTTGAGTAAATCTACTTCTAATATTTCTAACAATGTCATTCTATATGAGTACAGTAAGAGATGTATCAAACTTAAAGTTTGGTTGTTCCTGAGGACATCTCACTATATATTCAAGACCACAGTCCTCAGGCCAGGTTAGTCTTCCTAACCCCAGCAGGGTCCTAGTCCCATCATTACTTTTGGATCATGACAGCATTTGTCTATGACCATACTCTCAACTTATAGTTGAGTATTGTGGCGCTTTGGCCTGGCCCATTTCAATGCCAGGGTAGCTCACAGCTTGCCCTGGGTCCATTCCGTCCCTCGTTGGGACTCTGCTTTTGGGGTGCTAGAGCAACTGAGTTGAGGAAGCAGATGCCCAGGAGTAAATATTATTGGAGTCAATCAACCCCCAAGTTACAAAGCATAATATTAACTGTCTTCTTGTGTCCATACAGAAAGTACATTGCTTTAAGGTAAACTAAGTTCCCTGTGGCAAGGCTAAAAGGACAAATCCAATGTTATCCTACAAGCTAGGAGTAAGGCCTAAGCATTACACCATAAATTATTTATGATAGAAATTATTGATTCAATTTTTTCAATTAGAGGAGAGCAAGAAAGTTAGGCTGAGACACTAGCTTCACATGTGACATATTAAGATCCCCTTTTTGTCAGGACATAATTTCCCAACCCCCAGAAGCCCAAGGCACTTCTAGGTGTGGCCCAGAAGACTCCAGAACACTTCTGTGAGGATGGATCAGGCAATCCCTAGCACCACAAGTCTTGGTAAAGAACTGGGTGCAGGCTGGCTGGTCTAGAATCACTAGGCGTGTACAGGTCTTCTTAAGGACTGCTTGGGATTCCTCTCCCATTCAGAAAAAATGAAAAGAAAAAATAATGAGAGGAAAAATAAAATTGGGAGAATAAACATCTGGAATTTAAAATTTCAAGTAATGTATGATGCACATACCACAAATATTGTATGATGCACTACTGTTTCATTTCAAGGAAAAATTGACAAAATTCTAAAATCAGTCAGAGCAGACCGAAAGACAGCAGTAGTCTCAAAACCGTCAAGAACATGAAAAACTAAGTCAGGACAAGTGTGACAATATAAAGGATCCTAAGGACTCCTGAAGAATGAATGTAATGTAATGTTGGGGCCGGAGAGGTAGTACTGCAGGCAGAATACTTGCTTTGCATTAGAGCAATCTGAGTTTGATCCTTGATACCTCATTTGTGAGCGCGCGCGCACACACACACACACACTCACACACACAAGAACAAGGTGTGTCCCAAAAGTAAAAAAAATAATAAAACAACTTTTAAGAGAATTAATGAAATGTAGTATCTAATCCAGTTAATTTTGGAATAGATAAAAAATCAACTAGGATAAAGGGCAATCTGTTTCAGTATGGGCTAAATGATAATGTTCAAGTTTGGCTCATTATGAAAAATGATTTGTATGGGTAACAAGATATCAGTAATGTCAGGTTTTGAATGTGTGAGCACTCTGATTTTTATATATTTTCTGTAAGCATAACATTTTGATGAAATTAATGGCTTATTTATTTATTTAAGCCACCCTAGTATTGCCCAGGGCCAAGTAGGGCAACACTAAAAAATATAGAGGTAAAATACACACTAGTGCTGCGGAAGGAACTCAGAGCTCTGAGCATATGCTCTTCTACCTGAGCTCTCTCCCTTACCTTTACAGGTTAACTTGAAGTCAGCTTTCCATCCTTTCATCCATCCCTTCACTGGTACCAGTTGTAACACACACCCACACAAACGTAGTCCCCATCATATGAATTATAAATGTTATTATTGTGATTAGCCGTGTTAAGTATTGCTCAGAAAAATCCTAGGTTTGATCAGAGACTCAGATTTGGATTTCCTTGTTCTTAACTGAATTAGAAAAACATAATCATTTAAATTAAGTTTTGAAAAAGTTGGTTGTACCAAGAATCCGCTTTTGTTTGCATATTTCAGATAATTGTGCCATCCACCCATATATATGTACTTAAAAATTATCTTTATGAAATTGTATAAAAGGGAGGTATAATCCCTTTCTTTATAGGTCTTATAGAACTTCAAGATCCTTCTCTACTGTGTTGCTTTGAAAATTAAATGGTTCAAAAGGTTTAAATTGAAAAATTTAATTATACAGTAAAAACATATATAAATCATCAGTGTAAAATATGGTCCTATTTTAATTTATGTATTCTATTTATCCCCTTACAAATTTAATATTTTCACACTTCATTATTTTGAATAGTGTGTATAAGCACTAGAAAATTAATACACTTAAAACTAAATAGTGAGGATGGTGCTCTCATTTTATCACTTTCCTAAAATCATTGTCTTTAAGTAGTTTTATATTCTCTGTGTTTTAATTATAATTTAAAAAATTGAAGTCTTCTAACAAACTTTATATTAAAACAGAGAAATGATTCTTTAATTTCTATTTGAGAAATGTGTCTTAGTTCTTTATATTTTATGTTAATGCAAAATATAAAGCTTTATTTTTAAAATAATGAAATATTGTGCATATCTATTTTTGCCTTTTAATTCACATTTAAGGGAATAAAATATTTTAAAGTTTTATGTCAAGTATCTACACAATGTATTATTCTTACCTTATATATTTTACACCTTTCATATTTTGAGGGGCTGGAGTGATAGCACAGCGATAGGGCATTTTCCTTACACGCTGCCGACCCGTGTTCGATTCCTCCGCCCATCTCGGAAAGTCTCGCAAGCTACCAAGAGTATTGTGCCCGCACTGTAGAGCCTGGCAAGCTACCTGTGGCGTATTCGGTATGCCAAAAACAGTAACAATAATTCTCACAATGAGAGATGTTACTGGTGCCCACTTGAACAAATCGATGAGCAATGGGATGACAGTCATCCATATTTTGAGAATGAAATGAAAGGTATAATTACCTAATAGTTTTCAAATGTATTCAAAAATACCCTTTATATTTTGTTATTAAAACTCTGTAGTATTATTTCTGTTCTTGAAAATATATGTTTTAATATCAATTATTGATGAGTCCAACCTTTTCTTTCTGATTTGAATGTTATTGTACCATATATAATGTATGATTTTGTTCTTATACTGCTTATTTAAAAATTATTTACCTTAGTGATAAAATATTGCCTTTTATTATCTTTAACTGTATAATATGCCTGGTACGGAAATATCAAATCTCTCATCTTTATTATTTTCTCTTAAAATGTTATTATTACACTACTATTCTACTTTCATTTAAAAGATATTATCATATTAATTTTTAAAAAATACTTATAAAATATGCTTCTAGTTTTAAGTCATTATATTTCACAATATTTGATAAAGAAATAAAATCTTCATAATATTAATCTCCCAAACATATTTGGTCTTACTGAAACCTCCTGAAATATAAAAATGCATTTTCTTTTCTTTTTTGTTTTTTGGGCAACACAAACTGTTGCTCACAGCTTACTCCTGGTTCAGCACTCAGGGATCACTCCTGGCTACCCTCTGGCGACCATATGTGGTGTTGGACAAGCATCCTGCTTGCTGTAATACTCTTTGGGCCCCTATTGTTGATTTCCCCCTTTGAAATGTTTAACTGGCTTATTTCTACACCCTGGGTAATCTGTGTCTCTTTGCAAAGTTTAAGGCTTACATATTATTTCTTGCACTGTTAATTATAGTTATAAAGGCTTTCCTTTTATTATTCTAGATTTTTTTTCAAATTTACACTTACAGAAAATTTATAGAAATGTCCCATTTGTAATAATTTATGAGTATGATTTGAACAGGAATGATATATGGGTTTTAAATTTTAAAAAAGACATTAAGGGTTTTGTAGATACTTTTTGTCAGACTAAACTGCTAGGATTTTGAAAATTGAGAGAAGAATAGCATATAATGTTGCATTTGTTGAGTATTACAGAGGTTTGTGTGTATGTGTGTAGTGAGTATAAATATATATAAATGTGGACATACATTTTATATATATTGACGTGTCTTTTTAATGCTTTATGTATTTAAGCTGTCATTCTTAAGTGTAAATTTTTCTGTCTTATTCTATATCTGGACTGGTTATTCAGTTTGCCTAAAACACTTTTAGTTCTTTATTGCTCTCCTGGCAATATCAATCCTTTGGACATTCTGCTGCCCAAAATATAGATTCCTGAAAATTATTATATACATATGCATAATTATTAACAATACCTTCTGATCTAGTGAGATGGTATGAGGGTAGAACATTTGCCTTGCATGTTACCAATCTGGATTTTATCCCCAGCATACCATATGGTCCGCTGAATACTGCGAGGAGTAATTTCTGAGCACAGAACTGGGAGTTATGCCTGAGCATCACCACTTAAGGCCCAACCCAACCTTCCCAAAATAATACTAATAATGGTAGATTATTTTATACAATCTTAGAATTCACTTATCATTATAAATTTATCATCATCATCATCATCATCATCATCATCCCGTTGATCACTGGATTTCTCAAGTGGTCTCAGTAACGTTTCCATTCGTGCTATCCCTGAGATTTTAGAAGCCTCTCTCCATCTCATCGATACTGCATTGGAGGCTCTTTCAGGGTCAGAAGAATGAGACCCAGCTTGTTACTGGTTTTGGCATATTAATACACCACGGGGAGTTTTCGAAGCTCTCCCAAGTGGGCAGGAAACTCCCAGTAGTTTGCCAGTTTCTCCCAGAAGGAGAAGTAGGCCATAAGATATCTGCTTCTGGGTGCTTGCTTTTAAGACTCTGGATGCTGGCCATTATTGGGATTCCACTGTGAAGGGGGCAGTCCCTGGGTGTGACAGCCTCGCTACTGGGAAATGGGAAATCTGGGAGGAGGAGGCCCAGTCCCGATCCATGCAGGCTTGGAGGTCTCAGCCCTGAGTCCCACATACCTGGGTTTCTCTGCCGGTACCTTCATGCATGAGGCTCGTCCGATCGTGTGGAAAGGGGCCTTGAGCATGGCTATGACTTGGCTCTGGAGGTCTTTGGCTGCTGGGAGCTCTGGTGTTTTACAATTAATTGATCACAGCCAGTTACAGATATAAATTTATAATGGAGATAATCTATTAGTTTTATTTATTTACCCACACTTTATGGATCATATTATTTTATCATTATAAATTATGTTTTTTCTCTTGAACAGATTATACAAACCTGTCATTTAATATCTCTATGAGAATATGCTTCTTTAAGAAAATATCAGTGCAAATGTTGCAAGTCTTAAATATCTATTATAATAATTTATTAATATTTTAGATTTGTGGCCTTTTACAACTTATTTTCATTGTGGTAATATAGCCTACCAGAGTGTAAACATTATGTATGTAAATAAAACATGTGATGCTGCCTCTCCAACAGAGTAAAAAAGAAACAGGAGACAACACTGGTAATCAAAATGTCTCATTTAGTTTACAACTGAGTAGCAAACTTACAGTATATCTGAGGAGGGTCGAGGTATATGACCGCACCTATGTGTGATTGATTATTCATAGATGTAAAGCATTTCAATGGAGGCAATTTTTGAGGGGGAATTAATTCAAGGAGACACTCTGTCTGAGACTATACTGAGAAATTCGCTCAGGGGTGACAAGCATCAATACTGCTTTTTTCTTTCCCTTATAGCTAGCAGATACTAAATAATTAAGTTTAGTTCTTGTTAATACTTGTCATCATTTGTATTAGCACAGAAGAGACATAAATTCCCAAACTTAGTTCTTTGGTCTCCAGAGGAAGGGTTAAAAGTGGTTGGACTTTTACTGTAAATCCCAGTTAAGTCCTCAGGCCAGTTTAGCTTTTCTTACAGCATGGGGTCCTATCCTTTAGGTCATTATGGTCAATACCATGCTTTATGCTTCCTAGACTGTCTTTTATTGATACCTGGCTAGCTTTGACATTTTCCCCAGGGGTCATCCAGAGTCTCCTTGGTGGGACCCAGCATTTTGTGGTGTTTGGAAATACAGTGACATAAGCCTGAGTCAAGTAATATGACAGATGCCCAGGAGGATGACAAATATTTCAGAGCCAATCAACTCCCAAATATTAGGAGCATGGCATTAACAGTCTTTCTGCGTTTAAGCAAAGAACATTGCTCCATAGTAAAATATTAAAAGGTTATAGGGGAAAGAGAAAAGCAAGTAATTCACCACAAATACAAAATCCAGAGTCAACAGAAGGTTTGACTTTATAAGTAATGAAGCCTGACTTAGGGAATTTAGTAGCTAACAGAAGGAGAGCTAAAGCACAAAGGAAATGTTAAAGATAAACTCGGGGGACTAGGGGTGCTTTGTAAGAGCACTACAAGCTTCTCTGGGTGGGAGGAAAAGGGGAAATCCTCTGATAAAACCTTCAACACTTAATGTTAATATCCAACATATGTACTTTAGGAGTACAATCTTACCAACCATGCTAATTATCAAAATGCAAATATCCTTTATTCAGAATTCATGGAATTCTTTCAGCATGCTTGCCCCATCTTTGGCATCTTCAAATCTGTGCTTAATACCACAGCATTTGTTATAATGGGATTTTATTCATTCCCTTTCTATTAATCCATAAATCACCAAATAATGTGTTAACGTTATATTTGTCTTTTTCCTTCTAATATAAAAATGTCTCTAGTTTCATCTACTTATAAGAGAAGGCAAGGCTTAATCTTTCTCATAGCTGAGTAGCATATAATTGGTATGTGTACCACATCTTTATCCACCTATTTGCCACTGGGGAATTTGACCTGTGTTCAGGTCTTGACTATTAGTAAATAGAATTGCAATGAACAGATGCCAGCCCACTTGGCTGACTATTAACAGTAGTGGTCCCTGAGACACTAGGGCTAGGGATATGGATGGAATGCTATATTGGCATAGACCTAATATGTGAAAGGTCTCAAATTTAATTCAAGGCACAAATTCCTTTATCCATGAGCACAGCCATTATAGCCTTTGAGCATAACTGCCAACCTAAACACTGAACTTTTAGGTCCAAAGTACTGTTCCATTGTACCACTGTAAATCGCTTTGGACTACATAAAGCACAGTTGGTTATGATCCCTTATAAAAATTATGCATATTGGAATCCCAGATTTGATTCCTGGCACCCCAAGAACCACAAAGAGGAGCATTACTGAGAGAAACTCTCAAGGCCAGATTCAAAAGTATCACTGTATCACTGTCATCCCATCGCTCATTGATTTGCTTGAGCAGGCACAGGTAACGTCTCCGTTTTGAGACTTGTTGTTACTGTTCTTGGTATATCGAATACACCACGAGTAGTTTGCCAGACTCTCCTGTGAGGGTGAGATACTCTCGGTAGCTTGCCGGGCTCTCCGAGTGGGGTGGAGGAATCAAACCTGGGTCGGCCACGTGCAAACCAAACACCCCACCACTGAGATTCAAGAGTGGCATTAAAAATTCACTGGGTATTCTGCCTTCTCCCTCAAAGTCAAATCAAATCGAAACTAACCTGTATTTGCAGATATTATTCCAGGTAGTATCTGTGCACTTACTTAACAAATAATTGCTTGTGTGCAATATTTTTAAGAGTGACACAATAAAGTTGACCATAAATTAAAACATGTATGTTAATTATACCAATTTTTTTTGTCAAAATGAGCATATAAGTTCATATACCCTAATTGTTGAAGAAATTTGAAAGAACTCATTCATAATCTGTGAATAAGTTGTGTCACAATGGCTTTTGTGTTAGCATAAAAGAAGAATAAGTTTGGGGCTGGAACAATAGCACAGCAGGTATAGTGTTTGCCTTGCATGTGGCTGACCCCTTTTGATTCCCAGCATCCCATATGATTTCCTGAGCACTGCAAGGAGTAATTCCTGAGTGCAGAGCCAGGAGTAAACCCTGTGCATCACTGGGTGTGACCCAGAAAGAAAATGACAAGAAGAATCAGTTTAATAACTGAAGCAACAAGGCAAGAAAAAATATTAGGTAAAGGTGGGAAGTAGAGTGCTTACTCAGGTTCAGTTGCCTATAAGTGGCATCACTTATGGTACCCTGAGTACCACCAATAGTAACCTCTAAGTATAGAGCCAGGATCAAGCTCTGAGCACTGTTGGGTGTGGCCCCCCAAGCCAAAACACAAGCACATTTTTGGCTAAGGTTATTAGCTCAGGACAAATTCACACTTGCCTCAAATGTCCTTGGTACAAAGGACTTCAGGAAATAAGGCACTTCGTTGTTGTTGTTTTGGATCACACTCAGATGTATTCAGACCATCCTCCTGGTTCTGAGCTCAGGACTTACCCCTGGCATGGCTCATGGAATGTACAAGATCCCAGCAATGTGCACCTGGGTTGTCCACATTCAAGGCACGTACTCTACCCATATTACTATAGCTCTGGCCTTTCCAGGAAGCTTTAGCTTTGCACTTTCATTTTAAACATTATTTCAGTATGATAGTCCTCCCTTCTTTGGATTATTGATAGTTTACATATACATGTATATATATGCATATATATATATATCCTTCCTCAATTTTCATTTGTTTTTCTCAAAAGGGAATATACCATGTAAAATTTTTCTGTTCTGTGAACACAAGCTTATTATTTTCCATTTATTTTTTGATTTTTCGGTCACACCTGGTGATGCACAGAGGTTACTTCTGGCTTTGCTCTCAGGAATTACCCCTGGCAGTGCTCAGGGGACCATATTGGATTCTGGGAATAGCACCGGGGTCAGCGGCATGCAAGGCAAACATGCTACCCACTGTGCTATTGCTCTAGCCTCTATTTTCCCATTTAAGTCTGCTGACAAAATAAAAATTTTGTTAGTCTCTAGACACCAATATTTTGTGCAGGATACTATTTCCACTATTTTTTGATTTTGGTGGAGGAGGGAACTTCTCTGAGTGGTGTGGAAAAACCCAGGGTTCACACTGATAAACTTCAGCCAATCATGTTAGAGGAGCAGTTTTCAACCTGAGGATCTGTTTTTTGGCAGTTCTCCAATACAAAGGGAAAATAATTACTTAAAAGTATGATACATTATTTTTATTTAAATGGACACTATATTACTTTTCATTAACATAATAACAACTAATCACAGCAGTAGAATATTGATACTTATTTAGGGCATAAGATTCATATGCTAAAGAAAATGGTTAGGTTTATCTTGATTTACTTTAAAATTTTAGACAATTAATTAATTGAATCAATGTGAGATATACAGTTATAGGCTGCCCATGATAGATTTTCAGTTATCTTGATTCACTTTTAAATTATAAAACTTAAGAAGTTTAAAGACCATTAAAAATAGGGACTAATCATACTGGTAATTATGTACAAATTATATAAACTTACCTCAAATTTTATATGAAAGGTCCATATAAAGACCTTATGTTGGGGCTGAAGCGATAGCATAGTGGGTAGGGCTTTTGCCTTACATCTGGCCAACCCGGGTTCGAATCCCAGCATCCCGTATGGTCCCCTGAGCACTGCCAGGAGTAATTCCTGAGTGCAAAGCCAGGAGTAACCCCTGGGCATTGCCGGGTGTGACCCAAAAAGCAAACAAACAAAACAGAAAAAGACCTTATGTTTATAATAAGCAATCAATGATAACAAGAATTTTACTTCTTATCTCATATCTTAAATTACCAACACAATTTGGTCAATTATTGTAGGACTTGTAACTTTTAAAACTGAATATATAACATTTTGAACTAAGACCATTTTTTCTTTTATTTCTTTTACCTATCAGTAATGCCCAAGATATTTCTAGATCTTCATGGGTAGTACTGAAGAATTGCTTCAATTATTAAAATAGCATAAAACCTGTTGTAAAGATATAAAAGCAACTGTCAACTCATCTGCAAGGACTTTTAAATAGAAACTTCTGTATATAAAGCTCTGCAAAAAGAGAGGAGGCACTTGAAGTTTTACTATTCTACTGACTCCATTTCTATTTGACCTTAAGCAAATTTCCCTGACTTTGGGGGTTTCCTTTTTCTTATTTCTTAAAGAAGTGAATCAGCGTCTGTTTTTCAAAGTCTAAACTCTCCTCACATTCTCTGAATCTACAATAAAGTATAGTTTCTTAAATGCTTGAATAATATATAATGAACATTTGTGCTTTAACTGGAAGCACATCTGGGGAATTTTGAAAGTATAGAGATTACTTTTTTTCACTGTAGAATAAAATATATATGTAAATCTACACAAGATAGTTTATTCATACTATCAAACATATGCACTTTTTTGTTTTTTATTAGTTTATTTTTTATTTTCTTTTTACTTTATACTTGATATTAAATTCTAGCAATATTTGTTGAGAAAAATATAATAACTTTTTAAAAAATTGCTTACTTTAAATAAAACTGGGTTTATCTGCAGAAAAATTGTAAAATGAGGAAATAATGTCAGATATTTATAGTGTGGAGAATTATCTTAAAGCACTAATAACCAAAACCACAGATTCTCATTAAGAATCTTGGTTTTACATTTTATCATTTTATGCATTCTGCACAAATCTAGGTGATACCAATACTAAAAGTGAATACAACTAATTATTCTTCAGTCATAGTACTTCTTAGATTTTTTAGAGTAATTGCTTAATATAAAAATTACCTGAATAGACAGAGCATGATGGCCACTCAATGCCTCTATTGCAAACTACAACACCAACAGGAGAGACAACAAAAGGGAATGCCCTGCAGAAGAGGCAGGATGGAGTAGTGGGGGTTGGGGTGGGGGTGGTGGGAGGGATACTTGGAACATTGGTGAAGGAGAATGGGCACCGGTGGAGGGATGTAAACCAAATCCAAACATGAAAGTTCATAAGTTTGTAACTGTACCTCACAGTGATTCACTAATAAAAATTTAAAAAAAGAAAAAAATTACATGAATATAGCATTTAGGATAATTAATGATTATTTACTCTAATATTACAACTGGCTAATTTTTTCTTTTTTTTTCTTTTTGGATCACACCTGGTGATGCACAGGGATTACTCCTGGCTCTGCACTCAGGAATTACTCAGGGAACCATATGGGATGCTGGGAATCGAACCTGGGTTGGTCTCATGCAAGACAAAGGCCCTATCCATTGTTTATCACTCCAGCCCCTATAACTGGCTAATTTTTTTGACATATTATAAGAAATTAGAAGACGTCTTCAATGATTTCTAAGTTGATAGAACAAAGTTGTATCTGACAATTATTTTCATCTTTGAAAAATTACTCTTTATAGTACATCAGGTAGTTGGAATTTTGATCCAAAAGATATGGTAGTTCACTAGACCACATACTAAAATAGCTGCAGCTCACACACTAAAATTGCTGCTTCACCTTAAAATACTGTGCATTTCCTCTTTGTCCACTTTAAAACTCAACTTTTGAACCCCTTGCATTGTGCTCTCTGTAACTCATTCTCTATCACCAAAACCGTCAGCATTTTGAACTTCTATGAATATATCTTCTATCTTATTCTAGAAATCAGTTTTATTTTTTGACAGTATTTGCAGTTGTGCTCTCCCAAGGTGTGGTTTCAATTCTTTTTCTAGTTATATGGCTTTGGCTTGCCTCCCAAGTGATGCTGTGGGAGACCATGCACCATTGCCTGTGATACCCAGCCAATGGTGCAGATGGTTCACTGTTAGTGGTGAGGCATCAGTGGTACTCTGTGCTCTGACTCATCTGGGCTGAGCCCCACTGAAGTCACTTCCCAAATTGGAGAACCTCCAAAACTACAGCCAGAGATGCTGATATAGGAGCTTATGAAGGAACTGGGATCCAATGCATGATTTACAGTCCTGGCACCTGTGCTATATTTCCATGAGGTCCCCCTGCCCCCTCCCCACACATACCACTGTACCATATGCACCACCACTGTATTCACTGTATCACTGTATCACTGTCATCCCGTTGCTCATCAATTTGTTTGAGCAGGCACCAGTAACGTCTCTGTTGTGAGACTTATTGTTACTGTTTTTGGCATATTGAATATGCCACAGGTAGCTTGCCAGGCTCTGCTGTGTGAGCGAGATACTCTTGGTAGCTTGCTGGGCTCTCTGAGAGGGACAGAGGAATCAAACCCAGGCTGGCCGAGTGCAAGGCAAACGCCCTACCCCCTGTATCATCGATCCAGCCCTCCACAAAATACTACTGTATTATTTCAATAAAATTTTACTAATTTTTTAAATATATTTTGCTACCCCAGCCACTCAGAACTTTCTATTGTATATGTGTTTGTGTAGTCTTTGTCAACTGTCAACTTCTTCCCACTTTTTATGTGTTTGTTGTTATTTTCTTTTAATCGAATCATCCTGAGATATAGAGTTACAAAGCTGTTCATGATCAGTTTCAGTCATGCAGTGTTCAAACACCCATCCCTCCACTAGTGTACATTTCTACTGCCAATATGACCAGCTTCATGCCTGCCACCCTCCCCAGCCTGTCTCTATGATAGGCACTTTCTCTCTCTCTCTCTCTCTCTCTCTCTCTCTATTTTTCTCAGCCCCACTCTCCTTCTCTCTCCCTGCTTTGAGGCTTTATTGTTTTCAATTGAGAGATTATGGAAATATGGAGTCATGAAATGTGCTTGTAAATGGATGGACAGGGAGAATATCATGCTGAGGGAAATTAGTCGGAAAGAGAGTGATAGACAAATTACTTGTGGGATTTTTTAAAAAAGAATATTATGAGACCTATACCAAGGAGAGTAGAAACAAGGACAGAAGGACTAGTCCACGGTTGTAAGCTTGCCTCAAGCGCTGGGAAGAAGGTAATTGGGATAGACGAGGGACGGCAGTGACTAAGATAGTTGGAAAATATATTTCTGGATCAGAACTGTGTGCTAAAATAAAATGTGTTTGGTGTTTTTTGATCTTTCAAAAGATCAGTTTTAGGTGCAATGGGTAAAGTGCCTACCTTGCACCCAGCTGACTGGGGTTAAATCCCAGCATCGCTGATGGTCTCTCCATTTACTTGTCAGAAGTGATCCCTGAATGGGGAGCCAGGAATAAGACCTGAACACTGCAGATATGGACCCTAAGTTCCCACAGAAAAAGAAAATAAGAAAAATCAGTTTCATAGCAATGTAATTAACATACCATACCTTTTGCCCATTTAAAACATAACACAATGTTTTTTTTTAATTCATCAATAACTAAGATCTGGAACCACCACAATTAACTGGTGATTTTTTCAAATCTCTAAAGAAACTGGTCACCGTGCAGCTTACTCCCAAAAATGCAGTTCATTTGTTTTCTAATCTTCACCACGTGCCTGCTTATCTTGTACAAAAATGTGGTTGCTCCATCTCTAGATGGTCTGCACTGCTTCCATTTTTCTGCTTTTACTGCACCTTGTCCCACTTTTATACTTCTGTCCCATTCTGTCCCTTTTATTCCATTCCCAGAAATGTTCTGTAGTTGAAAATTTCTAAGTGGAACTGTTTAAAGAATAAAAAGAACCACTCAGATCTTGCTCCATCAGACCAAAGAACTGCTTTTTTTTTTCATAATGTTACTGTAATTTTGGTTGGCAAATGCTTTCATTTCCAACTGTTGTTTTTAAATTGTTGGGTAGTGCTTCCTAGTGAATACCTGTGGTATTGAGTTAATTTCCTCTCCGTTTCAGTTAGATATCTCATTGTTCTCCTCTGCTTCCTTCTAACAAAGATCATAAAAATATGCATTTTTTGGTTTTGTTAACAAACAAATTTGCATTTGTTGGTTTCCCCCTCATTTCTTATTCAGATTCATAGATATATTATGGGGCTAAACTTAGTAGTGGATGCTGTACAAACATTAATCTTTGTAATTCAGTTTCTATTTTCCTGCTCTGTTGCATTTGTTTGGTCTACATGACATTATGTTCTGAGATCTAAAAAAAGATTACACCACCATTGTCATATTTCCATAATCCAATGGCATTTTGTTGATGTGGGGTAAAAGATTTACTCAAACATGACTTGATAAAACAGTCAAATTAATTATAGAGATAAATATAGGAAATTTAAGCCATGCAATGAATTTCTCAATACTGAATAAAACAATCACATTTTATGAGTTTTAATTAATTTAAGGCTTTATTCTTGTAGGTATTGTAGTTTTAATCACTCTTAGTGGTAGGGATTCATGCAGAAAGAATTTCAGACACCAGAATGTCTTCTAACCCAGTATGCATGTCCTGTTACCTTCCCATAATGTTTTTCTTTTATAATATAGTTAATCTGATAACTGATCAAATATCAACATGTTGCAAATTAATTTTTGTATCTTTACTAAAACGTTAAGAAAACTGAATGGAATAAAAGAAATCCTGCAAAAACATCCAGAATTCCCATAAAAAATGTTTATGCATTTTTATGTCAATAATTGTGTTACTGGACTGGAGCAATAGCACAGCAGGTAGGGAATTTGCCTTGCAGGCGGCCGACCCAGGTTTGATTGCTCCATCCCTCTTGGAGAGCCTGGCCAGCTACCGAGAGTACCCACCCGCATGGCAGAGCCTGGCAAGCTACCCTGGCATATTGGATATTCCAAAAAGAGTAACAAGTCTCACACTGGAGACATTACTGGTGCCCACTCGAGCAAATCGATGGACAATGGGATGACAGTGCTACAGTGCAGAATGGAATATACTTAATAGTTAGAAAAATTGTGTTCATTTTCAATGTTAGTCAATTTCTGTCTTACAATTTAGCAAAGAAAGGCAAAAACTTTAGAATTGCTCACTTGCTCTTAATTGCACAAAGCAATATTTTTGTACCAAATTATGTTTTTTAAGTTTTATTTTTAATACTTCTATTTAAAACTAGATTACTTTCTCAGATAATTTATCTATAAAATAATGCTTAATTCTATAGTTTCGACATTTCTTCCCCAGTGTTACATTTGAATAATAAAACTCCCATAAAAGACACAGACTCTTTTTAGTGTTTGAGATATAAAAGTTACATGTTATTTACATGTATCAACTTGACAAGTCAGTAATTTATAAAAACTGTATCATTCCAAACTGTAGTACTCTAGATATTGTTTGTAACAAATTACCTCTAGTACATCCATATGACTGATTACAAAACACCAATTTGTCACTGCATTGTAACTAAAAATCACTGGATAACAACAAGTTGACCTTTTCAATGGCTTTTCTAAAGGGTTTGTGCAAATCTTACATTTTAAGGGAAGCTCCTTCTGTGTGTTATAAAATGTCATCGTAATTTGTCTTCACTGGTGTAGGTACTTTTATTTACTCGGGGGAATTACCTTGCCTCAGAAAGATTTTTGTTTTTGGCATTCTTTATCTCCACCAGAGAATAAGTTTTACAGAATCCCCTTCTAGTAACCATTCTAAACTTCATAAACATAAATTTACAAACACAGATCTCTTGATATTAGATCATTCGTCTATAACTGAGAGAGTTTTAAGAAGTAGTGATACTATGAATAGGGAATGGATGAGTTTTTCTGAAACTGATAATACCCTAACCGTACTTGAATCTTTCTTTTTCTTTCTTTCTTTTTTTTTTTTTTGAGGGGAAGCAGGTATAACCCTTGGTACTAAGGGATTAATCCTGACTTTACACTCTGGGATAATTCCTGGCAAGAATCAGGGGTCCACAAGGGGTGGCTGGGATTGAACCTAGGTCAGACTGTGAAAGGCATATTTCACATCTGCTGTATTATTGCTCCTGACTTCACTTGAAATTTTTAAGAATGCACTTTTGATTTTATTCTCTTCATTCTTTAGTAGTTAATAATAGTCTAAAATAAAAATAACTCTGGTTTCAACAGAAATTTAAATGGATAAAACTTATTTGTGATGTGGCACAAAGTTTTCCTAGCTATGAAGTTAGAAAAAGAGAATCCAGCTGTGTCTATTGACACCTTGCTTGTTTGTTTTCACTTGTGCATGGCCTTGTTGCCTAAACGTCATTTATTTTGTGGTAAAACACTCTTCATGCTGATTCTTACCAGCTCATCCTCCTTTAAAAAGCTATCATCACATGTGATCAAATATCATATTACAGCTGTCATGAACAGTATGCCCACCCAAACAGACTTCTCAAAATACATTTAAACATGATTTTGTGAAAAAATGGAAAATAGCTATTATGTATTTTTACAGATATTGTTAATTAGTTTCATATTAAAAACATCCATCTGGTGCTCATTTTGGCAGCACAGTTAACAGAAAATTGAATTGACAAAGAGAAGATTAGTATTATCTGGCATAAGGAAGGCACAAAAAACCATGAAGTGTTTCATATTAAATTATGTATCAATTTATTAATTTTTAAATTAAGAAAATGGAATATGAAAGATCTACTCCCAAGAAATAATTAAATTTTTAATTTGCCTAAAATATTGGCATCTTTTTCTATGAAGTCCTTTAATGAAATCTCCAGATTATATTTGTATTTATTATCAAATTTTATTGTGTTTAAGAGAAATTATCAGCATTTGAGGGTCAGTCATCCTTATTTTTTAACTCTTTTTTTTTTTTGCTTTTTGGGTCACACCCAGCAATGCTCAGGGGTTACTCCTGGCTCTGCACTCAGGAATTACTCCTGGCAGTGCTTGGGGGACCATATGGGATGCTGGGGATTGAACCCAGGTCGGCCGCGTGCAAGGCAAACGCCCTACCCGCTGTGCTATCGGTCCGGCCCCATTAACTCATATTTTTAAGTTGCAAGCCATGGAATGTTTTGGTTTAGATTATTAGAAAATGCATTTTCCAAAAGGGTGATAGGTCCTTTAAAGAATTGTTAATATTCTGAGAGTATTGGCCAAATAATATTCAGTATTATAGAAAGTTCTAGTTCTGTGAGGGCATCTATCTCTGAAAGTAACATACACCCTTACTTGTAACATTGCCACCATCCTCACTGGATGCAAGGTGCTGTGACAGCAGAGTGCCAACATGTCCTTTGGATGCTGTTTGCTGTTTTCACTGCTGTGGTATCTGGAGGCATGAGCACAGATTACTGTTTATGTTCCACAGAATTGTTGGATCTTGCTGGAAAAATCTTAGATATACACTTACAGTCTAAACTTGAGATAGTTGAGAAAGCCCAATATTAAAACTTTTTTAGTTTCTATTGCTGATAGAAGCTGGTCTTATAAAATTAAACATACAAGTTCACTTTTTTGATACCAATAGCCACATGATTTTTGAAATAGTTCTCTATCTTGAGTTTTCTATTATGAAACTTGGAAATATCAATTTCAGTGTGTGTTTGCATGCATATGTCTTCAGTCAAAAGGGTAGACTACAATCTTTTTCTCAACCTGAATTACATAGTCTCTCTCTCTCACTCTCTCTCTCTCAAATATTTGCAACTCTTCCAGATTAACTATTACTCTTCATGGAATAATTACTTCCATAACAAATGCAAAAACAAAATGTATTAACTCTTTCAAATTTCTTTCCTAAATGTGGTTTGTAGATTCAAATGATTTTGTTCAGCAATTTATTTGAGTTTCTGTTCTGAAAGTTGATACACAAAATTTTCTTGATTCATTTTTTATATTCTTTGTTTAGATTTCTAGATTCAATTTGTAACAAAAATGTCAAATGTCTTAGTGAGAAATTTTATAAAAGATTTCCTTTATGCTCTGCACCTGGACATGGTTCTGGTTCTTGTTCAACTCCAGTCTTCTTCTAGAATTTGGAAAAGCTCCTGTTCAGCTTCAGGTGATACTAAACTGCCGTATAACCTAAGGTCTCAAAAAAATTTCAAAAATGGAATATGAGTTTTAATCAGTATAAATTTTAAAAATAGCTCATGGTTGTCTAAGAGAACTATCATAATCACAAAATTTTACCTTTATTTATTTTTAACTAAAATATTAATTTCCAACTGGAAAAATAAAGAAATTTGTGTGTATATTCACAAAATAATTTCACAGAAATATTTATAAAGGTACAATTTTAACAAAAGTTAGGAACAGATGTTCAATGGTACAATGAATTAATGAAGTTGAGCTAGCAAAATGAACATCAAACAGTAATAAGTATAAATAAATTGTTGCACAGTATCAACATAGATTAACAACATATGTGTTTTTATACAAAGAGGCTAAATATAAGGTATATGCTGGAAGATTTCTTTCTTTTTTTGAATCCAAGAGAAGAAATCTGATTTTTAAAACCAGTAGAGAAAAAAAATCGAGCTTTATAAGTAAAGATGCTGGTTACCTCTGAGTGGGAAATAGTTACTAGAAGGTAAGTTTCTCAAGTGTTGGATAACAATGGGTTGTCCTTTGTCCTCCTGCAGGTTTATTGAGTGACTCCCATAGCAGTGCCACTGAGGCACACCCAATTCCATCAAGCACAAGTAATCCTATATGGCTTTTCTCTTTCCTTTATGTAATTTGTGTGGTTTATTCAGCAATGTCTTTTTTTGTATAGACACAGGAAGAGCAACCATGCTATGCTTTGTAACATGGGAGTAAATTGATTCCGAAATAATATTTACTCCTGGGCATCCATATTTACTTGACTTAAGCCTCAGTTGCCCTTAGTTCCTAGCATGCCAAAAGCAGGATCTTGATGAAGGGATTGGATGGACCCAGGGCAAGCTGTAAGCTACCCTGGCATCAAAAGGAGACAAGCTGAGCACCATAAGTATAATAAGTTAAGAGCATGGTCATGGGACAAACTCTGTCATGAACTCAAAAGAAGAAACTGAATAAGGACCCTACTGGGATTAGGAAAGACTAACTTGGCCTGAGGACTGTAGTTTGATATATATAGTGATATATCCCCAGGATGACCCAACTTTAAGCTTAATATATCTCTTACTGTGTTCATATCAAATGACATTGCTAGAAATATTATAAGAAGAAATATTTAAATATTATAAGAACCAATCAAAATATTATAAGTTTCACTTACTATGATTATTTAAATGGATTACTACTGGAGGGGGCTGGATTGATAGCACAGAGGTAGGGCATTCGCCTTTCACAAGGCTGACCCATTTGATTCCTCCACACATTTCGGAGAACCCAGCAAGCTACCGAGAGTATCACGCCCGCACAGCAGAGCCTGGCAAGCTACCCGTGCGTATTGGATATGCCAAAAAGAGTAACAAGAAGTCTCACAATGAGAGACATTGCTGGTGCCCGCTCGAATAAATAGATGAGCAATGGGATGACAATGACAGCGACAGTGACAGTGACTAGCCGAGGAAGGAATAAATCATTACATCCTGGATGGAATCTCACCCTTGAGTGGATCTCCTAGTAATCTGGAGTGCTGAACCCTCAGATGAGATTTTGTCCTTGAGTTACTCTCCTAGAACTTTCCCTGAAGGAATGACTTTACCTTTGTTGTTATGACAGTGTTTAACATGTTTAACCCCACCTATCTGTACCCTACCCTTCCTGCTTGCTATATAACTATGCTCTAAAGGGAAAAAAGAGACTTTGGGACTTTGAGGATAAGAAAACAAGGACTCTGAGGAGACTATGAGACTCCGACAAGACTAGCAAGGAGATAACGAAGGAGATAATTTAGAGGCCTATGAGGAGACTAAGATGATGTAACTGTGATGCCTGGGACTGCGACCAAAACTATGACTATGATTGCGCCCTAAGGGGAGATACGGGACTATGTTGGGAGGAGAGAGAAATAAACAGACTACCTACAAGCCTGGGGCCCAGTTCCCTAATTTCTCCCTCCCTGGTTCTTCATCTGTCAGTTGCTGTGGGCCCTCCTGGGGAAGCAGCTCTTGGCCACCTAACACTTGAGTTCTGTGCCCCATGCTGCTTCTTTGAAACTCACACTCAAGAGGGTTTTTTGTCATCAACAATTTCTTTATTTATTTTTTTCTTTTTTTGGATCGCACCCGGCAATGTACAGGGGTTACTTTTGGCTCTGCACTCAGGAATTAACCCTAACGGTGCTCAGAGGACCATATGGGATGCTGGGAATCGAACCTGGCTCGGCCACCTGCAAAGCTAACACCCTACCCACTGTACTATTTCTCCAGTCCGGAACAATGTATTTCTTATGTGGTTGCTATCTTCATGAAGATTCACTGTATAAAGTTATAGAGTCAAATCCATGACTGTAATCTAGATATCATAAACATTCAGTGAAATTAGTGCTAATTTAGTTAAATAAACTCTAAACCATTCACATTAACTTAGTGTTGCCTTTGCTCTTAAAGACATGATATTGCTTTGTAGACCAAGGAAGTTTAATATAGATACTTAATACCCTGAACATGATTTCTAAGCTTTGTTTATGTACAATCCACCCAGTTTATTGTTGGTTATTGTCTTAAAACAAACAAACAAAAAACCCTATAAATAAACTAGCTGTGTGTGGTATTATTCTGAAATAAAAGTCCACACTAATCACATTTACCTGACTCCTAAAATGTGAAAAAGATGCTATTGAATAATTATTCAATGTGGAATAGAACCAAATGCATCTCTTTTATTTATTTGCTTATAAGTTATATTGCTATACTTAACATAAATGAGTGAGATAGCACCAATCTATTGAAATACTAATTGCTTATATTTTATTTGAATCTGAACAGATACCAGACTCCGAATAAGTGTGCTTACAATATTGGCACCTACCCAATTATATCTCTACCATACCCCATTGCACTTATTTGACTAACAACCAGTATTTCCATCTTGAATAACACCCCCTTCAGGGACTATTTAATGTCTATTTTGTTCACTGTCTAATCTTTAATGTTGATGAATGGCTAATTATAGGAATCCAGCTAGAGTATATCTTTAAAATACCCCATCTTCCTCACTAATAGTAATAATATGGGGACTAAAAATACTTCAAATAAAATTACGAAGTGAAAAACAGTTATTGAATGGCTGCACTAAAATGAGGAAGGTGAATTACCAAGGCAAATAAACTAGACAAATACAGTGAAATTAACTCCTATACTCAGTAAAAACTTTGATGGTCCCCATAAAGAAAGGAGAGAGAGGTGGCAGTTGTCCTTTCTGTGGTGTCATGGCACTGGATAATTAGGGATAAAATTTGTGAAAATAATATAAATATGAAGGTATAAAACTAGGCCCATTAAGATTAAATACCTCAAGGTTGGCAAAACCCTCCAGGACATTGAAACCAAAAGTATCCTCAAAGCTGACACGCCACTGGCCAAACAAGTGAAAACAGAGATAAATAAATGGGACTATCTCAAACTAAGAAGCTTCTGCACCTCAAAAGAAACAGTGACCAAAATACAAAGACAATCTACAGGATGGGAAAGAATATTTACGCAGTACCCATATTATAAAGGGTTGATAACAAGGATATACAAAGCACTGGTTGAACTCCACAAGAAGAAAACTGCCAACCCCATCAAAAACTGGGGTGATGAAATGAACAGAAACTTTCCCAAAGAAGAAATTCGAATGGCTGAGAGGCACATGAGAAAATGTTCCACATCACTAATCATCAGGGAGATGCAGATCAAAACAACAATGAGATATCATCTCACACCACAGAGACTGGCCCACATCCAAAAAAACAATAGCAACCAGTGTTGGTGTGGATGTGGTGAGAAAGGGACTCTCCTTCCTGCTGGTGGGAATGCCAACTGGTTCATCCCTTTTGGAAAACAATATGGACGATTCTTAAAAAGTTAGAAATTGATCTTCCATTTGACCCAGCAATACCACTCCTGGGAATTTATCCCGGAGAGGCAAAAAGCTATAGTAGAGATGACATCTGCATTTCTATATTCATTGTCACACTGTTTACAATAGCCGCAATATGGAAAAAACCAGAGTGCCCAAAATCAGATGACTAGTTAAAGAAACTCTGGTATATCTATACAATGGAATACTACGTAGCTATCAGAAAACATGAAGTCATGAAATTTGCATATAAGTGGATCAACATGGAAAGTATCATGCTGAGTGAAATGAGTCAGAAAGAAAGAGACAGACATAGAAAGATCGCACTCATATGTGGAATATAAAGTAGCTGTGAGGTACAAGCTTACAATAATGCAATTTCTGGCAGATATTTCTCTGGACTTAGTTACTAAAATACTAAAATACAAAAATCCAAACCCGTGTGGCTGCTAGTGTGGCCTCTCGACTTCATATCTCTTCATTCTCAGCAATGGAAAACAAAATATCAAATGCTTTCTTTTCAACAGGTCGACTTTAGGGGAGAGAAACTCCAAATCAATAATAGTGAGTTTTTTGTTTAAATATTGAATGTAATCAAAGTAAAGTGAAAGTAAAGTAAAATTTAAAATTTACCAGTTACACATGCGGGGTGGGAGGCTGGGGAGGTGGGAGGGGGGAGGTAAACTGTGATTCTTGGTGGTGGAATATGTGCACTGGTGAAGGGATGGTTGTTCGAGCATTGTTTAACTGAGACTTAAACCTGAAAGCTTTGTAACTTTCCACATGGTGATTCAATAAAAGAATAAATTAAAAAAAAAAACAACTAGGCCCATTAAATTTTATAAACTTGGAAAATGATAACAAAAATAAAAACAAAAAATATTTAAAATATTCTTCTGAGGATTAAAGCATATCTATCAACCTCAATACTATTGATTTGAAGGATTCTATTACTAGCAAAGTAGAAACACGAACAAGAAATACTGATACTTATTGAAATTAAGGTAAATATTTCCATGGACTGTAAGAGGATCATGTATAAAAGAACTGATCATCATAAAGTTATATATTGTATATTTTTTAATTCTTTATTTACTTTTCCAAACATCCTTCTTCCTTTCTTAGTCTCTTCTTTCCTTACTTATATTCATGGTACTATGATTGACCATTTATGATGCTTTTCAATAGCTTATTAAAAGGTACAAAAGTAAATGTTTCCAGTGCATTTGAAGAATTAAAAGTTTAATAGAGACTATCAAATATTTATTTTCTTGCCATGTGCAGCAAAATGTTTCACATCTTAGGTGGAATGAGAAGATAACAGAAAAAAATTTAAATTTATTGTTTAATATTATAATTCATTTAATTTAGCTAGAGTATGTGCAAGTATTATTGTTAATTACATGACTTAGTGTACCAAGTTTCTTAGTGACATAATGGAATTTTTCATCCCGTATGAACTAATATTTAGTAGTGAACTAAATTTTATTTTTGAATATTTTATGCCACTAGAAAATTAGAATGGAATCTCTTATTGAAATTGAATTGTTTTTATCTAAATAAATATTAAATGCATATTAAACTTACATGAGTCTTAGAAAACTTCTGAAGATAGATATTCAATATTGTTTGCACAAGTAACCTCTGGCAGGTATTATTCCACAAGGATCTTGAAATTTCTGCTAATAATATTGTCTGAATGTCAAATAAAACTGAGGTGCTTAACTTTCTTATTTGCCATTTACTTACTGGATTGATAAATTCAAAATCTGAATTTGGCTGTTCAACCCTAAGAAGACAAAGTAAACGAAATACAGAGATGTGTCACTAGTTTAAATAAAACATATCTGCCCTTTGAAGGTTCATTTGTCTTCACTAAACATGATAATCTCTTGGGTGGAGAAAGAAATATAAAAACTCATGAATATAGGTGTCTCTCTGAAAAACAGATAAGCAGCTAGTCGAGTAATTTTTAGAGAAGAAATTCAAGTAACACATGAAATTAATCCAAACTTTGTATTTGGTATGACTTTTATCATTAAAATATTAAAAATTATATTCTGGACTTAAAAATATATAAATGAAATATCAGCTTCCAGTTCACTTTTCGATATTATACTGGCAACCCTAAATTGAGATTGTAAGCTTCCATGGTATTTAGATCAATGAAGATTTAACTTGGACAACTTAGTTTAGGAAGTGAATTTCTGAGATTTCAACCAACATATAGTGAGTATATTATTCTAAAAAGATCAGATGTATGTAAAGCTTATATGAGATATGGTGCCTTACATATTTGAATGTCACCTTCTGGTTTGAAGCTTAAAAAAGTGATAGTGTGGTAATAAAAAAGTACAACTTCAAATCATTCCAGATATCATATCAATTATGGTCTCCTGTTATAATACATTTTTGTGAATGAATAATCCATAATGACATAAGTATAGTTTTAATTTTAAATTGAGGTCTCAAGATCTTATCACTTGAAATGTGAATGAAGATTTAACCTGGACTAAATTTTGGATTCAAAGTCTTTGTCACATAGTTCTATTCCTGTTTAAGCTTTGGCACCAGACCTGTTTTTAATTACAGAGTTTTATTCAAGCAAATTTTCTGACTTCATAGTATTTTGGGTAGAGTTATAATCCTTCCTGTGACAGCTTCCATGGCTTCTTCAGGAAATAATACCAATCAATATTTTAACATGACCTTTAACTACTCTGCATGTTTTTGATTACTGCTTATTTGAAACTATATACCATAATAAGGACTTGCACTCATTTTTTTTTCTTAGAAATATTTTAATACTGGTTAGCATACTAAGTATTTTAATACTAGATTTTTATAAGAATAATAGAGATTTGTTTTTTCCTAAGGTAAAAATTTGTTGAACATACAGAGTCTTTGAGGTGGGTTTCTGATTAATTCAATCTTAATTTTAATTCTAATTTTGCTACAAATACTGTCCTGTGGTTTTTCAGAAATAAAATAAATTATAGTTGTGAATTTTGTATTATAAAAACAAGCATTTATGTGCATAGAAGTAAAAATACCTAAATCTTGCTAGACATATTGTTAGAATCGAAGCACTGGGTCTTAATTAATGGTGTATGTGATACAAACCACTTCAAGGTCTAGCCCAATGTTTAGCAAAGCAAACAACACAGCCACTGAAAGATTGCTAGAATGTTTTAAGTAATTCATAGTAGCTTTGAATGAAATTGGGGTGGGGGGACACTTTCTCTTTCTTTTATTTTTTTATTCTTTAATATATATATTAAAAATATTTAGAGGTGTGTGTATATACATATATACATATATGTATATACATACACACACACACACTTCTCAGAGAGCCCAGCAAGCTACTGAGAGTATCCCACACACCCACAAGGACAGAGGCTGGCAAGCTACCCATGGCCTATTCAATATGCCAAAAACAGTAACCATAGGTCTCATTCCCCCCCTGATCCTCAAAGAGTCTCAAGTCATTGAGAAACACGAGTAAGGAAAGGCTGCTAAAATCTCAGGGCTGGGAGGAATAGAGACGTTACTGGTGCCCACTTGAGTAAATCGATGAACAATGGGATGGCAGTGATACAGTGATACGCAGTGAAATTTGATTGCAGCATTCTAATTTACAAAGTTATTCATAGGTGAGTTTTGACATACAACATCACAGTACCAAACCCCCAAACAGTGTAAAAGTGTAAACATTCCTCCATCAATGTTCCCAGGTTCTCTATCATATTCCCTACTACTCTAACCTGCCCTCTTGACAGGCAGCTTTCTAAAGAACTTTTGATCACTATGCCTTTATATGTAACTTCAAGTTAGATAGTGATATGTCTCCTAGTTTCTTGTTTTTCAGTATGGTTGTGGCTATGTGGGATCTTTTTGATTCTACACAAACATTCTTCCATTATCACAACATCATCATTGTCATCATCATCATCATCATCATCATCATCATCATCATCACTATCACTAAGCTAGCATTTAGTTATTAGGTTTCTTTAGATATGGAGAAATAAATCCAGAAAATATAAGATATGACTAAAACTAATTTTCCTCTGGCTTTTCCTTTGTGCTTTCCTTTCTTGGACTTCATGGACATCGAGCAATGTGCCTGATTTCATTATTCTGAAGAAAATTCCTTCTCTCATGGGATTGTTTCCCCTGTAGTTCTAATGAAAACTTTAATATTGCTACAAAGATTTTGTTATCCTAAGATTTTGAAACCTACATACTGAAGCTCTGATTATTGAGATTTCTCCTCTTTTTCTTTTTTCTCAAATTGAATCTCATGGCCTACATACTTAAACATAATTCAAGGCTAATTATTTTCTCAAATGGCCCATGTTTGAATTATGAGGAGAGTTGTAGGAGGCCCAGTGATTCAAATTATCATTCCGTTTTTCTGATGCAACAATTAGCTATTGGTTATGCCTATTGTTTTTGCTTTTTTAGGTGTCAATATCTGATCAATGAAGACTCTAAGAGTTGATAAGTTTGGATCTCCAAATGAGCACTGTGAAAGTTGCCAAGCATGTGTTAGTTCAGTCAGAGAGAAGGGCAGTAGATAGGTGGAAGTCTTAATCTTTAGGTGATGAAGAAGATTTCTCATGTTGAGTAACTTGAATATCTATGAGAATTTCTTTCAGAATTTTTGATTGAAGGTTTTGATATATCCTTTCTCTAATTTTTCGAAAAGTTCTTACTCAAAATTTCATTGATATATTGATCTGTTATCAGAATATCTTTAATTACTGTCAATAGGCATCCTCATCACTGTATCACTGTCATCCTGTTGCTCATCAATTTGCTTGAGTGGGCACCAGTAACGTCTCCATTGTTGATTTATTGTTATTGTTTTTGGCATATCAAATAAACCATGGATAGCTTGGCAGGCTCTGCTGTGCGGGTAGGATACTCTCAGTAGCTTGCTGGGCTCTCGAAGAAAGACAGAGGCGTAGAACCCAGGTCGGCCGCGTGGAAGGCAAATGCCCTACCCGCTGTGCTATCGTTGAAGTCCTCATACAAAGTATATTATTTCAAACTTATTTCTTCCAAATTATTAATTAGATATCCTTGATGACTGTAGTGGACTAACAATATTCCTTCCTAAAATACTTAAAACAGAGTGAGATATTGAGATAAAGGGCAAGCAATTGGTGCTTATTTCCTTCATCATTATTCTATACCACGCATAAATAATTCTTTTTCCCAGGTAACAAATAGTTCAAGAATTTATTGCTGTGTTACATCACATTAAAAAATGGCAGAAGAAATATATCAGTTATTCAGTTCAAATCACCTTAACTTTCCTTTAATTTCCCCTATAATTGCCAGCGGGGTGGGAGAGACAAAACTGTTGAGAGGGTGTTTGTTCTGCAACCGTATGACACTGGTGTGATCCTTGGCATCCCATACAGTCCCGTGATCACTGCCAGGTGTAATTTTTGAGTCAGAATTAGGAGTAATCTCTAACCATTGCTAGGTGTGGCCCCCAAATAAGAAAACTTTCAAATGCATTCATAAAAACACCTAACTGCCACCTAGAAATGAACATGAATAAAACTATTTAAATGTCCCAAATGTCCTTATGGAGTATTTTGTAGAAATTTCAGATGATTTTCAAGTCCCATGTTCCTGACTTCCTCAGGAACATGGCAGAGGGGGTGGGATTGATAGGGGTCTGACAGATAAAGAATATCATCAATGTTTAGAACAACAAGCTAATAGTAGACAAATAAATTTTTATGAAGATGTAGAAATTTTTTCTTAATTGCGTACCAGATCTTGGATTTAAACACCATTAAAATAAACTTAGTTTAAACACACTAAAGGAAAAAGTCTAATCCAAATTATTATGGACATGGATATACATTTACATTTTGTGTTCAATAACTATTTAATGAAAAGTCCAGATTTGCAGTTAAGGCTCTAAAATTGAACTGAAATATTGCCAGTCTTCACAATTTATAATGTAATTACTTATAACTAAAGGAATATATGCTAGTATATAAGTTGCAACAAAAGAAATACACTCTTCTGATTCCTGGAATTATTCATTTATTTAAGCTTTAAAGATTTTGCTGCCTTTCAAAAATAGATAAATAAACCTACATGAAATTTAAGATAACTATTTTATAATATTCACTGTATCATTGTATCACTGTCATCCTGTTGTTCATTGATTTACTTGAGCAGGCAGCAGTAAGGTCTCTGTTCCTCTCAGCCCTGAGATTTTAGCAGCTCTCCTTGCTCGTCTTTTCCAATGATTGGAGGCTCTTTCAAGGGAATGAGCCCCATTGTTACTGTTTTTGGCATATCGAATATGCCATGGGTAGCTTGCCAGGGTCTCAGAGAGGTATGTATATATGTTACTGTATTTGGGATATGAATAGGCCACAGAGAACTTTCCAGGCCCTCCCATGTGGGCAATAAACTCTCGGTAGCTTGCCAGGTTCTCCAAGAGGGAGATAAAAATTTTTAAAAAATCTATTTTTAAATGACCCCTAAATTCAGTTATGTGGTTATCCTCACTTGTTTTTAAGTATTTCCATCTTAAATCTCTTTGAATATTTTCATAAATAATGGGGATAGGAGGCTTTCTATTATATGCTTCATACACAATTTGAAAGGAAATTCCTATCTATTACAGCAATATGCTTTCTATCACTGCTATCTGCATAAGAAGTCATGAAGAAACAGTATCTAAAATGACTATTAGCACATGCAGTGTTAAGACTCCTCTTGGAACTGCAACTCTAAGTTGAATTGTGCATATTAAGCAAAGTAAAAGAACATCAATTCTTTTATTTAAAACATTTTAAAACGCGTGAGGAAATTTGTGTTCCTTAATTCTGAACCAGCCTTTAGGACTAGCAAGAAATGAACTGGTATACTACTCAAAAATAAATAAATGAATGAACTAAGTGGTTTTTCTTCTGACAAATTCTAAGGTCCAAAACAGTTCCGGGTATACCAGAAACCAAGATGAGTTAAAATAAACTGAAAATGGAAACACAGATGAACTAAAGAGACAAGTAGAAGATGCTCAGTGTAGAGAGAGAAAAAACAAACAAAACAGATTCAGTTGCCAGGAAGCAATCAATTTCTGTTTTATAAAGTTTAGCGTCTAGGAGAGTAATTAGCATCAAGGCCAGATCGATTTTTCTAGACACAGTATTTTATTAGATTGCTACATGACAGCAATCTAATTAAAACTGATTAATCTAATTAGAATCCCATTTATAACAAGAAAGATAATGACAGATGTATCACTACATTTACAATACTTTGGCTCATCAAATGTTCTAGTACTCAGGCATCAGGCAGTTGCAGAAATAGTTGTTTTTTGTCTATTTATTTTATTAATTTAAAGTTTTAAAAAGGGAGAGAACAAACATAGCGGGGGTAGGGGGATAGTGATGAATGACAGGAAAAACCATAAGAAATAGATAATGAGGACTGGCAATGTCCAGTTAAAATAGACTAAGCACTGGAGAATATTGTTTGTTTTATTTTAGTGGTCACACAGGGTCGTGCTCAGGATTAGTCCTCGCTCTGCTAGTAGAAATTAGCTATGCAACATATACATTTTAGCCACAAGTATATATAGTGGCTAGAGGCATTCTAAACTTATAATGTTTATATACTGAACATTTATATACTGAATTCAATATTTATTTACCTTTAACACACTTCAGATGTATTGTCACTCTAATAGTAATTAGGTACTCTGCATTCATTCAAAAGGTCTGTGCTTCTGTTAGAGTAGCACTTAGAATCTGTGATATGGTACTGAAAGATTCTCCTTTGACCTATGAGGCATTTATAAAGTTTAAGAGGAAAAATAAGAAAAATAGATTTAACCCAACAAAAGTGTTTACTATAGTTAAGAAAAAAAGGTTGAAGAGAATGTTAATGGCTTGAAAAACTGGGTGAACGATATTGTGTATTCATAAGAAAAAGTAGAAATAAGTTGAGAATCTTATGAATTAATTCCCTATTGCATATCTTCAATGTGAGATATTTGTCAAGTTGTCAAGTTTGTTACCTAACTTGACAAATATGGAGGTTAGTGAAGAAGTCATGATTGAAAGGTTACACTGGAAATTGTTAGAACACAAATATAATTTATGGCTCTGGGACTCTATAATATACCAAGAAAAAGTCATAGAGGACCAGTACTGATTTAGAGCCAAAAATTGAAATTTGAGGAGAAGACATGATATTGAGAAAGAGAGAGTAGGTAAAGAAATAATAAAATGTACTGAGTGGTTTTTAATGAATTAAAAATAAAATTAAAGCTGCCCCAAAAGGGCCTATTTAACTTCATTGAAAGCATATGAGGGGTAAAAGGATTAAGAAAACATAATGTTTTGATACACCCTTATATCAAAAATCTAAATTATTGTTCTACTCTCATTAGAGTAATTTTCATCATAATAATATAAGTCAATTTTAATCTTCAAAATTCCGGGACTCTAAAACTTGCTCATTTTAATTTATTGTGAAGTCAGTAACTTTATTTAAATATTTATTAGCTTCTTAAAATCCTTTCTTTGTTATTTTTTAATTTTTAAATTCTTTTTATTATTATTTATTTTTTTTGTATTTTGAGCCATACCTAGTAGTGATCAGAGCTTACTCCTCCCTCTGAACTCTGGGATAACTCCCGGAAAGGCTTCAGGATCATATATTATCATCATCATCATCATCATCATCATCTCCTTGATGGTCAATTTTCTCGAGTGGTCTCAGTAACACCTCCATTTGTCCTAGCCCTGAGATTTTAAAAGCCTCTCTTTTCTAGTCCTTCTCAGCAGTGCCACATTGGAGGCTCTTTCAGGGTCAGGGAAATGAGACCCATCATTGTTACTGATTTTGGCATATGAATACACCACAGAGAAATTGCCAGGCTCTCCTATGTGGGCAGGAAACTCTCTGTAGCTTGCCAGATTCTCTGAGAGGGAAAACTAGGCTATAAGATGTTGTGCAGCCACTTTGCCGCTTCCAGGAGCTTGGTTTTATAGTCTATGGATGTTGGCCATTGATGGGATTACAGGAAACTAGGGAGTGGGGGCAGTTTCTGGGTGTGACCACCTAGCTACTGGGAAATGGGGGATCTGGGTGGATGAGGTCCAGTCCCTATCCAAGCAGGCTTGGATATCTCATCCTCAGGTCCCACACACCTGGATTCCTCTGCCAGTTCCTTCATTCGGTGTTGGGAATTGAACTTGGTTGTGCTTTGTGAAGTACAAGCATCCTACCTGCTATATTATCTTTCTGGTTCATCTCTTCATTATCTGACAGACAATCATATCCTATAAGATAAGCAAAGGTGTGCAAGGGGAAGTAAACATTTGAAAACTTGACAAAGAAGAGCAATTGAATTTGGTTATCATCTATAGTTTTAATAGGTTACTTTGAGAGAGGAAGTCACTGTGGTATAAGAAATAATGGTGCATTGCTAATGTGAATTTAAAGTGACCTTTAATCCAAGAATCTTCTTGAAAAGTGTCTCTTACTACAGGTTTTGGAAACAAATAGTTTGTCTTTCTCAGAAGCCCATATATATAATTTTCTGAATGTAAATTTGATTTCACTGAAAAATATTGGACTTGTAAACTTTTTAAACAAAATTGAAATATTTGGATATCTTAAAGTTGTATATTTCATTGTTTTATTTATCTCTAAAAGTTGCTAATTCTCTATAACCTCACTGTGACTCACTAATTAAAAAATAAGTAAATTTAAATTAAAAAAATGCAAAAGGAAAAAAAAAGTTGCTAATTCTCAGAAATTATTCAGTCACCAATGGTAGTTCGACCCAGGCTAGACCCAGTGGCTAGTTAAAAAATATCTGATAGTACCAGGGTAACTACAGAGACAACAAAAAGTTTCTCATTTCTGTGGCACCATTACACTAATTACTAGCATCATACCAAAAGGTATTCCTCAAAGGAATTTTGGAATTTATTTTAAGGTATTCCTCAAAACTTATGAAAGGATAGTACATTTTTGACTTCTTGAAGTAGATTTACAGGATGAGAAGGTGGAGATTTATTATTTTATGTGCAGATGTATATAAAATGATAAGAAATTCCTATTTCTCCCTCTGCCTTTGACCACAAAAAAAAGACATTTCTGAAAAGAAATTATTTTTCTTAGATATCTCATAAATGGGCTGAAGCGATAGCACAGCTGTAGGGCATTCACCTTTCACAAGGCCGACCCATTTTCGATTCCTCTGCCCCTCTCAGAGAGCCCAGCAAGCTACTGAGAGTATCACGCCAGCATGGCAGTGCCTGGCAAGCTACCCGTAGCGTATTGGAAATGCCAAAAACAGTAACAATAAGTCTCACAATGAGAGATGATACTGGTGTCTGCTCCAGCAAATCGATGAGCAATGGGATCACATAAATAGCTTCTTTATAGAATGTCCTCCAAATATTAAGTAGACATTGACAGAGCAAAAATTACAGCATTATTTTTTTATGCTTGAAAGAACTAAGGTTTATAAATTATTTATTATACAAGATCTACACAACTCTTAATTATATCCACATTAAAATATGATTTGCAAAACTGATAGAAAACTTTAAAATATATAGAACTGAATTTTGAATAATTGCTATTGCAATTATTATTACTTGGTCTGCGAGGTGAAAATTAGTTGTATCAATTGACAAAAATGTATAAAACAACCTACAGAGAAAATAAACTGATGGACAAGAACTAAATAAACTTTTGGATCTGGAGGAAGAGGAATATACAGTGTTATGGCTAATGTTTCTCCATTATCGTTCACAATTGTTGGAAGCTATACAAAGGGTATAAAGTTAGAAAATAGTCTAATAAAGTTATGCAAAAATATGAAAAATATAAACCAATAATTTGAGTATTCTAAGCTTTAAAGGTATAAAAATTTTTCAGTTCCTCAATGAACATGAGATAAAGAAAGAAGGCTGATTTATAAGAATGAAGGTTTAAGAATATTTTAGCATTATAACAGGTGAATACACTGTCTCAGATTTAAGAGAAAATTCAGAATGTGAATGAGTGAACTTTTTCATTAGTTAAAATGTGGTACACATGAGAGATTACATACCATTTAAAAACAGAGCTTCTGGGGCTGGAGCAATAGCACAAGGGGTAGGGCGTTTGCCTTGCACGTGGCTGACCCGGGTTCGATTCCCAGAATCCCATATGGTCCCCTGAGCACGGCCAGGGGTAATTTCTGAGTGCAGAGCTGGGAGTGACCCCTGAGCATCGCTGGGTATGACTCAAAAAGAAAAAAAGAAACAAAAAACAGAGCTTCCATGTGCAAGATACATAAAATTTTTTTTCAAATGAAAAATGAAAGTGAAACAGGAATTAAACTACTGAAAATCTAATACAGTGTCCTTAGAGAAAATTGGATCTAGATATTGGAATATGCAATCATTTGTAATCAAACAGATTAATTGTCCACTAAATGTTTTGAGATAATCTACAAAAGAAAGTTTAAATGAGAAGTAATTATCAATTGTATAGCTAAAGTAAACTAGTTGGTACTAAATGACATTGATGAGAACATTTCAGAAACTAAGAAATACAAATCTCTCCAAGCCCCAGTTTTTATGTAACAAAGGAGGAAAATAACAAAGGAAAAAATTCTCATGAACCACAGATCCAGGAAATGGACTTCTGAATGAAATTTGTTACGAACAGAGAAAGGCATAACGAAGGAATAGTCTGCATCTGACACTGAAAGCATATTGAAAACTTTAAGTTGCTGCAAATCTGCCCTTTATACATCTCTGTCAGAATGGTAGAGCTCATTTCAACAATCCTTTCTATTCTTATGAATCATATGTTGGTGTACATATTGTGTGCCAGTTATATATAAAGAGCAACTACATCTGAAACTGATGTAGAGAATATCACAAAAACCAAACAGTCCTTGACTTTTACTTTAATGTTACAAAGATATGAACTTATTTTTTATTGAATCACCATGAGATATAGTTACAAAGCTTTCATGATTGAGTTTGTCATATAATGATTGAACACCCAGCCCTCCACCAATGCTCATTTTTCAATACCACTGTCTCCAGTATCCCTCTTGCCACCCCCACCTAGTCACTTTCCTTCTTATTTTCTCTCTCTACTTTTGGGCATCACAGTTTGGAATATAGATACTGAGAGGCCATCATATCTTAGTCTGCTTTCAGAACACCTCCCATCCTGAGTGATCCCCCAATCATCATTGACTTAGTGGTCCATTCTCCATCCCAACTGCCTTCTCCCCAAGCACACTATGCAGGCTACCAAACTGTGGTGTGATCCTCCTGACTCTTGCCTCTACTGTCCTTGGGTGTTAGTAAAGAGACAAAATTTTAAGGAATTAAAAGTAATGGCTTTAAGAATATTGCATCATTAGTACTGACTGCAATGATTATTTTCCTTTTATACAAAAGATATAGATATACTTCCCTACCTAATAGTAGTTAAGTGTATCCATGTAATTTCACTTCTTTGGCTGATAAATATCAGCAAAACTTCCATGCCTAATTTTTGAAAGAAAAAAGATTTATGAACTATTGATATGCTTTTACATTTTCTCCCCCTGCCATGCTACTGACTGAGTTTATATCGCTGAAGGGATATAAATACAAACTGTTTCACAAAAGACAACTGTCTGCAAAAAAACTGCTTGAAAAACAGTGGCTCTTGTAAAATAATAAATAAGTTTAATTGTGTCAACATATGCAATTTTGAGTCATTTTGTTACAAATGACCAAATTAAATAATATACTGCTCATGGGATTTTGATCCTGAAGCAAGCTCAAATGCTGAGTTGATTTAATTTCCTAATTTCCCTGATTGTGTCAGATATTGTAGTTCCTCTACACATTCAGAGTTAACCTAACACTATGTGTTCAAGCTCTTCTAGTAATTTTTAAGTACTGACACTTTATTAAATCCTTTAAAAAATGCCAATATGTATATTAAATAGTTCAGTTCAAAAATTTGGACCTTGGCTAATGTGTTCATCAAGATATTGCATAGAGTCTGTTCTTGGTAGATAATCTAATAAATTGGTATATAAAGAAAAAATTATAAAATACATTAGTAGGCTTATAAAAATGGAATGGAATATATAATGCAAACTTGAACCAATGTCCAGAATGACATACTTAGGGATTTTAAATTGTTCCAGTATGAACCAAGGTTGATAAGGTATATTAATTTAAGATAACTATGGTGGCTACAGATATAATTCTGGTATTTCTTTGGAATGAAAGTTGATACTTAATAATGATGGAAGAACAACTTCTAAAACTTTTAAAAATTGTTGTAAAGCTCTATCAAGTACATGAATTTCTGTTGAAGGAAGTAATGAAGGATTTCATTCATTAAATTGGTAAAGGATAATACTGATAGTTTGCTGTATTTGAAAACAGGTACATAAGGAATGGGGGGAATCATACTTATTGTAAACTTTCATTTTTAATATCTATTAAGTTAATAAGCATATTATGTACATAGGTATAAAAGTCCACATACATGTAATCATGTTTCCTAAAATGATTTTTATTGATGACATAAAATCATATGTGTCTTGGGACATCTTTGGTCTTAGATAACTCTACAAGATATATAGAGTCTTGGATAATTTCACTGCTAATGAGGATTGACTAGGATAATTAATTTAGTGCTATTATAAGATATTTTATTACTAATATTGTATGGATAATTAAAATATATTGGAAAGAGAAACATGAATTACTTAAATAATAAACTCATGTTAACTCTAATAAAATGTCAGAATTATACAATATGTATTGAACATATATCTTCTAAGGAAGACACAAATAAAAAACAGGAAAAGTGCTAAAATTATTCCGGTAGAATTAAAACTTGACTTGATTTTTAGGTGAAAATTACTTGATAATATCATTGCACTCTAAGTACACTTACTTATTATAGAAAAATATTGTAAGTATTTGTCTATAATAAAAATACATGTCAGAAAATACTGATTCTGAGAAAGCAATTTATTTATGATTATCATGAGACAATAAAAATTTTAGTATTTTTAAGCAGTTTCTTGCTCAACAATTGTGAAAAAATAAATAACACTGAAACCAAAGCAATTTCCAACATTTTAGGAAGAAAATAATAAATGTGGATGATGATATCAACAGGATGCCACCTAGCCAGTTTGAGAACACAGACCATAAAGTGTGTAATTCTCCCTTAGGTATTGTAAATTGACCACATAACATCAAGAGTTACACTTGTAAGAAAAATGAGTAACACACTCAGGCCAATAGCTCAGAAGAAAAACCATAAAACGAGGCAAAAATACATTATTTGAGATTTATAATACTGCTGAATAGAGTTTTATTTTGAAATTCCACACTTGTTTTCCAAAAGTCTTTTATTGAAAGTCTGGTTTGTGCATACTAAATTTCAATAATGAATATTTAAAAATATTTCAGTATTTCTCACACACTGACCTCTCTATATTTTAAGTTTTATAATAGTTAAGCTTTCCTGAAGCATAACAAAAAATCTCTTGCATATATATTAGTAAATAAAGATAGATTACAGAGAGAGGTAATTTATATAGTCATACATAAACATATATATAATTGATAGGTTTATGGATTATGGAACAAGGGACTTAGTTTACGATATTAACTCTTACAAATAAAGGGCTCATAAGACCTAAAACCCAAAGAAGAGACATACACTGAAAATAATCTGGAGTCAAAAATCTCCTCTTACCTAAGCTCTTTAATAATTTTTGTCTAATATATTCAACTGACTGGATGAGATATATCCATATTTTGATAGTAATATACTATAGTCAAATTCTATCAATTTAAATATCATTATGATACTTAATGTGTGTCTCTCCTTGGGTTTTAGAATCTATAAGCCCTTTATTTGTAAGAGTTACTACCATAAACTCAGTCCCTTGTTCCATAATCCATAAATCTATCATTATCTATCTTTTTATGGATGACTAAATGACAAAATATTATGCAAAAATATCAAGTGTTCACCTAAGTGTTCAAGTACCATGGTTTAGTGTTTATTCACACAACTTTAGATGTCATAAGTTGTAATGAAGTCTAGAACATTTCTTACATTTTTTCTTTTCTAAAATACTTTAAAAATCATTTTATTGAATCACTATGAGCAAAAAAGTTATAGTTATTCATGATTAACTTTAAGGTGTATAATATTCTAACACCAATCCCTTCACCAGTGTCCACTTCAGTCCACCAGTGTTCCCAGATTCCCTCCTGACTCCTATTAACAGGCAGTTTTTTTCTTTTTCTTTTTCTTTCCTTACAAGACATGGTGGTGTCTTAACAATACTGTTTCTGATACATCACTTTACCTCTTTCAGCACCCAAACATAATCTAGGATTATCATTTCTTTAATGATTCTTTCCCTTAACTCTTTCTCAAACCTACAGTGGCAAACTTCTTCTTAAGAACTAGTTATGCTTTTCATTTTTACTGCCACCCCTTGCCATGCATTATTCCCCTACTATGTTTCTTTATATCCTGCATATGAGTGAAATAATTCTGCGTCTGTCCCTTTCCCTCTGTCTCATTTTTCTCAGAATAATATTCTCTGGATCCATTCATGTGTCAGAAAATTGCATGACTTCTCTTATTATGGCCAAGTAGTATTCCATTGTGCACCATAGCTTCTTCATATAGTTATCTGTTTTTTATGGCACATGGGTTGCTTCCAGATTTTGACTATTGTGAACAGTGCTGCAATGAACATAGGAGTGCAAATGACTTTTTATTGTGTTTTTGAGTCCATGGGCTACATTACTAGAAATAGAATTGCTGGATAATATAGAGACTCAATTTCAAGTACTTTGAGGAATATTTGAGTTGTCTTTCAAAAAGGCTGAACCAATAATCTTCTTTTCCATGATCATTGATAAGGGTCCCTTCCACAACATCAACACCAACCCTGGTTGTGCTGTCCTTTTTTGATAAGCATTCATCAAAAAGTGTGTTTTTCCAAATAATTTTGAATTTTCCTGATGATTAGTGATATATAGCATATCCCTATTACTTTTGGCCATTTCGGCTTCTTATTTTTCAAAATTTCTGTTCATCTTTTTTCTCCATTCCTTTAGGTGGTTGCATGTCTTTTTCTTTTAAAATTCTATCAATGCTTTATATATCTTAAACGTTCCTAAACGTTAACCCTTTATTGGATGAGTGGTGGGCAAAAAACTGATCCCAATATGGGAGTCTTCTTTGTATTCTGGTCTTTGTTTCTTTTCAGTTGTAAAAGCTTGTCAATTTAATGACATCTCATTTGTTTATCTTTTCCTCCACTTGCATGGGTAGAAACATTTCATCCTTTAAGATTCTTCTAGCTTCAGTATCAAAGAGCAATCTTTCGAAGTTTTCCTTCATGTACCTTCTGAATTCAGACCAGATATCAGGATTTTTCATCTATTTTGATATAACTTTGTACATGACTTTAGAAAGAGATTTATTTTCATCATGTGACAAAACAATTTTTCCAGCAACACTTGTTGAAGAGGCTTCCCTTGCTCAACTTTATATTTTTGCTCCTTTAATGAAGATTAATTAACCATCCATGAGTCAATTAATCTCAACAACCTCATATATGTCTTTGGATATTCATTTATGTTTTTTGACATAGGGACCTGTCTTTACTCTAGTACTATGCTGTTTAAATTACTAATGTTGTGGAGTGCAGTTTGAAGTTAGGGAAAGTGATGCTTCCCATATTGGATTTTTGTTTCTTTTTAAAATTTTATTGAATCACCGTAAGATAGTTACAAGCTTTCACATTTGGATTACAATCTCACAATGATCAAACACCCATCCCTCCAACCAGTGCACATTCCCCACTACCAATATCCCGGGTACACCCCCCCTTTCCACTCTTCCCCTGCCTCTATGGCAGACAATATTCCCCGTATTCTCTCTCTACTTTTGGGCATTATAGCTTGCAACACAGACACTGAGAGGTCATCATGTTTGGTCCATTATCTACTTTCGGCAAGCATCTCCCATCCCAACTGGTTCTCCAGCCATTATTTTCTTAGTGATCCCTTCTCTATTCCATCAGTTTTCTCCCCTTCACTCATGAAGCAGTCTTCCAGCTATGGGGCAATCCCTCTGGCCCTTGTATCTACTGTCCTTGGGTGTCAGCCTCATGTGATGTTATTTTATACTCCACAAATGAGTGCAGTCCCTCTATATCGGACCCTCTCTTTCTGACTCATTTCACTTAGCATGATATTCTCCATGTTTATCCATTTATAAGCAAATTTCATAGCTTCATCTCTCCTAACATAGTATTCCATTGTGTAGATGTACCAAAGTTTCTTTAACCAGTCAGTCATCTGTTTTAGGGCACTTGGGTTGTTTCCATATTTTGGTAATTGTGAACAGTGCTGCAATATTGTTTTATCATAAGAAATGTTTAGGCTCTTGGGGTCTAGGGGCTTGATATTGCTTCACATAAATTTTAGAAGGGTTTGAGATACTTTGTGAGTATACTTATAGGGACTGCATTGAATTCACATAATGCTTTGGGGAGTATTATTGTTTAATGATGTTAATAATCCCAATCCATAAACAGTTTTCTCTGTATGTCTTTCATCTTTTTAATTAGATTACTAAGTGCATGATTTTCTGAGACATAATTGTGACCTTTTAAAATCTCTCTCTATTATTCATTATTTGCATATAGGAAAGCCATGGACTTCTATGTGTCTTTTTTGTAGCCTGCCACTTCACTAAACAAATCTATTGTGTCTAGGAGCTTTTGGATAGAGTTTTTGGCATTTTCTAGATATAGTATCAACGTCATCTGCAAATAGTGAAAGCTTGACTTCTTCATTTCCTATCTAGATATTCTTAACATATTTCACTGGCCTAATTGATATGTAAAGTACTTCCAGTACTATTTTGAATAGAAGGGGTGAGAGTTGGTTGACAGCTTTGTCTTGTGCCTGATCTTAGAGGAAAGGCTTTTAGTTTATCTCCACTGAGTATGTTTGCTGTGAGCTTGTAGTAAATTGCTTTGACTATATTGAGTAAAATACCTTAAGTTCTCATTTTATCAAGAGTATTTATCATAAATGAGTGCTGAGTCTTATTAAATATTTTCTTGACATCAATTGATATGATCATATTACTTTTAATTTTTCTTGTCTTGATATAGTATATGACTTGAGTTTGTTAAATCATCCTTGCATCCTTGGGATAAACCCTACCTTGTCAAGGTGTTTGATCTTGTTAGTAAGTTGTATGTATGGGCTGGAGCAATAGCACAATGGGTAGGGCGTCTGCTTGCACGTGGCCAACCCAAGTTCGATTCCTCCGCCCCTCTCAAAAAGCCTGGCAAGCTACCGAGAGTATCTTGCCCCCATGGCAGAGCCTGGCAGCCTACCCGTAGCATATTCGATATGTCAAAAACAGTAACGACAAGTCTCACAATGGAGATGTTACTGGTGCCCGCTCAAGCAAATCGATGAGCAATGGGATGATAGTGACAGTGACAGAAATTGTATGATAGATTTGATTTGTTAATATTTGTTGAGAATTTTTGCATCTATGTTCATTAGGTATATCACTCTGTAATTCTTAATTTTTTGTGTATTGTCTGTGCCTATGTTTGATATCAGGGTAATATTTGCTTCTTCAAAAATATTTAGGGATATTTATGTTTCTTAGATTTCCTGGAAGAACTTGAAAATAATTTGCAACAGTTCTTTATAAGTTTGAAAGAACTCACTAGAGAATCCATCTTGTCCTGGACTTTTTATTCATTATTTATTTATTTTTCAGGGGGGGGTGGCTTTTGATCACCGTTTGAATTTTCTTGATACTGACACTTCTGTTCAGGTGTTTCAGATGTTCTTGGTTCAGCCTTGGGAAGGCATGGGAGTCCAAGAAGTTGTCTGTTCCTTTTGGGATCTCTTATTTCATGGCATAAGGATTTTTCAAAGTAATCCTGAGGATCCTTAAAGTTTATGTGAGATCTGTTGTGATGTCCCTATTTCATTCCCTATTTTGTTAATTTGGGTTCTCTTTTTTTATCAGTCTCGTTAATATTTATCTTTTCAAAGAATAAACTCCTGGATGCATTCAGCTTTTTTTTTTATCCCAATTCATTAAGTTCTGCCCTAAATTTTGTAATTCCCCCTCCCTTTCTTTGCTTGGACCCCTCTGGTGGTCGTTTTCAATTTTATGCAGTTAGGTTATTTTTGTGGGCCCTTTTTTTGTTTCTTATGATTTTTTTGCATAGATGTGAACTTTTCTGTTAACACTGCTTTTGCTGTTTCCATAAGTTCTTGTACCTTGTATTTTTATTCTTGATTTATCCTAGAAATATTTTGATTTCCTTTCTGATTTTCTCCAAGATTGTTGTTTGTTCAGTAGTGAGATGTTTAATTTGCAGGTGTTTGAGACATTTTTCCATTTTTAATTTATTAGAATTTATTATTTTGTACATGATTAATTTATACATGCAATGTGCACCATGGTCTGAAAAGATAGTAGATATAATTTCTCTCCTCTTTATGGAGGTGTGTTTTGTGTCCCATCATGTTTTCTATCTTTGAGGATACCCCATTTGTATTGGAAAGATATGTGTACTTGGCTTTGGGGGGATTTATATATATATGTATATATGGATACATATACACATGTACATATATACACATGTACACAGTTGCACACAAAACACACACATTCACACACATATATATGTATATATAAATATATATACATATATATGCAGAGTCTGGCAAACTACCGTTGGCATATTCGATATGCCAAAAACAGTAACAAAAAATCTCACAATGGAGATGTTACTGGTGCTGCTCAAGCAAATCTATGAACAACAGGGTGACAATGCTTCAGTGCTACACACACACACATATATATGCTTCTCCCATTTCTTCCTTTAAAGCCATAATTTTTCTAATTTATATATTCAGAGGTTAGTGATGAGCAATGATGAGACTTCTAGCTATTATTGTGTTGCTATGAATGTTTTAATTCAAGTCAGTTAAAAGTGGTTTTAAGTATTTTGCTGTGTCACTCATTAGGTATATTATGTTTAGGAGTGTGAGTTCTTTCTGATATACATATGATTTGATCACTGGGATATAACCTTTGTCTCATAACATTTTTGAAGCCAGAAGTCAATGTTATGTGATACAAGTATGAGGGCCATACTTCTTATTTGGGGGGGTGCTTAAAAAACTGTCTTCCAATTATAACGCTGAGTCTGTGTTTGCCCTTATTGTCCAAATGTGTTTCTTTAGGCAGCAGAAGGTTGGATTAAATTTTATAATCTAACCTGCTGTTTGTTGGTGCATTTTAGTCATTGACATTGAGTGAGATTATTCTCATGGGTTTTGTGCTACATTGTTATAGAAGTTTGTTGTGCTTCTTAGGTCTGTCTTGTCTTTAAAAAAGTCCCTATGGTACTTGAATAGCTGGTTTTAAATTTATGAAATCCCTGAACTGCTATTTGTGAAATTATTTATTTATTTATTTATTTTAAAATCTGGATGAGACTCTTGCTGGGTATTCTTGGGAATGCATTCATTTCATTGAGAATTTTTATTTCTTTTCTGTATCCCACCAATGCCATCAGCCCCATGGAATCATTTGATAAATCTGCTGTAAATATTAAGGATGCTCCTTTTGATATAATTTCCATCATTGCTCTTGCTGCTTTTTGTATTCTATATCTATGGCTTGCATGATTTTGGTTCGAATATATCTTGAAGGCTTTTTATTTGGGTTTCTTTTAGTTGGTAGTCATAGGGTTTCTTATATTTGGGTGCATGCATTCTTCAATCCTGGAAACTTCTCAGTGATGATATCTTTGACTAATGATTCCTCATCTGAGTTAACTTTCCAGATCTCTGGAACCCCCAATGATTCTTATGTTGTTTCTCTTGAATATATCCCGGAGTTTTCCTGTGTACTGTTATTCATTTTGAAGCATTTTCCTATGTTTTCCTATTGTTTGGAGATTTTTTTCTGCAGCTCATGTTGGAGTTCATGGATCTTGTTCTCAGGTAGTTTTAGTCTGCTGCTCAAGTCTTCTAGTGATCGTTTTTTCAATATAGTATACCCAATTCCTTAGTTCAGATATTTCTGTTGTAGTTTTTACATTATTCCTCTCCTTCTGTGCTTTATTGACTGCCAGATCTATTGTTTCTTTTAGTTCCCTCAATTTCCTTTTTAAATTCCTTATCACTATCTGTAGCACTTTCGACCCCCTTGTTCATCGATTTGCTTGAGCGGGCACCAGTAACTTCTCCATTGTGAGACTCGTTGTTACTGTTTTTGGCATATCAAATATGCCACATATTGCTATTGTAGTTTTTACATTACTCCCCTCCTCCTGTGCTTTATTGACTGCCTGATCTATTATTTCTTTTAGTTCCCTCAATTTCCATTATAAAGTCCTTATCAATGAGGTTATATAGCTGCTATTACTGATTGAGTCTCTGGGACTGCTATCTTTCACACTATGTGTGATAGGGTTCTATGCTCATAACCATTATACATTTTTATAGGACTGCAACTTTATGACCAGATTTCACTTGTGCTCAGTGTTTATTATGGATGTGACAAGTATTATACTGAGGCTAAGGCTGCACTGTAGGAAGTCCAAACAGTGCTCCTTCCACTCTCGGAGACTGATTTAGCAGGGTTGGACTGGCATGGCAGTGCTTTAAGACTGTGTCTTCACTCACTGTTTTTCTCCCTATCTTTTTCCTTATCTTTATTTTCAAATCTGGATGAGACTCTTCTTATATTTCACCAATCTCTTCCCCAACCTATGATTCACTGTAGATTAAATTATAGACAACATCTTAACATTAATTCAACACCTGAACATACGCTTTACTGAGAACAAGTTTATAAGTTTAAATGATTAAACACTAAATATATACATTTAAATTTTCTTTATCGTCACAAAATGATTACTTTGAGTAAAATTTTTTGTCTTGGTCATTAAATCTAATACAGAATCAACTTAGTGTTCTATACATAAGGACTATATAGGTTATATGCAACTTATTCTTGACTCTCTCAAAATAATAATTTTATTTAGTAATACTGATTAAGGATTTACTTTGAGCTGAGCTAGGTATATGCTAGAAATATGAAGACAAAAATATCACATAAAGGGCTTCATGGTCTGTCAAATAAGTTTATGCAGATAAAATATGTGTTACACTAATTCTATAAACTATGCCACAAGCAGAGACAAGTCAATCATGGTCTCATTTGTGGTTGTCACGGGATTTCAAAAGTACCAAACAACTATGTTTTGAAAGACAACTCAGATGAATATAGCAGGGAAAATGACAGCATAATTTACAGACAAGTGAACTAGGTGGGGTGTTTGTAGGAAGACCTGGAGTTGTACCTGTTATATACTTTGAAAAGCATGGTGAGGATCAAGCCAACTTGAACTGAATCAGAATGCTGAGATGTGATTCTGTGAAACACATTGACATTGAAAGTACGGCAAGAAGAAACAGGATGAGGGTTTTGATTTCTCAGGATAAGGCTGCAGAGTGTTTTTATTGTTCTTCAATTTCTTTATCTGTAAAATAGATGGCTAAGCCTCTTTTTATAGTGTTTACTTAAATATTAAATATGAAAAATACATGTAGGCAAAATAGTGCTGAAAAGATAACTATAAATAGTGGAAAATATTTACTGTTTTACTTCTTTTGGACTGGAGCGATAGCACAGTGGGTAGCACCGAATCGCCTTGCATTCTGTGAACCCAGGTTGGATTCCTGCAACTCTCTCAGAGAGCCCAGCACACAGCCAGAGCCTGGCAAGCTACCCATGGTATATTCATATTCCAAAAACAGTAACAAAAAGTCTCACAATAGAGATGTTACTGTTGCCTGCTCAAGGAGGACAGTGCTACAGTGCTCAAGTGTCACTACTCTTTTTCTGTCAAGTAGAAATGATCAACTTTAATTTGTACTTCTCAAAAAACAATAAACATCTCCTAGTCATAAATGTCATTGTGTTCTAGTTCTAATGAGATAGGAGAGTAAATTTTGCTAGCTATGATTTAAAATGTAACTTCCAGGTGTTTAGTTATTTTCCATACTCATCTACTATGCATTATTTCAATGTGCTCTTTTTGATTTTTATTCATTTCTTCCCGTATTGCCTTATGCTTTCTTTTGTTTCTTTTTTTCTACACTGATGTGAAATTGTTATGTGCTCATTCAATAACATGCATACAATGGTAAATTTTTCAAAAGAGCTATAGTTGTAGTCTGAAGGGTTTATAACTTTTGTAGAAATGTCCAGAAGGAGATTTAAAGAATAAAACATGATTCTGCCTTTCTAAAAATATTCAGTTTAGCGTATAATAATGTAAATTAGTACTTAAATATTTCACATTTTGTAGATGGCATCTGTTTGTTTTCTTTTAGTCACTTTAAAAGGCAACATGGTTTATAAAGCTTTTAATAACAGATTTTGAGTTACAATATTCCATATCAAACCCAACACTATCATTACTGTCCTTCCATAAATAACCCAGATACCTCTTTATTCCCATACCATGCTTCCTTAGCAAACTAAAGTTTTTAAATTTATTGTTTCAGTAAAAATTTGTGTCAAAAGTTTTCAACAGAGTTCACTTGTACAGTTTTGATGTAGTTATCCTCACCCCTACATCACCATTATGTCAAAGATACTTGACCTATGCTTTTATATAGTCCCCTTCTTCATCTTCCCCCTTTTCATCAACTTATCTTTTTTTTGTCAATCTAATTTGTATAATATAGGACCAAGAGTTAGCCATTTTTTGATAATTTCCATTTCCATAGATGATACTATACTATTAATTGATAAGAAATAAAGTTCTGCTTTTCATGAATTTATATTTGATAGAGTCACACAGTATCTGGTTTTCATAGAATATTTACTTTTTTGATTTTAATAGTAGAGTATATCATAAAAATTCTGAGTTCATATTATACATACATACATGCATATGAGTTCTAAGATATCACTGTATCACTGTCATCCGTTGCTCATCAATTTGCTTGAGTGGGCATCAGTAACATCTCCATTGTGAGACTTGTTGTTACTGTTTTTGGCATATTGAATATGCCACGAGTAGCTTGCCAGGCTCTGGTGTAACTTATTTTATATATATATGAAAGTAATGTATTTTAAATATATATTTAAAATATATAAATTTAAAATAAATATATAAAACTTATTATATATATTTATAATATAAATAATATATAAATATATATAATATAAATAAATATATATAAAATAAGTTACTTGGAACCCCAGAGCACATAAGTAATATATGTATGTATATATATATATGTATATACATGACACCACAGTAACATATTTTTTAATATAGGGGTATAGCTTAGAGCAGTTAAAAAACTTAGAATAATCTTAGAAATAATGTGGTATATTATTATACTAAAGGCAGCAAGAATAAGAAAAATACTGCAAACAATGAGATGGCTTATTCACTGTACTTTTCATTTAAGTTTTTTCTGAAGATGTTAGGAACTGAGAAAAGCTAAAAAAATATATCCTTTATATTAAATATACAAGTAAAAATATAGAAGTCATATCTTACCTAAATTTTAATTAAAATATGCTCACAGAACATCCAGGTATTCATTATTGTTAACATTAATATTATTAATATATATTTTGGGAGGAGGGTTGGACCATATCTAGCTGTGTTCACATATGAGGGATCCAATCAGCGTCTATTGTGCAAAAAGACAAGGATAACACCATAATTCCTGTACTAGCTCTTTAAGGCTCATTAATATTTTTTTTTTGCTTTTTTTGGGGGGTGTCACACCCAGCAATGCTCAGGGGCCACTCCTGGCTTTGCACTCAGGAATAACTCCTGGCGGTGCTCAGGGGACCATATGGAATGCTGGGAATCGAACCCGGGTAGGCTGCGTGCAAGGCAAATGCCCTACCTGCTGTGCCATCACTCCAACCTCCACCTCATTAGTGTTATTAACAGTACATATCTCTTTAAGAATCTTCAGTTTTTACTTTGAGAGATATCGTGATGCATGAAGCATCACGATAAAGATGGAGGCATGGAAAGCTACAGGTTAGATACCTTAGCACACACATGGCCTCCTGAGCACTGAGCCATGAGTAAACACTGAGAAAACAGGGTGTGCACCAACTCCTTCCCAAAATAAACAAAAAATGAATAGGTAGAGCACAAAGGAAATTTAGGGAAGCAATCTGTTAATATTTTAATAACAGTGAATGATTATGAATATTTTCCAGAACTCACAGACTGAGTTCTGACATATACTATCCAATTAGTCAATAATAATCCACTAATATTGATCCATTAGCTACAGCAAGTGTGCCACGCCAGTAAAAGATGTTAATAATACGGAACATGTGCACAGAAAATTGTGAAAAGATAGAGGTTGTAGGGATTGTACTTTTTACCCCAAATTTTCTGTAAATATAAAACTTCTTTAAAAATCAACATACATCAATTAAAATTTAGCTAAAATCAGGCATTTCTGTGAAATACTTTAATAGAAAAAATTGAACAGAACAAAATATGGAAAGATTACTCCTGCTTTGACCCTTACAGCTTTATTCTCACATGGATTTGTGTTCATTTGTAATGTAAAAGAGCACAAAATTGATGTCTATCCAAGAAATAATTTGATCAGATTCTATTGAAACCATAATGCAATTTGCTCATTTGATAATGTCAACAGTTAAGAACCATAATTTCCAGATAAAATCCCTTTATTGGAATATTCAAATACCAAGCATCCTTTCCCATGGTGTAAAATTGCATACGGCAGTTACATGTTTAAACTGATAATTGCTCAAGGGAAGAAATAATAGAGAATCAACTTTGTGTGTAGCTTGTATTCTGAAATAAATCTTCAGAGAATTAAAAATGTTAATGTTTGAATGTTTTAAAGTGCTAATTGTGTATGAAATGATAAATACCACTGAAGGCACAGTAATAAAATGCTCAACCAAATGATATAAGCTTTAAAGTCTATGAGCATGTGCTCTTTATAAATTATATTTTTATCACACTGTTGAGAGAAAAATATTATGTATTATTTTCTATTAAGAATCAGTACTTAATCTTGGAAGAGTTTTGCATGATATGATACTAAACTTTAAGTGAACTTTTTGTTATAATAATATGCTTTTATATTAATACCTATTATAATCATTTAGATATTATAGGTTCTCATTTAAGGTAACCCACAGGATGAAATGAAAGATAAGGACATATTTTCCCTTCTTTCATAATTGCAGTTTAATCTCTCTTGATTTGCAGATATGCACTGCGAATATGATTTTTTCTCTTTTGTACTAGATGACAGCTATTGATGCTATGAGATTATTATTCTAAATCTTTCAGTTAAACGGACCCTCTCGCCTAAAGACTTTGATTCCAAAGATGTAACACATTCGGGCATCCAGTGCAACATCCGATAGCGATGCACTGGGACACCAAACTGGGCTACAACTTTGTGCTGCCGGGGGTGGATTTTTTTTTTTCCTCCCCACCCTGTCTTCCTGCACGGAAAGCGGCAGGCTGGCGGCACCCATGTGGCAGCGCCATCTTCTGTGACTCCAAACCCACAGGTATTCGGATTTTACTTTGGGGGCTCCCAGGAACTCATGGGAAGGGGGCGTAACCGGCACACCCTCGGCCCAGATAAATCCGGAGCCACTGAGCGCGAAGTGGACCCTCTCGCCTAAAGACTTTGAATTCAGAGACTTCTTACAGCAATGCACTGGGACTGTGAGCTGGGCTATGTAATTTCTGGCAGAATTTTCCCTGGACTTTATACAGAAATCCAAAACCACGCGGACGCTGCCGCATCCGTGCGACTTAACATTTATAATTGTCAGCAATGTGAAACGGTTCCATTTGAACAGGTCTGACTTCGGGGGGAAACTTCAAATAATAACAGTAAGTTTTTGTTGAAATATTGAAGGTTTTTAATGTAGCAGCCACCTCTGGACTGTGAACTAAACAAAAGCCCCACGCTGGCTGACGCGGCGTGGCGTACACCATACTATGAGGCGCAGGAAGGGGGATGAGGGGGAAAAAGGAAAAAAAAAAAAGGGAAAAGGAAAAAGAAAAAAAGAGAGAGAGAGAGAGTTATGTCAACTATAGTGAGTTTTGTGTTGAATTCTGGAATGTAATCAAGGTAAAGAAAAAATGAAGTGAAATTCATTAGTTATACAGTAGGGGGTAGGGGGTGGGGGCGGGGGGTATACTGGGGTTTCTGGTGGTGGAATATGGGCACTGGTGAAGGGATGGGTGTTTGAATATTGTATAACTGACATATAAACCTGAGAACTTTGTAACTTTCCACATGGTGATTTAATAAAAATTTTAAAAATAAATAAATAAATCTTTCAGTTAAAAACAAAACATTTGATGGGGCAGGAGAGATAGCACAGCGGGTAGGGCGTTTGCCTTGCACGCGGCCGACCCGGGTTCAAATCCCAGCATCCCATATGGTCCCCTGAGCACGGCCAGGGGTAATTCCTGAGTGCAGAGCCAGGAGTAACGCCTGTGCATTGCCAGGTGTGACCCAAAAAGAAAAAAAAAACATTTGAATATAAGTCAAAAAATTTCCTTTGTATATTTTTAATCTTCTGTTGACAATATGATTGCATCATCAGATTGTCCAAAATATTTTACATTTATATATGCCTTACTCTATTTAGTCTCAGTCATCATCTCTTTTTCTGTTTTTTTCTTTATATTGATATACCTATGTATATCTTATGTACCATCTACATCTATACATTTATGTATGTACAATTGCAATATAATTTTACAATAAAACATACTGTTTGTGCATGGAAATATAGGAATATAACTAGATTTTTGCATACTCTAATGACCCTATCCAAATGAACGTTTCTTTTGTTCTAGTTGAGATATTATATTTTAGTATTATCCTTTGAAAAATAATTACTTTCGAGAATGATGATGATTGACTAGTTGAGGCAGCCTGAGAGTATTTACTAAGATAAATTATATGTGTGAAAGATTAAGTGGTAATATATTGTTACAAGATGGATGGCAGCAAAAATGGGGTGCTCAGGAGTGAGTGCCCATTACTGTTCAAAATAAGATTTTTTCTCTGAGGCATTATCTTCGCTTGTTCAAAGTATGGTATTTCTTGTATGAACCAACTGTCCTTCCCTAGTAATTATAGCTTTTAATAATCATTTATATTTCAGGTCAAAGTTGCAGGACTTGTTCATTAGTAATTATAATTGTTTATCCTATCCATTCATGTATCAATTTAGATGGTTCTTTAGCTATACCTAAAACATGCAGTTATCATGTCCTATCAGGCTGTTGTCTTTCTGATGTTTAAAATAATCTGTGGACCCTATAGCCATAGTGCTCCTTTCACATGTCTTTCACCAAAAAAGATTCCCTTGTTATTAATGGTCAAACAGTTCCATCTTAAAGGCTCAGCAACATGCCAGTAGCAGCTTTTTAAAACACATGTAATTCTCTGCTCGAGATGGGATGGCCTTACTCCAAAAGCCCAGCGACCTCTTTTGTGATATTTTTCCATTGATGCTTGCCATAAAGCCCACATTCAATTTTTTTCACCACTGAAATATCTAACCCAATATGGTGTATTGGATCTGAGTGGCAGGACTGCATGCACTATCACATGGTTCTGATGCCAAGACTTTTCTTACTCTAGGCCTCATTTAAACTGGCAGTCTCCCTTAACACTGAGTATGCGCCAGACGCACCTCACAGCATAAATAATTTAGCAAGATCATCTAGCTTTACTTATCCTCTCAGCAATCAGCATAATTGTATTAAAATAAATGAATGTGATATTCTTTAAAATGTTCAAGTAATGTATATCTTTTTGGCATATATTTAGATAGAAAATAAACATAGCTAGCCTTTGGGAAAATCTAATAAATGTTTTGTGTTCTATACTAATGTTAGCTTTCTGGTTTTCTTTACTAACTTTGGTATACTAGAAAGTCCAAGATTTCTAGTTGCATATTGTAATGTACTTTAATCTCTGTTAGTTTGCTCTAGTAATATACAAGGTCAAATTTGGCACATGTAATTGCTCCTACTATTTAATTGATCTTACTGCTTAAACTGATTCTTAAAGTCTATTCAGATTTGACACAAACTACACTGGTAAATTGAAAAAAAATGAGAGAAGTAATTTCTGTAACATTATTGAGATTTTAACAAGGGAGGACTCACCTCTACTTTTCTTCTTATTAGACATACAATTTCAAAAACTTCTATCTAGGCTTTCTAATATGACAGCTTTTACATCATTGCCCAATGCTTCAATATGTGCAGAACTAGAACTACCAACTGCATCAATACCATAAACTGGATTGGAGGACATACAAATGACTAATGCCTAGATTTGTAGACCTAGATGACCTTCTAGGAATGTACTTCTAGAAATGTTTGATAGTAACAATGCTTCAACAGGGACCTATGAAATTTTTTAAAATTTTATTGAATCACCATGAGATAGTTACAAGCTTTCATGTTTGGGTTACAATCACACAATAATCAAACACCCATCCCTCCACCAGAGCACATTCCCCACCACCAATATCCCCGGTATACTCCCCCCACACACATTTCCACCCTCCCCCTGCCTCCATGGCAGACAATATTCCCCATACTCTCTCTCTACTTTTTGCCATTATTGTTTGCAATACAGATACTGAGAGATTATCATATTGGTCTATTATCTACTTTCAACACACATCTCCCATCAGGACTCATTCCTCCAGCCATCATTTTAGTGATCCCTTCTCTATTCCAGCTTTCTCCACTTCACTCATGAGGCAGGCTTCCAGCTATGGAGCAATCTTCCTGACCCTTATATCTACTATCCTTGGTGTCAGCCTCATGCTATGCTTTTTATACTCCACAAATGAGTGCAGTCCTTCTATGTCTGTCCCTCTGTTTCTGACTCATTTAACTTAGCATGATACTCTCCATGTATATCCATTTATAAGCAAATTTTATGACTTCATCTCTCCTAACAGCTGCATCATATTCCAGTGTAGATATATTAAAGTTTCTCTTTTTTTAAGTAGTAAAAGTGGGTTTTATATTTATTTTTATTTATTATTTATTTATTTGTTTAATTTTAAAATTTTATTGAATCACCATGAGATAGTTACAAGCTTTCATGTTTGGGTTACAATCACACAATGATCAAACACCCCCCCCACCAGTGCACATTCCCTACCACCAATATCCCCGGTATACTCTCCCTTCCAAACCCTCCCCCTTTTTCCATGGCAGACAATAGTCCCCATACTCTCTTTCTACTTTGGACATTATGTGTTGTATGGCTTGTAACACAGACACTGAGAGGTCATCCCCAAGCATAAAAGTCCTGGCCCGGATGGATTCACTAGTGAATTCTTCCAAATCCTTAAAGAGGACTTACTCCCAATCTTTTTTAAGCTTTTCCAGGAAGTTGAAGTATCAAAACCACTTTCAAACAATTTCTATGAAGCAAATATCACCCTCATACCAAAAGCAGACAGAGATACCACAAAGAAAGAGAATTACAGGCCAATATCCCTATTGAACACAGACGCAAAGATCCTCAACAAAATATTAGCAAATAGAATTCAACGACTCATCAAAAAGCTCACACACCATTACCAATTAGGATTCATCCCAGGGATGCAAGGATGGTTTGACATTTGCAAATCATTCAACACAATTAATCTTATCAATAAAAAAATAATAAAAAAACATATGATCATATCAATAGACACAGAGAAAGTATTTGACAAGGTCCAGCACCTGTTTATGATGAAAATTCTCAGTAAAATGGGCATCGAAGGAACTTCCCTCAATAAAGTCAAAGCCATCTACCACAAACCCACGGCAAGTATCATTCTCAATGGGGAAAAACTAAAAGCCTTCCCTCTAAGATCAGGGAGAAGACAAGCTTGCCCGTTTTCACCACTCCTATTCAATATAGTACTGGAATTCATGTCTATATCAGTTAGACAAGAAAGAGATATCAAGGGCATACAGAGAGGAAAGGAAGAGGTCAAGCTATCACTATTTGCAGACGATATACTATATTTAAAAAAATCCTAAAGACTCTACAGAAAAGCTCCTAAAAACAATAAGTCAAAAAGTGGCAGGGTACAAAATTAACACCCAGATCTAAAAAAGTTTCTTTAACCAGTCATCTGTTTTAGGGCACTCGGGTTGTTTCCAGATTTTGGTTATTGTGATTAGTGCTACAATGAACATATAAATACAGATGTCATTTCTACTGGCTTTTTTGCATCCTCAAGATATATTCCCAGAAGTGGTATTGCAGGGTCATATGGAAGCTCAATTTCTAGTTTTTGAAGGAATGTCCATATTGTTTTCCAGAAAGGCTGGACCAGTCAGCATTCCCACCAATTATGAAAGAGCATCCCATTTTCCCCATACCCATGCCAGCACTGGTTGCTTTTGTTTGTTTTGAATGTGTGCCAGTGTCTGTGGTGTGAAATGATATCTCATTGTTGTTTTGATATGCATCTACCTGATGATTAGCGATGTGGAGCATTTTTTCATGTGCTTTTTGTCCATTTGTATTTCTTTTCTAAGGAAACTTCTGTTCATTTCTTCTCCCTACTTAATGATGGGGTTGGAGGTTTTTTTCTTGTATAATTCTACTAGTGCCTTGTATATCATGGATATTAATCCTTTGTCATATGGGCACTGGGTAAATATTCTTTCCCATTCTGTGGGCTTTTTCTGTACTTTGGTCACTGTTTATTTGAGGTGCAGAAGTTTCTTTGCATGATAAGTATCAATGTTATCTGAAGCCTATGTTCAATGGTCCTTGAAATTTTTGTTGATTTCTCTTAATTTGTTGTTTAAATAATGAATTAAGCAGTTTCTTAGGTCCCTTCAAGAACTGGAGGAATCATAGCAGCATCTTAGCGATGGTAGTTTGTAGTCTTTCTGGGTCTTGTTCAACTTTCAAAACAGTTGTTCAGTGTGCAGTGTTAACTCAGAGTTTGAAAGACACTGGCTTTTTTCTGTTTTGGCTCTCATTGTTCACCATAATTATTTGCCACTTAGGAATGCCATGACTTTTGAAATTTCTCCAAGAAACTGCATGTCACAAACCCTTAGGAAATAGCTACACTTTAGATTTATCTTTCATTAGGCAACCCCTGACTTCTTACGGCATTGAATTTCCACCTGCTCCTATAGCTCTGGAACCATATCAACATACTCCTGGCTTTAATCAAGCCAAGTTAATGACAGTCTCTCTATCTTCATCCCTGACCTACTGAGAATATCCACATCTCACATTCTTAATGATGCCACTAAGTCTTTTTTTCACTAGTGTATTTCTGACAGTTTTGTGGAGCAGTGTCTCAGAGGTTATGGAATATTATTCTTTGAGTTTTACCATAATTTTCTGAATGGTTTCATATTTTAATCCATACTTCATGCATTTATTTCAAAGCTGTTCAGTTTCCATGCTGTTTCATTCCTTTACCTCTGTTATGGCAATTAGGACACCTTAATCTTATACACTATGGGTCATTATGCTTTTGTAAATTTCTAGATAGAATCCTAGCATCAAGTTTATAATAGGCCATCAGGATCTTGTAAAACACTAAGATAGTATCTGCTTCTGATAAATATCTTTTCATGCTGTGATCCAGATTTCTAGCAAGTTGAACCTAGGATGAATGCCTAGGTTCTGAGAACTGCTTTAATGTAGAATGTTTTTTCTCTCCTCTTATTTTTTCATTTTCAGTCACACCTGGCAATACACAGGGGTTACTCCTGGCTCTGCACTCAGGAATTACTCCTGATGGTGCTCAGGGGACCATATGGGATCTGGGAATCGAACCCGGGTCGGCCATGTGCAAGGCAAACGCCCCACCCGCTGTGCTATTGCTCCAGCCCCTTTTCTCTCCTAACAGTCTCAACAGGTTTTGCTGGGCTATGCTGCAACTTAACATTCTTCAGCATTATTCAGGCAGGGAAGATTATGCTGGCATAGTTGCCTCTACATGGCAGGGCCTTCAAGAAAAATATTATTTTAACATGGGTTTTGCAGATTGGGACACTAATTCAGGCTAAATAAGTTAAAATTTGGTCAAATCACCATACATATTCACATAATTCCATGCATATTCATACCATACATATTTACTCTAATGTCTGCAAAAACCATATGCCAAGGATTTGTGTTTTCCATGGATCTACCTCACCTGAACATTCAATGAACTTTGAAATTCAGCTGATTTGAATGAGTATTATGCTGAATCGTCACTAGTGTTTTTCTAGTGTTCAGGAGATTAGAAAAGGGGGTGGGTGGGCTCTCAGGCACGACAATTCTTAACCAAACAAACTGCATGTCCAGCACAACAGATGTGATGCTACTTGGGACCTGCAGTACCAAGAATACCCGGACTCTCTTATCAATACTTGGGTACCCAAGGGTGAATAGATTGTTTTATCATTCTAGTTTGCAGTTCATAGTTACTTGCCTTTAATACAGTTTGGTATCAGCACTCTGCCCACTCAGAGAGCCAGGCAAGCTACCGAGAGTAACCCACCCATAGAGCAGAACCTGGCAAGCTCCCCGTGGCATATTCCATATGCCGAAAACAGTAACAAGTCTCACAATGGACACATTACTGGTGCCTGCTCAAGGAAATCAATGAGCAAGGGGATGACAGTGACAGTGACCCAATTTAACGGGACTGATATATTGCTTCTACAGTAGCACTGTCATCCCGTTGTTCATTGATTTGCTCGAGCAGGCACCAGTAAACTTCTCCATTGTGAGACTTGTTACTGTATTTTGCGTATCAATACACCATAGGTAGCTTGCCAGTCTCTGCCATGCGAGCGGGATACTCTTGGTAGCTTGCTGGCTCTTTGAGAGGGTTGGAGGAATCGAACACCAAGTGAGCCGCTTACCTTCTATTTTTCCAGTGTTTGAATTACGGCACTGACTGAAGTCTTCTCTATCCCCAAAACAGACCCACTGCAGTGAATATTTGAATAAACCATTGTCTGATGTTTACCAGAACTTCCCTAATAATCAAACTTACATGGAACAGAATCTTCCTGTTTGCCAACAAAATTTAAAATGATTAAATATTTTAATTCCTTTTTCAGCTCCATTTCTGTTTCAACAGAATATGGAATATGAGAGGAAACCAGGAGACAGAGTTGAAACCATTTTTTTCTTTTTAATCTCAGCAACTATCATGTCCCTGGCCACAGGCTTGCAAAACAAGCATGCTCTGCTGGCTTCCTATGATTGCTCTAACAAAATAACACAAAATTTGCCGCCTAAAAGAGCATAACTTTTTAATCTTACAGTTCCAGAGGACAGATTTCTTAAAGTATTATTATGTTCCTTATAGAAGCAGTAGCAAGAATCTACTTCACTGCTTGTTGTTGCCTTTCCTTTTTTCCATTTAGTTTTAGTGGCCACTTCTGTTTCTTGAATTATGGCTTCATATTGAATTTTCAAAGTGAGCAGCAGAATGACAAATGATTATCTCTCTACTTCTATACAATCTTGTCTTTGATAGTAATCCTTTCACCTCTCTCTTAAATAGACGCTGTGAATACTTTGTGTCCATTGTCCTAAACAATATTAATTTTTCCATCACAAGGAGCTTTCCACGTTTAATTTAAAATATTTTCCCTTTTTCTCATCAGTTTTTGGAGCAGTGCACAGGGATTAGTCCTGGCTCTGTACTCAGGGATCACTCCTGGCGGTTTTAAGGGACCATATGGCATATCTGGGATCAAACCCAGTTTGGCTGTGTGCAAGGCACATGTGTTACCAGCTATACTATTGCTCCAGGCACTCCCCCAAAATTATTTTAAAATATTAAGATACGTATTCTCACAGATTCCTTTAAGGTCTCATTAAGGAGCACTTAAAATTAAGATGTTGAAGCTTTGAATAGGATTTATAATTCAAGTTATAAGATGGTAGTAGATTTTAGTAACAGGAAATCCTGATATTAAAGCACTTTAGAAGAAAGTTTTCTGTTTTCTTATTGTTACTAATTCTAAAATTTGAGCAGCTCTAAAGATTAGAAGGAACATGCCAGTGCTTCCTTAAGAATGCATGAAAACAGGCTTTAATACCTACAAAAAATGTGAGACTTTCACTTTATATTCTATAAAACCACAGTAAATGCACTCAGGAAAATATTTACATATATTATTCTAATGCTAAAGTTATTGTCAATGAGCCAGGAACTGGCATTATATCTGAGAAAAGATAGAAAGAGGAAAATATGATTTCTGAGCTGATGAACTTTTAATGCAATAGAAAAACAACAGTTAATTGTCAGTTATAAATAAAACCTACAAATTAAAATAAATAAGCACAGATTTAGAAAGTATAGGCAAGCATCAGAAAAACACTAAGATCTGATGGGAATGATTTAATTATTAGGATGGAATATTGGGGCAGGGTTGAATTATCTGTTTTATTTCACATAATATAGTACCCTCTAGTACCATCCATATTATAGAAAGGTGAGATTTCAAATTATCTATTGTTTAAATAGTGAATATACTTTGTATATATTAATACTTATTTTGAAGATTGCACACATAGCAGTGCTTGGGGGATGACTTCTGGCTTTGTGCACAGAGATCACTCCAGGTGGCTAGGGGCGCCATATGAGGTCCTGGGGATCAAACATGGCTTAGCTGTGTGCAAAGCATGCAACCTACTCACTGCGTTATGGCTCCTCTCCCAGTCAAAAGGTCTTTATATTCTCATATTTTATTGGGCATTTGTGTTTTCCCCAGGTCTTGGATATTATAAATAGCACTGTAAAACGTAAGTGAAGATAAATCTTCTCAAGTTCATATTTTCTGTTCCTCGAATAGAAACACAGAAAACTTGTTCAGGAGTAGAGTAGGGTGCTATAGAAGTTACATATGTATACTTGGGGGAAGGGGGAGCAGAGGGAGTCTTCATACTGTTTTTCCATAAAGCCTGAAGAGACAAGTTTTGCCACAGTGCAGGAGTGCTCATTTCTCACCACATTCCCACCAGCAGTGATTGTTTCCAGACTTTCTGATATAGGTCATTCTGTGAGCTGACACCTCATTGCTTTTATTTGCATGTCCTTGAAAATCAGTGGTAATGAAACCTACCCTATTTTTTTATATGCCAGTCAGCATATGTCTTCTTTGAGTTAGTGTCTGTTCATATTCTCCCCATTTTTAATAGGTTGCTTGCTTTTGAAGGGGCAGGGAGAACAGAGAGTTCAATAGAGGGGTTTAGACCACACCTGTGTTGCTCAGGGGCTATCCCTGGCTTTTTTTGTTCAGGAGAGGTGAACTGAAGGTTCCTGGAGGATCATATGGCATCAGGAATGAGCTAGGATGAGCCACATGCAATGTGAGTACCTTTTGCATTCTCTTTCCAACCGTACTTTGCTGCTTGCCTTTTTTGTTGTTAAATTTTGCAAGTGTATATATCTTTGGCAAGTTCTTTGTTCAGATGTGTAGTGGGCAAATATTTTATCCCCTTCTGTGGAATATCTTTCACTTTACTCATATTTTTAGCAGTGCAGGAACGTTTTAGTTTGATGTTTGCTTGGTTTTTCTAGCTTTCTTTTGTCAATGGAGTAAATAATTACACTTTTGAAACCAATATCATGGAGAGTTTTATGCTTTTCTTAATGTATCTTATCGATTCAGTTCCAATATTGATGTCTTTGATCCATTTTCAATTAACTTTTTATATGGAGCTAATAAGTGTTCAATTATTTTTATTCTTTTCATCTACTTTTTCCAGTTGCTCTAGCACCACTTATTGAAGATGTTTTTCTTCCTCCACATAATGCACTATGTTGTCAAAAATTAATCTCCATAATCTTTTTTGCCTTGACTTTTATTCTGCAAACTCACTGTCTTTTTTCTTTTTATTTGAGGCACCATTAATTTCAATACTGCTGTTGGTAGGGTTTCATGCATGCAGCATTCCAATGTCAACATTCCACCAAAGGATCCATTTCCCTCCACCATTGCCTCAGTGTCTCCCCTCAACTCTCCTCCGCTGCATTTGGTACACTCCTTTAGGTCACTCAGTATCCACTGCCTCCTGCCTTTAGTCATTTGTTATTGCCTTATCATGCTTTCTTGATAGCATGTACATAAGATATATTACGCTCCATCTCTTACTCTCCTTCTGATTTCTTCTCTCAGAGTGATACTATTAAGATACCTTAACCTATGGCACATTGCATTATTTCATTTTTCTTTATAGTCTAGTTCTTTACTGATAGAAGTATTTTTGTATATGAAAGTATGCAAAAGTTAGAGAAGTTCTTTTGCGTTATTTCATCTTTCTTTACAGACAATTACAGTTGGCTTTTGTTCCATTGGGTATCTTCATAGCCAAGCATTCCATTGACATTTTTTGTACCCAGTTACTATTTCAATAATTTTCTTAACCAGTCATCTGATCTGAATATTTTTTATTACAAACTTTTGGTATTGTGAATAGTGCTGCTATGAACTTAGAAGTGAAATGACTGTTTCAGAGCAGTGGGTTTGTGCCCTTGGGATAAAACGAGGTAGGGCAATTTTGGAATGTGTGAAAGCTAAATTCTAAGTTTTTTGAGGAGTTCATATTGTTTTTCAAAGAGGTTGAACTAGTTGACATTCCTTCCATCAGTAACTAAGGTGACATTTTCCTCCATATCCACAATTCTGTTTTTATTTGTTCTTATTTTTTATTTTATTTTTTTTGCTTTTTGGGTCACACCTGGCGATGCACAGGGGTTACTCCTGGCTCTGCACTCAGGAATTACCCCTGGCCGTGCTCAGGGGACCATATGGGATGCTGGGATTTGAACCCGGGTCGGCCGCGTGCAAGGCAAACGCCCTACCCGCTGTGCTATCTCTCCAGCCCCATTTTTATTTGTTCTTTTGCATATTGATATTTTTTAATTTCTAAAAAAAATCAAGATTTTCTTCGTATGTTTTTATGCCTCTTTCCATTAAAATCTTTCATTATTCTTTTTGGTTAATTGTTATGACTAGATTTTTCTAATCCTATGTAGAATAAGTGATTAAAGTAGATATTCTTGCCTTTTGCCTGATCTTTGAGGAAAGATTTTTTTCACCATTAAGCATATGGTATCTATGGATTTGTTGCAAATGCCCTTTTGTTATAATGAATTAAGTTCCCACTATTTCCATTTTGCTGAGAACTTTTACCATAAATAAATGCTGAATCTCGTCAACAGTTTTCTCTGTATATTGGTACAAGAAAATGATAATTTATCTTTCATTTTGTTGATATGGTACCTCATTTACTTGTTTTATATTTATTGAGTCTTGGCAGTATCCCCAGAATGCACCCCATTTCATCATGCTATTTGATCATTTTTATGTATTGATGAGTTTAATTTACTAAGATTTTTTTTCAAAACCATTTAATAAAAGCTAATCGAGGATATTAGTCTTAATTTTCTAGTTTCAGTAATGTAGTTTATTTTGGTATTAGCGAAAGTTGGTTTGATAGAAACCATTTACTGTTAGATAAGAAGTATTCCCTGTTCCTTTGACTTTCTAGAGAGCTAATAAAGGTTATGTAACACTCCTCTGTGATAAACTGATAAAATTCAATATACTGATCTATACATTGATTTTATTTTCAGAAGAGACTTTGGATTACTGCTTGAATTTCCTCACTAAAAATTGGTCAGTTTCATTTTATTTTTTTCCTGATTATTATTGGGAGAGAATCTGTTTCAAAATTTATTGGTCAGATTTCTTTTCATTAAAAAATGAAAATCTTTGGATATATCATAGGGTGTCCTCTGGGCTATAGAACTTAATTTCAGTATTATAATGGGAATTTTACAAGGATGAATTCATATGTGAGTTTTTCTTTTCTCAAACTGCTTTTACAAGTTTATCTCTAAATCAATGAACAACGGGATGACAGTGCTACAGTGCAGTTAGTTTCCACCATTTTTATTACAATATGCCTCTTGATGTTCTCTCTGAATTTATATTGTTGGTAATTTAGTAACTTTTCAGCTTCCAGGATTAGGGTATTTATGTATATATCTTTTTCTCAGATTGAGCAAATCCACAAATATTTTTGTTCTTTTATGACATATGACATTTTCACTGATGTTTATCTATGCTTTCAAAATCTGCATTTCTGTGTTTTAGGATGATGTTATATTAGTGCCAAAGACTAACTTATTTTTCCATTGTATCAAAATACCATCACTTGTATCACTTGTAGTCCCACTGATCTCCGATTTGCTCCAGCAGGCACCAGTAACATCTCTATTTGTCCCTGTCTCTTGCTAGTGCAGCCCAATGATATCTGCTTGCTCCAGGAACAGGAAGAGCCTCAAAACGTTCATTCAGGGATTTGATGAAGAAATCTGACCATCTAGTTGGTGGGCGGCCACAAGGTATTCTGATGTCCTGTGGAATCCAGTTGGTAACAGTTCTAGTCCAGCAGTCCTTTCTCAATCGCATTACATGAGTGACCCATCTGATTTTTGATGCCTTGGCAAACAAGACAGCATCTCTGATTCTTGGCCGTCAATGGAGGTCAGAACTCCGGATTCTTTCTCTCACTTGAGTGAGACTTGATACTCCTAGCATACCTCTTTCAATTCCTTTTTGGGATACCCTAATAGCATTCTCATCCTGTTTGCGTAGGGCCCAGGTCTCTGAGGCATACGTTAGTGCAGGAAGAATGGTGGAATCGAAAAGATGTGCCCAGAGTCCGAGGTTCTTCATCCTCTTAACCACCTCTTTGACACTCTTGAATGCATTCCACGCTGCTCTCTTCCTCCTGTGCAGTTCTGGCACCAAGTCGTTCCTCATGCTGATTTCTCGACTCAGGTACACATAGTTGTTGCATTCAGAGATGTTTGTTCCATTAAGAGCAAATGGAGCCTCAGGGACCAGTTCATTTTTCATGAACATTGTCTTGTTGAGATTCAGTTGCAATCAGACCTTTCAACACTCGTGGTCGAAGTCGGCCAGCATTTGTGCCGCTTGGCTAATGTTTGGCGTTATGAGAACGATGTTATCAGTGAAGTGGAGGTGGTCTAATTGCCGACCATCTATCTTCACTCCCATTCCTTCCCATTCCAGTCATTGCATGATGTTCTCGAGGGTGGCACTGAAGAGTTTTGGTGAAATGGTATCACCCTGCCACACCCCTCTCTTTACATCAATGATCACTTCCTTGTAGAATGGTGAGCTCCTGGTGGTAAATTCACAATACAGCTCACGGAGGATTTTGATATACTGAGTTTGAACTCCCTGTTTGTCCAGGGCTTCAATCACAGCCTCAGTCTCAACACAATCGAAGGCCTTCTTTAAGTCAATGAATGTTAGACAGAGCTGCATCTTGTACTCTCGCAAAACTTCAATGAGTTTGGTCACTGTGTGGATATGGTGTACCATGCTGAATCCCCTTCAGAACTCGACATGCTCGCATGGTTGTCCTTCATCTAGTGTTCTGCCTATTCTATTCAGGATGACACGAGTGAACAACTTGTAGACGACAGATAGCAGACAGATTGGGTGAGAGTTGCCGATGTCCTGGATGTCTCCCTTCTTGTACAACAGAACAGTCCTACTAATTTTCCACTGGGATGGAAACTTGCATTCAGACAGGTAGCATGTGAAGAGTTGGGCCAGTGTATTGATGAGTACTGGTGGCAGATTCTTCAGGTGTTCGGGTCTGACCTTGTTCGGACCAGGTGCGGTTCCTGTCTTTACCAATGAAATCGCGTGTCGAATTTCAGAAGGGAGAACCTTGGGAACAACATATCCATCGTGCGGAATTTGGTATGTGGGCAGGTGGACATGGCTGACAAGGAGATCCGAGTAGAAGTCGTGAATAATTTTCTTCCTTGCCTTTCTGGAAGATGTGATAGATCCATCTGGACGTCGGAGGGCAGTCATCTTGGTCTTGTAGTTGGCGAAGGACAGGACAACGTTGTGAATACTTTTCCCGGCTTCTTCTGCTACTGGCCAACACTGCTGCTCTTCTCTCTTTGAGGTCTTTCTTTATTGAATCTCTGCATAGCTTTGTGAGCCTGGATGTTAGCTTGTGGTTGCCTGAGGCTCAAGCCAAACCACGTTGAGGAATGAGCTCTAGAGTTTCCGAAGACAGGCGTCTGTTTGTGGCTTTCTCACTCTAGGCATTCTTCGCACAGTCATGGAGTTCCTGAACCAGTTGATCATATTCCTCGTAGATGTTGTCAAGGACGGCATCTTCCCACATTGCTGCAATAGTGCCAAAGAGCTCCCAGTTGGTGGTCATTCTGGGAGTTGTCTTCTTAGACTTAAATTTTGCAGACTTTTCTCACCACTCTGAAGTAGCATTTTGCACGAAGAAGTTGGTGGTCTGATCCTGTTTGGAATTTTGGGACAACAGCAACATCGGTCAGGCAAAACCTCCAATTGAATATGATGTGGTCAATTTCACTGTGGAACTGTCCACCAGGAGACTCCCATGTCCAGCGTTTAGATTGGGCCTTCTGGAACTGTGAGTTACCATGGATGGTCTTGGCTGACATGATGAATTCAGACAGTCTCTCACCCTGATCGTTCCATTCTAGGTCGTGTGTCCCAATGTGGAGTTCTTCGGGCGACCTTCTTGAACCTATCTTGGCATTAAAATCACGAACAATGGTCTTGTAGACGGTGTGGTCTTCTTTATAGAACTTCTCCAGTTCCATGTAGAACCTCTCAATTTCTTCTTCATTGTAGTTGGAAGTTGATGTGTAGACGATGAAGATAGAAACTGTAGAAACTGCAGGCAGTGAGCCACGTCTATTCAAGCGTAATCATCCAATTTGGGTTGTTAGGCATTCAAATGAATTCTGGAGAGAAGCGGTGGCTGTGTATGGATGTAGTGGGGGTCAGCCAGTGAGGTATTTATCTGGCTTTGGTAGGGTGGGGCGTCTGGGTTGGACCCCTCCCTCAGATGCCTGACATTTGAGAAGGCAGACGGAGGATCTTGTTTCTAGGTCTAGTTGAACCTTGAGTTCAAGGTCTCAAAGTTCTGCTTACCTGGCTTTGCAGGGCTTCGCTCGTGCGTGAGGTTCAGTTCAAGTGTCCAGAGAGTGTCCTGGAGCGTGTCGGTGGCTGGATAATGGAATAAATGCCACAAGTTCAGAAATAATTTCTTCTTCTTCCTTTCTTTTCTCACATATAATCTCATTTTTGTATTTATTTGCATTATCTGATGATAAATGATGAGTAGTTTTTAATATACCCCCTGGACATCTGTATGACTTCGAGAAAATTTCTTTTCATCTATCCTCCCCATTTGTTTAATGGGGTTGATATTTTCTGCGTTAAGTTTTACAAGTGATTTATTTATCTTGGTATTAGAACAAAAGTATTTTCTCCAAGCCTATGGGATATCATTTTTATTCTGTTAATCATTGCTTTTTAGGAAAGAAGAGAAAATAATCATTTCTTCACTTGATATTGTTGCATTTATTTATCTTTGTTTCTGTTTTCCTGGCCAAAGCACTGAATCATTGAAGATACCCTTAGAGTCAATGTCATGAAAATTTCTTCTTTTGTTTTCCTCAATATAATTTCTAGCTTCAAATCTAATATAAAGGTCTTTAATGCATTTAGAATTGATTTTATTCAGGGTGTGAGATGCTTTTAAATACAAAATGGCTCACAGTGAAAAAAATCACAAAAACATTTAACTAAATAAAATATTACTTACCAAAAGTTTTGAATTCTTCAAAACACAGAGCTTAGAGGAACTTTTTTTTTTAAACACTGGAAATAAATCTTAGTAAATAACAGAGATTTAAATCCAATAATGTAAACTGCTGCCTTGGGCAAATATTTAAAAAGAATAGTAGATTAATTCTAAATTACACAGAAAATAATAAAAATTAGAACAAAATTATTTAAAAGAAAAACAATCATTTACTAGTGGGAATAACGGTATCCAAAAACCAATTATTTCAAAAGATCAGTTAAATAATAAGTCCATAGCTAGACTAAGAAAAAGCCGCAAATAACAAAATACTGACATAAGAAATGAAAGATTTATTTAAATACAGAACCTAGTAAGAAATAAAACATAAATGTTATAGCTTTCGTTTCCACAGAAATATTAAAAGAAAGAGACCAGTTTCTTAAAAGAAGAAATAATTTTTATATAATAAAATAATAAAATATATTTTAAAATAATAAAATATATTATAAAACATAACAAAATAATTTTCTTATAATAAATAGCTTGTTTGTTTGGAGGTTCTAGCAGGGTAGTGCAGCTCTACCCATATACCTTTGACTGAAGACCAGTCTGTATCTATTTCAGGAAGGCTGTCCTCTTTGATCCAGAGAGCATACAGCTTTAGGAGGGACACACAAGGAGTGGTGAAGGAAGAAGGGGATAACAGCCTAGCTAGCCAGATCAGCCTAATCAACCCTGGCGGTCAGTGGGGTGACAGATGTCGCAGCCAGATCACCCTCATATCCTGGACTGGAGCGATAGCACAGCGGGTAGGGCATTTGACTTGCACTTGGCCAACTGGGTTTGATTCCTCCATCCCTCTTGGAGAGCCCGGCAAGCTACTGAGAGTATCCCACCCACTCGGCAGAGCCTGGCAAGCTACCTCTGGTGCATTTGATATGTCAAAAACAGTAACAATAAGTCCCACAATTATTGTGGGACTTATCCCACAATAAGTCCCACGGAGACGTTACTGGTGCCCGCTTGAGCAAATCAATGAACAACAGGTAGACAGTAACAGTGATATGAAATAGCATGTATACATTACTGCAAATGAAATTAAAATTAATAAATTTCTAAAACATAGAAATATAGAGTATTTGTGAATCTGCTAAATATTTACGGAAGCACTGTTACCAATTATATACAGTCTTAGAAGATTGAAAATTGCCTCTATCCTCCAGTCTATGAAGTGACTATTATTCCAAAACAAAATGGAGTCCTGTATGTCCTGTATGTGTATTATGTAGTGTAAAAAAGACTGCTCATAAAAGGCTTTGTGTGCGCACATCCAAATATAAGACACATTAAACAAGGGAAAACTATAGAGACAATACAAGGATCAGTGACTGCCTGTGAAGGATGTAAAGTAAAGACAATACATAGGCAGCATATGGAAATATTTTTAGGATTCTAACTTCTCTTTATGTTAATAAAATCGATTACACGTGTCATTCTACATTTGCCCAATACATATCATAGTAATAATGAACACTAACATAGAAAATTTTATTTATCAATATAATTTATTTATATATCTATGTAGATTCATCATTTGTAACATATGTACTATTCTTACAAGGCATATTAATAGTTAAGAGGCTGTGAAATTATAGAAGCAGCAGTACACAAAAATCTATAAATTTCTGGAAAATTTTATTCTCTTAATATAATGCCACCTCAAAGTTTTCTATTTTTATCCACAATGAATGATGCAAATTTAGTTTAATAGACTCATGTATATGATGTATATTTATATTTTCAGCTGTTTTTATATTTATATGTGTATATATGTGAAGCAACATATTGCTATATATTGTGAAATGATATAATATACCTATGTTTATATTTGGGATATAAACATTGCATTTAATAATCTGTAGGAGTAAGTAATGGCAATAACAAAAATCAATATGTGTTAAAATGATAGAACTCTATAAAATTTATAAACATATTTTCTTAATGACGTGTCATTTACACTAAAATACAGTAAAACTTTAACCCAAATTGACCAGTCTTTAGGAGTTTCCAATTTAAAAGTTCCACAGTCTGAAAAGAATACAGTTGAATTAATCTTTGTCAGAAGTACACGAATAGAGACAATTCTGAAACAAAATCTCATTACACTCATGTAGTCAGGACTGTAGCACTGTAGCACTGTCCTCCCATTGTTCATCAATTTGCTCGAGCGGGCACCAGAAACGTCTCCACTGTGAGACTTGTTGTTACTGTTTTTCGCATACCAAATACAACACGGGGAGCTTGCCAGCCTCGGCCATGCGGGCAGAAAACTCTTGGTAACTTGCCGGGCTCTCTGAGAGGTGCGGAAGACTCGAACCTGGGTCATCCTCATGCAAGGCAAAAACCCTATATGCTGTGCTATCACAGGACAAGTATCCTATTTAATATTAATGAATGCTGTCCACTAAGCCTAACTAATACTAGTAAGTAAAGAATATATTTAAAACAGGAGCAGGAGTGATAGTACAGTGGGTAGGGCATTTGACTTGCATGAAGCCAACCTTGTTCAATCCTCAGCATCCTATATGGTTTCCTGAGAACACTACCAGGAGTAATTCCTGAGCATAGAGACACAAGTAATCCCTGAGCATCTTTGGGTGTGGCCCAGAGCCAAATATATATATATATATGTATATATATACACACAGATATAAGTATATTTACATACATGCACATATATTTCTACATATATATTTGAAATATATATGTAAATGAATATTTGAAAGCAGATACAATATACTTTAATGACATCTAATTTAATAATATTTTTTTCTGTGTTCTATTATTCTTAGCTCAAGTAATGTCATTTTGATGCACATTCTTTCTGATACCTAAGTGTCAGCATCTTTTTAGTAAACAACCGTCTTTCCTCTGCTGTTCTAAAGTCACATTCTACCATTAAGTACTCCATCTGGTCAACATTATCTCCAAGTTCTTCCATTCCTATCTTCTGCAGCAGTCCTCTTCTTTCAATTTACCAAACTCAATAAGCTGAAGTTTTTTATAACTATGAAACTCAAAAGTGGTGCATATCTAATTTTCCTCACATCAATATTAAGCCCACACATAGATTAGTATAAAGAGGTTGAAGTGAATATATTTACTCTATTGTTCTTCCAGAATAGGCCTGTTGCTAACAGGTCTCTGGGTAGACATATGCAATTTGCATAACTATAAGAGAAGAAACAAAAGCCAGACACACAGCATCATGCTGAGAAAGCAAATGTTCAGCAAGGACAATGAAAAGACTGTGTTTATAAGGTAGCAGTCAGCCCTTGTTACATGGAATGTCAAAGTTTATAACTAAGATAGAACAATATGTTATTACCAAATAATGAACATGGTCAGTATCAGTGTTCAGATCATGTCATATTATGAATACTAATTTTAGGACAATAAAAATCATTTGTAAACTCCAATAAAGGTTGAATTTAAAATGTAAATGTAAGCAAAGAATATATTGTAGTTTTTCCACCCTCACACAAATCCATTCATAATATAATTAACAATAATTTGTGCAAAATATAGCACATGCATATTAGTCGAAAAATATTGTATTTTTGATAAAAGTGATCAGAATTTACTGTATCACTGTCACTGTATTATTGTCATCCCATTGCTCATCTATTTGCTTGAGCAGGCACCAGTAACAACTCCATTGTAAGACTTGTTACTGTATTTGGCATATCAAATATGCCACAGGTAGCTTGTTAGGTTCTGTCGTTCGGGCGAGATACTCAGGTAGCTTGCCGGGCTCTTCGAGAGCCAGAATTTACTAAAGATCCAAAATATTATTGCTTTTTGCTTACTAGACTAAAACTTCAGGTAAATTCTATTCCAAGTAAGAAGAGATTGTGCTTATATCTGTGACGGATACTTTAAACATTTTCATATGTGATGGGACTGCTGAGCATAAGTTTTTTTTTTTAATGTCCTAGCAAGAAGTGTTTTACATATAAAGCAGTTTGCTTATAGCTTAGAAACCAGAGGCCCAGGCTCAGGAAACAACTACTCTCTGGGTCAGCTATCTTGCTTCCTGTCAACCCACAGAATCTGCCACGGAACTGATAAATCATGTTCTCCTACCTCACACAAAACAGTGAACATACTACAGAACTGATTGCTTTGCTTTCCTTTATCTTAAGGTTTGTGACATTTCCTTTAATCTGCAGTTGATTCGCAAACACCATTTGTTTCCCAGAAATTACCAAAGCAGTTCAGAATTTGCAATAAAATGGTTGTTTCTAAACACGGTCTCCTGAATTGCAGGACATAGGACAGAGGTGTGTTCAAGTTAAAGGACAATATACTCCAAAAATTATATATATATATATATATATATATAAACAAAATTGAAGGGTAATAATTATGTCTAAACTATAATTTTCACTAATTCCAGTTCCTAGATAGTTCCTAGAAAATTATTCTAGAAATACCTTAAAACCACATGTTAAATGGATGTGTAGAAACAAGCAGGTCTACATTCATGTTGACTCAGATTAATATTCTGGGGATTTAGTTTTCATATAAGATAAAATTTTTATTTTTGTTTAGTCATCATTAATTTAGGAAGTATTTATTTTAGTACTTGTTTAATAATCTCTCATTAAAATGTAATTTCTTTTTTATATATGTATATATATATTTACACATATATATACAAAAGTTCACAAGGCTCAACCTTTTTAAGAAAATTTTTTTATTGGATCACCATGTGGAAAGTTATAGAGCTTTCAGTCTAAAGTCTCAGTTATACAATGCTCAACACCCATCCCTTCACCAGTGCACATATTCCACCACCAGGAGCCCCAGTATACCTCCTCCCACCCCCTTCTCCACCTGTGTAGCTGATAGATTTCACTTTACTTTGATTGCCTTCAATGTTTCAACAAAAAACTTACTATTATTGTTTGGAGTTTCCCTCCCAAAGTCAGACCTGTTGAAAAGGGTCATTGCAGACAATTAAGAGATATGAGGTCGTGGCCACACGGTTTTGGATTTCTGTATTTTAGTAACTAAGTCCAGGGAAATTTCTGCCAGAAATTGCATCATTGCAAGCTTTTACTTCCCTTTTGTGGTGCTCATCAAATGGAAAAACCGAGAGAGAAAAACCTTTCCCCTCCTGGTGCAGCATGGTGCAGTGGCTCAGTTCACAGTCTAGAGACATTTCTGCAAGCTGCTGGTGCCCAAAGTAGTTTAGCTGGCCTCTGGGATCATGCTTGTGCAGCAGTGGAAAGGCCGCACACGTGTGGTTGCTGCGCTTAAATCTCGGTGGAGGGCGGGGCAGGTACCACCCCTGTCCTGGGATCTCCCGCATGTCTCATTGCTGTAGGCTTGTACCTCCTTTTTGTGCTCATAAAATGGTGGTCGCCATGCTGTGTCCGGAAATGAAGACTGTGAACTGAGCCACTGCCCCATTCTGCACCAGGAGGGAAGGGATTTTCCTCTCATTTCTGCAAGCTCCTGGTGCCCAAAGTAGTTTAGCTGGCCTCTGGGATCATGCTTGTACAGCAGTGGAAAGGACGAAAATATAATTTCAACAAGCCAACAAGCGTTGGAAGTTTTGTGAATTTTGTTTGCTTTGTTCCCTCTTTTACTGTTAGCACTTAGAAAAACATCTCTGACTTGGTAGTGAGCTACTGCAATTTGTAGTAATTAAAAGTTATTTGTGATTAGCATAGTCTTGAAGTAGAATTTAATTAAAAATATTCAACTATTTATTAAAATTTATTTCTAGGAGTTTGTGATAGAAATGGGGAGATCATGAAAAACCAAGTGAAAGATGTCATCTCAGTTTCTTAATACTATTACTCAAGACAAGTAACCAGAAATCTTGGACTTAGAGATAGAAAGTTAGAGAGATAGTACAGCAGATAGAACATTTGCCTTGCATATGGCCAAGGCTTGAATTTATAGAATTACCCAAACTGCCAGGAATCACCCCTCAGCTCACCTTGGCCACCACCTGGCATTAACTAAAATCTAAACAAAATGAAGTTTTAGGCTAGAGATCATGATCTTAGAGTAAAGGTGAAAATATATTTAAGTGTATTATTTCATGGTCATATGAACTATGGTAAAATCTACCTGGTGTGGAAGATCTTAATGGTTAGAACTGAGGAAGGATAAAATGAAAAAGTTATATAGATTACCTGCAGTTGTATGCCAAGCTGAGAGTCTGGCTCTCTCTATATAGTGCTTTCATTTCTACAATGCATTGGACCTATTATGAAGAATCTAATAGGAATTAGATTGCATTGGACCTATTATGAAGATTTCAGGGAATCTATATCATATCACTGTTGTTGATGCTCTGTAGAAGCAGCAGCCGAGGGAGAAAAGTCAATGGCCCAAGAACATAATTTTCATGTGGGTTTGATTCCAGTATCACATGGTCCCCTGAGAAACACAAGGACCAACACCTGAGCCCAGAGACTGGCGAAACCTCAGAGGACATGCCAGGCACCTCTCCTAAAAGCAAAAACAAAATAGCCCTGGTGCAATATCATAAACTCGGTATCCAAGTCTGTTCTAGGTTGTTTGTTTGTTTAATCAAGTTAGAGGAATTGATATAACTGAGAACTATAGAGATGCTTGGGAGAAGAGTCATCTAACTGTAACTGGAAGCAACTAATTAGTTGTACTGTTCACTGTATCACTGTCATCCCATTGTTCATCAATTTGCTCGAGTAGGCACCAGTAACGTCTCCGGTCTCCGTTCGTCCCAGCCCTGAAATTTTAGCAGTCTCTCCTTACTCATCTTTCCCAATGATTTTCGGCTCTTTCAGGATCAAAGGAATGAGATCTGTTATTGTTACTGTATTTAGCATATGGAATACGCCACGGGGAGTTGACAGGCTCTTCTGTATAGTTGTACTGATACCTTAAATAAAAACAAAAGTTTTTAGTTAAAAATAAAAACTAAAGAAATCCAGGCATTTGTTCTAGTAACAGTGGATCAAACGTAATCTCTGAGCTTCCGAAGTTGAAGTTGAAATTCTCTGATTGCATTGTCTGTCCTGATCATTCAGTCCTCTGGTGTTACTAAAAGCCATTTCAATGTCTAAACACAGTATAGCCTACTTTATTTATTTTATCTGCATTCCTAAACTACCAATCCAAAATGTTAATGTTTTGAGCATCAATAAACAAAGGAATGGATAAAATTAACAAGAAAATTTTTTCATAAATGGTTGATACTTCAAATTTTCCTCATTGCTATATCGTATTATAATATATATTTAGCATATATATTATAAATGTATATAATTTAAAGGTTAAAAAAGCAGAGTTAGGTTTTAGCTATAGCATAGCATGAAAGCACAGAATCAAAACTTTGAAACGAAACTGCAAAAGTTTTCTTTTCTCCAGGGGTAAGGTCACACCTGGTGGGGCTCAAGGCTTCTTCTTGGTAATCCTCTCAGGGATCAGTTCTGGCAGGGCTCCAGACTACATGGTGCTGGGGGTCACGCCCAGGTCAGAGTTGCACAAAACAAACACTCTACCTTCTGTACTACATCTTTAGCTTAAACTGCCAATGATTAATTTTAACTTTACTACCTACCGGAAATGAAGAATCTTTTGAGCATATCGTTTCCTCCATGCCAGCCTCATTTTCCTGGTATTTACTACTTTAGTGAAAGTAAATAACCTCTGTCAAATGTATGTCACAAAGCATATTTGCAAGAATTTTTTTCTAAAATTTAAATTTTTTTCATATGAGTGTTAACTCTTTTATCATTAACTGTACATGCATGAAAGATTTGATCTCTGAGAATATACACTAGATTTTAAAAAACGTATTTCCAATAAATTGTGTGATGAAAATTCAATAGCCACATGCAAAAGATTGAAAATGGGGGCTTGAAGAGAAAGTACAAAGTATAGGGCAATTGTCTTGCATGTGACCAACATGGCTTGGATCCCCAGCACCCCACATGATAACTGGAGTACCAGAGGAGTAATCCCTGAATATAGAGCCATGAATAATCCTTGAGCACCACCAGTCATGCCACCCCCAAACCAAAAGCATATAGGAACAAGCTTGATATTAAGCACCAATGATCTGTGAGGAAAAAATCATAAAAGTAATGAAGGGAATTTCATTAAACTAAAAGTGTTTTACACAAGAAAAGAATCTATCTTAAATACGACCCCTCCCACAAATTCCCACAAAAATTCAAATGTGGAGATGTGGAGAAAACATTTTAATACGACAGGTGACAAAAACTAATATGCATGATGTTTAAGGAACTCACAAAACTCAAGTACACAAAAATAAATAAAGTCAAAAAATTGTGGAAAGAAGCATAACACACACTTTAAAGAAGGAATACAGATGAACCTAGTGATGTACATTAAGGACCAAAGAACAGAATTTGCATGCAAAAGACTAGGGTTTAATCCCAATACTGAAGAAAAATTAGCAGACACAAAGATAGCCAATCATGTGAAAAATGTTCAGTGTTTATTTTTATCAGGAAAATGAAAGTTAAAATAACATTGTATGGTCTCTATGAAACATTAAAAAATGATTAACTATATGATACAGTAATTCCACTTGTAGGTACTTATAGAAAGAATGCCGAAAAGTGGTTCAAATTCACATATGTATATCTCTGTTCATTGCAGCTTTTTTTGCAATATATATGATATATAAATAATCTATGTGTTCAAGGGCATAGATTGGGCAGGACATATGGTGAGAAGATACCAAAGATATGGTATATAGATAGAGTGGAACACTATTTAGTAACAAGTAAAAATTTGGTCTTGGTTCTTTGCAATAGTGTAGACAGATCTGGTGGTTTATACTAAGTGAAATAAACCTGAAGGAGAAAAAAAAAACTTGAATAAGCTCTCCGTTACATGCACTGTATTACAGTATATAGAAAATTAAAGTAAAGGAACAATCAAAACCAATGAGAACAAGTCTTAAAAAGCTAAATTAGTCAAAAGCTTCACTGATGTTAAAAGTAACAGTATTGAAGGATGAAATTTGAAAGGTGGGGCAATGAATTGTGAAAACGAATATTGGTTGGGGTGTAGTAAAACACTTTGAAGAGGAATGAAATTATACCCCTAGTGCATATATCCACAGTCACTTAAGATAACATATCTCAAAGAATAAGTTTATAAAATAAATTAATTTTAAACCATTTGAAATTTATTACTGTCAATTAATTTGTGTGTAGCTCTATTTTTCAAGTTACTTTTATTGATTACCTCAGATTTATTAACTACTAAACCTGAGGACTATAAAAGTTCTTGGAATTGACAAGGGATTTTAAGTTATGGTGCTGTTCAATTCTGTTGGATATAATTGGCCCCACTGTTAGACAAGGGCACTCTAAGACACTGAGAAAACTACTTCAGGATTTTGTCAAACTCTCCAACATAACACATATAGGATTCTGTCCAGTCCCAAGTAACTCAGATGGCTACTACTCCTTTACAATATACAACTTTAGCTTCACTACTATTTTTCTCCTTTTTTAAAAAAATTTAACACACAACTTAGAGTTCTATTAACCATTCTGACTTTCTAATAATTCTCATTTCAAAGTGAACTTCTGTTTATTTGAAGCTTCCCCCAAATCATTTATATTGTAGCACAAAATCTGTAATAAGCTCTGTAATAAGTTTTTAGAAAAAACTTTCTTAATGAGAAAACATGTCACAGAGAATATGAGGAGTCAGTAATCAGAAAATAAAGGCCTCTGATTGGATTTTTGGTCGTTATTCTTATAAAAATCTCATTTACATAGAGCATGTCCAATTAAATTGAAGTTTTACAAAACTTCCTTTATGGAGGACACATCAGACAGATAATAGAAAGCTAAGTGATAGCTCGTATATAGAAATGCAGGCATTAAAAAGGAAAGGAGACACAGAAAGTGAGGAAAAGATGACCCGAACAATGCAGATGGTGTAAATAGCACTGACCAAACTACTAAGACCAATATGGCAAGCAAAATGAAAAAGACAATGAACAGAGACAAGGGTTTCTTTTCCAAGTTCAGAGATTCCTATGTCTATAGCTTCTGTAGACTACAGAGGCATACCTACATGAGTTTCAAAATAAAGAGTTGTTGATTAAAAGAGCTATAACACTGAAGATATTTGTATTGGGCGTGATAATCTTGCATGCAATCCGCAAGAACCCAGATCAACAATAACTAACACAGGGTCCTTCAAATAGTGTCTAATTGAAACAGCTTGTTCAATTAAGGTAGGTGTTATTCTAGGCAGTCCATAGTTTGAGATCTTTGATGCAGGCAAAAATATAAAGACACTTTAATTCACATGGAATATGTTTTGAATATCCATAATATTCAGTCCTGTCCATTTGAAGGTTTTGAAATATGTTGTCTAGAATTCCTTCATGTTAACTACTATCTCAGACATATAGGCAAACAAAACTCCTGTAGCTCCAATTCATTATATCACTGGTGAGTTTTATGTATATTTTCACAAACTGTTACTGTTATTCATATTATATTTCTGACTCAAATAGAGATCTATTATTTGATATTATGGAGGCTGCTTTTTTTGTAGTATTTTTTTTTGTTTTTGTTGCTCAGATTTATGAATCCGGCAAGGTTTTCTGCCTGTTGTTCAAAAGCCCACTGTGCCCATGTATACATACTTCCAGCAAACCATTTATTTCAGATCTTCTTCAAGAACACTCTTTTTTCTCCTTTCAAACGTTTTTCATTTGAGTAACCTGTCCCAATTTAAGTGGTGATTTTATAATGTCAGTATTCATTTTCAATAAAAAGAGCAAAATACTAAAGCTGAGATGGTTTTGGCATAGATGGATGAAATAGTGTTGAAAATGATCCTAGATATTAGGTTATAATGACAAAAAACTGGTCAGATATAAACTTAACTTTTAAATGCTTCAGTTTCCTTTTGTTTTCTGTTTCTTTCATCCTAATTTCAAATACTAAGGAAACAAGCACGTTTCAGTTTCAGCAACATTTAGAATGGGGAAGCATTGATTTCATTAACTCAAATAACAACTTATATTTTTTAAAAAGAATGTAATTTTTCTTGACTTCCTCGGATAACTATTTGGGCTAACTTTTTTATATTAATAGTTTATTTTTAATTACTGAGTTAACGTGAGGGTACAGTTACAGATTTATACATTTTTGTGCTCATGTTTCCCCCATACAAAGTTCGATAACCCATCCCTTCACCAGTGCCCATTCTCCACCACCAGTAAACCCAACATCCCTCCCACCCTCCCCAGTTCCGTCTCCCCCCACCCCACACTGCCACTATGGTAGGGTATTCCCTTTTGTTCTCTCTCTCTGATTAGGTGTTGTGTTTTGCAATAAAGGTGTTGAGTGGCCATTGTGTTCAGTCTCTAGTCTATATTCAGCCCACATCACCCTTTCCCCACATGACCTCCGACCACATTTTACTTGGTGTTCCCTTCTCTGAGTTGCCCAGAATGAGAGACCAGCCTCCAAGCCATGGAGACAACCTCCTGGTACTTATTTCTACTATTCTTGGGTGTTAGTCTTATAGTCAATTATTCTATATTCCACAGATGAGTGCAATCTTTCTATGTATGTCTCTCTCTTTCTGACTCATTTCACTTAGCATAATACTTTCCATGCTGATCCACTTATATGCAAACGTCATGACCTCATTTTTTCTAACAGCTGCATAGTATTCCATTGTATAGATGTGCCAGAGTTTCTTCAACCAGTCATCTGTTCTAGTGCACTGGGTTTTTTTTCCAGATTCTGGCTATTGTAAACAGTGCTGTGATGAACATATAAGTGCAGATGTCATTTCGACTATACTTTTTGGCTTTTCTGGGATATATTCCCAGGAGTGGTATTGCTGGGTCAAATGGGAGCTCAACGTCAAGTTTTCTGAGAATCGTCCATATTGTTTTCCAAAAGGGCTGAACTAGCTGGCATTCCCACCAGCAGTGTAGAAGGGTCCCTTTCTTCCCACATCCTCTCCAACAGCGGTTGCCTTTGTTCTTTTGAATGTGTGCTAGTCTCTGTGGTGTGAGGTGGTATCTCATGGTTGTTTTGATCTGCATCTCTCTGATGATTAGGGATGTAGAGCACTTTTTCGTGTGCCTTTTGGCCATACGTATCTCTTCCTTGGGAAAGTTTCTGTTCATTTCTTCGCCCCATTTTTTGATGGGGTTGGATGTTTTCTTCTTGTAGAGTTCAACCAGTGCTTTATATACCATTGATATCAACCCCTTATCTGATGGGTATTGTGTAAATATCCTTTCCCATTCTGTAGATAGTCTTTGTATTCTGGTCACTGTATCTTTTGCGGTGCAGAAGCTTTTTAGTTTAATGTAGTGCCATTTGTTGATCTCTGTTTTTACTAGATTGCTTAGTTCCGTGTCATCTTTGAAGATAACTTTATTTTCAATATCGTGGAGGGTTTTGCCGACCTTGTCTTCAATGTACCTTATGGTTTGTGGTCTGATGTTGAGGTCTTTAATTCATTTTGATCTGACTTTTGTGCATGGTGTCAGGTCGAGTTCTAAGCCCATTTTTTTGCATATGGTTGTCCAGTTGTGCCAGCACCATTTGTTAAAGAGGCTTTCCTTGCTCCACTTCACATCTCTTGCTCCTTTATCAAAGATTAGATGATCATACATTTGAGGTTGTGTGTGGGGATATTCCACCCTGTTCCACTGGTCTGCAGCTCTGCCTTTGTTCCAGTACCATGCTGTTTTAATTGTTACAGCTTTGTAGTAGAGTTTAAGGTTGGGGAGGGTGATGCCTCCCATCATCTTTTTCCCAAGAATTGTTTTAGCTATCCGTGAGCGTTTATTGTTCCATATAAATTTCAGGATTGATTGCTCTGTTTCTTTGAAGAATGCCATGGGTATCCCTATAGGGATTGCGTTAAATCTGTATAATGCTTTTGGGAGTATTGCCATTTTGACAATGTTTATTTTCCCTATCCATGAGCAGGGGATATGTTTCCATTTCCTCATGTCCTCTTTTATTTCATGGAGTAGAGTTTTATAGTTTTCTTTGTAGAGGTCCTTTACTTCTTTAGTTAAGCCGATTCGAAGGTATTTGATTTTCTGGGGCACAATTGTGAACGGGATTGCTTTTTTCATGTCCCTTTCCTCTGTCTCATTGTTTGCATATAGGAAGGCCATGGATTTTTGGGTATTGATTTTATAGCCTGCAACTTTACTGTATAGGTTAATTGTTTCTAAGAGTTTCTTACTAGAGCTTTTAGGTTTCTCTAGGTATAGCATCATATCGTCTGCGAATAGTGAGAGCTTGATTTCTTCCTTTCCAATCTGAATCCCCTTAATATCTTTTTCTTGCCTGATGGCTATTGCTAATACTTCCAGTACTATATTAAGGAGAAGTGGTGAGAGTAGGCATCCTTGTCTTGTCCCCGATCTTAGAGGAAAAGCCCTTAGTTTTTCTCCATTGATGATAATGCTTGCCATAGGTTCCTGGTAGATGGCTTTGACTACCTTGAGAAAAGTTCCTCCAAAATCCATTTTGGTGAGAGTGTTTATCATGAATGGGTGGTGGATCTTGTCAAATGCTTTCTCTGCATCTCTTGATTTGATCATATGGTTTTTATCTTTACTTTTGTTGATGTGATGGATTATGTTGATTGATTTCCGAATGTTAAACCATCCTTGCATCCCCGGGATGAATCCCACTTGGTCATGGTGTATGATCTTTTTGATGAGTTGTTGGATTCTATTTGCTAGTATTTTGTTGAGGATCTTCGCATCGGTGTTCATCAAGGATTTGGTCTATAGTTTTCTTTGTTAGTGCTGTCTTTGTTTGCTTTTGGTATTAGGGAGATATGTTTCTCATAGAAACTGTTCAAAAGGTTTCTTGTCTTTTCAATTTCCTGTAAAAGCTTGAGGAGAACTGGCAACAAGTCTTCTTTAAATGTTTGGAAGAATTCGACAGTGAATCTGTCTGGACCTGGGCTTTTGTTTTTGGGGAGACTTTTGATTACAGTTTCGATTTCCTTGATACTTATGGGCCTATTGAGGTATTTCATGTCTTGGCTCAGTCTTGGGAGATTGTAGGAGTCAAGGAATTCGTCCATTTCTTTTAGGTTCTCTTGTGGCATACAGACTTTCAAAGTAGTCTCTGATGATCCTTTGAATCTCCTTGGTTTCTGTTGTGATGTCCCCCTTTTCATTTTTGATTCAGTTTATTAGGGTTTTCTCTCTTCATTTGTGAGTCTTGCTAGCGGTTTATCAATCTTACTTAGTTTCTCGAAGAACCAGCTCTTTGTTTCATTGATCTTTCGGATTGTTTTTCATTTTTCCATATTGTTAATTTCTGCTCTAAGTTTTATTATTTCTTTCCTTCAATCTGGTTTGGGTTCCTTTTGCTGGTCCTCTTCTAAGATCTTGAGCTGCGAAGTCAAGCTATCTATATAGGCCCTTTCTAACTTTCTGAGGAAGGCTTGCAGAGCTATAAATTTTCCCCTTAACACAGCTTTAGCTGCGTCCCATAGGTTCTGGTAGCTTGTGTCTTCATTCTCATTTGTTTTGAGGTATCTCTTGATTTCTTCCTTGATTTTCTTCATTACCCACTCATTGTTCAATGGTGAGTTGTTTAAATTCCAAGTGTTTGATTTGGTTCTCCACATCTGTGCGTGATTAACTTCCATCTTCAGTGCATCATGGTCTGTAAAGATAGTTGATACAATTTCTATCTTCCTAATTCTATTAAGGTATAATTTGTGGCCCAGAACATTGTCTATTTTGGAAAACGTTCCGTGTGCGCTGGAAAAGAATGTGTATTCTTTCTTTTTGGGTTGTATAGCCCTGCATAGGTCTATTAGCCCTGTCTCCTCCATTTCTTCCTTCAGGGCCATTGTTTCCTTGCTGAGTGTTGTTCTTGTCAATCTATCCAGAGGTGATAAGGCATTGTTGAAATCTCCAACTACTATCGTGGTGCTAGTTATGTCCTCCTTAAATTCTGTTAGGAGTTTTTTTTTAAGTATTTTGCTGGTCGTTCATTAGGTGCATATACGTTTAGGAGTGTGATTTCTTCTTGTTGCACATATCCCTTGATGAATAGAAAATGACCTTCGCTGTCCCTTCTGATATTTTTCATCCTGAAATCTATGCTATCGGATACTACTATGGCCACCCATGCTTTTTTTTGAGGGGGCTGTTTGCTTGCAGGATTGTTTTCCATCCTTTGATTTTGAGTCTGTGTTTGTTCTGACTATTCAGATGTGTTTCTTGTAGGCAGCAGAAAGTTGTGTTTAGTTTCTGAATCCATTTTTCTATTCTGTGCCTCTTGATTGGTGCATTTAGACCATTAACATTAACAGAAATTATTATCATGGGATTTTGTGTCATTTTTCTGTAGGGTTTGTTGTTCTTGTAGGTTTTTTCCCTGTCTTTTCTTTTTTAAATCCCCACATCATTCCTTTGTCACTTTAATATTGAGTGCATTGGGAATAAATGTCTGATTGTTGTACAGGAAAAGATGAGTCTCAATTTAACTACTCTTTTAGCAGCAGCTTTCCAACCTATTTATTTATTAACCTTTGTAAGAACGAGGGGTTGATCTCATCTCAGGGTAAAAATTAACATGGGTACAGAAGATTCTTCACATTTTCATCAGCAGAGAAAGGACATTTTTGCTAGAATATGTAATCAGAAATGTTCAGGGATAGTTTTTCCATCATTAAAAAAATACACTGCTCATAGAGGATTCATTATGACTAATGATGACAAAGTCAGTTAGTCTCTCTCTGCTCTCTCTGCTTTGTCTTGTAGCACTATAGACTGTCTTCCTGTTCATTGATTTGCTCGAGCAAGAACCAGAAACATCTCCATTATGAGACTTTTTGTACTGTTTTTGACATATTGAGTACATCACAGGTAGCTTGCCAGGCTCTGCCATGTGGGCAGGATACTCTCAGTAGCTTGCTGGGTTTTCCAAAAGGGATGGAAGAATCAAACCCTGGTTGGCCACATGCAATGCAAACAACATACCCACTCTGCTATTGCTCCAGTACCCCTGCTTTGTCCTAAAATGAAAATATTTACTTCTGTTCAATTCATGTAAATCTGGTGTTGACTTGCAGCTAAATACTCTCATTCCATCAATTTTTAAGGAATAGTTTGATATTGGGGATGGACATAGCTATCAACTTTATTATGTCAGGGAATAGTTTATTCTTTAATATTTCCAAGAACTTTTATCAAACATTATAAAAATAAAATACTGCAACACTGATTTTGATACATTGATGTAATTTGCTGTAGTTGTCTCTTAGAATGGTTTTTGAATTTGATATTACACATTCTTTCTTATTCATATTTGAGTATATGATATACATATGTGTATATATATACTTTTATATACATATATAATTATTCTTGAAAATTGACAACCAAAGGTTATTCTTTTATGTTGCTAATGACATTCTAGAGATATCAACAAATACATTTATCAGCCCTTCTGTTTTTAAAAGTCTTTCCATCAAACAAGTTCTACAAACTGTTGTGTTGATAAAAACATACCTCTAGGTATCACTTTGCCAAACAGGAATTATTTCTATCCTGGAATGCTGTCATTATGACTAGTTCAAATCATCATTTAGTCTTTATCTACTTCTCTACTTCTAAATAAGAAGAAATAAAAAATGTTTGAGTTGTAAATAATATGTTAAATTTTATTGCTGGATTACTTATTTATATGCTTATCTTACAGATTCTGAATTATACTTTAAAATTAATCACATTTATTTAAGCCCAAACTCTTCTTCTACTGCATTGTATCATCTAATTTATTTTGGTACTGATTATTTGAGTTAAGATTATTTTAGATATTCTGTAATTATTACAATAAAAGCAATTCTAACTTTATACAAATTACCTTTGCAAATGGTATTCCTACTGATGAAATATTTGAAATATAATCTGATTAGTAATGAGGTTAATAGATTTTTGGTTTCTTCTGTTTAAGTTTCCTGTGTTAAAATAATTAAAGGACTTTCATTTTAACTGTGATTTTCAAAAATAAAATATTAGATATAGTGATTGTAGTTTAATGGTTGTCAGTTAGTATTCCATAAATGTCAACAATAATATGGCATTCAGGAAAATCATCACTGCTTTCATTAATTTATATATATTCAAAATCACCTTAGTTATGCACAGCTATGCTATTAAGGATTTGTCACTCACCCTCTCCTTAGTTGTGACTCCATTATCCTGTGAATTTTGCATTCTTTGTGGTGTTTTTATGTTTGTTTTTGGGATCCACCACACCTGGAGATGCCCACATCCTTCTACTGGCTAGACACTCAGGGATCACTACTGGCAGTACTCGGTGGACTGTCTAGGGTTCTGGAAATGAAACCTGGGTTGGCTGAGTGTAAGGCAAGAGCCTTATACATTACATTATCTTTCTGGGCCATTTGATTTATGGTTTTCAAAATACAATTTTCATTTATTTTTGTGTTATCTTCATTGAAAATACTCACAAATAAGGAGTGTTACTATTAGTCTTTATTTGTAGATCCTGACTTGTATACATCTTGAAGTATCACCCTATTTTGTGTGTTCTGTATGTAAACAACTCATCTACTATTTTGCTATTGGACAGTATAAGTCCAAAGAAAAACTTCCTCTAACAAGTCACTGAATCAGCTGAAAAGCAAGTATTATAGGTGGAATTATTATCATAATAATTAAGAGATAAAATGTTATACATTTTAATAAGAGTATATAATTCCAATATTTTTTCTCATTAAACACAGTGTATTGCATGTTTTTTAAATGTTATGTTAATTAGTTAGAAGTGCTATTCTGCTGCAGTGAACCTAGTTTTCCTTTTTGAATATTGTTGAATGAGATTTTCTATACAAATAGAGGCCATTGAATCAACAAAATACAATTTTTATATGGCCAGTGGGAATAATTTCTTAATAATCATTATTATATACATATGACATTATTAATATAGCAAGTTTCTTAGATTGTTCAATTGAGTCTTACTATGGTGATTAACAAGTCAGAAAGAAAAAATACAAAGAAAAAGAGGTAGGAAGTGAAAAGTCAGATTTCAGCAAAGCAGCAGATGCCTTTATTATTGATGACAAGAGACACAAGTTCGTTTAGGCAGCCATATGAAATTATTGTAAAACTTCTGTTGGATGAAACCTATCCACACCTACCAGTCATTCTGTGAAGGGAGAAATGCCATCTATTTTACATAAATGATACAATGCCCAGAACAAGTCAGCTGTGGGATAATGGCATCACTTTGATATCTCTGAAAATGGTATCAAATAAGTGGCAGATGGATATATTTCACTTGTAAATGGATACTTGTCTAGCACCCTTTAACACTGGTATTTGTTTTAAGATCTACCTCTTAACGTTCTTTAAAAGTGCTGCACAGATATTTACTACCATCTGCAGGAAAAAGACAGGACTAGAATCACTACTGTTTCAAAAGTGGTTAGACACAGATATTGAAAGGTTATCGGGTATATCCCTTTACATAGTTTTAACACCCACTTCTTGTCCAGCATGATAATTTCCAGCTACTATTGTCATACTGGTCTATTCTCTGTATTACCTACCCTCCACCCCTACACACTTGTGGTTGATTCCAAACCTTGACCAGTCCTCTTAGGCCATTTCCCCTGACCATGAATATTAGTCTTCCTAAAATAAGAGAGAAAGAGAGAGAGACAGAGACAGAGACAGAAAGATATATACCTGTCATAGAGGCAGACTTGAGGGGTAGGGGTTAGGGGTGATGGGAGCGAAATTGGGGTTACTGATGATGGAAAATGTATACTAGTGGAGGGATGAGTGCTGAAAAAGTGTATGAATGACAAATCTAATGGTGAACAGCTTTGTAAGGCTCTATTTCACAGTGATTCAATTAAAAACATTTTTAAAATAAATGTTTTTAAAGTGGTTAAATAATTGGATATTTAGGCCCTGGGAACAGTGTTTCATCTCTCCATCATAATCAGTTGATTGTGCTGCAAGTCAGTTATATTGTTAAACTGCTAATTAAAAATTTTATCTCATTCCCTTTAGTTTTCTAAAAGATGTTTATCATTATTTTAAAAACAATTATTTATTGTTGTCATTCAGTTGCTTATAAATTGTGACCACAATAAAAAATAAATGAGAAATGTTTTTATCTATTTGCAAAAGACTTCATCACTTATTTTTAGGGCTCAGGTTCTTAGTAAAAATTATACTGTGCTTAATGGCAATAATATAAAATTAACCGCAAAAGATAAGGATGCTAGCTAATTGGGCATTCAGTGAGCCTACAAACTAGTGACATGTACCTTAGACTTCTAGCTAATCAGAAGTGCAGTCACACACCGAGGAGTCATTAGCCTCTGAGTACTATAATGTGAACTGTGGTATGTGGTGTGGTGCAGTGTGGTGTGGTGTGTGTGTGTGTGTGTGTGTCTGTCTGTGTGTGACAATGTGTGTTTCTATGTGTGTGCACTGGGGTTGGGATAGGGGGTGCCCAGTTTTAACATACATTCTTAATATGAAGATAAATGCATTTTTCCTAATTGATCCTCATCACTGACTCATTTGAACACTCCATCATTTATGACCTTGGTTATGAAAATTGTAGCTAACTGGTCTCTTGCTCTTTAAGCCAGTGGAATCAGCTCTGAAGAAATATTGAAAGAAACACTGCAGGAAAAGGACCTTTGAGGTAAGAAAAATGAGTCTAAGCAATGACCTTGGAGTCAAAATAATTGAATTAGATGAACCAAAAGCATGCAACTGGTGTAGGGTCCATTTAAAAGATCTGATCATTGGTTGATTGTAAAGTTGGATCCAAAATTCAAAGTCTCATTACTGTCAGTCTATGTACATGTTTATCATCATTCTTATGGTAAAAGCCACTTCAAGATTTGAGAATGATGTGTTACTAAGACTACATGGACTGAAAGTATAATTGAATTCATTAAAACTTCATAGCAACTTAAAAGTCAGTGGAAATATATGACGATCTACTCATTTTGCCAATCAGGACAATCTTTATATATAGTTTCATTGCTCCTAAAATGTGCTATCTTCGACATCCCTTACTCCAATGCACCCTATTATATAGTGGTCAACTTTAACTTTTGCCAGAAAACTCCAAAGGCTGCAAATAAACATTAGCAATGTGAATCAATGTCTATAACATTGAAGGAATTAAATCTTTTCAGGCCTTAATAGAAGTGTCTTACAGTTTATTAGAGGACCTCATTTAAAAAAGTACACTAAACTGGTCTATCTTATTTAAAAACTGATCAGGATAGCCTTTCATACATTAGCTGCATTTTGACATGAGAGTTTGACAGCAAGTCCATTTTTTAAAAAATCTATTCCTGCCTTGTTTTAGTTTGCAATAGCCAAATACTGTGCAACTGAGAAATTCACTTCTCTCAGTTCTATAAACTGAATACCTAAAATAAGTGTGTCAGGATAACTGAGTGGAATTTCTCTGAAGTTGGCAACTTCCTCTTATATCCTTACATGGTAGAAACAACTAGAGAACTTTCTGGAATATGTTATAAACAACAAAATCCCACTAATGAGAGCTGCACCTTTAAGACCTAATCATTTCCCAAAGGGATCAATTGCCAATTATAGTAATACACTCAGAGGACATTTGAATACATTGATTTTGAGGACACACATATACATATATGTACACATATATAAGCATAATATATAAATATAAACATTATATATAAACATAATATGGAGAGAGAAAGATAGAGATATACATATTTCTAATATGTTCCTCATACAAATTCCTAAAACATGTTAGGTTTGGGGGTCACAGTCAGTGGTACTCAAGGTATATTCTCTGCTTTAAGCTCAGAAGTCACTCCTTATTGTGATCAAGCATTAATTTATGCTTTTGAGGATTGAACTGGAATAGTCATGCAAGGCAAGTACTTAACACTTGTTCTATCTCTCCGACCCAACAAATGCTTTGTAAAAAGTAAATATAATGAAACAATGTCCTCAATTTCTTTGCTAAGAAAAATAAAATAAGTAGTTATTTCCAAAATCATTAATTTTTGGAGGCTGGAGTGGTAGCACAGAGGGTAGGGCATTTGTCTTTTATACACCCAACAGGGTTCAATTCCCTTGGTCCCCTGAGCACGCCCAGGAGTAATTCCTGAGTGCATGAGCCAGGAATAACCCCTGTACATTGTCAGTTGTGACCCCAAAACAAAACAAACAAAATCATTAAATTTTTATACTTTGTATTTTCATCTCTACAAAAAGATTAACAGATAGCTTAATGCTTTTATTCCAAATTATTCATATTTTAAGATGATTTTTCTATTTTTGAGTAGTGTTTCAGCTTTAACTTTGTAAGTTTCAATAACTTCTGGTAGGATTCTAAATATTTTGAATCGAACAAAATTTTGAAATTAAAATAGTGAGGACTCGATGCTTATTTATTTTTAACAATGTACATCCAGTAAAACAGAAGAATAGCTACAGTAGTTACGTAATCTTTGGACATCAAAATTTTTCAGAGCATACATCAGAAAGAGTGTAAGATTCATTTGGAAAATAAGAAATTGGATTTCATTCATATATATTTTGAATAAAGCACTGGTAGTGCCTTAGCTGCTAAAAGAGAAGGAGGAGAAAAAGTAAGAAAAATTTGGAGTTATTGGATTTCGTTCCAATACTATTGTTACTAAGTGTAGAGGTAAAAGAACAAGGAAGATTTCTCTTTGCAGATGCAAAAAAACACAAACTTTTCCAAGATATGTTTATCATGTCTTTGACTTATATTTCTTTTTAATATCAGCTATAGACATGCAATTGATTTAATAAGTATGTAATAGTTCAGTGCAAAAACAAGGAGAAACATGAAAACTCATTCATTTATGTATTATTTTTTTCATGGCCTGGAATAATACCCAGTTTTCATAAATGCAAGGCAGGCACTTTGTCACTGAGACACTTTCCTGCACACTAAATATTAATTTTTGAAAATAAATGGAGTAAAGAAGAGAAATAGGCTAATATCATTAAATAACTACTATATTAAATAAAATAATTGCTGACATTTTAAGTATATAAGCACATAATATAATTAATACTAGCATAAACATTTATATAACCTCTGCTTTTCTGTGTACCTAACATAGGTAAATATTCTCACATAAATTATCATCTGAGTTTAGGACTTTCTAACTAACAAATATGATTTTTATATTTTGAGACATCATTATATTTGAGCTATATATTAGCATTATAGTATGTATTATTGTAGAGTATTTTAATGAGATACTAAATATTCCCTCGCAAAAAGTGATTCCTAATAAAAGTGAATATCCTTTATTAGAGAAAAACTCCCTGATATTTTATCAGAAGCTTAGTAAAAATACTAATTTAGATATTTAAAGAAAAAATGCACAAGAAAATAACTTATTTTCTGTTTCAATTTTTACAGAGAAGCAGATTTTAAAATGTGTGTTTATGCTTGCAGTTATAATGGAATACTTATTCAAATCATGGGTATATTTTATCTATTATTGTATTTCTTTATCTCTCAATAGTAGAAGAAAAATCTAATTTCAGTTGTTCTGATTCATTTACATTTAAGGAATCAAATTTTTATGTTTACAAAAGGTTTTGAATGAACAGAGGCTATAATGATATCCTTAATAGTGTTTTCATCTCTGCACTATAGAGATATATTTTCTCAATGCCTTCTGAATAGTATTTAATAAGAAAACAAAAAAGAAATGAAAATGAAGAGGAAATTGTTTTACTTGATTTGATCTACTTCTATGTGATATTATTAAAATGATCTTACAGTAAAAATGTTTACATGAAATATAGTAGGATGTTATACCTATACAATGCCATATAATCAATATTTTTCAAGTTTATGTATGTATATTTTAGAAACCATATGTGAATAGAAAAAAGCAGATTTTAAAATTCATAAATAAATCTAATTTTATTAGAGCACTGAAAATTCTACCATTTTATAAAATTTTTATGTCATGCTTTAATAGCAAATGAATTTAATTCTGATTTTCTTGTTAATAATTAAAAGGAGAGTATTAAACTGACTTTTGTATAAGACATCATATAAAGCACCTATATCAGATTCCATGGTTCCTTAGAGATTCAATCTGAATGAGTACCAACAGCTAAATAAGTCCTCAGATTATGACTTAAGTGACACCATTTTGAGATATAGCAATGATCACAAAATAAGTTTTGTTGCGTTTTTGATAATTTCTTTTGCCATTTCCTTGTCACAAGCAAGCACTCTAGCACTGTCATCCCCTTGTTCATCAATTTTCTCGAGCAGGCACCAGTAACATCTCCATTGTGAGACTTGTTACTGTTTTTGGCATATCAAACACGCCACGGGTAGCTTTCCAGGTTCTGCTGTGTGGGCGGCATATTCTTTGTAGCTTGCTGGGCAGTCCGAGAAAGACGAAGGAATCGAACCCGGCTTGGCCACATGCAAGGCAAACGCCCTACCCACTGTGCTTCTCTCTAGTTCTGTTACTGTTTTTGGCAAGTAAAATTGTTTGTGCCTGCTGAGGAGGCAGTTTGGTAACTGGGTAGTGTGTAACTGGGTATATTGGTGGAGAGAAGCTCAGGCTGATGGTGAGATTGGTGTTGAACATTGAATACCCGAAAAAATGGTACTTTTTACAACTTTGTAAATAATGGTGTTTAAATTTTAAAAAAAAGAAATAGTTGTTTTGATGTAATTTTAAAAGAACCACTTAGATGAATGAATCCAGTGAGGTATCACATGCTACATGTCATGTTTTGCCCTAAAGTCTTCAAGTGATACATTATACACATTGACAATATGCAAATAAAATGGACAAAAACTAAAATTCATTTTTACTATGCTGCAACTAGAATAAAATTCTTGCATAATCATTTCCATCAACATATTTTCCTAAAATGTTTAACAGTTATTGTAAAAAGAAGAAAACTAACTCAAAAAAAGTAGCCTGGGCTAGAGAGATAGAACGGTGGATAGGGCACTTTCCTTGTATGTAACAGATCTGGGTTTGATATCAAGATACCTTGATAAGGACAGGAGAGATATTCCAGGGGCTGGAGTGGTAGCACAGCAGTAGAGCATGTAGGGCATTTGCTTTGCATGTGGCCAACCCGGGTTCAATTCCTGGCACCCCATATGGTCCCCTGAGCATGTCCAGCCACCAAAGATGGTTTTCTGAGCCCCACCAGGAGTGATCCCTTAGGGCGAAGCCAAGAGTAAACCGAGACCACTGCTGGATGATAGCCTAAATGCCCCAAATGATGCCCCTAACAACAACTACAACAAAAGGGCCAAAGGGGATCTGGTTTTATGAGGGGGAAAGAGAATGATATAGCAGTTAATACATAAGGTAGACTTTTTTTCTGAATATTACTGCTCTTTGAATATTCTGGATACTTAGACCTAAACATGAGGGAGAAGTGCAGCAAGCATGTACAATTGAAGGAACATAAAATGAATATGCACTGAACGTTCAGGGAATGACAAATAAATGACACTGTGAACTTTTTAAACGGTAATTAAAATGAAAGAAATTTGAGGTCAAAGAAGTCCCCACTGAGTGTATTGTCCAGTCAGAGGATGGGGGTCCTGATTAATGCAAAAGTAGTTGTAAAAGTGCTGCTTTGGCTTTATTAGAAGAAGTAGATTGCAGCAGAGTGGTTTTTCCCAGAGTGAGCTTGTAGCTGTCAAACTATAAGCATTATATCCTAAGAGTAACTGCATTGCAAATCACAGTATTTAAGTGGGCAGCAGAAAGAAAACAAAAAGAAAAAAAATTTGTTATGGGTGTAAGCTGGGAAAAGAGATAAAAATGGGGACACAAGTGGAAGGAAGTGGTCACTTGTAAAGGGGGTTGTATTGGAAACATTAGATGCCTGAAACTTAATCATGAATAAATTTGTAATGCACTGTGATTCAATTAAAAAAATTTAAATCTGCAAGCCTGGGGCCATTCCATTTTAGCTTTTCTCACCACCAGAGTGTTCTAAATTTTCTTGAGTGAAAAGGAGCAAAGTTGCAAAAGTTTTGACACAGATAAATAATTCAAGATACCTTGATAAGGACAGGAGAGATATTCCAGGGACAGGAGTGATAGCACAGCGGGTAGGGCATTTGCCTTTCATGCGGCTGACCCGGGTTCAATTCCCGGCATCCCATATGGTCCCCTGAGCATCACCAGGAGTAATTCCTGAGTGCATGAGCCAGGAGTAATCCCTGTGCATCGCCAGATGTGATCCAAAGACCGGAAAAAAGTAAAAAGGAGAGATATTCCAGCAAGAAAGGCATTTCCTTTGTATGTTTCCTACTGAATTTGATCCCTGGGACCACATATGGCCCCCTGGGTGTTGTTGCAGGTGATTTCTGGGCACACAGTCATGATTAAATCCTGGGCACCCAGTGAGTATGGCAAAAATTATTTTATGCATTTTATGCATTGATTTAATTATTTATTCTTTATTTGCTCAGCAATTGTTCACTGGATGCCAGCTATATGATGGTTTTGGTCACTATCAATTACAAATATTCAACAGTAATGAACAAATATTCACAGAACACTTCTATTCTAGTAGAGAGAAATAGTGAATAGAAAAGACTGATTGCATGTACTGCATAGTCAAAGCATTTGTTAATAGCATTCACAAACTAAGTACTGACCAATTAAAAGCATCGCTGAGTAGCCTCTCTGATAACATGGTGACTTGGTAGACCTGTACCTATAAAACATTTGGGCATTTCAGGGAAATGTGTGGTATGACAGTGATCTGAAAGAAGGATTGTGCTTAAAAGAGTCAAGAGCTGGGAAAAAATTAGTGTGACTGGAGCTGTGTGGTGGGAGGTGGGGGCCCAGAAAGTGATAGGATATAGAAGCTGTGAAGTATCATTCATTGCCCTCTATACAGTCATCATTGAAAACATTGTAAGGAGAACCAGAACATAACTTGCTGTTTTCACTTTTACAGAAGTTTTTTTCTGAAAATGTCCAGAGTACCAATTTATATATAGAATGACGAAATGTTTAACATAGCAAAATAATGCACTGTGACCTACAGATTTTTATTATAATAACAAACTGTCTTACAAACAGTTAAAATTTCCTGACCTTGAAGGAAGTGTATAATTATATTCAAATTCTTATTGTTTATTTGTTGTGTAATACTTGAGACATCCTACATAGGGGTTTGAATTGCATATTATAAGTTTAAAAAGTAAGCCAGATTACACGTGGTAAAAAGAAACAATGGCAAATTTAGCATAGACAAGACACATATTACTCAAATATTATACTGTTTTATGACATTTAATGTTAAAAATTAATCACAAAAATTGATAGTGTTTTGTTTAACACTTAATAATATTAGCCAAAAATGTTCTTTTCCTTTTTTCCAATATTGTTATTCTGTTTAACTAGAAAAAGCATTGGGTTGCATTAATGTTATTTGAATCAAGATGTCATTTAGTTGTTTAATAAAGTTTCAAGAAGCATAATAGACTCGAGTGAGAAAAGTGAATATAAGTACTGCACTAAATTTTGGATTAGCAACTGGTTGAACAACTTCATTGAGGTTATCTATATTTTCTCTCTCACAGATCTCAGCAGTTATCAACCCTACTGACACGTTTGTCTGGAACATCTAGCTTCCAGAACCGCAAGCCAATATGTTTATGTTGTTTCAATCAATCACTGGTATCCCTTTGTTACAACAGATCTACAATAGTGTAAGAATCAGACTTCAGTAGTCACAAAATTTACACTAATGCGTAAATATGAAAATATTTAACTAAGTTGAGTTCATATAAAATACTTTGGGTTAAAAATTTTGTTGCAGAAGTCATTTATCAAAAACTTACTGTCTAGTATTTGCAACATATTAAAAATGTCATACTCTTTTTAAGCCAGATATAGTTTCATAAAACATTTAATATACAGCATATTTAATTCTAATTGCATTGAATTATACTTAATATGACAGTATGTCTAGAAATATTTAGCAATACACTATTTTTATATTCTTTTTCTCTACTTCATCCTTTCCTATAGCAATCAAATATTCATTTATTTTTCAATTTATTTTTTTATTTTATTGCATCACTGTGAGATAGTTACAAGTTTTCATGTTTGGGTTATAATCACACAATGATCAAACATGCATCCCTCCACCAGTGCACATTACCCACCACCAATATCCCTGGTATAACCCCCTTTTCCCACCCTCCCCCTGTCTCTATGGCAGATAATATTCTCCATATTCTCTCTATACATTTTGGCATTATGGCTTGCAACACAAACACTGAGAAGTCATCATATTTAGTCCATTATTTACTTTTGGCACACATCTCCCATCCTGACTGATTCCTCCAGCCATCATTTTTTAGTGATCCCTTCTCTATTCCAGCTGCCTTCTACCCTCCATTCATGAAGCAGGCTTCCAACTATGGGGCAATCCTCCTGGCCCTTGTATCTACTGTCCTTGGGTGTCAGCCTCATGTGATGTTATTCTATAATCCACAAATGAGTGCAGTCTTTCTATGTCTGTTTCTCTCTTTCTGACTCATTGCACTTAGCATGATACTCTCCATGTTTATCCATTTATAAGCAAATTTCATGACTTAATCTCTCCTAACAGCTGCATTGTGTAGATGTACAAAAGTTTCTTTAACCAGTCATCTGTTCTAGGGCACATGGGTTGTTTCCAGATTTTTGCTGTTGCAGTGCTGCAATGAACATATTTAGTTGTTTAGTCCTTTCAACTGTGCTTTTTTGCATTCTCGGGATATATTCCTAGAAGTGTTATAGCGAGGTCATATGGAAGCTCAACTTCTAGTTTTTGAGGGACTGTCCATATTGTTTTCCAGAAAGGCTGGACTAGTTGGCATTCCCACCAACAGTGAAATAGCATCCATTTTTCCCCACACCCATGCCAGCACTGGTTGCTGTTGTACTTTTCAATGTGTGCTAGTCTCTGTGGTGTGAGATGATATCTCATTGTTGTTTTGATTTGCAACTCCCCAATCCCCGATGACAAGTAATGTGGAGCATTTTTTCATGTGCCTTTTGGCCATTTGTATTTCTTTTTTAAAGAAACTTCTGTTCATTTCTTCTACCCACTTTTTGATGGGGTTGGGGTTTTTTTTTCTTGTACAATTATACTAGTGTCTTGTATATCCTGGATATTAATCCCTTATTAGATGGGTATTGGGTAAATATTCTTTCCCATTCTGTGGGCTCTTTCTGTATTTTGGTTACTGTTTCTTTTGAAGTGCAGAAGCTTCTTAGTTTGATGTAGTCCCATTTGTTTATGTTTGCTTCCACTTGCATGGTCAGTGCTGTATCATCCATAAAGATGCTTTTAGCTTCAATGTCATGGAGATTTCTGCCTACGTTTTCTTCTATGAACCTTATAGATTCATGTCTGACATTTGAGGTCTTTAATGCACTTTGATCTGACTTTTGTGCCTGGCATTAGACAGAGTTCACAGTTCATATTTTTTGCACGTGGCTATCCAGTTTTCCAAGCACCACTTATTGAAGAGGCTTTCCTTTTTCCACTTCACATTTCTTGCTTCTTTGTCAAAGATTAAGTGTCCATATATTTGGGGGTCTGTTACAGGATATTCAACTCTGTCCCATTGGTCTGTGGGTTTTTTTTCTAGTACAATACCATGCTATTTTAATTACTACTGCTTTGTAGTAGAGTTTGAAATTGGGGAAGGTGATGCCACCCATCTTCTTTTTCCCAAGGATTGCTTTAGCTATTTGTGGGGGGTTATTGTTCCATATGAATTTCAGGAGTGTTTTTTCTATTTCTTTGATGAATGTCATGGGTATCCTATTAGGTACTGCATTAAATTTGTATAGTGCTTTGGGCAGTATAGCCATTTTGATGATGTTAATTCTCCTTATCCATGAGCAGGAGTTGCATCTCCAATTCCTAGTGTCCTCTTTTATTTCCTGAAGCAGTGTTTTATAATTTTTCTTGTATAGGTACTTCACCTCTTTGGTTATGCTGATTCCAAGGTACTTGATTTTCTGAAGTACTGTTGTGAACTGGATTATTTTTTTAATGTGTCTTTCTTGTCTTTCACTATTTGTATATAATAAAGTCATGGACTTTTGGGTGTTGATTTTGTAGCCTGCCACTTTTGCACTCAAAAATGTTTAAATTAAAATGAGACTAAAACAATTTTTAATAAGAATTTTATTTTATTGAATCACTATGTGAAAAATTACAATGTTTTCAGGCTTAAGTCTTAGTCATACAATGCTGAAACAACCATCCTTTCACCAGTGCCCATATCCCATCATCAAAAAAAGAAAAAAAACAACCCACAGTACACCTCCCATCCCGCCCAACCCGCACCCCCCCAACCTGCCTTGTAACTGATAAATTTCACTTTACTTTCTATTTACTTTGGTTTTGGTTACATTAAATATTTCAACACTAACCTCACTATTATTGTTAGAAGCACCCCACTAGAGTCAGACCTGTTGTGAAGAGAAATGAGTTCGCGGCCTCAGGGTTTTGGATTTCTGTACTTTAACAACTAAGTCCAGGGAGATTTCTTCTGGATGTTGGATCATTGTAAGCTTGTAAACCCCATCTGTGGTCCTCATAATACGGTGGTCCTCATGCCCTTCATCCCTGGCAAAGAAAAAGGCGAGAGAGAGAAATACCTTTCTCCTCCTGGGCGGGCATGGGGACGCGACTTAGTTTTCAGGCTGGAGACATTCTGCAAGTAGCTGCCAATGTCGAAAATGGTTTAGCTGGGTCTGGATTCAAGCTCATGCAGCTGCAGAGGGGCCGCACATTGAGACTAAAACAATCTTGCTGGACTGCAATTACAATGTTGAAGAAATAAAATGTATTTTTTAAAATTCAAAATATACTCTAAAATGTCTCCTTACATTTGATAGATTTGAAATGAAAACTCTTTTCTTTCTAAAAATAAGAAAGGATTTGCTTGCTTTTTTATGTTCACTTACTTTTTGAGAGAAAAGGTCGAAAGGAAAAATGTAATCTTGTGATCTATGTATGTGATCTTATGTAACCAAATTTCTTTTCAAAGAATCTCTTCTTTGTGTAATTTTCCTCTTTATTCTTCTGGTTTCTGAAGGTAGACTCCTAGAAAAATTGATTTGTGGCTTTTTTGAAAGAGACATATAACTCAGGAGTATTATGCTAAGTGAAATAAATCAGACCACGAAACACGAAATACTGAATGTTTTTACTCCTATCTTCCTAGAATATAAAGAAACAAAATAACAGGAAAAAAATGACCCTTGGAATATGATAGCAGAACTGATGTCACCAGAGTAATTGAAGAAAAGAGTAGAGTAGGTTCAAGGGACAGCATTAAAGAGGTTTTGGTACCTCGGTGTTGAATATGGTAATGTACATGTGAGTAAGTATGTACCTTACTTCTAAAATATATATTGTGTTGCAGATGAATACTATGGAGATAAAATAACAAAATCAAATAAATGGGTCAAAGCATTTAATGGCATCTATTTTCATGTAGGGTGGAGGAAGCGCAGACCCTATCTGAGCAAGCTTGGAAATACAGTGATTTTCATGTAAGTACTCTTTCTAACTTTGATGCTTTGGGGCTATTTTTTTTATGCCGTTGAAAATGTTTGTTAACTTTGTTTCAGATGGTTTCCTGCTTTAGCTTATACAGAAGTTCAATTTAAGATTCCGTGTATTTGGAAGATTTTTCCAGATAGCCTCCTGATGTTGTTTTCAAGTTTAATTTTAGTCTAGTCAGAGAGTAGACATTGTATGTATTATCTGTAGCAAAATATCAGCGAAGGCAATTTGATTTTTCGGACTTTAAATATAAGTTGCCCAGAGGGAAAGTTCTGATTAGCAACTTCCCTACCCTCTACCCCACTAGAAATTCCAAATTATATGCAGCTGGAAAAATAACTATCCTCAAGAGCGAAATAAAGTTTACTAAAATAATCATTACAATGCCAAAGCTTTTGTCTTTCATGGAAAAAATCCATTTGTGCCACGCTGGTTGTACTAAAAAATGGGTCCATGCACTTAAGATCCTATGTTTCTGACGAGGGAAGCATTATCACTGTAATGGAATTAAATTTAAGAGACAAAAATTCATCATATAATTTTTGGCTAAATGGGCTATGATCCTGGTTTTTATGGACACTGGGCTCAGCCTAATTTCTTCAAGACCTCACTGAGGCTAGAATGCAGATGGGCTGGGATCATGGAACTTTTCACAGCCTAAAAGGAAGAAACAGACAAACGAACAAATAAGTGAATAGACCAAAGCATAAGTATAGTTGAAACCAACACTCCTCTCAATAGTAAATTTGTAGATAAGAAACATGAATTTACAAAGCATTAAATAAAACTATCAAGTAAGAAAATATTTCTTTTTAAGCCCCACGCCGGCTGATGACAGGAAATAACCATCTTTTCCGTTTTTTTTTTCCTTTGTCAGGCAGCGTGGTGAATACTAAACAGGTGTGAACTCAGTGGCATAGGTCGAGGGGGGAAAAAATAGAAAAGTTATGTAACAAACAATGGGACTTGCTTGAAACCCTAGCAACAATAGCGAGTAATGTGTTGAAACAGAATGTAACTAAGATAAAGCGTAAACTAAGTGAAACTTATCAATTACAAGGGCGGGGACGGGGTGGGGGCACGAGGTATACTGGGGTGGTTGGTGATGGAATAGGGGCACTGATGAAGGGAAGGGTGTTTGAGTATTGTATAATTGACATAATCCTGAGAACCATGTAACCCTCCACATGGCAATTCAATAAAATTTAATTAAAAAGTAAAAAGAGAAATTTTTTTTTTTACTGAAAAACTAAAGATCCAGAAGGATAGCACAGTGATGGGAAAGGTTCTTGCCCTGAACATGTCCAATTCTAGTTAGAATCTGAAAGCACATATGGTTGGTGTAACACCACAAGCACAAAGACAAAAAATAACTAATTATATCAAATCACAGTGAAATACACAGTTACAAAATGATTCATGTTTGAGTTTCAGTTGTATAACAGCTATCCCATCACCAGTGTATGTTTTTCATCATCAATTTTCCCAGATGGAAATTCTTCAAATTCTCCTACCTCTGCATCTCTACAGCTCTCTCTCTCTCTCTGTCTCTCTCTCTCTCTTTTCTCTCTCTCTCTCTCTCTCCCTCTCTCTTCCCGGGACTGCATTATAAGAAGCCACTGCACCTCAAAAGAAACAGTGACTAAGATAAAAAGATAGCTCACTTTATGAATAAAATTATTTGCCCAATAGCCATCTGATAACGGGTTAATACCCAATATATAAAGCACCAGTAGAACTTTGCAATTAAAAACCATCCAAACCCATAAAAAATAAAGAAATAAACAGTAACTTCCTCAAAGGAAAATTACGAGGGCCAAAAGACACTTAATACTATGTTCTATATAGCTAATCATCAGTGACACACAAATTAAAATAACACAAAATATCATTTCATACTATAGAGGTAGCGCATATCCAAAAGAACAAGAGCAACCAGTGGTGGTATGGATGAGGGGAGAGAGGAACTATCCTTCTTTGTTGGTGGGAATGCTGACTTGTCCAGCCTCATTGGAAAACAGTATTGGCACTCCTCAACAAAAACAAAACCAAAGAGCTTCCATTTGACTTATGAATACGACTTCAGGAATACAGGGGCCCAAAAACACACTGCAGAAATGCCATCTGCACACCTATGCATTGCAGCACTATTCATAATAGCTATGTATTGAAACAACCCAAATGCCCAAGAACAAATGACTTGTTAAAGAAACTATGGTTCATCTACAGAAAGCAATAATATCGAGCTGTTAGAAAAATGAAGTTATGAAATTTTCTTATAAATGGATGGACATGTGTGTATCATGCTGTGTGAAATGAGTCAGGAGGAGAGGGACAGACATAAGATGATTACACTTATTTGTGGGGTATAATAATACATAATATGAGGCATATACCCAAGCACAGTAGAAACAAAGGTTAGGAGGACCACCCTATCATCAGAAGCCGACTTCAAGTGCTGTAGGAAAAGGCAGTTGGGATAGAGAAGGGACCTCTATGACAAAAATAGTTGGAAATGATCACTCTGAATAAGAACTGCAGGCTGAAAATAGGTAAAGGAAAAGACATTATAACCTCTCAGTATCTTTGTTGCAAACCATAATCTCAAAAGGAGAGAGAGAGACAAGACAGAAAAAGACAGACAGAGACAGAGAGAAACAGAGAGAGAGGGAGAGAGACAGAGTGAGAGAAGCAGAGAGAGAGAGAAAGAGAGAAAGAGAGAGTGAAGGCAAGAGACAGGTGGGGTGGGGGCTGAGGAAGACTGGGGACTTTGGTGGTGGGAAATGTACACTGGTGGAGAAATGTGTGTTGGAACATTTTATGACCAAAAAGAGGTTCATTAACTGCCTTGCAACTGTGCATTTCATGGTGATTCTGTTTTTTTAAAAATCTTTCTGAAAATTAAAAAAAAAAAGATATGTACTTCTCTTACTGAACATGGCTAGCAATGTTCAGTTCTTATTTACTCTTTTTGTCTGTTAAAAGGTGTGTTTACATTTTTTTTGAATCACCATGAGATACAGTTACACAGCTCTCAGCTCTAGATTCAGCTGTACAATGATCAAACACCCATCCCTCCACCAGTGCAAATCCTCCACCATCAATGTACCCATTATCCTCCCCTTCCCCCTCATCACAGTCCTCACCCTGCCTGTATGGCAGACAATATTCCCAATATTCTCTCTCTACTGAACAAAAGGGAATACTCTGCCTCAGAGGCAGTTTGGGGTTGTGGGGGATGGGGTAGGAGTGGTGGGAGGGATACTGGGATCATTGGTGGAGGTGAATGGGCACTGCTGGAGGTATGGGTAAATGATCACTGTATGACTGAAATGCAAACACAAACGTTCATAAGTTTGTAACTGTACATCACAGTGATTGTCTAATCACTGTCACTGTCATCCCATTGCTCATCGATTTGCTCGAGCAGGCACCAGTAACAACTCCATTGTGAGACTTGTTGTTACTGTTATTGGCATATCGAGTACACCACGGGTAGCTTGCCAGGCTCAGCCATGTGGGTGGGATACTCTCGGTAGCTTACCAGGCTCTCCAAGTGATAGCCCAGAGGGTAGGGCGTTAGCCTTGCATGCGGCTGACCTGGGTTTGATTCCTTCGCCTCTCAGATTCTCTAATAAAATTTTTTAAAAATATATTCTCTCTCTACTTATTGAGCAGTGTGTTTTTCCCTAATTTTCCCACCACCATTCAAGCCTGCCTGCCAGGGGCAGATGCTAGATCATTTATTTTCTATTGCTCATTTTACATATCATGAGAGGTCTCACAGCCACAAAAGTGGCTGTGTGCTTCTGGAATTCTAAGATTGTGAATGGTTGGGTTCCAGAGACATTTCTGGAGGGAGCTAACCCATTTTCAGATTCAATTGGAAGTTTCTGAACCCAGGTTGGTGGTGTGCCAAGATGGGCCCTGGAGGCGGGTTGTGGGCTGATATCCGGTATCAGGACCCAGTAGGGAGGCAGGGAGGGACTGCCTAACTCTGCTGCCACCTTGTGGCTTGGATACTTAGTTCTGGAATCCGCATACCAGGACCTTGCTTGTGTAAGCACTTGGTCACCAGGATTCCATCTGGAGTAGACATCTTATTTACTGTGGACTCTGTTCTCCAGTAACATTCTAGATGATGCCATGGGAAACATAGATTGTGCTGGAGATTGAACCATAGTTGAAACCAAGTGCATGCAAGAAACTTCACCCCTGTAGTGTTTTTCAGGCCTGAGATCTCTACTTGCTGTAGTCTATTTTCTCAATGTGATTGTGTTAACCTCAACATTCTAAGTAATTCCTTCCAGAAACCCTGAAAAATTGTGTACAGAGTGCAGCCATCTGATAGAATACACATATAAAAGTGTTTACATGCCAATAAATTTATTTGTTAATTTATAAATATAAAGATAACTATGCACAAAAGAGCATTAATTTGATATCTTGACTCCAGTGGAAATATATAAAAATTTTTGAACACAAATAGGGCTTAGATCATACGCTAAATAATGCTTATTAGAATAATCTCATATTTCTTTGAAGAAAATTAATCAGAAGTTCAAATAAATATATTTAATTGATTTTATACTTTTAAATATACTATCAACATGATATATAAAAAAAAACAGGGAAGAAATATGCTTAGGAAAGCTTACCAAAACTAGTAGCATTTATTTTCTTTATTCCCTAAACAAAATATTTGACGTGAATTTTCAGGAAGAGCTAAGTAAGAATTCCATAAATGAACATTCATAAATGAGAGTCTTGAGTACTTACTGCTACAGTTTTGAAAAAAATGTACAAAAATATGAAAACATCTTTTATATCAATTTTTGAGGGTTTTTTGTTCACTTGAAAACAGAAAAGGTTGTATTGACACAAAGAAGGCAGATGTGTGCTTAATTATGAAGATCTGTTTTCCACTTCAAATTCAATATAAAAATGAAGGCCTGTGAAATAAAAGGGTTTCATTCAGGCATTTCTTTATGAATTATAAAACTTCACAGAAAATCCCACGGGGGTAAATATGTTTTCATCTTCTGCAGGTGTAAAAATATCTTCCAAGCAGCACTATTTTCCAACAAGTGAAAATATTTCTATCTCCAACTAGCCTTGAACATGTTACCCTTAGGAATAAAGACCTTTTTCTAAGACTGTAAAGTCCTTATTCAGGACACATTATGTCAAAGTCATATTTAAATATATCTTTTTCCCATCTGTGTATGTGGCATTTCACTGCTTTTAATGCTTCCTTTGCTTTGCTATGAAATAGAGGTATTTCATTTTAATGACTATTGCTTCCTATTATTATTCTCATGTGACTAAAGAATTAGTAAGAATGCTTCATTTATCACTCAGAAATTATGCTCAAATAGATAAATATGCACTCAGAAATAAGGTATGGCAGTATGATTACTATAATTAAGAAATTTGCTCAATTTTTATATATATTAAAATGCATTAATACATTTTTGTTATTGCTGGGATTCTTATGAACCATAAGTCAAAATATGCTGTCTATGTAAATAGCGATTATAATCAATGAATTTGAGTTTGTGGATCAGAAAATGAATATTTATTTTTTCTGTTTAAGTCAGTGTGTATAATGCCCTAAAATAATAGTAAAAATATTAAGATAGCTATGGCTATATTATACCACTTATAACAGTATAAGCTTGCTTATTTGAAAGACTTATCTTTAAAGTAATATTGATATGCAGCAAAAATTGAGAAGTCAGAAAGTATCACGTTTTCACTGTGAGTAACCATATTTTTCTAACAATGTCATTAAACAATTATATATGTAATCATAAAACTACAGGGCTTAAATTCATTTGTTTAAATAAACCTCATTTGTTAAATTTGTTAAATTCATTTGTACTTTATCTTATGCACATACACACTTGAGCATAGTGTTCCATTATCTGTGATCTTCTAGTCTGCATGAACAATATATTTTACAGGCTATAAAAATTAACCTCAACAAGAATTATATTTACATCATGTTACCCTTTTCTAAAGTTTTTAAATAAGAAGCAATGCCATGTATTCTAAAAATGTACTCTTGGAACTGGTAAAAGGATGGGTTTTGTAGCATTGTATAATCAAAACCCAATTGTGAACAACTTTGTTACTGTGTACTTCATGGTGATTCAACTGAATTTTTTTAAAAAGAAAAATGATGGCACGTTATCCTGAATAATGAATTTCAATGTGCATAAAAGTCAGAAAATGGATTAGGTGAATAAATATAATTAGGTATTGTTTTTTACCATCTTTGCTTTTGTTATTACCTTCAATGTTCAATTGAAATATAAAATTATGAGTTCACAATTCACAAATGTATATTCTATGAGTTTTACAAATCAAATACAGCCTTGTGCCAAACTTTCAGATAAACTAAAGTGTTAGGAATAATCTAAAACTCTACTCTTTTCTTTCAGTCATTATCACTTATTCCTATGAATAGCGACTGCTTATTTTGGCTGCTAACATATATTTCTGTTTGCATATTTTGTAATTTTTGAAGAATAAGTAGAAATCAGTATATATGCCAGTATATTGTTTCTTTCACTCAACATCATATATGTGAAAGTCATCTATCCTATAAGGTTTATTTATAAATGATTATTGTATGTCACAATAGAGTTTGTGAAAATTGAAATGAAAATATTTTCTGATCTACTGTGAAAAATTGTATGGTTTTTAATTAGAGGCTGTTATATCTGATCCCAGTGAAAATAATGTTAAAATGTATCCCTTAGTGAATAGATAGATAAGATAGAAAGTGCTGGGTCATACAGTCTGCATAATTCAACTATCACTGTCACTGTATCACTGTCATCTTGTTGGTTTATCAATTTGCTCAAGCGGGTGCCAGTAATGTCTCCATTCATCCCTAACATGTGCTAGTGTAGCCCAATGGCATACTGGAGGCTCTTTCGGGGTCAGGGGAATGAAGACAGCCACTTGTTACTGTTTTTGGCATATTGAGTATGCCACGGGTAGCTTGCCAGGCTCAGCCATTTGGTTGGAAAACTCTTGGTAGCTTGCCGGGCTTTCTGAGAGTTAAATATATATAGTTAAATATACACTCATTAAAAAATACCACTATCCCACTAAAATATATAAAATGTATAGATGATTGACTTATTGATTTAAGTTTTGATAATTCCATTTGCCTTTCTCTAACAAAAAACATGAAGTAAATTTGTTTGTGCCTGCTAATGGGCAGGCTGGGGTGGTGGGTGGAAAACTGGGGAGATTGGTGGAGGAAAGGTCACACTGGTGATGTAATTGGTGATGAGACTGATGTTGGATCAGAAAATGCCTACAGCCACTGTATCATAAACAACTTGGTAAATCATAAGGTTATGATACAAAATATTTTTTAAAAGGATTTATATGTGATCTACTTTCCTTCTTCTCCTTAGTATAGAGTAGATTTATGGTAAATTGGATTTCCTAGGGTGATTATATCCTATCTGCCACCTATCGAAAATCTTTCTTACAGTAGGGTCTTGCCTTTTTTCCCACAGAATGAAGGAGTCTCTCCCCTCTCCTCAGATTTCCACTGGCTCCAAGAGCCTGTGGAAAACCTGAGGCCACACCTTGAGAAAACTGGTCTCCATATTCATCTTCACAACCAATCAAATCCAGTCAACAAGCAAGAAGTCAAACCCAATTAAATCCACCCCACAATGAGAAAGCCCAAACTAGACATGTGGAAAGGAAGTGGAAAAAAGAAAGTAACATCATGGGAAAGAACAATGACTCTAAACCATAGAGTAAGATCAATTTGAACCCTATAGTCATGTAAGAGCCCTCGTTGACACCATATGAAATAGTAGAACTTCCTCATATTCACAGAATTGTAAAAAAAATTGTTGAAAACAGGATGCTAAATTTGGGATGAATTATGGCAACTCAGGCAAGTTGTTAACACATATAGATGCACATTCAATTAATTAAATTTGCTAGAAATTTCTACCTATTGCTACTTAAGTATTTAGTATATTACCTAAGGTAACATTCGGTAATTTCAACTATATTTCGAAGATATTTTTAGTTGTCTAAAAATTTTTTATTGTTTTATTTTCAGTACAGCAGGTAGGACATTCGCCTTGTACATGGCCTGCCTGGGCTTGATACCTGGCATCTCCTATGGTCTCTGAGACTAATAGGAGTGATCCTTGACTGCAGAGCCAGGAGTAAGAACTCCTGGACTTTACTGGAGAGTGATAGCGCAGCAGGAAGAACGTTTGCCTTGTACGCGGCCAACCTGGGTTTGATTCCTCCATCCCTCTCAGAAAGCCTGGCAAGCTACCAAGAGTATCTCGCCCACATGTCAGAGCCTTGCAAGCTCCCTGTGGCATATTGGATATGCCAAAAACAGTAACAATAAGTCTCACAATGGAGATGTTACTGGTGCCTGATTGAGCAAATCAATGAGCAACGGGATGATAGTGATACATTCATTGACAGTGATGCAGTGATTTATTTTTAGTAGATTTACTTTTATCACTCCTATACCCTGTATCTATGATATTAGTTTCCATCATCTACTTATTTGCCATTGTCAGGAAACTCACATATTTTAAAACTTTCATTTTAGTTATCATCAATCATTTTAAACTTCTTTATGCATAATTATAATTCATTTGATATATTCTTTATAAAACACAAGTGCAAGTCTTCAATTATTTTATAGTTTTTGTTGTATTTTACTTTATTTCTTTGTCTACATTTGAAGGCAAATTTATCATGCATCACAGATATTCTCTTTCATAACATAAGTTATCTGCTTAGAGATTTGATAGTTTTTCAAAATTAAATAGCTCGTTTGACAATAGTCACATTTGAGGAAATTTTTGGTGTGACTTTTTGTCTTCCTTGCTTGAGAAGCATTTTATTTTCCAAAATCACATGAACTTTGCTCCCATTTTCTATAAGTTTTTACCTTGTATGTTAGACACTTGTAATTACATGTAGTATGAGGAGGAGACAAGTTATATTTTCCTCAAATGAACAACCGATTAACATTAAATTAATCATTAGAAATAACAACCATTTATACTTGTTTCCATATGCTTATTATATTGACTTTTCACTTTAAAATATGACCCAATACAATTAAAAATCTATAAAAATCTAGCATCTGACAGCAAGTGGTCAAGAAAATATGATGAGTTATCTATGATGCAAACTTTATTGTCTTATTTTCTATGTCAAAGAAATGTATACGCACAAATGAAGCTATAAAAATGATAAAATAAAGCAAAATAAAACTTTGTAACATATAGAAATCTTTATTTGCAGGATTAATTCCTGTAAGTATTAAAAGGTGGTAGTTTCAGAGTTTCTATTAATTACATTATTATTTTAATATTTCTAACATTCATAAATCTTTATTTAAACGGAGTGATTTGAAAGAGTTTTAGTAGGAGTTGCTTTCAAAACTTAAAAATTGGGTGAGTGTGATAGTTCATTAAGTAAGTAGCTTGTGCTGAATTATTGTTCACATGTATAAGGAATAAGGTAGTAAAGCCTATTTGAACTAATATAATTACAAAATGACCCAACAGAGTCAATGTTTTACATTGGTCTTTGTACATAGCTAAAGCACATGACATGATTTTTCAGATTCCGCTAAGGTGGCCTGAATCTTTTGCTCATGGTCTCCTGACCTCTTCCACTTCAATTCTCCAATATTTCTTTGTTCTGCATATATCTTATTATATGTAACATAATTTCTAGTCTAGTCATATTTCTCTTTAAATTTTTGTTCCTCCCATCTCTTAACTTTTTCCCTAAAGGTATATATTCTAAAGGATAAAATACAGAACTAAAACTTACGGAAATTGAAACAATGCAAGGCCTCAATGATATTGATGCCACCAACTTAAAATCATCCCACGTTCTATTGAAAAATAATTTTTTAGAGGTTTAAATAAGGGTTGGAGTGATAGCACAGCAGGTAGGGTGTTTGCCTTGCATGCGGTCGACCTGCATTCCATTCCTCTGTACCTCCCAGAGAGGCCGGCAAGCTACCGAGAGTAACCCGACCTCATGGCAGGGCCTGGCAAGGTACCCATGGCAAATTCAATATGCCAAAAACAGTAACAAGTTTCACAATGGAGACGTTACTGGTGCCCACTCGAGCAAATCGATGAATGACGGATGACAGTGCTACTTGCTACTTAATTAGGGCAAGCCAAGTTGTGGAGCAGAAAATAAGTGCTTTCCTTGTTTTTTTTTTTCAACAAGTTTTTATTAAAGCTCTACTTCTATAACTCATTTCAAATGATAAGGGAATGATGCCATAGCCTACTTAATTAAAATTTCTGCTCTAACCACCTCACTGAAGTGGTGAGAAGCAAGATATTTATAGAAATCTGTATGTGTAGAATTAAAGCAGTGTCTAGAAAGTAGCCAGTTAATAGGTTAGCCATCATTCAAGAACTATGAAGAAACTGAATCCTGCCAACAGCCATATGAGAGAAAACTGGAAGATTATTGACCAGATATAAGCATCATTAAGAATGCAAGTCACAGAGCAAACATGAAATCAGGCCAGTTTGAACCATGTGCAGGTGTTTTTTTTTTTAATTGTAGTTTTTGGTTTTAATTGTAGTTTTTTTTTTTTTTTCGGTTATATCCAGTGATGCACAGGGGTTACTCCTGGCTCTACATTCAGGAATTACTCCTGGCGGTGCTCAGGGAACCACAGGGAATGCTGGGAATCAGACCCAGGTTGGCCGCTTGCACTTCCTAATGTACTATCACTCCAACCCCCATGTGCAGGTTTTGAAAAAGAAACTATAAGAAAAGACATTGTTAAATGGTATTCAGTGGACTATTTTAGATAACAGGTCTTGCAATAATACTACTTGATATATGGTGTTTATGCATTTATTTTATTTACCTTACACATCTCCACAAAATGAAAATTATATCTCTGTGATTTATTTTCATCTAGATTAATGGTTATATTTGTTCCATTGAAATAACACAGCAGGTAGTGTGTTTGCCTTGCATGCAGCTTACCTGGGTTCGATTGCTCTGTCCCTCTGAGAGAGCCCAGCAAGCTACTGAGGGTATCCTGTCCATATGGCAAGCTACCTGTGGCATATTCCATATGCCAAAAACAGTAACAACAAGTTGCACAATGGAGACATTACTGGTACCCACTTAAGCAAATCGATGAACAATGGAACAACAATGCTATGACAGTGCTATTTATTCCATTAATATTCTTCTGAATCAAGAATGGTTGTTGTAACATTTACTCTTACCTTCATCTGAAATATATAACTGAACCCCAGTGTATCATACACTTCAATTTTTATAGCATATTCCATTAACATGCTGCTTCAAAAGGCATCTATTATGGAGTCATGCCATGAAAAATGTTTCTATTTACATCGGTTGAATGGATAGTGAACACAAGGCAGTGATCCAGATCGCATTTGATTTAACTTGAATCAATAGACAACAACTTACTTTAGTGTTCTTAAATATGTTTCTTCAATAGTAATTAACTCCAAGTACTATTGCACAAAATCTCCAAAACACATTAAATCTCACTTGTTATTACTTAAGAAGAAAAAAAGCACACATTTAGGCACTCAAGATTTGCTTGCTAAGCATAAATAACTTTCAACAAATGAGTTTCACATAAAGTTTAAATCATTATTTAAAATTTTGACGTTTCTACATATGAGAACCTACGAAAATTATGTTTGGTAATATTTAAAGCAATTGCCATATTGCTTTATGTTTGTTAAATCAGTCATGCATTTTTATCTTCTCTCATTGATTTATTTGAAATAGTATTTTTCATGACCTATAAGCCTCTAGACTGCATTGTAACAAACTACTAATGGGATTTAAGAAATACTTCACTTTCAACAGATGCAATATGTATATTATACATTAACACAGATAAGAAGAAACATTCTACGTCGCCGCGCCTGCAGCCCGAGTATGACTGTGGAAGACAAGGGAGCTGCTTTGGACACCAGCAGCCCGCCAGCAACCTGCAGTATGTGATTTGAACGTTTCCGCCAGGCCCCCCGTGCGGGGGCTCGGTATTTCTCTAGGTTTTCCCATCTTATGAGCACCATAAAAGGGTAAAAGATTGTAGTGATAGAATTTCAGGCAGAATTTTCCCTGGACTGTATACAGAAACCCAAAACCGCGCGGCCGCGACAGCGACAGCGGCCGCGCGACCTAATGTCATCTTAGTATCAGCAATATGTAATGGTCCCTTCTTAAGGGGTCGGACTTTTGTGGGAGATCCTAACAAGAATAGTAAGTCTTTTGCTGAAATATAGAAGGCAATCAAAGTGGTAGCCATCTCTCTAGACTGAACTAAGCCATATCCCCACGCCGGCTGAGAAGAAATATCCTTCTTTCTCGGGAAGAAACGTGGCGTGGTGTCAAACATAGTGTGATGTCCATTAAGCAAACAGACCTGGTGGCGTGGGAACGGGATATAAGGGGAAAATTATGTACATGGAACAGCGGGACGCTGGTGGAATCTCGAGCCGGAACCGATATCAGCGCAAGACCTTTGGTTCCAGAAACTGCTTGCAGAAACTCTACTAGTCTATCAACTAAGCCAGAGCCCCACGCCGGCTGATGACGGGAAATAACCATCCTCTTCGGTTTTTTTTTCCCTTTGTCAGACAGCGTGGCGATCACTAAACAGGCGTGAACTCGGTGGCGCAGGACAAGGGAGGAAAAGAAAAGTTATGTAACAAACAGCAGGACTTAATATCTCTATATTCTTAGCAATGGAGAACTATCAAATGCTTCCTTGGCAATAGGACTGTCTTTTTCTTTTTTGGGGGGAAACCCCAGCAACGGTAGTGAGTTGTGTGTTGAAACATGGAATGTAATCGAGATAAAGTGTAAACGAAGTGAAAAAAAAAAAAGAAGAAACATTCTATCTTGACTTAGAAGAAAACTATTGTGATGAAGTATCTACAAATCAAAAATATTACCAAAACTATAGCGCAATTAACAAATTTATTATATTTACTTATAGTGTATTAGAAATTTTACTTCTTTGAAATATTGTAAATTTGGGCTGGAGTGATAGCACAGCGGTTGGGCATTCTCTTTCATGCGGCCCACCCGAGTTCGGTTCCTCTGCCCCTCTCGGAGAGCCTGGTAAGCTACCAAGAATATCGAGCCCGTGTGGCAGAGCCTGGCAAGCTACCCGTGCATATTGGATATGCCAAAAACAGTAACAATAAGTCTCTCAATAAGAGACATTACTGGTGCCCGCTCAAACAAATCGATGATCAATGGGATGACAGTGACAGTGATTGTAAATTTAAATATATTTCTTATTTATATCTTATTACATTGATATACATATTTAACTATAGATTACTACTGCTTTTTATTTTATTTTTTTTATTGAATCACCATGTGGAAAGTTACAAAGCTTTCAGGTTTACGTCTCAGTTATACAATGCTAGAACGCCCATCCCTTCACCAGTGCACAAATTCCACCACCAAAAATCACAGTATACCACTCCCCCACCCCCTCCCCCCAGTCCCCTACCCAGCCTGTGTAGCTAATAAATTTCACTTTACTTTCTCTTTACTTTGATTACATTCAATGTTTCAACAAAAAACTCACTATTATTGTCTGAAGTTCCCCCCCACAAAAGTTGGACCTGCTGAAAAGGAAGGATTTGATAATTTCTATCCCATTGCTGAGAATGAAGAGATAAGATGTCATGCAGCTGCAATAGCAAAATCGAGGTTTTGGATTTCTGTATTTTAGTATTTTAGTAACTAAATCCAGAGAAATTTCTGCCAGAAGTTGTATCATTTCAAGCTCGTACCTCTCTGCTACATTATATTCTACATATGAGTGCAATCATTCTGTGCCTGTCTCTTTTAAAGATTACTACTGCTTTTACGGTTACAGTGGCCATATATGTGACTTGACATTAGCCAGCTATGGCTTGTTTACTTCCAGTAATTTTGTACTCAAGCTTCTCCAAGTTCTTCTCATTATTAAATAGACTTACATGTATTCCAAATTTACCCTAGCACTTAATCAACAAATATCATTACTATTTAATTCTCAGACTTGTTGTGTACCATTTGGCACTGTAGCACTGTAGCACTGTCATCCCATTGTTCATCAATTTGCTTGAGCAGCCACCAGTAACGTTTCCATTGTGAGACTTGTTGTTACTGTCTTTGGCCTATCGAATATGCCATGGGTAGCTTGCCAGGCTCTGCCATGAGGTGGGATACTCTCGGTAGCTTGCCAGTATCTCTGAGAGGGATGGAGAAATCGAATCTTGGTTGGCCGCTTGCAAGGCAAATGCCCTGCCCACACATGTAAGGAACTTTATATGCATGGGTTTGATCCCCAGCATTCCATCAAGTCCCCTGAGCACTGCCATGAGAGATTCCTGAGTGCAGAGCCAGGAGTAACCTTAGTAGCCTAAGCATCTCCAGGTGTGGCTCTTCAAAATGCCCACTTAAGAGCTCCACTCCCTAGAGGGCATAGGGAGAAGAAAGCCTTTGATTGACCAGATTGCAGCGTGTTTATCCTTTCCTCTGCATCGCCTGCCTTGTGCCCTTAAAAAAAAGCACCCTACTGTGAGTAGCCTGTATCTATCCTGTATCCATTTGGCAAAAGATGGTTAATAAACAACATATTTCCAGGAATTTACTAGATGCTTGATTGATATATTTTAATGTGTTTATTTTCAAATGTATACTGTTGTGGTTTCTCTTTGAGCTAATATTAATTTTGTTATTTATATTTTCAGGGATTGAAGATTTATCACTTCTAAAAATTTTGTTCTCTGTGTTATATGCTGATGCGAAACAGCAAAGTATTTTCTCACAGATACCATTAGTTGGATTTCCTGTGGAAAATATATTTTTGTTCTTATTATAGTCTCTCTTTTCTCATTTGAAACTCATAGAATATTTTGTTATGGCTTTCAAGAACTTGTAGATGCCTCACAAAGAACATTGTTATACATCATGAGAGTGTAGGACTTTGATTCCTAGTATCATTAGACTAAAATGCTATGTATGTTTTATTGAATAAAATAAAAACATCTTGACATGTAATAAGTTGCATTTTATTTCATCTACTATTGAAGGACAATAATGTTACTACAATTTTTACCTATGAACAGGATGATTATGTGAAAATAACAAATAGCAGCAGAAAGTATACTACAATAGTACCTAATCCAATTTCCTAGAAATTATAGTATATTTTCTATTTAAGACTGGATGTGACAAAACTTTATTATACTTGAACTGTATTCTGGGTAATTGTCCAGTAATAACCTTTGCTAAATTATATGAAGTCTTTACTTTATTTAACAGAGAACACAGACTCCCCAACCTCGAATATTATCATCATTCAAGATAATGAGCAACACAAACCATTCTATTACCAATCTAAAAGCAATAAATGTCAAAGTAAAGAAGTATGCAATATTCTGGCTTGAAAGAACAAAGGACAAAAGTAATGATAATACCTCTTTATATTTTCAGTCTATTATATCATGCATAACAAATGATGCTGTAATTGTAGACAGTGTTATTTTAAAGGGTATAAGAAGAAGATAGTTCAGGAGGTGAGAGGGTGTTTTGACTATTGCTGTGAAAAATGTTTTAAGCTTCTCAATTTAAAAGAGGCAGCAAGAGGAGGATGTCATTTTTAGTTACTTTTGATTTTAATCTTTCAGTTTTATAAGATAAAAATTTCTGATTTTGAATAACTCTGCAACTCATTTGGTGACTCCAAAGTAAGAACATAGGACTTGATATTATATGCTTGTTTTCAACTAATTCATTATCCAATGAACAAACTGATTAATCAATATTTTCAATTGATCATTTCAATCAGTAGTTGATATGTGTGTGTCTTTGTGAGATGAAGTGAAAACTGTGGGAGTTCTAATTTAGGAGATTTTGATTCATGGTCTGACTCCTCCCTTAACTCTTTTCAAATGTATATATATATATATATATATATATATCTTTTATAGAGAAAAGTGGCTTATTTTTGCTTTATCTCATGTACCAAGGACCACAAGAAAATGTTTGATTATTTGGAGTTTTTTACACAAATTATTGTTCCTTATACTTATGCAATCAAATTTATCCAGACACCAAGTAATCTAGAGATATTTTGCTGATAACTCTGTTGACAATTTACAGAGATCTTCCTTATTATTAGGACTTCTGTGGTACCCTGTACTTATCTACTTTCCTGTCTGCCTTCCCTACAATTTTTTTCTCCTCTCTGGACATAATATTGATAATTTAAAAAATATACTCTTTTAAATACAGAATCATCTAGAGAAATTGAAACTATTTGTTAATGCTTTGTTTCTTTGGTTCAAGAATATAATTTTCTTTGTAATCTCTCTTTATAGTGTCAAGATACACAAATTACTTTTAAAAGCAATCAAGCAGAACATATTTTCCCTCAAAACATGTACAGGTGATCATAAATTACTTAATAATTACTCAGTTTATTAATAAATTAGTGCTCATAATTCAAAACTACTATACAGAAATGATTTTTCTTTAAACTAATTACATTTGCTAGACCATATTAGTGCATTTATATCTTAGATACATTCTGAAGCTGAATTTGTATGCAAGTACCTACTTCACAACTTGGAAAGTATCTTGTGTTATCAATGAGCCAATCCTTATCTACCTTGTCATGGTTCAGCTCTATACTGATATGTAGATGATATGAATCCATCCATCTTAACATATGTAGAAATAGCACTTTAAAAACTGATGAGCAAATAACATGTCCTCATGACATCTCTATAAAAATAAACAGTATTCAAAGGATATAATAATTTCAGTATCAATAAAGTTGTTTATGTGAGTGTATGTGTAACTTCCAAAGCAATATATGTGTACTTATTTTAGTCATTAATCAATATAATATCTTTAGTTCTAGCATATGCTGAATGTCTTTAAAGACTGTTTTCTTATTGGAAAGCTACATAATATAATATTTTTGGTTTTTCTCCTTTTGTTACTTTTAGGAAAGGATTCTAATTTGGTTGAACTAAAATTGTTTTATAGGCATATTTATTTCTAGCGTGTACATTCTAAATTTAAGCTGATATTTATCTTCTTAGTTATTTGAGAAGTATCCCCTAGGAGACTTTATTTGATCTAAATTTCACCTGAGAAAAACTTAGTAAACTTGCTTAGAGAATCATGATTGCAATATTGCCTAACATTTGATTAATATTTATTAATCAAATTTTAGCCAATGTTATTTGCTAAAATAACATTGAAGGATTAAAATATTGAAACATTTTAATGACTATTGATACATAAAGATTTCATAGCACCATTTTCTCAGAAACCCATAACTATAGTAACATTTTTAACACTATAGTAATTCGGATTTATTGATTCTGACCTCTGCGTGTGTAATTTAGGGGTCAGTAAGTTATTTACACACAACTTATAGTAACATTTGCAATTATCTTTCTATTATCGTTGCTTACTAGCTCTTTGATGGCTATAATGTTCTAAGTAGTACAATAAGTACTCTAATAATCTAAGTACTACCTGAAATATTAAGTCTAGATGTCTCTGACTTTTTAAAAAAAAATTGTTCATATGACAGGAAGATCTTGAGTATTCAGTTGTACTTTTAATCACTCTTTGTGGTGAATATTTCCTGCCTTTGTGTCATTGTTAAATGGAAAGTACAATTGTACTTCTTTCTCTTCTAAGTCTATACATACTTCCAAAGTCTGCCTGTATTGCTATACAATTAAATTAGTAGAAATACAGTAGTTCCTTCATTTTAATTATTCACAATTTTATACTTCTCCTATAGAGTGATGATATGATATGAATCTTTTCACTATAAAAATGGTACTCAACCAAAATTATTATATTTTATTGTAATGAATATAAGATATCAGAATCTGATTCCTGTATCTTATAACATATATTCCATTCTTCCCTATATTCATAACTCACAAACTACAGTAGTCTTCCATTAATATTCTTTTTTTTTATTGAATCACCACATGGAAAGTTACAAAACTTTCAGGCTTAAGTCTCAGTTATACAATGCTCAGTCACCCATCCCTTCACCAGTGTACTATTCCACCACCAGAAACCCCAGTATACCTCCCCTCCACCCCCCCACCTCTGTAGCTGATACATTTCACATTACTTTTCTCTTTACTTCGATTACATTAAATATTTCAACAAAATACTCACTATTATTGTTTGGAGTTCCCCCCCAAAGTCATACCTATTGAAAAGGAAGCATTTGATAATTTGTTTTGAAGAGATATGAGGTTTTGGATTTTTGCATTTTAGTAACTAAGTCCAGATAAATTTCGGCTAGAAATTGCATCACTCCAAGTCCGTACCTCCCTTTTGTGGTTGTCATAAAATGGCGGCCGGGGCTCAGTTCACAGTCTAGAGACAATTCTGCAAGAAGATGCTGGTGCCCAAAGTAGTTTAGCTGGCCTCCGGGGCCATAGTCATACAGCAGCGGAGAGGCCACACACGTGCGGCCACCGGGTTTACATCTTGGTGGAAGGCGGTGTCAGTACCGTTCCGTTAATATTATCAATTAATTCTTCTTTGGAATCTTTTGTTATTGCTTTATTTCCTGCTTGATAATTTTTCGTAACTCTTACTGAGCTTTCCAGTTTCATCATTATTATGTTATATGTTACAAAATGTCTTTAGAAACTAGATATGTTTTGTTTGCTTTTGGGCACTCAGTGGTGCTCAGGACTTACTTCTGTGTCTGTGCGCAAGAATCACTGGAGTGAGATTTAGGGATTATATGTAACCCTGGGGATCAAACTTGGGTTGAGCACCTTCAACATAAGTGCTCTGTCCACTGTGCCTTTTCTCCGACCCACTATATGAGTCTTCAACCACTAAAATAAAATATGAAAGATACTTTTGGTCACACATATATTTTTCCTCTTAAGGCACTTTAACATATATCCATAGCTCATAAGTTTCTTTCAGTGGATAAATTTCACTGCACTCTTAAGCGCTGGAGAGGTAGCACAGTGGGTAGGGCGTTTTTCTTGCACCTGGCCCACCCAGGTTCGATTCCTCTGTCCCTCTTGGAGAGCGTGGCAAGCTATTAAGAGTATCCTGCCCACAGGGTAGAGCCTGGCAAGCTACCTGTGGTGTATTTAATATGCCAAAAATAGTAACAACAAGTCTCACAATGGAGATGTTACTTGTGCCCACTCCAGCAAATCGGTGAACAAAGGGACGACAGTGCTATGACAGTACTACAGTGTTTAAGTCCATAAAAGGCAAATTTCTGTAACTTTACATATTGTAAATAATGCTTGGAGCCAATCAATAAATATGAAATTGATTTCTTATAGAATAACAATAATGGAAAGTTTTAGTCATTCGAGATTAATGGTTAGTAGAAACAGACAAGCAATTTCTATAAGAATATTAGTGTTTATGGAATTTAATGTATAATTTTAAGTTATAAAACAAGGTATGACACAATAAAAAGTGAAGTATTACACATACTTTGGCTAAATGAGATGTATTTGAACTGATGCTTCTTTACTATAAAACTGTTAATTTATAGACTCTAATCAAAAGGAAACATTTTACTATTAAACATTGAGGAAAAATGAACTGCGATTACTAGTGAGTTAAAAATAATTTTTGACAGCAAAATTTAGCCATAAGAGTTTAATTAAAATTAACCATCCATTGTGATACAGATTATATTTGGGAGGAAGGAAGAAAAATTACTGTTCCATACTGTAGTAAGATAGTCAAAATAAAATGGTAATAGTCTTTCTAATAAAATGATTCACTGATGATTCACCTTTGAGTGATTTTTAAGTCCAACCTTGATGTTTCTAAAGATAATAGAATGTTATTGCTGTCTTTTATAGATGAAGCTACCAATTAGTTTGGTATTTGTATTTTAAATTAAAATAAATCTTTCCATTTTGACTTCAAAAATATTTATGACTAACAATTTAAAATATTAATAACATTAAAAATAAAATATTTCCTATGCTTATGACTTTTTTCCATTTATTTAGGTTTTCTTCCTAAAGCAGAAAACCAGTTGCATTTGAGTAGTTGGATGTATTCCAAAATGTTCATAATAATATGGCCAAATATATTTGCTTCAAAACAGTAAATTATTTTTAAATGAATGTTATCTTTTGTTCCCTTAAAAATTGCAACCCACAGGGTTCAGAAAAAGAGAATACCAGTGTTAAGGTGCATGGCATGTATGTGATTGTTCCTGATTTGATCATCTCCTGAGAATTCACCCATATAGTTCTGGAAGCCCCCAAGTACTGTTCGGTGTGGCCCTGGAGGCTCCCAACAACTGCTTGGCTGGTAGCAGTGGTCTGAAGGACCATCAAAGGGCTTTGAAAGCACTATATCCATAGGTCCTATTCTAGCCAGATTACCTGAGAATTTCCAGGAGGGGTCTCCAGGCCTCCTGAGCACTGCTTGGGAATGCACAGCCCTTTTCTCACTGTAAAGTTCATATCCTAACAAGCAATAATCTGGAAGGAGTGTGGTGCACTAACACATGTATTCTTGGTAAACTACAACCAAGCAAGGTATATTCTCCCCTTTAGTTCATCCCAACAAGCTATCTGGGATTTTGAAAACCAAGTGCTTCCTTACCCCAGGAGTTCTCATGGGAATCTCCTTATCCCCCAGGCACCTTGATATTAGTTAAAACTGCTGATACTTGACAATATTGACGAGGAATACGATGGACTGGTTCAGCACCTCCATGACTGCTCGAAGAATGCCAAGAGTGAGAAAGCCACAAACAGATGCCTGTCTTCGGAAACTCTCAAGCTCTTTCGTCAACTTAGTTTGGCGTGAGCCTCAGGCAACCACAAGCTAATGTCTGAGCTCACAAAGGTGTGCAAAGAAGCAATAAAGGAAGACCTCAAAGAGAGAAGAGCAGCATTGTTGGCCAATGCAGCAGAAACCAAGAAAAGTATTCAGAACACTAGTCTTCCTTTGACAACTACAAGAGCAAGATGACTGCCCTCTGACATCCTGATGGATCTATCACATCTTCCAGAAGGGCAATGGAGAGGATTATTCATGGTTTCTACTTGGATATCTTTGACAGCCATGTCCACTTGCCCACATACCAAATCTGCAGGATGGATATGTCTTTCCCAACGTCCTTCCTTCTGAAATCTGACACACCATTTCATTGACACGTCCAGACAAGGTCAGACCTGAGCACCTGAAGAGTCTGCTGCCAGTACTCGTCAATACACTGGCTTGGCTCTTCACACGCTACCTGTCTGAATGCAAGGTTCCTTCCCAGTGGAAAACCAGCAGGACTGTTCTGTTGTACAAGAAGGAAGACATCCACGACATCGGCAACTATCGCCCAATCTGCCTGTTGCTTGTCGTCTACAAGTTGTTCACATGTGTCATCCTGAATAGAATAGGCAGAACACTAGACGAAGGACAACCATGCGACCAAGCCGGGTTCCGAACAGGATTCAGCACAATCGACCATATCCACACAGTGACCAAACTAATTGAAGTTTCGCGAGAGTTCAAGAGGCCACTCTGTCTAACATTTGATTTAAATAAGGCCTTCAATTCTGTTGCGACTGAAGTGGTCATCGAAGCCCTAACCAAACAGGGCATCCAAACTCTGTACATCAAGATCCTCCATGAGCTTTTTTACAGATTCTCCAACAGGATCTCACCATTCTACAAGGAAATAATCATTGAGGTAAGGAGAGGGCTTCAACAGAGTGATAACATTTCACCGAAACTCTTCAGTGCCACCCTCAGGAACATCATGCGACAACTGGAATGGGAAGGAATGGGAGTGAAGATAGATGGTCGGCAACTACACCACCTCCACTTGGGTGATGATCATTCTCATAACGCCAAATATTAGCCAAGTAGCACAAATGCTGACCAACTTTGACTGTGAGTGTGGAAATGTCAGACTGCAGTTGAATCTCAACAAGACGATGCTCATGAAAAATGAACTAGTCCCTGATGCTCCATTTGCTCTCAATGGAACGAACATCTCCAAATGCAGTAGCTATGTGTACCTGGTTTGAGACTCAATATGAGGAACGACTTGGAACCAAAATTGTGCAGGAAGAAGAGAGCAGTGTGGAATGCCTCAAGAGTGAAGAGTGTCAAAGAAGTGGTTAAGAGGATGAAGAACTTCCAAATCTAGGCACATCATTTTGATTTTACCATTCTTCCAGCACTAACATACGCCTCAGAGACCTGGGCCCTACATAAGCAGGATGAAAACTCTTTCAGTTATACCAATGGGGAATCGGAAGAGCTATGCTTAGAGTATCTCGTTTTACTAAAGTGAGAGAAGGAATCCGGAGTTCTGACCTCCATCCATGGTAAAGAATCAGGGATGCTGTCTCATTTGCCAAGGCATCCAAATCAGATGGGCTGGACATGTAATGCGATTCAGAGATAACCTCTGGACTATTACGGACTAGATTCCAGGGGACGTCAAAAGACTCAGTGGCTGCCCACCGACGAGATGGTCAGACTTCTTCCTCAAAACCCTGCATGAACAGTTTGAGGCTATTCCTGTTCCTGGAGTAAGCAAATATCATTGGGCTACACTAGCATGCAACAGGGATGAATGGAGACATTACTGGTGCCTGCTCGAGCAAATCTAATATCAATGGGATGACAACTGACACAAGTGATTGCTGATAATGACTATGTACACCAGGATTACAAAATCCCTAGAAGGGTCTATTTTTTGGTCCTTCTCTCTATGCTCAAAGCCATCAAGATTCTTAGAATTCTAAGCTGGATCCATTATACTTAGGTAAAGAGGTAGTGTGGGGAGTCTAAGGTTTTCATCTCAGAAGCTGTGAACTTGAAGTTTGAATGATGCAATGAAGACTGAAAATTCAGAATCCAGTGCTGACCTTGGGGCATAGAATATTAGTATAATATCTTAAATCTGTAAAGTACCGTTCAATACCTCTGATTTCTTATATCTGTGTGACCTCATCTACTAGCTTGTAAATCCTACCTCTATCTCTACGTTCAGTCCACATATTGGTGTAAAAGTGACAACCTTCTTGGTAGGAATAAATTGTCTGTGGTTCTATTGCTATTCTTGGGATATTTTTACCAGTTGTCCCTTTGCTTCTAAATGAAGTTTTCTCAGAGAATACAAAGAACTCCACTTTAAACCTATACCAACTCCTCTATTCTAAACCGTGAATCAATTGACGAACACCTAAGAACTAGGCCCACTCTCCACTGTCAACTCTTAGCAAAGAAAAAAGATGAATGTTCTAAATTCCCCAGGAAAAATCAGCATCTCTTTTCAACAGGAAGCAGATTCATAAGATGGAGCTTTACTTTATATACATAAGATATCTTTTAAGATGCCTACTCCTGAAACGGTTAATATTAAGGATAAAATAAAGTAAGGAGGCCAGGTAATTAAGACTCCTGATTGGTTATTAACAAAACTTAATTGAAATTACCTAAGTCAATAATATGCAAACTAAATGAAGTTTGCATATTACCTAATCATGTGAGTGTACATATACATACAGGTCAATGTATAGAAATAGGAAGGTTAATGGTGCAGACAAATGGCAAAAAGTTTATACAGACAAGAAAGATAATGGAAAAGTGGCAGAAAATGGAATGGTTAGATGATGTAGGGGGCAAGGTGAAGAAGATGATGATAGTGCAGATGACACAGACTCTGTGAAATGAGATAGCCTGGACTGAGATGGCAAGGAAAGCAGCAAGAATATGAAGAAGATTCACAATTATTGTTTTTGACCCAGATGCAAAGCATCAGATATAGCTACATGGACTGTAAAATATTTAGTTGTTAAATAGAAGAGTCATAATTTGAAGACACTTGATGGCCATCTACTAATTTTATGTGGGAAAGTTGAGAACCTATAAGTTAACTCGTTCGCCTGCAGCAATAAGGATATTGCTGGCTTCGAGCTCAGAAGTTTCTCAGAAGCTATTTCCTGTTCAGTGCTCAGAGGTACTGGAGGAAACATGCTTATACTAAAACTTTCTCTGGTTCATAGAGCTATCTCTCCAAACATAAAAGTATTTTAATTATAAATGCAAAAATAAGTGAATTAATAAAATTCATATTACATCCAAAAAACATTTAGACATCATCAAGATGCAGATGAAGACAAAGAATAATGAGAATGTTGAAAATGAGATTCAGTGATTTTTGTGACACTGTGAAGTCAAACTCGATCACTTATATAAACATTTACTCACCATTTTCCCATCTATCATAACATTATTTTGCATAAACAAATGCAATTTTATGACTTTCTTTGAATAAGTCACTTATATTTTAGAATTGATCCATCACATTTAGGTTTCCTATTGACCCCAATTGATAAATTTGTATCATCACTGTCACTGTCATTCTTTTTTTTCATTGATTTGTTCAAGCGGGCACCAGTAACATCTGTGGATTGTGAGACTTATTTGTTACTGCTTTTGGCATATCCAATACGCCACAGGTAGCTTTCCAGGCTCTGCCATTTGGGCATAATAGGTAGCTTGCCAGGCTCTCTGAGAGGGGTGGAGGAATCGAACACAGCTCGGCCATGTGAAAGGCAAACGCCCTACACTGTGCTATTCCTCCAACCCAAACGTGTATCATGTACAGTTTTAATTAAAATGAACACAGAATGTAGAATTCTGATCTCAAAGATGCCCTAATTTAGAGTAATATTTGTCTGCTTAGGCTGAATGGACAAAAGGTAGTCAATTGTCCTGCCTTTGATATATCAGAAATCCACAATTTTTATATTCTAGGATAATATATAGAAGTGCACCCAAATAAATACTGATCTCCAATAACACTATTTTATACATTGATTCATCAATTTATCCAGAGGGAAAACAGGTGTAAATGATTAACAAGATTCAGAAAGTATTAATTTCATTAAATATCATCCTCAAATATTGTTTTGGTCTTACAAATGTAATAAAAATAGTATATCATTCTATATTTATTTTAAAACGTCTGCCAGAAAATTAACTGCAAAAAAAAGAAACCCGCAAAGCTTTCAGTACAGTGAGTTTTATTTCCTATGATAAAATTATTTGGTTTTTATTCTTTCATTGTTTGGTAGCTCCATATCAGTAGCCAAAAATGTTTATAGCATGTCTATTACCTATAAACATATCATTTCAACTGTGAGTAAAATGTAATTTATATAGTCCCTTGTTCGTTCACATTCTACAACTTTGATTTCTCTTTAAAGAGAGATGGAGCTGTCTCCAGTGCTGAGGATTTTCAAGCCTGAAGCAAGTTAAATTGCCAGTGACCAGGAAGTTTATAGAATTTCTGTCTATTATACTGACAGATCCTCTCTAGCTCAACCAGCGTTTCTCTTCAGGGCAACCTAAAATTTACAACCCAGTTATGAGGTAGAGTTTGAAGGTGTTCCCATATGCTTTTCCTTTTTACTTCAAATCATATATAACTTCATCATCACCTCTTTGTTCCATAATTCCAATACTGAAAACACTGTCACCAGGAAAAAAATTGGGCAGTAGTGTAATGGCTAAAATATTTCACTCACTAAAATAAAATAATGTGTTTTTAAATTAATATTGGTAGCAAATAAGCCAAGGGTTGCTGCTGATATAGAGAGTTCTTGACTTATAAAACACTAAAGGGATAGTTATTCAAAGTGAAGAAATTTGATTAGCTGCATGATTATGGGCCTTTCCTTTTCAATCAAACATGTAATAGTTGCATTTTATAGATGTGTGATGGTGATGCTATTTTATTTTTTTGATTTTTAGGTCACACCTAGTGATGCTCAGGGGTTACTTCCAGCTCTGCATTCAGGAATTATTCCCGGCGGTGCTTGGGAGACCATATGGGATGCTGGGGATTGAACCCGGGTTGGCCATTGCAAGGCAAATGCCCTACCCTGTGTACTATCTCTCCAGCCCCTGTGATGCTATTTTAACATTATTTTATATTTTAAACACTGTTTTATATGATAAACACATTACCTTGAAAAAGAAGACAAAAATTATTTCTTCTGCTAATAAGGCATTTTTGATCTTCAATATTTTGGTTTTTAACTAATCAGAAATATATTATATATTCATATTTATATTTATCTTATACACAATCACACACAGAAATACAAACAGCACCTTGCTCTAAAACAGTGGGCCATACTTAACATCCTTATAGATCATGCATGAGTCAAGGCTTATAGTATTATTATTTTACAAATGTGTATCTTAAGCAAGTGGAAGGACTTCCTTGAACCTTAGAAATCTCATTTATAAATTAATGTTTATAAAGCATTGAATACTCACTATCTAATGTTTAATGTTGAGAAATTCATAAAATTATGTACATAATTGAGGTAAATATATTGAAGATCTAAGTTTAGGCACAGTTGTAGATATTACCATTCAAAAATATTTTCATGACTCAGTAATCAAATTCTGATCTTATAAGTATATATACGTAAAAAGAAAATTATATTCTGTCTAGCTTGATAGATTATGACTAATATTTTCACCAATTCAGCATTAAACAAAATGGTTTAATATTTGTCTGAGATTTATTAATTTTTATAAATATTTTCCTAATTCAATTTTATTGCCCCCCTTTTCTTGGATATTTTACTAGGAAAATTAAAAATTGCTTTTCTATTTCTTTTAAAGTTTTTCATTGAATCACCATGAGATCCACAATTACAAAGTAGCTCTTGATTAAGTTTCAGTCATATAATGTTCTAATACCCATCCCTTCACCAATGTACATTTCCAACCATCAAATGCCCCCAGTTTTTCTCTTGCCACACCCTACCCCCAACTATTTTCTGTGATAGAAATATTTTAATCATAAAATTTTTAGTTATGAAAACTTAGAGCAATGATCAGTATAGCCATAAGTATTTCCTTTGGGCAATATTTCTCGATATGAATCTCCACAAAAGGATATTTAAGGTTGCATATTTAAAAATTTGAAAGCAAAGATTGAAGCAGCCATTCACATTCTTAAGTTAATAGAACTATAATTCACAATAGTCCAAAGGTGAAAACAACTAGAATTTTCTGTAGATAGATAAATTAATAGCACAGCGGGTAGGGCGTTTGCCTTGCATGCAGCTGACCTGGGTTCAATTCTTCTGTCCCACTCGGAGAGACCTTCAAGCTACCAAGAGTATCCTGCCCGCATAGCAAAGCCTGGCAAGCTACCTGTGGTGTATTCAATATGCCAAAAACAGTAACAAGTGTCAAGATGAAGACGTTACTGGTGCCCACTTGAGCAAATCTATGAACAATGGGATGACAGTGGTGCAGACAGTGCAGTTGAATTAATACACAAAAGGCGATATGTACAAGCAATTGGGTATTGTTCATCCATAAATAATTTTTTTTTGCAGTGCTTTTCTCTCTTCTGAGATTTATTCGTGAGTTCTAGCATGGTAGTTAATGAGCTTATATAGTGCCAGAGACAGTTTGTGGGTGTGACTGCCATGCTCCCAGAAGAGCAGGGAGATAGGGAGCGGTCACCCATTCCCAACTCCATGCCAGCTTGAATATTTCAGGCACAAAACTGACATACCTGAGTTTTTCAGCAGATTTATTCTCAGGCACGAGGAGCTTGTCACAAGCTTGCAGAGATTGGCAATGAGCATCGTGGTGATTGAGTTCTTGAGGGCTTTGACTGCCTCAGATAAGCTCAGCCTGGTGCGGGGTGTGGAGGAATCTCTGCAGTTTGCTGCCTTCCAACATTTATTTATGAGTCCTGTGATAGAAATCTTAACGAAAGGCAGGGAGTGTGGCAGAGCCATAGTGATAGAGCACATGCTTTTTATGTATAAGACCTTGATTTTGATCCATTATATCACATGATTCCTCCTTTTTCTTTAGTACAAAAATGTGTGGCCCTATATAAATAAAATAAGAAGAATGCAATTTTTTTATCTTTTTAAATAAATCTAGAATGGCATCCTCAATTTCTTGAAACCATCTTCAAACTGTGATTAAAAAAGCAGATTGTACACTATATCCATTTTCTGTGTCAGAATATCACCTGTACCATAAATGTGAAGCTACCCCTACATGAAGAAAGGGACACATTTAAAATGTGATTAATTATTAAACACCAGATACCTGTGATCTCTTCACCTCATCTTTCTAACCTTTCAAATCAAAAACCAAAATGTGATATTATCTTATACAACTGATATCTTATGTGGGGTCTAATCTCTGTAAAAAAAGAATAGAAACTGGTGATGGAGAGGATAAAGGACAAAGTAATTGGATACACTACTGGCAGGAAGGTAAATTAGTGGTTTCCTTAAAAAAGTGAAAAAAAGTAGAGACCCCTTACAAAACTAAAAATGTAAAACCCATATAATTCTGATGCACTACTCCAAAGTATTTTTCTGAAGAGTACAATATATTATCTCAAATGATAGTACAACAGTTCATTCACATCAGCAATATTCATAGTAGTAAGCACAAAATTAACCTAAATTTTCATAAAGATATAATAAAGAAGTTATGGGATAGGATACTGAATAAAATACTATTTTGCCATTAAGATAAAATCTAATTTTGCCTCTTGGTAGAAAATCCAGACTCCACTGTCTTGTGACCAAGTTCACAGAGAAAATAACCTGTCGATAATCTAAATATGCAGGTCCTTGTGACCAAAATCACAATGCCTTCTGGAAGTCGGGATGGGCTACCTTTCCTAGCTCCCTGTTCTTCCAGAAGCCCTGGCAGTTCTTATCAACCAGCTATCCAGATCCAGGTAAACTTATATACCAACCCTGCTCCAGAGATTCATAAATAAATCTTGAAAGAGATCAACCAGCTAATAAGAGTTTTTGGACACTCGCTTTTCACTGACATCTGGGTTACCCCAGAAGTGGGTGGGTCAGCCCAGGGCATTGTTTGGACAAACAGAGTCCTGGCATCTGCTTGCTCCTACACTCCACAAAGTCACAGCCATGCCTACAATGAACTCCATGTAATCAGACTGAGTCCAACAAGAAATTAGCCTGGCAAAATTTTAGGCTATTGCCTCTGAACAAGATCTGAAAGCTGAGAGTAGGTAAAGGGACAAATGTGATAACTCTTCAGTACCTGCATTGAAAATCATAATTCCCAAAAGGAAAGAGAGACAAAGAAAGAAAGAAGAAAAGTGCCTGTCATCAAGGCAGGATTTGTGGAGGTGAGTGACATGAGGGAAGCTGAATACACTGGTGGTGGGAAGTGATTGTGCACTGGTGAAGTAATGAGTGTTGGAATACTATATGACTGAAAGTAATGAACAAACTAATAAATGTGTTCCTCATGGTTATTCAACTGTAAAAAGTGAAAATTGAAGTGATTATTCTGAGAAGCATGTGAAACAAAATTACCAGATAATTTCACATATGTATGTGCTATATAAAGAAATTAAATGAAATGGCCACCAACATTAAAATAAACTTTTATCCTGATGAAAACTGTGGTGGTTAAGAGAAGAGATACAAATGAGTGACAAACTCTATTTAATAGAGCTGGAAAACTTGATGATGATTGTCCTGTTTTATGTACATTGAGAGGTATCAAGCTATATTCTGACATTCTGTAATATTGTAAACCAATGACAAGCCTATTACAAGTAGCTAATCATATTATAAAATAATTGCCTTTTAAATCTGAATAAACTCATTAAAGTCTGTCATATGTAATCAGAACAAATATCTCCTTCAACATTTTAGTAAAAATGATATTATAAAATTCCAGTTGCATGGTAAATCTGAAAGAAGGTGCTCAATGACAAACAAGCACAGATCTTGCTTTATGGAGCAGAGAACTGTTCCTATATGGACCCACTAACTCTCCCAAGTTTACACACATAGCAGAGCTGAGCCTAAGATTAAAGTTTTAAAAAATGAGGCTAATATAAATGATTCAGTGCAGTAAAATTTTATCAGTTGATTAATGTATTGACATAGTTGGTTACTTAGTACTAAAAGTCACTGGAGTGTTTGTTTAGAGAGCTAATATTTTCTGTAACTTAATTGACTTCCTTCAAATCTAAATTGAAAATAGTTCCTTCTAATGCTAAGTGGATTAATTTTAACCAGAAAAATATTGGCAATCTCATTTGTAAAACTGCTGATTACTTGAATTAAAATTTTTGTGTCATGCATTTTGCTTGTGTATGTCAGTCACATGTGATATGCCTTGGAAAAATGCCTCAGATGTTCTCAGCTTTTAAGTTGACTATAGTTCTTTAACTCAAGGAACATCTGAGATGATAAAATGGGATCTATAGGATAATGTTCATTTAATAGAAGATGCATTGTTCAAAATCAATTTAGAAATCTGCTTAGAATATAATCTTTTGGGTCTATAAAGATCACCAAAGTTACTATTATACAGTTCAAGGAAGTGAAGAACATGTAATAAATATGTTCATAATTCCTTAAGGACACAGCGAATTTGATAGAAAAATGACTAGAAAAAACTTGGCTTCTAAATTAGTTCAAACAATGACTTGTACTTTAATTTTATTATTTTGACTTCTTCCCACCCTGTAATGTGAAATATTTTTCTAGAAGATAATACCTACAATTTGAAATTATGAATGCTGTATATAAATAGCCATTTGTTATCTTTTGTATAGATCTCATTTGCCAAAAACAGTAACAAATCTCACAATGGAGACATTACTGGTTCTTGCTTGAGCAAATCGATGAACAATGGGACAACAATTCTACTCTTTGTTTAATAGTGCTTCTGAGTGATGGTTGCAGGGCAGGAAGAACATTTTCAACATTTTTATTTTTGAAAGGATATTGTGATAAGTTATATTCCTTGTTTTATAATACTCAGTCTGATTCACAACAGTGAAAATTATACTTTCTTCCCATTGTAAGATGTATGTTAAGTTTCTACTACAGGTTTATGAATAAAGTAGCTTTACAATAAGCCTCAAAATTTGAACAGAAGCAAATGACATTTAAAATAAAACAGTAGTTGAGAACATGGCTATTATTTCAGTATAACCATCAGTTCCTTTTATTTGTCTCAGCATGTCTTTTTCTCACATGATATTTTTTGTCCACTTTCTTAGTAATAAAGCCAAGTGAAAGAACAAATACCCAGGTTTATTTGTATTGAGCTAATAGTAAGGTGTTCTCAGCAGAAAGGTTTTGGAAACTGTTATTTGGTCACTACATTTTCAATTAAACATGACAAATTTGAGTGGGAAGGTTTATTTATAGAGTTTTAGAAAATTAAATCTTTTAAATAGTGTAAAGAAACCATGAAATAACCATCCAAGTTTTAATCATAATAATACTACTCTGATTATCCTTACTATTTTTCCATCCCATTATGTTTGCCTTATTCTTTGTCTATGGATCATTTCATAATCATCCTTTGTCTAATTTTCCTCTCAACCCAAACTTCTGCATAATTAAAAATATTTAATCATTTTTGTGTTGCCAGAGACCAGACCCAGGTCTCTTGCATAAAAAGTATTTGCTCTACCACTGAGCTACATCTTCACCACTTCAATCAAATTCATTAAAATAAACTAGAAATATTAAAAGATAAAGAGCCATTATATTGATAATTTTAGGTTTTATATCATCGAATCTTTTAATATACTTCACTTACTAGTATTAGAAGTTTAAACACTGGTCTCAAAGAAGTGTTTCTATTTCCTTATTTATTTATTTATTTATGCACTTATTTAGCTATTCAGTATTTTCTAGTTAGAGTATTTTGTAGTTTCCCTCCTAGGCTTGTGAAGTAATCCATGTGTTTAACATATAGCCCATTGCTACATTCAGTCTGAATACAGATTTCTAGTCTCCCACTTAAGGGTAGCTGTTTTCTGGAAGTTCTTATTTCTTTGGCTGCTTTAAATCATTATGAGTAGAAGCAAAATACTTCATATTTCAAAACTGAAAGGTATTCTGTTTTTCTTAGTTTTAATTCCATGACTCTCTGGGTTTGTATCTTTGTGAATGTGAAGACAAAATCAGCTTGTTTATGTCTCCAGAAAAGTAATGTGGCAACAGGAAATTCAATACATCAAACAGAAGTTTAAGATAATGTTGAAGAAATTGTGCTGGGGAAGTAATCAGGTAAAGAAGAGTTTATTCAAGGCTATTGGAATAGGTACATGGTTATTGTGGGCTAGTGGAGGTTGGCTGCCGGGGTTGGGTCCCTCAGGGTGTGGAGGGCTCTCACCCATCACACTCTGGGGCGCCCCTGTGCGCGAAGTCCCATGGCATGGTTATGGGGATCTCATTTTATGCTCCCTTTCGGGAGAAGCAGTCATGAGTTCTGGAGGGTGGCCAATGAGGAGATTATCTGGTGCCAACAGGAGACTAACAGGCTAATGAGACTGGTGAGAGCCCTCCCCGCTCCAAGGGACCCAGGCCCGGCACCCAACGTCCACTACCCAATTGCTGCCACACTCCAGACCGCTTTCCACATGGTCGGGCTGAACCTGATGCATGAGCAAAGTCCCACAGAACCCAGGTAATGAGGAACTTTGTGATCTTGGACTCTGGGCTCAACAGGACCCAGGATCCTCTGTCTGCTTCCCCCAATCTCCAGCGACCTGGGGGTCAAACCCATTAGCCACCTCCTGCCGGTGCCAGATAATTTCCTCATTGGCAACACTCCAGAACTCATGGTTATTTCTCCGGAAAGGGAGCATAAAATGACGCCCCATAACCATGCCACTGGACTCCGCGCCAGGGGCGCCCAAGAGTGGGATGGGTGAGAGCCTTCCCCACCCTGGGGGACCCAGCCCCTGCAGCCAATGTCCACTACCCCACCACCGCCATGCTTCAGGCCACTTTTCTCATGCTCAGGCCAAGTCTCATGCATGTGTGAACATATTCCTGGAGACATCATCATAAAGGGATATATATATAAATTATCACTGTATCACTGGGAAATATATATATGTATATATCATCACTGTATCACTGGGAAATATATATGTATATATATTATCACTGTATCACTGGGAAATATATATATATACATATTACTATATCACTGTCATCCTGTTCATCAATTTACTCAAGCAGGCTATTCTCATGCATATATATACATATACATGTATATATATGTACATATATATATATATATTATATATGCCTCTCGGAGAGCCTTGCAAGCTACCAAGAGTATCCGGCCCGCATGGAAGAGCCTGGCAAGCTTCCTGTGGCATATTCAATAGGCCAAAAACAGTAAAAATAACAGGTCTCATTCTCCTGACCCTGAAAAGAGCCTCCAATCATTGAGAAAGACGAGTAAGGAGAGGCTGTTAAAATCTCAGGGCTGAGACAAATAGAGATGTTACTGGCGCCCGCTCAAGTAAATTGATGAACAATGGGATGACAGTGATACAGTGACATTGTCTAATAAATACAAAAAATGTTGACATTGGGCAGAATTGGGTAACTAGTAGAAGGGCCTCTTGTTCTCTATATCTAATTCAGTGTGATTTCTAATTGAAGTTAGTCTGCTATTCTTTCAAAGAGATATGGTGATGAAGCATAATTTTCCTTTTCAGTAATCTTTTTAAATGACAGCCAGAATCCTCGAGAAAGACAACACTTGGTTGTGACATTGGCAAGAAGTTTTGAAAAACATTTAAATTTAGAAGAGAGAGAAATAATTGATAATTACAAATTCTGTAACGTTCATGTATGAAAGAAAATAGTTTCAAGAGTCTTAAATTGGGAAGCATTCTGTACAAAATTTAGTTAATTTAGCGGGGGGACATTAGTGTGTTCTTGGTGAATACACTCGCATACGATAGGGCATAAAGATCTGTTAAGATATTTGAAGATATACAGATAAACTCTACTTTAGAGACAACATTAGGAAATGTAGTGTGTCTTCCCATAAATTATTTCTTTCTGAAACCATTGTCACAGAATCCTGGGCTGGATTTGGTTCACTTCTAAGGATTAATTTGTTGAATTGAAACTTACTAGCTTTCTTAAGAAAAGTATGTCTGCTACAAGCTTTGAGAAACAAAGATAGAAATCAGAACATAAATGCATGGTTACAAATGCCAGAAGAACAGCAGACATCATGCGATGGCAAGGTAAGTGGGAGATTTTTAAATCAACCCCCCAAATCGCATTATTTTGTTATTTCACTATGCATATCTAATTACAAAAAGTATGGAAATATTCATTTTTAAAAAAGCTTAAAGATACTCAATGTATTTAAATATTTAACTTACTTTACTGACAAGGATTACTTAAAGTTTCTTCTTTCTGAAAAGGATGTGTCAAATTACATTATTCTTAAAATTTAGATTTATATATCTGAGAGTATTCTATAAAAGGCAAATTGAGTATAACTTTTGCTTAAACTATGAAGATCTTATATGATGTAACATACAGGCAACTTAGAATATAGTTATATTTACATATGTTTACATATATATTTATATCACTAATTTGATTTGAAATATTAAAATACAAATAAAATGGCATAATACAATTCCTTATATTCTTTAATTGCAAAGAGATAAATGTACCAGGATTAAGGTCAAACAGTATAGTAAAAAACATTTGTTTCAAATGAATAAACGCAAAACATAGATTTATAATAGAAATCAGAGGATTTGAGACAAATCTCTAGATTAAAATTGCTGTTAAAAGAAATGTCAACTGTCATGAGAGAAAATAATGTTAAATATTGTAGAACTTAAATGAGGCTATTAACAATAAAAATAACAAATTATTAGATTTGACATTTCCCCCATTTTTCTAAAAGTAACTCAGACCAAATATAATAAAGTTAATGAACAAACACTAACCTATTAAACGTGGCATCTGATTTAACACACAAATGTAAAAATTCCAGAGTTAAGAAAAAAATACATGACCAATGATCTCATAAAAAAATTCTTCAAATTTAACATTCTAATCTCTTAGTACTCTAAAATTAAGTTTGTATTATCATTGTAAGTAGCTTTGGTCTAAGATATGGAAACTGTCTTCGAATCATCTTTATAATTCCCCAAATTATTACAAGAAATGTTACTTACAGATAATGCTAGCAGTTGAAATAGTTAAAATTCAAAATAATATTAGACTTAGAATATGAGCTAAGTATCCAATTCAAGGGACAATTCTAATCTGTTTCTCTTTGAATCTTCAATTCAACAATTGAACTTACAGGCAGGTGAAATTTTAATTTCAGCAATTCTAAGGCTTTGTTCGAGAGATATGTAGGGAAAATAGCTGTTTTCCTGAGTAAATTGTTCATATCAACTTTTTCCCCTAGAGGCATGAAAATTCTGTATCAGTTTTCTTTATTTTCTGTAATGAATTCACGCAAATGTTGAGGTTTTAAATCATATACATAAGTTATCTACCATTTTGTAGTTAGAAAACATTAGCAAATTTTTGTCCATTATTGGAAAGCAAGTCAGGTCTCATAATTGGATACTTTGATACTACTTAATCTCACTTTTTCACATTTATTTATTTGTTCAATTATTTGGTTTGGGGATCATACTGGCTTTTCTCAGGACTTACTCTTGTCTCTGTGCTCAGGGATAACTCCTGGTATGACTACGCACCTTTTTGCACACTTAAAGAACCCTATGATTATCTCCCATGCAACTGGATAATCTAGTAAAATTCATTTTCTAAGGTTACTTGATTAGCTAAATCTGAAAATGGATTAATTTAAGATTCTTTGTCCATGTAACCTAATAGATACACAGGTTCTGAGATTTTAATGTATTGCTATTTGGGTAAGTAGTGGTGCTGTAATTGTTGTTCATCAGAGTTTCTTACCTATCCTCAGCTTAATAGGTATTTACTCCAGCAGCTTCAGCTCTTTTCAAGAAAACAATAATTTAAACTAATCAGTCCTGAAAATAGACTTTAGACATGCCCATAGTGTTGTGTCAAACAGAAATAATATTCTTCCTAGAAGATTGCACAGGTTATCTCAGTTTGTTATAGGTCAAGTATGGCCATCTATGCCAATAGAGATAGATCAAAAGAACTAGAGTTTATTTTTGTATGTGGAGACCCTATGTTAGTTTTCTGACTTCAGTTTCTCATATAAGAGTATTGCCCAATGCAGATAAGGCTGCTTTGGTCCCCAGCACCAATGAAACCTGGGCAACACCACTGCTTGGGAACCATCCATCTCCTGCTTATACACACACACACACACACACACACACACACACAACTGGAAGTTCTGAGGAATTTGAATTCTTATCATATCTAAAATCCTTAATACCATATTATTGTATTTTTACCTTTCACACTTTTCCTCTTACATCACCCTCGAGTATTATTTTACTTTCCATTTAAACATTAAACACCAGTAAAGTATTTCCCCCTTCTCTATTTTAGGGGTGTTGCTCAACAAAGCAAAAATAAATGTGTCACTTCTATAACTTGTCATCCTATTGCTCATCGATTTGCTCGAGCAGGTGCCAGTAATGTCTCCATTCGTCCTTGTCACATGCTAGTGCAGCCCACTGACATCTGCTTGCTCCAAGAACACAAAGAGCCTCAAACCGTTCGTTCAGAAATATATGTAAATATACATAAATCTTAAACAGTAACAACAAAAATAGGTCAGGGATGCTGTAAGTTAGATAAGTATTGTCAAGGTTATTATTACAACAAATTTAATTGTTCCTTTGATAAAACTGGAGGTATTGGATGGTTAAATGCCATGTTCAAATAGGCAGAATAGAACAGAACAGAACAGACTTAAAGCTCAATATTATTCATTAGATTCAACTTTTATCGTCACAAAAGATAATCAATGTTAAAAAAGGTGAGGGTTGATAGAAGTGTTAAACTCTTTGTTCAATGTTGCTTTATAAGTCAGTGAAATTGTAGGAGCACTCTGAAATACCATTAATACCATATAAATCTCCACTTGATAAATATTACCACTTTGAAAAGATCCTTTCATGATATTTTCACAAGCTTTTAAGGGTTATAATTGGTCAAAGAGTATAGTTTGTATAGTTTGAGGAGTCACAATTCACAGTCACCATTTTATTTTTTCTTCTAGGCTGATGGTCTCTTCTTGACTTTAAGTACAGCCTGCTTACTTGTCCTACCCTTAGATAGATCACATTCCATGATAGGATTACACAAGGTTGGAAGCCTGAAGCCCTAAGGGCACTTCTGTAATTCCATAACCCACTTTTCTTCATATATAGAAAAGTGGCATAAACAGAAACAATGGACACTTATAAGACATGTAACATATGTTACTTCCTAATATTTTTATGTGACACAAACATCGGTATTTATGAAACTAGAGTTGCAAAATCTAAAATGTTAGATGTTTATTGAACATAAAACTTTAAAAGTATTTTGATTTATGTCCTACTGATAAAGGTAATTGATTAAAATTATTAGATTAAAACATTATATTTTAGGTTTACAAGGATTTACTCAACCTCAAAGGTTATAAAAATTTACATTTGTTATTTGAAATGTAGATGATGATTTAATTATATAACATAAAATGTAATAGCCATATTTACTGCAACAATTAATACTTAGTTGTTTTTTTTTCTTTTTTGGGTCACACCCAGCGATGCACAGGGGTCACTCCTTGCTCTGCACTCAGGAATTACCTGAGTAAATCAGGCAGGTAATTCCTGAGTGCACCATCACCTTGGTGGTGCTCAGAGGACCATATAGGATGCTGGGAATAGAACCTGGATTGGCCATTTGCAAAACAAACATCCTACCTGCTGACTCTGCCCTAGGAATTACTCCTGATGGTGCTTGGAGGACTGTATGTTATGCTGGGGATTAAATCTGAGTTGTCTGTATAAGGTAAATAAATGTCCTAACAATTGTACTATCACTCTGAATATTAATAGAATATAAAAGATTACTATAAAATACTTATAAATATTATAATAAAATAATATAATATGGTAATACTAAAAAATATCTCAGTCTGAACTAGCAACGTTTTAAGTGTTCAAATCTCTAACACTGCCTTCCTGGTTATAGTGGCAGTTCTAGAATTGTGTTTGTACTTCCCCCAAAGTTGCATACATATATGAGTATATAATGAATAAATATATTGTTTTTATGACATGCATTGTCATCATCATTTTTAATTGTTTTAAAGTATTAAGAAAATAATTTAATAACCTTCAGACAAACATCAACCTTCTATTAAAATTAAATTTTCGATCACATCTGGATATGCCTTTATAATAAAAACAAACAAAATGTGTTTTAAATTGTGTGTTCAATGATGAGAGTATAAGAATGTCCCTAAATTAAACACATTTTTTACCATTATTCATGTTTTTGTGCTTATCATTATGAGGATTTGATACTAATTGCACAGAACTAGGAACGATTTGATACTAATAATTTAGTTAAATATAATTTATATACGAAGGAAAATATATCAGTTCACATGTTGAAGGGTAAGAATGTTTTGAGATTCTTTTAGGATGTTTTTGGGCATGATTAGTGTAATGTATATTTCTTACTCAAAATCCCTAGGTTCTTATGTTATACTTTTTAGCTTTGACCTTACCTAAATTTTAACTGTTTTCTATCCCCCCATAATTCTCTCAGCTTTTTTGCCTGTCTCCCTTACCTCTCAAAAACTATTTTAAAGAAGTTGAGCCTGAGAAGGATTTAAAGTCTCTATTCTGGGAACCTTGAAGATAAAGAGAAATTCTCATGTGTGACTGGAAATCTGAAACAGAAGTCACATCATGGATGTTCTCAATATAACCGACTAAAAATTCTTTAAAAGAAAACTAACACTTTTTTTCAGGAGCAATTATTATGCATTTACTTTGTTGTATTCATGCTTTATTGAATAATATCCAGTTAACTACTGAGTCATCTTGTTTTGTTGTTTGTTGAAAATAGAAAGTCAAAATGGAAATAGATATATTTTATCTAAAAACCAAAAAAAATAGGTTTCATGAAGAACCATATATATTTTTGTTATAAAATTCTTGCCCCCATTTCTTCACAAAATCCATCGTGTTTGTTCAGGGAATTCAATATTTCTAATGGGAAGGTACAGCTGAAGTAGCTTTTTTTTTTTAACTGGTTGGCAGTTTTGGAGTGTGGACATGATTGTGGGGGTTTCCAGAAGTACAGAGAGAAGGAGGGAGGTATCACTCCCAGTCCCAAGAATGTCCGAGGTTTCAGTCAAAAAATCTGCATACCCAAATTTTCAGCAGATTAATATCTGGTAAGGTCTGCCCCAAGATGGTGGAGTCCAGGCAGTGTCATGGCAGCGATTTTGAATTGTGGCAATAAGCAGCTGCTGGGTTCTCTGTTAGGGTGGGCACCGGACTAACCTGCTTCCCTCAAATGTGTCCAGGGTTGTTCAGCCTTGTGCAGGTCTGTAATTGACTACAACTTTTGATCTCTTTGGAGATTTATTTATGGATCTCTGAACTGAGGCTGGTAGAAAGCTTACGTGGTGGTGCTAGAGTTGGTTTGTGGGGTTTACTGCTGAGACTTACAGGATTATAGGGAAGTGGGGGGAGGTAGCCTATCCCAACCATGAGAAAGCCTCAAGATTTCAGTCACAAGCCCCATGTACCTGAATTTTCTGCAGCTTCATATCTCACTGAGGTCCCTCCCAAGATGGTGGAGTCCATCCGGCCCAGGGCATGGCGGCAATTTCAGACTGGGAAGCAAGCAGCTGCAAGGTACTCTGCTTGGGTGGGCACCAAGCTAATCCACCCCCCTTTTGACACACCCCATGGTTGTTCAGCCTTGTGTGGCTCCTAGATTAACTGTGACTTTTGATCTCTTTTGGGATTTATTTATCAGTCTCAGAAGCAAGGCCGATAAATGACCTTGAATGGCCGAGCTGGAGGTGATTTGTGGGCATGACTCATTTGGTGGTTTAATATCTCAGAAAACTTGGTCATGTGTGGTTGGAGTCTGGGTAGTGGCATCACTGTATTCACTGTCATCCCCTTGCTCATGGATTTGCTCGAGCGGGCACCAGTAACATCTCCATTGTGAGACTTGTTATTGTTTGGGGCATATCAAATATGCCAGGGGTAGCTTGCCAGGCTCTGCCATGTGGGCAGGATACTCTTGGTAGCTTGACGGGCTCTCCGAGAAAGACAGAGGGATTGAACCTGGGTCATTCGCGTGCAAGGCAAATAAACTACCTAGTGTGCCATAGCAGAGGCATACAAAGTGTTTTGCGCTGTCAGGAATCCCAAGGGCCCCATCAGGCTGCTGATGCACTCACTCTGCGGGGCCCAAGTTGACACATCTGTGGTGTCATGCCCCTTGTGTCTCAGTGCTGATGGGTCTGCAAATGGGGCTGGGACAGCTACCATTCATGGCTTGGGCACTCCGGTTTGGCCACAGGCACGAGTTCAGCAGAACCTGACCAGGGGATATAACCCCCATAACTCCGGACAGTTGCTGCGCAAGGGAGCTGCTCTTCCATAATATGTTGCAGGCAGAACGGGCTGGTTCAGGGAACAAATGGTGGTAGGGTCCCTGGGGCCCCATGGTGGGAACCCAGGGTGTCCCCCGAACTCCAGAACCTGCACTCCATGGTGGCAACAAGTTGGGCCCAAAGAGATCTATTCAGTCACTTTAAAACTATGCTGCCTCCCAAGAGCGCCAAGAGGCCTAGATCTCCCAGCATCCTCACGGGTCCCACTCCAGGGTACACCAAATGGGAGACTGGCTGGTTTCTCTTCCTGGTGCTCTCCCTGAGACAGAATAAACAAGAGCTGTCCACATTCACTCACACAGAAACTGTATGAGCCCATCACCTGCACAGAGCTGCCGCCCCTCAACATCCCTGGCACTTATTACTGCCTCACCGCCATCTATTTCTCATTCATGTCACTGTCACTGTCATCCCATTGCTCATCGATTTGTTCTAGCGGGCACCAGTAACGTCTCTCATTGTGAGACTTATTTGTTACTCTCACTCATGTACTAGTAAAAATTCCAGTCTATGTAATCTCTTTAGAACTAAAAATAATAATGCAAAACAGAGCCTTTCTTTCCATGTTTCAGTGCAATTGCTATTGTTTTCTGTACAACAAACCAGACAGTATTTTCTAAGTGGAGTTATTTTTCTAATTTGGAAACACACACTTCTTTGCAGACACGGGTAGCATCTGGCTTTTATTCCCCATGAGATTCAGCTCATTTTTTTTTTTTACAAAGAAAGTATATTGCCTCAGTGGCTGGAAAAGTGACTGCACATAATGCACACTTTGGCCAAGGTTTGTGTTTTCTTAGAAATGTTACCATCAATTGATCCATCATCATTAGTTCCGTAATGACCAGCATTGATTACAGCCCTTGGTTTAGATCTACAAGGACTCAGGTGCTATCAGACTTCCTTCTTAGTTAATGGATGTGAATTCCCCATATATTCACAAGGTATTTTGTCCAAATCAAAATATGCTTAAGAGAACTCTAACTCACTATTCATAAGTATTTGGAATAGCTCTAAATACAATTCTAGATAGAAAATTTATGAAAAAAATAGAGAACTACCATCATTTAAAAAGACTGTAAAATCAGGACATATTTTGTCCTACTGTAGTTAAAATGAGCTTTCTCAAAGCCTTTAAAATACTGAATACAAAATATGTCTCAACTTTTTCTTAAAATACCACCTAATACTTTCACATATAAAGTGGAGGGCTGGAGAGAATGTACAGCAGGGAGGGTGCTTGCTTTGTATGCAGCCAGCCTGTATTCAGTCCCTGGCACCCAGCTGGTCTGCCTGAGCACTACCAGAAGTGATCGCTGAGAACAGAGCCAAGACTAAGCCCTGAGCATCACTGGGTCTGGCCAAAAATACAAAACAAAAACATAGTTGGAACATTATATTGTGTTTTGCTCTTTGCTATATTACCAAATTTTAAGTAAGAAATTGATCAAAAGTAAAGCAAATGCATGCTGAATTTAAAAACTAAGGTGGGATCCAGTGAAGCAGGTTATCAAACATGAAATAAAACACTTTATTCTTAGGACAGAAGCAGCTTTCTGTATAATTGTAATTGGGTTTGAAGCCAGAGCCTGAGGCTTATGTCAAATCAAGACTGTGTTAGAAAGATGATGCCTTGATAGAATGTCTGTGTCAAGTTTCAGCTCAGAATTGGACAGGGTTGTTTATTGGTAGATAACATATGATTGCACTGAACACATAGGACTATGAGACAGAAAGCAGCAATTTGCTTTTTTTATGCTATCTCTAACAAAGTCCATTGGGTTCTATTGACCGTTGTTTACTTTTCCATCCATGGTCAGTGATTGGGAATATGTAGTTAATGTATCTATAGGAGAAACTAGAAAGCTCCCCGTGGCGTATTCATATGCCAAAATCAATAACAATGGTAGGTCTCAGTCCCCCGACCCTGAAAGAGCCTCCAATGTGGCACCAATGGGAACAATGAGTAAAGGGAGGCTTCTAAAATTTCAGGGCTAGGACGAATGAAGACATTACTGAGACCCCTCTTGAAAATCGACGATCAACGGGATGATGATGATGATGATGATGATGACCTCTAACAAAACATTGGGAGAATTCACTGATGTCATCATATAACTTTTTATCTACCATCACTACTCATTTGGAGATTTACTACTTTTTTTGGAGAACTAACATCACACGCACAAAAAAAGTTTCAGATTTTTCATAGTGCTACTCAAAGTAACATTCAGAGATACCCCTCACCCTCAATATAAGTTTAACAAAAAAATTACAAATCCAAACAGCATACATATAACCTGGACTTAGCTAAAGTCTCAACTGAATTATTAAAATTGTCTGTACTATTTGCAAATACCTACCACTTAAGAATATTTTGGAGACAGTAACTTAAAGGTAAATAGGTAATAAAAGTAACATAACTTAATGTCCTGCGGGTTTTTTGCTTTAAAATTTCTCTTCCACAAAAACTGAAAAAGGGTGAACATGGCTGACTTAAACATAATATGAATTTTTCAGTTAGATTTATTGACTTCAAACATCAATTTGTGATGACACTTTTGTTATGATCAGTGGTGTGTGGTGTGTAAAGTTCTAACTTGGTGCTGTTATTGGTTGCCTGACAAGGCTTGTGTTGAGACTGTAGAGGATAATAACTTCACAACCAGGTGTTCCAAACCTAACAATAGAAAGCAGTCTTTCTGATTCTGAAACTCTTAGACTGTGACAAAGCCCTTTTTTCCCAAATGTACTATCTCTAGCAAGAAGGAAAAAGAAGGACAGAGTATGGAAGAGAATAAAAATCCACAAATGACTGTGAAACTGTGTAACATTGTAAGCAGTTATTTCATGGATGAAGTTACCTCTGACATTATTTGCTGGGTCAATTTTATGTTTGAGGATTGGTGTAATACTGTAAAAATGTGAGAAAATATGCATATGTGTTTTTAAATATTCACAAAGATGCACTCACTTGTACACATATATGTACTCAATTTTTTTAAATTGTTTTTTTATCCATACCCAACGATGCGCTGCATTAACCCTTGCTCTACACTCAGGAATCACTCCCAGCAGTAGCCAGGGGATCATATGGCGTGCCAGAGATCAAACCAGTTGACTTTATGCAAGAAGAACATCTTTCACGCTGCACTGTTTCTCCAGCCCTCATTAGTATTATAAGTGATATTGTGTAAATACAGTCTGGGTGTTTAACTACAACCACAATAGAGGTGACTTACCAGTCAATTTTCTCAAAATATTCATCAAATTTTCTTCTAATATTTTTCTCAAAGGGTTGGAACAATAGCACAGCGGGTAGGGCATTTGCCTTGCATGCGGCAGACCCAGGTTAAATTCCTCCATCCCTCTCGAGAGCCTGGCAAGCTACTGAGAGTATCCCACCTGCACGACAGAGCCTGGCAAGCTACCTGTGGTGTATTTGATATGCCAGAAAGAGTAACAACAAGTCTCACAATGCAGACATTACTGGTGCCCGCTCGAGCAAATCAGCGAACAATGGGACTACAGTGCTATAGTGCTATTTTTCTCAAGAAGTTAGTTTTCACCTGATTACTTTTCTTTTCATCTGATCATAATTTGTGCTGTTTTTGAACTAAATATCTTTATTGGCTCTTTAATTGTTAGTATTATCTGCAGACTGATCTTTGGGTAAATTTTCTCTAGTATTTTATTTTATTTATTTATTTATTGCTTTTTGCGTCACACCTGGAGATGCACAGGGGTCACTCCTGGCTCTGCACTCCGGAATCACTCCTGGCGGTGCTCAGGGGACCATATGGGATGCTGGGAATCGAACCTGAGTCGGCCAGGTGCAAGGCAAACGCTCTACCTGCTGTGCTATTGCTCCAGCCCCTCTCTATTATTTTAAACCTCAATATTCTACAAACATAATTTAGATGCCACAAGTCTTACACCACATTGATTATAGGACTGTTTAAAAAGAAATAAATTGCTAGCATGACTTCTATAGGACATCAGGTGGTGGCAAATGTGAAAATGGCCAATTGTAAAAATGACCAATTATAAAAAAGTTGTGTTAATTTGTATATAATTGCTATTGCCATAGAGGAAACAGCACAAAGAGAGACATGGGGATGGGAGTGGTAGACAAAAGAGAAGGGAAAGGGAAAAAGATGAAAGAAAAGTTTGGCTTGAAAAATAAAACAAGTTGAACTTACCACGAAATTAATTCTGAACAACAAGTCTACTCTGATTTTTCTCTAATCCATGTTCTTCCAAGGAAAGCTAAAATGAATGTGAAGTAGGTTTGAACAATTTGGCAGTAACTACACGTTAAAAAGGCCATGCTGAAAGCTGCTGCCAGATCCCATGCAAGCTGGGTATTTTGACAAAAGCTGTGCTAGTGCTTGGACTTGACTTCCAATCAGTCTAACATTTCGAGATCACTGAAGCTTAGGGTACACCTTTACTGCTACCGCATCCTAAGAATGTTGAGCAGTGCAAAGAAAATGTTCTTCTTTATTACATTATTATCATTCTTACTCCACCAGTGTTTGCTTTTCATCATCTGATGCTAGTCCAGAGCTCTCAGTCAGGGTCACAGTCTTCACTTACAACAAGTTATGAGTATTAACTTCCTCCATTGAAGCTCGCTTGCCTTCCTTGCTCCCTCTCTCCCTCCCTTTCCTCCCTCCCCCCCCTCCCTCCCTTCCCCCCCTCCCTCCCTCCCTTCCTCCCTCCCTCCCTCCCTCCCTCCCTCCCTCCTTCCTTCCTTCCTTCCTTCCTTCCTTCCTTCCTTCCTTCCTTCCTTCCTTCCTTCCTTCCTTCCTTCCTTCCTTCCTTCCTTCCTTTCTCTCTCTCTCTCTCTCTCTCTCTCTCTCTCTCTCTCTCTCTCTCTCTCTCTCTCTCTCTCTCATTTCTTTCCCTTGAGGTACTAAGGGCATACTCTTGGCTCTGAACTTGAGAATAACTCCTGGCAGGCTCAGAGGACTATGTGGAACAGCCAGAATCAAACCAGAAACAGCCTTATGCAAGGCAAATATTATCTCTTCCACAGTACTATCTCTTCCACCTCAAGGCTTTCTTAGGTATTAGGACAAGAGTCTCTCCAGCATCTCCTGCTCTCACCGTCTTGTCTTTTGCTTTGAAGTACCCTATAAGACTGTCATTTTATGCTTTTATTATCTTAAGAAAACTAATCATTGGTTCTATTGGAAATATTGCTTTAAAAATAAGAATCCATTTTTTGATGTACATGTTCTGATGTAAATGTCAATGTATCATTAACATTGGTATTTAGGACATTGCTTGTCCCTGGTTTGTTAGAAAGTTCATTACAAGGATGAGCAAATAAAAACATATTATGGTTATCCTGGTTCACAGGCATTTGGAACAGGATGATGGGTGGTAAATTGAGTCCTCCAGGTCACGATCATGATCACGAAATCCCGTTAATCATCAATTTCTTAAGCGGGCTCAGTAACTTCTCATTTTGTCCTTTCCCTGAGATCTTAGAAGTCTGTCTGGACTTGGCCCTCCAAATGATGTCGCACTGGGGGCTCTTTCAGGGTCAGGGGAATGAGATCCATCTTGTTACGGGATTTAGCATATGAATACACCATGGGAAGCTTGCAAGGCTGTCCCATGTGGGCAAAAAACTCCCAAAAGATTGCCAGTTTCTCCCAGAGAGAGAAGTAGGCTACAAGATATTGTAGATAACACTTAAGAGCGCTCCAAGTATTAATCTTATTTAGTTATCTTTTCTGAGTATACTATATAGCAAAAAGAATTCAATGTATAGTTTTATGGCCATACACTGAAACCAATGGTTACTCATTTCTTCAAAATACCAATATTTAGAACTTCTTTCAACATTGCTTTTTTAGTTATTGAATTGTCATGACTATTTAATAAACAACTTATTTAAACATGATATGATTAACTCCACACATTTTAAATGCACTTATTAAGTTCCATCCACTGTTTAAATGTTGGTTCATTTTATTACATGTATATATTACTTTTGGTAAAGGATATCCAAAATAAATATGATGTCACATATAAAGTTTTCTTCAAAAAGCAGTTTTATTAAGCTTTTACTATTAATTTTATTTAAATTTTAGTTGTTATTTGATTTAAATGTTATACCTCTGAAAATTTTATCATTGTCTGCTTTTTTATCTTTTATAGCCTAATGACGTAGATTTTTAATTCTGCCAGGCTTCATTTTCATCTAAATCTTCAAACCAAACTTTTAACATGATAATATTATTTCTTGACTCAAAGATATATATTTGATTTTTTCACTTTTTAATTAATTTAATAATTAAGTAATTGATTAAATAATTTTAATTTTTTCATCATTGTCTCTGCAAATTTTTATTATTGCCTCTAAAACTATTACCATGGCTTCTTTAAATTTGAGTAGACTTTATTTACAGATACATTTATTTTTGAATCATCTGAAAACATCCATGTTTGCACATAAAAATTGTAGTGACTATTAATGGGTATAACGTGGAGAACCGGGGGCTGGAGTAAGAGTAATGCAGATAAGGTGTTTTTTTTTTTTGCAGCACTCAACTGACCAGGGTTCAATCCTTGACATCCTATATTGTGCCCTGAATACTGTCAGGAGTGATTCTTGAGTGTAGAACCAGGAGTGAACCCTGAATATCCTCAGCTGGGGCCCAAGAACAAAAAAAAAAAAAGATGGAGAATTTCTTGTAGCATATTAATGGGATATTTTAAAATTCACCTCTGTGAGCTTGAAAGATAGGATAGCAGGAAGGTGCTTGTCTTGTATGCACCCAACCTGGGTTCAATCTCCTATACTACATTTGGCCCCTTCAGCCCGCTAGGAATATCTCTGAGCACAGAGCCAGGAGTAAGACCTGATTATTACCAAAGGTGTCCCTTATCCTCTGCAAGAAACAATAGAAAATATTTGAAAGTAATTTATATCTATAACCATGAACCTAGTGTTGTAAGTGTTAAATTCTGCCAGGCCTTCATTTTTATCTAAATTTTCAAACTAAGCTTTTAACATGATAATCTTATTTCTTGACTCATAGTTATATATGTGATTTTTTTCAATTTTTCACTAATTCTATTGCAAAAATTTAGGTGTGTGTGTGTGGTGTGTGTGTGTGTGTGTGTTTCAGATGCCCTGACCTAATCTCCTCTTCCTTTCCATATGCTTTTCTAATACAATGTAAATCACTCTAAAAAGGATAAAATAATTCGGGGTAAAGTGAAGTAAATCTTAGCATTGACTCAGCAGCCCGGATGGCTGTATTTTATTAACCCTTCCCACAAAAAATAAACCCAAAAGATAAGTAATTATGCTCTAAACTTATACAATTTTAAGTAAGTGCTCATAATACAGAAATCATAGGAGCACTTACTCATCCCAACTACATGATATAGTCAAAAATGTATGATTTGATACAATTATTATATAAAAATTGAACTTTACCTTGAAAATGTCCTCAATTTGCTTTAGGACTTCAAAAGACTTGAACAGCATTTGTGAAATCATGAAAGGAAAATTATCTGAAGTAAACTGGAAAGTTTTAACAACATATGTGGATAAGTTTAGTTGGAAACAAAGAAATTTCATCAGGTGGCCGGAAAAATGTTTGACATGCTTGGTCTTTCTTTATCCTACTGGGCTTAATTTGTGGGATTCTGAGTTCTGAGTGATATAGTGTGTTTAGTTGATTTTCCTGCACACAGTCAAACTGGATATCTGCCAAGCAGCAAAGGGTGATCCGTAGGTGCAGAGCTAAATCCTGAGCACCTGTCCTGTAACTGCCCAAATCAAACAATCAAAACTTATTTTACTGTTCTCATGGAAGTATCACCTGAGCAAATGCAAACTGTGTCCACTTTTTTATTGTTCACTCATATATTGTTTTCCTTGAAACAGATTTCCATTTTGAAATCAACAATGTTCAGGGCATGAGAAAATACAGAGATTAAAGTACTTGATTTACAAGAAGTAGACCCAGCTTAGATCCTCAGCACCAGTGTGGTCCTCTGAGTTGCCCTTGACTTCAGAGCCAGGAGAAAATCCTAAGCACAGCTGGGTGTGGCCCCAAAACAAAGTAAATAAAAAAATTTAAAAATCAGCAAAGATTACAGTTGCTGTCTATAAATAGATATACAGATAATAGTGGTGATCTGTATTGTATTCACGTTTTGTGATCCAAGTTAATTTTAAAAGTGTATCAGTAATCCCATACATTTGCAACATTAAATGACTGAAACTTAAATATTTTATTTTAATGTTTGCATTGACATTCTTTCTAGTGAATAGAGATTTAGTGCTGAAGTTGTTTGTATGCCAGTAAAACTCTAATTCGGTACTGGAGCGATAGGACAGCAGGTAGGGCATTTGCCTTGCATGCGACCAATGCAGGTTTTATTCCTGGCCGGATGTGACCCCCCAAAAAACAAAACAAAACCCTCTAATTCTACTATTTTTTGTACTGGAATACAAGATATTTGTTATCAATAAAAATTCTTACAGATTGTAATTAGGATATGCTATAGTTTTTGCTCTCTTCCTTGTCCTATCTTATTTTTTTTGTCTCAAGTACCAATATAGCCTACTAATGAATGTATTCAAAAGTAAAATTCTACAAGCTAGAGATTATATTTTTTATATTCTCTTTGTATGTAGAAGGTCAAAGTTGATCTTACAGTATATTTAGGATGTCTGGAAGGTGTATTCATTGCTTCAGGACTAAAAAGGTATAAGAACTATATACTGGTTACATCATACATTCAATCTCAGACAATTAATACAGGAATCAAACTCACAGCTTTTAGTCTGTGTATACTTATTTTTAGTTTTCTATTTCAAAAGATGATTAGAGAATTAGTGATGTCAGTTAATTTCATCAGACAAAACTACACTCCATCCATTCCTCAACATTTTTGGTGAAACCAACTTATTGCTTTGCTTCTTCACTACACTAGTTTCTGAGATATATGAAACTTTAATTAATATATATGAAATATGATAAATTAAACAAGCCCTGTTTTGCTGAATTGAAAACAATCACCTATGAGATACTTCTAGTGTATCATTTTAGATATCAATTTCTATTTTCATGGGGTTATAGGAAACTATGTTTAACCATCATTGCTTTGAGCCAGATTTAAATTATTCTAATATGTAGACCTCACAAATAAGCATAAATACTTCATCCCCTGGCATAGAAAATTCTTATTTTTACTGCTTATATTTGACTAAAAATTAAAAGAAAAATAATTGTAAAGCCCACTCTTTTCTTTACTTCCACATTCTGCTCTCTCTTTCTCACTCAATCTCAGCTGAGCGTCTATTATATTACATAAAACAGACCTATAGTGTTGTACTGATCAAAGATAATAATTCTCATATGCTTCTTGTTTATTATTAGAATTTTTTTAGTTTATAGACTAAAAATATTTTTTGTGAATTCACTCAGCTTTTTAAAGTATATGCTGCCCTATTATGACCATGACCAACCAATATACCTTTACTATAATTCACTAGGCTCCTTCTCTGACTCGGTATATCTTCCCTTTTCCCTGTACTAAGATCTACTTTAATTTTGCTTCATTTTTCTCCTTACTTAATTTCTCTTTATCTGTAGCACTGTCCTCCTGTTGTTCATTGATTTGCTCGAGCGGGCATCAGTAATGTCTCCATTGAGACTTGTTACTCTTTTTGGCATATCAAATACTACATGGGCAGCTTGCCAGGCTTTGCTGTGCGGTCTGAATATTCTTTGTAGCTTGCTGGGCTCTCTGAGAGGGAATTTCTCTATATACTATATATAAATGCAATCTTCTAATAATGCTCTTTTTCCTTCAAATTTTACTTAGAAATCGAACCCAAGTTGGCTGCATGCAAGGCAAATGCCCTGCCCGCTGCACTATCTCTCCAGCCCTGTATATAGTATGCCTATATATTAATTTTACCTACATTGGCACTTGGATATTTTCCATTCATCAGATATTATAAATAGCACTGGGCTGGAGTGATAGCACAGCGGGTATGGCGTTTTCCTTTTACGTGGTTGACCCAAATTTGATTCCTCCGCTCCTCTCTGAGAGCCCGGCAAGCTACCAAGAGTATCTCGCCCGCACGGCAGAGCTTGGCAAGCTACCTGTGGTGTTTTCAATTTGCCGAAAACAGTAATAAGTCTCACATGGAGATGTTACTGGTGCCCACTCGAGCAAATCGATGAGCAATGGGATGACAGTGATACAGTGATAAATAGCACTTTAATAAATGTCTCTTCAAGTCAGTATTCTTGTGTTCTTTTGATAGATACCTGAGTATAACTGCTAGATCACATAATATTGGTATTTTGCATTTCTTTTCAATTTCTTTTGATTTTTTAAGACATAAAGGTACTTGTACATATAAGTGTAATTTTAACTTAATAAGGAATCAAGGATTTTTTTTTTTGCTTTGTGGTTCACACATGGCAATGCACAGGGATTACTCCTATCTCTACACTCAGGAATTACTCCTGGCAATGCCCAGGGGACCATATGGGGTGCTGGGAATCAAACCTGGATTGGCCATGTGCAAGGTAAATGCCATACACGCTGTGCTAACCCCAATAAAGAATATTTTGAAGTTAGACTTTATACATATAAAGTGAGATTTCAGAAAGGACAAGAACATTGTGCAATGACTACTTTACATAGGTATATATGGAAAAAACCATTTTCTAATATATGAAATATGAGAAAGCAGAACTTTGTGGAAAAAATATGGCCACTGATGTAAATGAAATATCTCAGATGCCTCCTAGGCCTTCTCACATCTAGAGACACACCAAAGTCAATATATATATGACAGTCAATTTCCTAGATTCTGTGACATAAATAGCAATTAGAATAAGAGGACAGAGGAAGAGAACCACTAGAAAACTTCTGAAGTGCCAAAGGCAGCTAAATCTACATAAAGAAAAAAGGTGTGTATGTGTGTTTGTGTGTGTGTTTCTGTGTATGTGAAAATGTATACCCATACATTCAGAAAATGGGGGACTGGAGAGATAGCACAGTGGGTAGGGCATTTGCCTTGCACTCGGCCAACCTGGGTTCAAATCCCAGCATCCCATATGGTCCCCTGAGCACAGCCAGGGGTAATTCCTGAGTACAGAGCCAGTAGTAACCCCTGTGCGTTGCCAGGTGTGACCCAAAAAGCAAAAAAAAAAAAAAAAAAAAATGAACTATAACTGAGATCTAAGGAAAAGAAAATGAAGTTTTACCTTTTAAAATACAAGGTTGAAACTGGAGGAACAATTCTAAGTGAATTTTAGAAAGAGAAACATAAAATACTAGATAATGTTACTTTTATGTGGAATAAAGAGAGGCTAATTTGAAAAGAGACAAATTCAAATGAAAACAAAATTTTCAACTGTATTCCCAAAACTAACATTCTATAGAGGTGGGGAAGAGGTAAAGGATTGTGAAGGGGTCCATTGCATTTTGGAAAAGGCATGTTGGTGATATGCTTGTAAGTATGATTGCATTTAGAAGAGGTGTAATCTGAAAACCAGTTTTCTAAATCAATGTTCTCTCAATTGAAAACACACACACACACACACACACACACACACACACAAAGAATATGACAAGGGAAACTTTTGCTTTGGGGAGGCTCATAGTAAAGACTGGTCTGGAGATACCTGGCTCCTTCTCTAATGGACCCTGAAGTCCTGAGGATGGGGTACATGCTCTAAGAAGGTGCTGGTGCTAGAATGCATTAGTTCTTAAAAGGACAGCTGAAACTCTCTAGCATATTTGATGCGGTTTTTTTGGCAAGCAAAATAAACTGAACAAGAAAGAGAATATATTCTAAGAAGAAAGAGAACATAAAGTTTTCTAAACCAAAAAGGTCAAATAAACCAAGGTGAGACAAATAGCTTTTCGTTTTAGCTGGTAAGATATCACTGTCACTGTATACTGTTATCCCCTTGCTCATAACTTTGCTCGAGCAGGCACCAGTAATGTCTCCATCATGAGACTTGTTGTTAATGTTTTTGGCAAATCGAATACTCCACGGGTAGCTTGCTAGGTTCTGCCATGTGGGCGGGATACTTTCTGTAGATTTTCCATTCCTCTACAAGAGGAATGGAGAAATCAAATCCAGGTCGGTTGCATGCAAGGTGAACGCCCTACCCACTGCGCTATCGCTCCAGCCCATGGTAAGATATGAAAACATTTTTTTAAGGATATTTCAGGCACATTCAGTTTTCCCTGTTCACAGAAAATGACTTTGAAAACCTTATGGAAAAAAATTTAGAAACACTGATTATTTTAATGTCGATTTTTTTTAATGTAGATTCTTTATCTGGTGGCTTTGTAAAAACTATAAATATACTATTTGGGAGCTGACATAGTTAACAATTTAATGAGATTTAAATTTGAATAGATAATTATATAAAAAAGTGTAGATTCTCTGGCTATTTATCTTTTTAAAAACCATTTGACAGTTAATGGCATCAAGAGCATTTAAAATCATTCAAATATGTAAGATAAAATGATATAACATTAAATGTGACAATCATGATTTCTTTCTATATATGTGTTAGTGTACTAGCTTTTGAAAAGAAGAAAATGCTGAGATATATGAGCTTTTTGGATATTTTTTATTAGTCTTCTCAAATATTAATTTGTCTATAAAACATTCCCTTTATCGAATCTCCTCAATCACATAAATCTCTGTCTTTGTACTCACATCAGAACTTGGGAACAGTTTTTTGAGTATAAATTTTGACAATACTCTAAATGATCGTGCCTTTTAACTAGGTATTACGCCTTACATTTAATTCTTTTCTGTCACCAGTGCCAAGTTATATAAGCAGCTTGAAGCTTGCTTAAATATTCCTGAAATTTACTTCGTGGAGAATACAAATTATAGAACTAGAAGTTATCTTGTATTCTTTAAGCATAACACTCATTTTCTAGTGAAAATACTGACAAACATTTTTACATATTTAAAAAATTAATTCTCATCAAGTAATGATTTTAAACAATATAGTTTTACTTGGAAATATATGTGTGAAAATATAAATAGTTGTTTGATTGCTGCATTTTATCTCTCAAAGCAAAAAGATGACCAACATAATTCTTTCATAAGAGCATAAAATAATATGCTAGAAATTTGAAGTGTCTGCAAAATCAAAGCATACTTTAAGATGAGATGTATACATGTGTAATAGCGTTACTAATCTCAATATGCTGGTCTTCATGAAATATGTGGAGTATTTTGAAAATATATTTCACTATATGAATGCATTATATACATATGGTTCTTTTTAAATCAATAGCAAACATTTTGGCCTGAGATGAAGAACAATTCATATAATAATATGAAAGGACATAGGCTTTATGTACAACTATGTAAATAAAATGTTCATGTTCTCTAACTGCTATCCTATTATTGGAATATGATTTCTCAGAATCAAATTAAACAGCACTCATTTGAATAACTCCTTTATCTTCCTTCTATATAGAATGGAAGATTTTCACTTATGGTAAGCTATTTTGTAATGTCAATGATATATACGCATTTATGAAATGAGTTTACATTTATATATGATCAGAGGTAATTCATCTCTCTCTCTAGAAATTTAGTTATAAAATCACATAATCTAAAGATTACAGAAAACATATTTACCTTCCACTGATAAAAATTTGAAATTGCATAATAATATTTTCAACAAATGTCCAATTCTTTTTTTTTTCTTTTTGGGTCACATCTGGCGACACACAGGGGTTATTCCTGGCTCTGCACTCAGGAATTACCCTTGGCGTGCTCAGGGGACCATATGGGATGCTGGGAATCGAACCCGGGTCGGCTACGTGCAAGGCAAACGCCCTACCCGCTGTGCTATCACTCTAGCCCCAAATGTCCAATTCTTATTTAAATAAATGCTAGGGAATTTTTAGTGGTAGGGTCTAATTTCTTTGAAGTTAACAAAAAAAGATGTTTAAAGCAATCAAATGAAACTTGTCTACAATATATTTTCTTTGTTTCAACTTCTTAGTTATACTGGAAAAACTAAAGTATTTCTTTCAAAACCTGAGGATAGTTACCATGTAACCCTAAATTTCTACTTCTATAAGAAATATCATATTTTTCAGATGTCTCTGTAAATTACTGCCTAGGTTTATTTTAATATCCTCTCTGCTATTTTTAAATTTTGTTTGTAACCCAGTTGAAATGTAAGCTTCAGAATTGAATAACAATAAACAAAAGTACTCTAACTAGCTGAGAAATTATTGTAACTTGTTTGAGGCATCTACTTATTTAGCAACTGTTTGTAGAACACATTTACATGAGAAGCAATTTGCAGTTGTCAGGAAAGTCAGTAATGTTGCCATATGGTGCTTATTGCCTATAGTTGATATTTAGGGATTTTATTTATCTCACCCAGACTGTATAGTGGTTTTGTGAACGAATCTTACCCACCCAATTGTGCATATATAGTCCCAACATGATTCCATGTTCTGTTGGTAGCTTAAAACTGGCACTGAAAAGAAAATGTACACTATGGAAACTATTGATTGCCACAAATATTTTTGAAGGTGTTTTTTTTTTTTTGTGAGGGGGGATGTTAAGCTGGTTATTTAGCGTATGATAGGATATACTTGTTTTATTATGTTCTGTATAGCATTCTTCCCTCTAACATTTGTATCATTTTGGCCAATAAGTTTTGCTCTTATTGGTATTACTGATTAGACTAGTGGCAAATATAAAACAGAGTCACTGGCAAAAATAAGAGTCTATTCTGTGTTATTTGAATATAAAGTTTATTTGGTTATTTTGATTCTATCTGCCTTTTAAGTAAGACAATAATAATTTTAGTTGATTACTTTAAAGCAATGAAACACTGTTGAAGATATGCTAGAGGTACTTTATCCCTAGCTTTTAAAGCACAATCACCATGAACAGTGGGACATATGGTGGATATATGGTTATTAAATTAATAAATTGCTAAAGTTAATAATTTTGCTCTCAATATATATATACAATATTCACAACAATTGCTGTCTTAATTGTTTAATGTTAATTAGGTTAATGTTTGTTTAATCTTTCTTTAATGTTCATTAAATACTGAATACTAGACATTCTTTAATGTCTACTAAATGCTGAATACTAAAATCATCCAAATATCACTGGAAGAAAACTGCTGATTGAGGAAGGTATTGACACCGGGGCACATGCATATACAGGTTAGTCTTCATAATTCAGTAGAAGGCATATCATATTATAAGAAGATCCAAAATATTCATAAGACTTTAACTGATATTAATAATATTTTAATACCATATGGAAAGATATTAATTAATTTAAGCATTCAAAAGAAATACTGTAAATTATATCACAGTTGCAAAACATCACCAAAAAAAGAGGAATAGTGTTCCACATAATCGGCTACTAAAATAGGGTTTCAAGTTTATGGACCATTTACCAGATGCTCTATAAAGATAAATATCTGCAGCCTTTACTGGACTAATACCTGTGACACATAATTATATCTGCAAAATAAAGGAGGAAAATAGCTGACTAAATGGAAAGCACTTTTCTATAAATACAGATACAGGAAATGCTTCTGAAATTGCTCTCGAGGTAGTATTCATTGGTTTGTTCTGTTACACTTGCTGAAATTTAATTTATATAGATGATTTCCCTAGATTGTTTGGCAAAAGAAACCATTAATAGAAATTTATTGTGGTAGCTAATGAGAATTTTCAAAAATTGTTGACAAAAAACACTAAAATAAAAATTTATGCTTGGTTTTTATAAAAGACTAATAGTTCAAGAAGTTAAAAAAAAGAATGGAGGTGGAAATACAGAAAATGCATGGTCAGTATTTATAAAACAGCCACTCCCCCTCAATTCTATTTTCAGGGAAAGTAAATTTACATATATATATATATAAAAGTCATAAAACTTTTTAAAAAAATTCTTCCAAAAATTTAACCAATACATTGAAATAATGTCTAAAATGTCCAATGTATATTTTCCTATTTAGGATAGCTTGGAAAATTTTATTAACATTTATACTGCCGTATTTCCATTATTACTGATTCATCATATTAGTACTTATACTTCTGGCTTACTTAAATGTTATCACATTATAATAGCTCATGGACTAAAGAAGATTTTCATCAGTCTAGTTGCTATCATATCTTGTCACTGTAGTTTATGTAGATACATCTTACATTGATACATATTTTGCAGGCCAGATACATCTTACATTGATACATATGTGTAAAATTACTTCTCTCTTACTATAATGAAAAAAAATAATTGTTGGGGTGTTTGGCCACAGCCATAAATTCTCAGGGCTTTCTCCAGACTTTATATTCAGGAGTCCCCTGGCAGTGCCTAGAGACCATACAATCTGACTGGGATCAGAGATTGAACCCCTACAATAAACTTTCTTTTTTTGTTAAAATATGCTATTTATTTACCTCAGGGTAAATTGCCTCTATTTAGCATTCTTCTTTCCTAATAAAAGTGGTAGGTAATATATTATAAACTGATGCATTGCTGTAGAGTTTTTTTCTCCAGAAAGGCATAATGAAAATACTCCTCTATCAATGTATGTTCTATGTCCAAAAGTAAATGTTTATTCAAAATCTGCACTCATTCCCTGTAACACAAAGTTCTATTAAAACAACCTTTCAAATTTTCCACATAGCTTTTCATGTAGAGTTATTATTGTAGGGTCCTTTATAATATGGTCTTTTCTCCAGCTCAAAAAAATTATGCAAGGCAAGAAATAAGTTTCAGAGCAACAGAACTTGATATGCTCAAAAATTGGAGAGGATGATTTATCACCTGTAAAATAGCCCATCCCCTAAAAGGATTTGGTGCTCTTTTTTTCTTGGTTACAGGGCCAGAAGGTGGGGAGGATCTAAATTGCCACTTGATTGCCTGTTTCATTAGAATCTTAAGTCCCCACCTCAAGGAATAGATTTTTGTATAGAAACAAAGCCAAAGTTTCTTTATTTTGTCAAACTAGCTGCCAGACTGATCACATCTACTCTCTTCCTGAGTGATCTATATCACCTGCAAGGGTGAGGCTTGTATAAATTCTTTAAGACTTTATAAAACTCAATGTGATTTAGGCAAGTAGACAGGGAAGAACCCTCAAGGCAATGGAATTCCTAAAGTGTAAGAAAACCAACAGCCTCAGACTGCTGCAAAGAGCCCACCTCCTGATCTCAGGTCTGAGAAGGCTTTTCCCCTGGTGTCAGCATCAGACTGGGAAAAAAACTGGAAACCCCTGTGAGAGAAGCTCCAGTAGGAAGAAAGGGCAGGGAAGGAATTTCAAAGTAGGCCATAAACTATTCCCAAATCAACATATCCTGGCAACTGCCCTAACAATGGACTTTGACCTAGGTAGAAGCCCCTTGTCAGGGCAGGTTGGAGAAACTCTATAAACTCCACCTTGAACAAAGGAAGGGCCCACACTTGTTTTCCAAGCCCATGTTCTGCTTGTCCCCACATGCCCTGGCACATGCAGTGCCCCCTTCTCCCCTTTTGAGATATGTACTTTCATGCTTTCATGTCGAATACTGGGATGTGTGTCGGGCCTCTCTGAGTCTCTGGAGAAATTCGAGTCCTTTACTCTGTTATTTTCCCTTTCTCCTTCCCCTTTCTAAAAACCTCCAAATAAAATCTGTTTTTACTTCACTGCTGAAATTCCTTTCTGTGAGGGAAGACAAGAATCCCAAAACCCAGGGTAAGACCTAGGATTGACTTTCCTTTCCTGCAAAGTGCAAATCCTTGCTCCAACCCGAGTCTGTGGGTCTCCAAGAAATTGGATGATGGTGATCAACTTCCATACCTAGAAGACCAACCAGGTATGGCTTGACATGTAACTGGTGGGGCTGGCGGGTCTCTGGCCCCTGCCATGCAGGGTCTAATTGCAGACTTTATTAGGCCTAGTCTTCCCAGCTCTGCTCCTGGGTGGCAGAGGCGGATCAGGCAGAACTGACCATCTCTTTCTTCTCTGCCTCACATAAGCCAGCCGTGAGGACACACTGACTTCAAATGCACAGGAAATAGTTTATACATGTAGAGATTGGGGTTGTCCTATAATAAAATAAGATATTAGAACAGCCACAAACCTCAAGAATGAGAGTATCGGGGCCGGAGCGATAGCACAGCGGGTAGGGCGTTTGCCTTGCACGCGGCCGACCTGGGTCCGATCCCCGGCATATCATATGGTCCCCCAAGCACCGCCAGGAGTAATTCCTGAGTGAAAAGCCAGGAGTAACCCCTGTGCATTGCTGGGTGTGACCCAAAGAAGCAAAAAAAAAAAAGAGAGTATCATAAAAGCACTGTAGCAGTGTTGTAGCACTGTCGTCCTTTTATTCATCGATTTGCTCGAGTGGGCACCAGTAATGTCTCCATTGTGAGACGTGTTGCTTTTTTTGGCATATCGAATATGCCACGGGTAGTTTGCCAGGTTCTGCCATGTGGGCGGGACACTCAGTAGCTTGCCAGGCTCTCAGAGAGGGACGTAGGAATCAAACCCCAGTCAGACTTGTGCAAGGCAAATGCCCTATCCACTATGCTATTGCTTCAAGCCCATCATCAAAGCACATCTCAAAATTGTGGATTAGTATCAGACAGATACACATCAATTATGTTAATTTAGATAAATGATAAAGTTATTTTGTTCTTCTGTTCAATTCGCTTAGATATTTTTTATGAAATTCATGACTACTGAGCATTACCATTATATATACTACATTGTTTTCTAAGCATTCAATCTTTATGGTCTATTTTAAAATACTTTGGATGACAAATTTCTGGAGCCAGAAAGATGGTATAAAAGGTAAAGTACTTATGTACTTACATTGAGTTCAGTAAACTTGAGTTCATTGCAGGTCACCGAGCTATGAACATCTCCTGGATACCACTGGGTATAGTTATCAAATAAAACCAAAACTATATTCCCTACATGCTTTTCTTTATTTTCTCAGATTCTCCTAACATTTTATCAATCTGTTTTCTGACAATTCCATTTTTTATTTAGTATAACCGTGACCTTTACTTGCCTCCACATTATTTGCATTTAAGAAAATCTGGGAATGGAAAAATAGCTCAAAAGACTAGATCCAGAGCTAACCCAGAGTACTGTAGTGAGAGTAGCCCCAGGACATCACCAGGTGTGACCCCAGGACAGAAAAAAAACACCCTAACAAACTAATTTGGAAGGAAAAGTTTGTAACTTTATTTCATTTTCAACTAACATGAATCTGAATCATAAGCATTTTACAGAGAGACAATGATTATATATTCACTGACCTTCTGAATGTTTTCTTTCCCAAAGAAAGCTCCATAGGAATTAATTTTGTTTCCTGAGGGGAGGTCAACTACCAGTTCAGGAATTCTTAACTTCCTCAACAAGGTTAGCTATTGTCAGCAGTGAATAGTCAGAAAGGCCACAAAAACTAGTCCAGAATTACTTTTGTTTCAGACTTACCCCATCATCTTTAATTGCAAATCTCTACATTAAAATCTCTACCATCTAACAATTTTTTTCTGAGTTTTAGAGATTTAGAGTTTATGATTAAAATACATTTGTAACCAAATGTGTTTTGAAAAGGGGTTCCTTTAGGAATATTCATGTAAGTTAATAAAGACAACTGAGAGTTAGCTATTAAATTTTAGCTTAAAATAGAAGGCAATGTATAATAAAGAAGGTAAAAAGTTAGCCCAACTTTTTGTATACAGAGCATTGTAATGGTAAATGTTTCTTTATGTTCACTCAGACTTCTCTGTGTTTTTTTTTTTCCCTCTACCTAACAGAATAACACTTCTCTGAATGTCCAAAACATTCCCTATATATAGCTCAGGTATCAACCTACATAGTAAGCATTATTTTTTTTCTTTTGGCTATGTCATACAATTCTTATATTACATTATGATTGACAACTCTCAAAACACAGAAAACACCTCTCCATTGTTTTCCAGCTATTTACTCTTTGACATAACCTCATGCTTACTTGGTGCCAGCCTAAGGCACAATTCTTTTTTTTTTTTTTGCTTTTTTTTTTTTGAGGGGTCACACCCGGAGATGCACAAGGGTTACTCCTGGCTCTGTACTCAGGAATGACTCCTGGCGGTGCTCAGGGGACCATATGGGATGCTGGGAATTGAACCTTGGTCGGCCGTGTGCAAGGCAAACGCCCTACCGGCTGTGCTATTGCTCCAGCTCCTAAGGCACAATTCTTATTGTATTTTTGCCCTCCTCTCCCAATTATATATTGATCTTATCAGCAATTTCATTTAGAGATGCTGTTCTCACAGCTCTTCACTGTTTTATTAATTTGAGAAGAAATACATATTTCTATGCTTTATAGCTAAACTTATTGCCTTTTTTAGACCTTTACATTGGTACCTTACATATATGTGCCAATATAGTATTTTCTCATACTTGTTGTAAGTTTTGGTTTGGTTTATAGTTGGTGGTTAACTACAGCAATTTTATCAACTAAAAAGGTGAAAAATTTTAAAATGCTCTATGTTTAAGTTCTTTAAGATTTTTTTTAACTACCTGAATCCATAAAAGATATTTATGGTGATGAAATGATCTTGTTGATCAAACAGATGATTTCGAATTTTGAAAATACTCTGTCTCATGCACTGACCCATAATAAGTCTATGCGCTAGCAGATATTCCACTTGTTCTGTATTCAAAGTCTTGGCAATGTGATTTTTACAGCTTCTCTGACCAATTTTATAATATGTACACACATATATTTGTATTTATATATATATATATATTCACTATTTTTTTACTTGTGACCTAAATTGTTAGTCATGGCAAATAAAACAGATTCCAAATCTGAAAAAAGGAATTTTGAGGTGAGGTCTTGCAAATTTCTAATCTATCTTGTCTTCTGACATATACAATATATGAACATATATACACATGCATATATGTCATGTGTATATGCTATATGTTTATATATTTATATGTGTAGCCAACGTCAGCCAGCAAATCTTTCCAGGTGTAATGAACATAAAGTTATCAGTTCTAAATTGGCATTTCCAAATATGACTTTTTCCCTGTAAATTACACTATTTCTTATTTATTCTACCAATTATTATTTTACATGAAACATGGAAAATACTGTTGATACAGGTGTGATAGAAGCGGTGGCAGTGGGTCTCTGTATTTGTTGGTGACTCCCAGGTTCTTTAATATTTTCAAGAATGAAAATAGTGAACAGTAAAGATGCTTAGTCTCAGAGTTGGAGAGTTTATTGGAAAGTTGATGAGAGAAGAAAAGAAGCTTTCCCAAGGAGGGAGTAAATCAGTATAAGACTAACTAAGTGTAGGGCATTTTAGTAAGTCATTTTCAAGGCCCTTTGCATTAATCAGCAATTATTACTGAGACTGTGGGGAATCTAAAGGGGGGTCTGGGTGGTTTGAGTCCTTCTGGCCCTACCCCTCAGGTGTTGTCCATTTTCCTAGTCTCCCTTTGAGCCTAAGCTGTGGGGGAGAATTTTATGATGAATGATCATTAACTACTGTTTATCAGAAAAGAAGTCCAGGAATTTGCAGAGTCAAAATGTAGGAAGGGCCAGCCAAAAGTGCAGCTGCTCACTGCAGCTGGCAAGGGTAAACTGAGGCCTCTTCTTTCACTGTTGATTATAAGAAATGAGAAAATAATAAATTTTACAAATCTTTCTTTCTCTATTTACTTTAAATTCATTAGAGTGAAACTCTAATAGAAATTTAAATGGTGTTTATAGTATTTTTTTATCATTTTTAATCACCTCAGGAAATTTTAAGCTAATTGAAGTTCACTATTTTTAATAGAAGAGATGAATAGAAAATATCTAACATGACAATGTGGCATTCTGAGACTGAACATTTCCATTAAGTTTAACAACACTTCATAAATTATCACTTTAACATATATAATTACTTATAATGTATAGTATATTAAACCCATGTTCATTTTATTTATAATTGATTGATCAATAATATGTCTAAAACCTTTCTTGAAGTACTCATGCACTGTATTATCCATTCAAGTATTCTTTGTATAAGTCATTTAATTGGGTTGGTACCAATTAAAATGAATTCATATCACTCTACTGAAAATAATTGAAACTTAGAAATAAATACTTTCCCTTGTATTGCTATCATTGAAAATAGTATTAAAGAATTATATTTAAATTTTTACTCATAAAATTTCCATCATAATGTATAAAGTAAAAATGAAGAGTTTTTTTGGCTATGTTGAGACTGAGCTATTTTTTTCTTTTTTTCTTTTTTCTTTTATTTATTTATTTATTTATTTATTTATTTATTTATTTATTTATTTTTATTAGTGAATCACCATGAGTTACAGTTACAAACTTATGAACTGTCATGTTGCATTTTGTTTATATCCCTCCACCAGTGCCCAATCACCTCCACCAATGTTCCCAGTATCCCTACCACCCTACCACCCCATCCCTCCCATCCTCCCACCCCATCCCTCCCACCCCACCCCACCTCTGTGGCAGGGCATTCCCTTTTGTTCTCTCTCTCCTTTTGGGTGTTGTGGTTCGCAACAGAGGCACTGCATGGCCATCGTGTTTGGTCTATATTCCACTTTCAGCGCACATCTCCCACACCATGTGGGTCCTCAAACCACACTTTATCTGGTGTTCCCTTCTCTACGCGAGCTGCCCCTTCCTCCAGCGTGTGGGGCCAGTTTCCAAGCCTTGGAGGCAACCTCCTGGTACTTATCTCTACTATTCTTGGGTGTTAGTCTCCTACTCTGTTATTTTATATTCCACAGATGAGTACAATCTTTCTATGTCTGTATCTCTCTTTCTGACTCATTTCACTTAGAATGATATTTTTCCATGTTGATCCACTTATATGCAAAAGTCATGACTTCATCTTTTCTAACAGCTGCGTAGTATTTCATTGTGTAGATGTACCAAAGTTTCTTTAACCAGTCATCTGTTCTCAGGCACTCTGGTTTTTTTCCAGATTCTGGCTATTGTAATCAGTTCTGCAATGAAAATTTCAGTGCAGATGAGACTGATAGCTTATTTAACTACTATGCACCCTCCAAATTTCTCTCTTTTGATAACTGGAAAGGTATTTAATCATCAAGAGCTTCCAAATTATTCTCTCCTTGTATCCTCAAGGTCACCAGGAATTAATTAAAAGGTTACATTTTCTTTTTTTTCAAATGTACATAAGCTGATTTAGTTTGTAATTCTAAGAATATAGTAGACTTTTGAATAACCTACTACAAAATCCCTTTTAATAGAAAAAATAATTTTAATACATTGAAAAGATTTTAAGAGAACTCATAAAACTACTAAAATTAAATTAAAATATATAGAGAGAAGTGAAATATAGAATAGTCTTAGAAAAGATTGAGAGAAGAACCGAACTACTTGGGGGTCCTGAGAAATAATAGTGTGTAGGATGTTTGTCTTGTACACAGACAAATGAGCTTTTGGCTGGTTAATCTCAGCATCACATATAAATACATACTCACATATAAAACACTCCTAAGTTTTTCAGGAGTGTTTACTGAATGTAACACCAGGAGCAACCCCTGAACGTACGAAGTGTAGCCTAAAAATCAATAAACAAAAATGAAAATAAAAAAACAGAATGTTTTGTTCAAAAAAATTTATATAATGCATTGAGTCATTATCAACCAAAGTGTACTGTGATCATTTAAGATTCAAGCTATAACACTAAATTAACCAAAACAATAATGGCAGGTTAACTCTGATTAGATAGTAGAAGTAGATAAAAATGCAATCATAAAACCTACTCAACCCAAAAGAGTACAGAAAAAAAGAAGGAATAATGACCCAAGATAGTATGGGGGAATGAAAAATAAATTAGAAATTGGTTGATTAAAAGCTAACTATAGCAATCATTACTTCAACTGTAGGTCATCTAAATAACCTAATTATAATAATAGACTGTCAAATTGATTAAAAGAACAAGGCTATCCTATTTTCTGCCTACAGCAAACTCACTTTAAATATTAACTGAAAATAGGATAAAAGTAATACACAAGTCTCCCAATTACTTTAAGTAATACAAAACTGGAGCCATAGTACAGGAACAGGAGTGATAGCCCAGTAGGTAGGGCATTTGCAAATGCCCTACCTACTGGGCTATTCACTCCTGTTCAATTCTCTGTCCCTCTCGGAGAGCCTGGCTAGCTACCGAGAGTATCCCACCCACATGGCAGAGCCTGGCAAGCTACCTGTACCGTATTCGATATGCCAAAAATAGTAACAACAAGTCTCACAATGGAGATGTTACTGGTGCCTGCTCGAGCAAATTGATGAGCAATAGGACAACAGAGCTACAGTGCTATAGGCAATAAAGGTAAGGAACTAAATATAGGCAAATATTATTACCAAAGGTTAACATTTTGCAATAATAAATATAAGTAAGATAAAATAGTTGTGTTAATTTAATGGGTAACTTCAAAATTTATGAAACAAGAACCTCAGTAGTGGGAAGAGAAACACAATGTATACAAGCATATTGTATGTGGAAAGCAGATACTAATACAAAACTTGAACATTACCCACCAAACTGCCCTGATCCTAAATTTGTTTTATTATGAAAATGATAATTGATAAGATTTGCAGATTCTTCCGTTTCTCCAGTTGTTGCCATTAACTAAGTTTGTTGCTACCTAACTCTAATTACTGGATCTGTACAACAATATTGCACAGCAGACAAGTGATAATTCTTGTTTCATCAAGTTAACTCAACCTTTATATAGATTGTTTAATATTTTAATGTACTACTTCATGCACAGGAGGTGGGAGGTGAGTAGACTGCAGAGGACAGGACAGGGATGTGATACAGTGGTCTGGGCAGCATCAGGGACAAAGCCTGGTCATCATTCATGGGTAAAAGGCCTAGACAAATGGGAAGGGACCCGGACCCTTTTGCCTTTATCTGTATAATAAGCTTTAACATTTTCATCTAACAAGTTTTGTATGCAAATTTACCATAAAATTCTTAAGAGCTCACCAGTGTAGGAAAATTCGCTTTCACACTATCAGTGCTATCATAGAAAATTTATCCTATAGACATTATAGGATACTGATTTTGTCTATAAAATAAAGCCATTAAGATGGTTTTATATATATTTGCTATTTTTATAGCATTCAACATAATTATATGTACAATATATACTTTATTCAAAATAAAATATTTGCACAGGCTCTCTAAATTAAAATACTCTTATTTTACAAATCTGTCTACATATTGCAATCTGCATATCATATGTGAGAAATTCACATATATATTGAGCATTACGTACTAAAGTGTTAACAGTGAGTTAAGATAAAATTTTATACTTTTGGAGTTATAATTTTCCATATTTGAAGTATATGTACGATACTATGGTAAAAACACAATTTATGTAAACATATACTTTAAATTATTGAGAAATTTTGTTACTTGAATATGGGATGGTTGCATTAAAACCAGTGAATTATAGAAACACAAATTCTATATTTTACATCAAAATCATCAGTGAAGTAACATATATTCATAGGTATTTCATGCATCTTAAATACTTGGCACAATTACACAAAAATAATTAACATTTGGACATAATATCTCCAGTAGTATGATGTGAAAGATCATAGGGCCAACGAGATTCCTTATTTTCCCAATGCTGTCTATTTCATCAAAATTTATTGTAGTTCATGCTAGTATTAGAACTAAATAATCACATTTCAGGCTGGAGCAATATCACAGTAGGTAGGGCGTTTTCCTTGCACGTGGCCAACCCGAGTTGGATTCCTGGTATCCCATATGGTCCCCTGAGCACCGCCAGGAGTAATTCCTGAGTGCATGAGCCAGGAGTAATCCCTGTGCATCACCGGGTGTGACCCAAAAAGCAAAATAAAATAAAATAAAATAAAAATAGAACTACATAATCACATTAAGAGGACACTGTACTTAGTGAATGCATTTTTATCTTTCAAAAAGCAGTTATTCAGAACGCATTTGATGCTACAGGTGCTGCCTTATGAATGTATCATTTACTCATTGGGCATTCAAGTGCTTAAAAAATAAAATCTCTCTAATTTGTGAGAAAAGCAAGGTATGTTGACAGCTTTATTATTTCTAGGGGGTGACTACTCTAGGAGTCTGCCTCATTCTAACATTGTAGCAATAATTGTATCAAAATCTAATGTCAAAATATTTTAAAAGTGATTTACAGAAGAACAAAGATGTCAGTTTTCTAGTCACTTATAAAATATATTCCCTAGTCCTACATCCTTCTAGATTTAAAGCCCAAAGTGTATCAGCAAAGTAAATGCATATGACTAAGAGTTTTCATCTCAATTGCAGTATGGAGTTCCATACTAAATATGGAGGCCACAAAGTTTGAAAATAAGGAACTGATATTTCATTATGTTTTTGATTTGTGACCCTATTATTGAACCTGATATAAAACATTTTTGTTAGAGAATTAGAATAAGTTTGGGAAGTAAAATTCTGTTAATTTACTTTTAATTTACTTTTATATGTAAAGGAGAATAAATCTACCAAACCTTTAGGACATTTCCACTCCTCATAAATAGAAAATTTGGTTCATTTGCAAGGCAAGTTTTCGTGACACATTTTCTGCCTTAATCCCCAGGTTTCATTTTAACCATCATTAGAGAATGGATTTCACATACTGATTTTACAAATGTTTGTAAACAATAGTTTACCTTTTAATGAGTGCAACTATATATATATACATATATATAGTAGACATCATTTTTACGTAGTATTATCACTAATAATATTTATGTGTAAACACCTATTTATACACATGAATACTTATGAAAAGCCCATGTGAACTTAAGCTTTCTTTACTCTGATGATTCAACAACCTCTGTCTGAGAGGTTGAGAAACATGCTGCTCTCTTAATAGTGATTAATTTTCTCACATCATTAAGCAAACAAGAAAATGTAGGAAATATATTATATGCTTTCCAGATTCTAATGCTTCTAAGATTTTTAATTTGTTCAGTGGAGTTTTGAATAATTAAGAATAGTGGAGTGATTTAGCTAAAGTATGATGAGAGATTTATGCCAAGCATTTTCTTATTGCTTATGCATAGCACACTTAGTATAAATAAAATTACTTGAAAATTTGTGTAAATATTGGAATATAATTTGTATTTAATGTTACATTTTGGGACTCTTAAAAATCAACAGTACATTTTAGCCCTCAACTAAAAATATTAATTTCCATTAACTTTCAACAGTAGTAAATAGAAAATGCATATCCCTTTATATTTTATCAACTCTGAATGAATATAAGTAAATTTCTCAAATTGATAATCTAGTAAGTCATTTCATACATCTAGAAGCATCCATGTAGACCTAAATTAATTACTTAAATTAGATGACAGCAAAATAATTTCTTAAAATTCTTCTTCTAACAAAAATTTAATATACATCAGTCAGGTGTTTAAGCATACATTCATATATGTTTTTTATTTGTTTGGGGGGCTATACCCAGTGGTACTCAGGTCCAACTCCTGAATCTCTGCTCAGGAATCAATCCGGGGTGGGCTGAGGAGACCATAGGGGATGCCAGAGATTTAATGTCAGTTACGTTTGGCTATATTTAGAAAGTTTATGTCTCAAATGTAATTAAATTCCAAAGTAATGACTAGATATTGTAACTTGCAATTCATGCATTTTTCAAATAAATATTAAACTCACTTATTTTCCTCCATATGAATAGACACCCTACATCTAATTGGCCTAATAACACAGAGCAAACTTGACCGAGATAGCTCAATATATTGCTTATGGCTGACTTTTACTAACTGGCTTACTCTTTTTCATTGTATACTTCAGTTTTTAGGAGACAAAGGAGACGGTGGTCTGATCACATTTGGAATTTGGGGACAACAGCAACATAGGTCAGGCAAAACCGTTGATTAAATATGATGTGGTTGATGTCATTTTGAAACTGGAACCGTTTTGGAACCGTCTTATTGTATGAAATTCTACTTCACGGAGCAGGGAGAAAGGGCTGTAAATTTTAATAATAGAACTCCTAGAATGGCCACCAACTGGGAGCTCTTTGGCCTATTGTGGCAATATGGGAAGATGCCATCCTTAACAACATTGATGAGGAATACTATCGACTGGCTCAGCAACTCCATGATTTTGCGAAGAACTCCAAGAGAGAGAAACCACAAAAAGATGCCTGTCTTTGGAAACTCTCCAGCTCATTTGCCAGTGTGGTTTGGCGCAAGCCTCAGGCAATCACAAGCTAATATCTGAGCTCACAAAGCTGTGCAGAAAACCGATAAAGACCTCAAAGAGAGAAGTGCATCAGTGTTGGCTGATGCAACAGTAGCTGGGAAAAGTATTTGCAATGCTCGCCTGTCCTTTGATAACTACAAGACCAAAATGATTGCCCTCCAATGTCCTGATATGATATCTTATCTTCCAGAAGGGCAATGGAGAAGGTATCCACAACTATCATATCTTCCAGAAGGGCAATGGAGAAGGTATCCACAACTTCTACTCGATCTTTTCAATAGCCACGACCACCTGTCTACATACCTAATTCTGCAGGTTATGGATATGTGCTTCCCAGCATTCTCCCTTATGAAATCTGACATGCCATTTTGTTGGTAAAGAAGAGTAAAGCACCCGGCCCAGACAAAGTCAGAGGCGAACACCTGAAGAATCTGCCACCATTACTCATCAATACACTGGCTCAGCTCTTCACACGCTACCTGTCTGAACACAAGGTTCAGTCATAATGGAAAACCAGTAGTACTTTCCTGTTGCACAAGAAGGGGGACACCCACGATATTGACAATTATCCCCCAATCTGCCTGTTGTCCGTCGTCTACAAGTTTTTCACTTGAGTTATCCTGAATATGATTAGCAGTACTCTAGATGAAGGACAACCATATTAGCAAGCCGGTTTCCGAAAAGGATTTAACACTATCGACCATATCCACACGGTGACCAAGCTAATTGAGGTTTCCCAAGAGAGTTCAAGATGCCACTTTGTCTAATGTCTATTCATTTAAAAAAGGCCTTTAATTCTGTTGAGACTGAATTGGTCATCAAAGCCCTTGCAAAACAGGACATTCAAACTCAGTATATCAGGATCCTCTGTGAGCTGTATTACGGATTCCCACCAGGATCTCACCATTCTACAAGAAGGTGACATCAACGTAAAGAGAGGGGTTCGGCAGGTTGATACCATTTCACCAAAACTCTTCAGTGCCACTCTCAAGAACATCATGTGACAAGTGGAATGGGAAGGAATAGACGTGAAGATAGACGGTCAGCAACTACATCACCTCCACTTTCCTCATGTCATTGTTCTTTTTTTTTTTCTTTTAAATTTCTTTTATTTTTTTTCCTTTTTTTTTTAAATTTATTTATTTTTAATTAGAGAATCACCGTGAGGGTACAGTTACAGATTTATACACTTTTGTGCTTATACTTCCCTCATACAAAGTTTGGAACCCATCCCTTCACCAGTGCCCATTCTCCACCACCCGTAAACCCAGTGTCCCTCCCACCCTCCCCAATCCCATCTCCCCCCCACCCCACCCTGCCACTGTGGCAAGGCATTCCCTTCTGTTTTCTCTCTCTAATTAGCTGTTGTGGTTTGCAATAAAGGTGTTGAGTGGCCGCTGTGCTCAGTCTCTAGCCCTCATTCAGCCCACAACTCCCTTCCCCCACATGGCCTTCGACTACAATGTAGTTGGTGATCCCTTCTCTGAGTTGACCTTTCCCCGGAACGTAAGGCCAGCCTCGAAGCCATGGAGTCAACCTCCTGGTACTTATTTCTACAGTTCTTGGGTGTTAGTCTCCCACTCTGTTATTCTATATACCATAGATGAGTGCAATCTTTCTATGTCTGTCTCTCTCTTTCTGACTCATTTCACTCAGCATGAAACTTTTCATGCCCATCCACTTGACTACAAAATTCTTGACCTCCTTTTTTCTAACAGCTGCATAGTATTCCATTGTATAGATGTACCAAAGTTTCCTCAACCAGTCATCCGTTCTGGGGCATTCGGGTTTTTTCCAGATTCTGGCTATTGTAAACAGTGCTGCGATGAACATACATGTGCAGATGTTGTTTCGATTGTACTTTTTTGCCTCTCTGGGATATATTCCCAGCAGTGGTATTGCTGGGTCAAATGGGAATTCAATATCTAATTTTTTGAGAGTCGTCCAAATTGTTTTCCAGAAGGGCTGAACCAGTCGGCATTCCCACCAGCAGTGAAGAAGGGTCCCTTTCTCCCCACATCCTCTCCAACAGCGGTTGCTTTTGTTCTTTTGGATGTGTGCTAGTCTCTGTGGTGTGAGGTGGTATCTCATGGTTGTTTTGATCTGCATCTCTCTGATGATTAGTGATGCAGAGCACTTTTTCATGTGCCTTTTGGCCATTCGTATTTCTTCCTTGGTAAAGTTTCTGTTCATTTCTTCGCCCCATTTTTTGATGGGGTTGGATGTTTTCTTCTTGTAGAGTTCAACCAGTGCTTTATATACCATTGATATCAACCCCTTATCTGATGGGTATTGTGTAAATATCCTTTCCCATTCTGTGGATAGTCTTTGTATTCTGGTCACTGTATCTCTTGCGGTGCAGAAGCTTTTTAGTTTAATGTAGTCCCATTTGTTGATCTCTGTTTTTACTAGATTGCTTAGTTCCGTGTCACCTTTGAAGATACCTTTATCTTCAATATCGTGGAGGGTTTCGCCGACCTTGTCTTCAATGTACCTTATGGTTTGTGGTCTAATGTTGAGGTCTTTAATCCATTTTGATCTGACTTTTGTGCATGGTGTCAGGTCAAGGTCTAAACCCATTTTTTTGCATGTGGTTGTCCAGTTGTGCCAGCACCATTTGTTAAAGAGGCTTTCCTTGCTCCACTTCACATCTCTTGCTCCCTTATCAAAGATTAGATGGTTATACATTTGGGGTTGTGTGTAGGGATATTCCACCCTGTTCCATTAGTCTACGGCTCTGCCTTTGTTCCAGTACCATGCTGTTTTAATTGTTACTGCTTTGTAGTAAAGTTTGAGGTTGGGGATGGTGATGCCTCCCATCATCTTTTTCCCAAGAATTGTTTTAGCTATCCTTGGACGTTTGTTATTCCATATGAATTTTAGGATTGCTTGATCCATATCTTGGAAGAATGTCATGGGTATACTTATAGGGATCGCATTGAATCTGTATAATGCTTTAGGGAGTATTGCCATTTTGACAACATTGATTCTCCCTATCCACGAGCAGGGTATATGTTTCCATTTCCTCATGTCCTCTTTGATTTCATGGAGTAGCGTTATGTAGTTTTCTTTGTAAAGGTCTTTTACTTCCTTGGTTAAGCTGATTCCGAGGTACCTGATTTTCTGGGGCACGATTGTGAATGGGATTGCTTTTTTCATGTCCCTTTCCTCTGCCTCATTGTTTGCATATATGAAGGCCATGGATTTTTGGGTATTGATTTTGTAGCCTGCAACTTTACTGTATAAGTCTATTGTTTCTAAGAGTTTCTTAGTAGAGGTTTTAGGCTTCTCTAGATATAGTATCATGTCGTCTGCAAATAGTGAGAGTTTGATTTCTTCCCTTCCTATCTGGATGCCCTTAATCTCTTTTTCTTGTCTAATAGCTATCGCAAGTACTTCCAGTACTATATTGAAGAGCAGTGGTGAGAGTGGGCATCCTTGTCTTGTGCCTGATCTCAGAGGAAAGGCCCTTAGTTTTTCCCCGTTGAGGATAATGCTTGCCGTAGGCTTGTGATAGATGGCTTCGACTATCTTGAGGAACGTTCCTCCAAACCCCATTTTGGCGAGGGTTTTCATCATGAAAGGATGTTGGATCTTGTCAAATGCTTTCTCTGCATCTATTGATATGATCATATGGTTTTTATCTTTACTTTTGTTGATATGCTGGATTATGTTGATTGATTTCCGAATGTTAAACCATCCTTGCATCCCTGGGATGAATCCCACTTGGTCGTGATGTATGATCTTTTTGATGAGTTGTTGGATCCTATTTGCTAGTATTTTGTTGAGGATCTTGGCATCGGTGTTCATCAGGGAAATTGGTCTGTAATTTTCTTTCTTAGTGGTGTCTTTGTTTGCTTTGGGTATTAGGGAGATATGTGCTTCATAGAAACTGTTTGGGAGAGTTCCTGTTTTTTCAATTTCCTGGAAAAGTTTGAGGAAAACAGGCAATAGGTCTTCTTTAAATGTTTGGAAGAATTCGCCAGTGAAACCATCTGGGCCTGGGCTTTTGTTTTTGGGGAGGTTTTTGATTACCGTTTCAATTTCCTTAACATTGATGGGTCTATTCAGGTATTCCAGGTCTTCTTTCTTCAGTGTTGGGAGATTATAGGAATCAAGGAATCCATCCATTTCTTTTAGGTTCTCCTTTTTTGTGGCGTAAAGACTTTCAAAGTAGTCTCTAATGATCTTTTGAATCTCACTGGTTTCTGTTATGATGTCCCCCTTTTCATTTCTGATTCGATTTATTAGAGTTTTCTCTCTTTCTTTCTTTGTGAGACTTGCTAGCGGTTTATCAATCTTATTTATTTTCTCAAAGAACCAACTCTTTGTTTCATTGATCTTTTGGATTGTTTTTTTGGTTTCGATGTCATTAATTTCTGCTCTAATTTTTATTATTTCTTTCCTTCGGTCTGGTTTGGGGTCCTTTCTCTGGTCCTTTTCTAGGGTCTTGAGTCGTGAAGTCAAGCTATCTATGTGGATCCTTTCTTCCTTCCTGAGGAATGCTTGGAGAGCTATAAATTTTCCCCTTAACACGGCTTTCGCTGCGTCCCATAGGTTTTGGTAGCTCGTGTCTTCATTCTCATTTGTTTCTAAGTATCTTTTGATTTCTTCCTTGATTTCCTTCTTGACCCACTCATTGTTCAACATGGAATTGTTTAATTTCCAGGTGTTTGATTTGATTTTCCGTATTTGTGGGTGGTTAGCTTCTATCTTCAGCGCATCGTGGTCTGAAAAGATGGTTGATACAATTTCTATTTTTCCGATTCTATTGAGGTATGTTCTGGGGCCCAGTACATGGTCTATTTTTGAAAATGTTCCATGTGCACTGGAAAAGAATGTGTATTCTTTCTTTTGGGGGTGTAAGGCCCTGTATAGGTCTATTAGGCCTCTCTCTTCAATTTCTTCATTCAGAGTCAGTGTTTCCTTGTTGAGTTTTGTTCTTGTGGATCTATCTAGAGGTGATAAGGCCATATTGAAGTCTCCGACTACAATTGTGCTGTTAGTGATGTCCTCTTTGAAGTCTGTTAGGAGTCGTTTTAAATATTTAGCCGGTCGTTTGTTAGGAGCATATACGTTTAAGAGTGTGATTTCTTCCTGTTGTACATATCCCTTGATAAACAGAAAATGACCTTCGCTGTCCCTTTTGATCTTTTTCATCCTGAAATCTATGTTGTCGGATACCAGGATAACCACTCCAGCTTTTTTAAGGGGGTTGTTTGCTTGGAGGATTGTTTTCCATCCTTTGACTTTGAGTCTATGTTTACTCTGTTTGTTCAGGTGTGTTTCTTGCAGGCAACAGAATGTTGGGTTTAATTTCCGGATCCATTTAGCCACTCTGTGTCTTTTGATAGGTGCATTTAGGCCATTGACATTGAGAGAGATTATTGTGATGTGGTTTTGTGTCATCTTTCTGTGGGATTTGTTGTTCTTATGGGGCTCCTCCTTGTCTTACAGTAGCCCCTTTAGACCTTCTTTCAAGATTGGTTTTGAGTCTATGAAGTTCCTGAGCTGTTGTTTATCCGAGAAATAGTGTATGGTTCCTTCGAGTTTGAGTGAGAGTTTAGCTGGATAAAGTATTCTTGGTGAGGCATTCATTTCGTTGAGTTTTTTCACTATGTCCCACCATTGTCTTCGGGCTCGGAGGGTTTCTTCTGACAGATCGGCCGTAAATCTGAGGGGTGCTTCTTTGTATGTGATTTCCCTCTTTGACCTTGCTACTTGTAGAATTGTGTCTCTATCTACAGCATCCGCCATTCTGACTATGATATGCCTTGGAGTCTTTTTATTTGGGTCTCTTTTTGCTGGCACTCTTCGGACTTCTTGTATCTGGACGCCTGCCTTCTCCAGCTCTGGGAATTTCTTAGTGATGATGTCTTTGACTATGTTTTTTTCATTGGGGTTCCTTCCCTGTGGTTCTGGTACTCCAATGATTCTTATGTTGTTCCTCTTGAAGTCATCCCCCAGGGCTCTGATTCGCTCTATAGCCATTTTGAGGTCTTTGGCCATTATTTGTTGCTGTCTGTAAGCTTTCTGCAGCTCATCCTCAAGCTCGCTGATTCTGTCTTCGGCTGTAGTCATTCTGCTGTTGAGGGCATCTAGTGAGATTTTTATTTCATCTACCGATTGCTTTATTTGTGAGACTTCCGTTCGAAGGTTTGAAATTTCTGCTCTGATTTCTGCTCTCATTTCTTCCTGTATTTTCTTGGTAGACCGTTCCAGCGCTTGATTCATCTCCTCCCTTAATTTATTGGATGTCTGTTCCATAGTTGCTTGGAGTAGGTCGACTCTCCTCCATATTTCCTCTCTGAATTGTTTATCTGAGAGGTCGTAGATGTTGGGAGACTCTTTTGAGGTTTCTAGTATCTTTTCTTCTCCCTCTCTTGGTGGAGGGGATTTTCGCTGTTTCTTCATATTGTCACGGAAGTGCAGAGTTGGAACCTTGTAGTTATTTATTCCTCTTCCTTTTTTTGGGAAGAAGGGGCTCCGATTGTGCTAAACTTCCCTTATTCACTGATAGGTTTTATACTGTCAGCCTAAGGTAATGGCTATTTTGCGTAAATGTTTGAGATCGCAAAAGTGAGTTTTCAAAGGAATACACAGTACGGATTGAGCTGAGGTAGCAAAGAATAACTGCGGCCGCGTTAGCGTTGGCCGCTCTGAGAGGAGGCCACGCCCACTTTAGACCACGCCCACTAAGACACAGATAGAATGAATTCTATCAATTGTGGCCAAAGGAGAAGGCATGGAATGGTAAAAAAAAAAATAACTGCGGCCGCGTTAGCGTTGGCCGCTCCGGAAAGAGGCCACGCCCACTTTTTAGGCCACGCCCCTGAGATGAGGACACGCCCCTAAGCAGCAGAGTGGGGATTGGTCAGGATCGGACGGCGGCGGCGGAAAGGTGCCAGGCAGGGGCTTCAGGAGAAGCCCCAAGCCGCGGCGGGCAGGGGGCGGGGAGGGGGGCTTCTCCGCGCTGAGGCAGGCTCTCCAAGGGATTGCCTGGTTACCTGCAGGATGGAGATTGGTCAGGATCCGACGGCGGCGGCGGAAAGGTGCCAGGCAGGGGCTTCAGGAGAAGCCCCCTCATGTCATTGTTCTAATAACACCAAACATTAGCCTAGTGGCAGGAATGCTATCCAACTTCAACTGTGAGTGTGGAAAGGTTGGACTGCAGCTGAATCTCACCAAGACAATGTTCATGAGAAATGTACTAGTCCCTGATGCTCCATTTGCTCTCAATGGAACGAACATCTAAGAATGCGCAGTTATGTGTATGTAGGTTGAGAACTCAACATGATGAATACCTGGCACCTGAGCTGCACAGAAGAAAGAGAGTAGTGTGGAAGCCTTCAAGAACTTCGAACAAGTTTTTAAGAGGACGAAGAACCTCCGGCTCCAGGCACATCTTTTTGACTGCACCGTTCTTCCTGCGCTAATACACGCCTCAGAGAACTGGGTTCTACAAAAACAGGATAAGAATGCTGTTTGGGTCTCCCAAAGAGGAATTGAAAGAGCTATGCTTGGAATATCACGCATCACACAAGTGAGAGAAGAAATCGGGAGTTCCGACCTCCATAGTATTGAGATTCAGGGATGCTATCTCATTTACCAAATATCAGATGGGGCAGACATGTAATGTAATTTGGAGATGACTGCTGGACTAGAGCCATTACTGACTGGTCTCCACAAGACATCCAAAGAATGCCTTTCCTCCCACCTTCAAGATGGTCAGACATTTTGGTCAAGACCCTGAACAAATGGTTTGATGCTCTTAGTGTTCCTGGAGCGAACAGATGCCATTGGGCTACACTGGAACGAGACAGGGTCACATGGAAACATTACTGGCACCGTTACTAAAGCAATGCGATGGCAAGCTACCTATGGCGTACACAATATTCCAGAAACAGTAACAATGATGGTCCTCATTCCCCTGATCCTGAAAGAGCCCCCAATACATCATCAGGGTACACTAGAATGCAACAAAGATGAAAGGAGACATTACTGGCGCCTGCTCAAGCAAATCAATGAACAGTGGGACAATAGTGATACAGTGATACACTGATATCTACCCCATATTTAAGGATAGGGTTCCATTTTGAAATTAAGGGTCCAAAGAGATAGTATGATTTTTTTCAATCATTGTGAAATAAAGGATTTCACAAGTAATTCAAACACACTTCATGCTCATGAAATGTTACTTTTTATATGAATATCTTACTATGTTTTCTGCCTGTATGTTCATGTGCTTACAAGTTATTAGTTTATTCTTTTTATTGGGGCTCACACACTATGGCTGAGTTGCTCCTCCATATATTGATGTAATGTGCTTATGATCCCTATGAGCAAAATGAAGTATGAACTCTCTGGCATGAACCCTATCCTTAAATATGAGACTTGACCAGGCTGGGGCAGGGTGATGCTGCGGCCACCACCCCAGTTCCTTCGTGCCCTGCTAATGCCATTCTATCCAAATCTTGCAAAATAGTCATCGACGTAAAGCAGGAATCATGTGTAGAGTTCAAGCAGGGATCACACATAGAGTTTCATGCCTGGTGAGCTGAGGTGAGAGTTGTCTAAGGCTAGATGGTCCCCCAGGTTAGGTAGAGCACAAGGCCTTCAGGCAGCATTGGTGCCATTTTTCCCCCAATCAAATATGGTGTGGTAATTATGGAAAATGAGTAGAAGTGTCATATTATGTGTCTTATGACTACTCACGACTCATGTGGTAGGCATATTTATATAATCTCCATTAAGGGCTATTTCTTCTTTGAATGGTAAATTTGCCTGTTTCTTTGTGTTTTGGGTGTACAAGTAATTCCTGTCTTGGGGTCAGAAGTGGATATTAGAATATTTAATGCAGAGCATGAATTTTTAAGAAGTCTCTGTGTTTGGTTCTTATTTTTGGTTGACCATGGGAATTCTATGGATATGGCCAAATTCTTTGCTAGTTAAGAAAAAGGAAGAGAGATATAGAGGAATTGGTTAGATTTGTTAGATTAAAATATTTCAATTGATCACCTAATATTTGAACAATTTTGACTGAGATCACCCAGTCATCCAGTGATAAGAGACTCAAGAGGAACAACATAATTGTAATATGCCACTGCTTTCTGACTTGAATTTTTCTTATTTGAGGTGATTATTACATTGTTGTGAACCTTAAAGTGATCCTATAATCAATATTTTCATTTTATGTCACATAGAAAATTTCCTTTTTGCTTTTGTGAAATGTTTTGTATAAATTGTAATTTCAGTAAGACACCACATATGATGAAATATGTGTATAAGTGCTTCAGAATAGACCTAACTGGAACAGTAGAAAGTGGAAGGTCACTACTTCAATGTCGTATTTTTTTTTTGGTAAAGTAAAATAACGTAATTAGTACATAAAAGGAGAGGGGGAGAGAGAGGGAGAAAGAGAGCAAGAACATATCACAGGTTGCATGTTAGATGCAGGGAGCAGAAAATGTGTCATTGACATATTTTTAAAAATTAAACTTTTCCCAGTGTAATTCAGTGAACAACAAAAGAATAGGTAAAAATAACTAGTTCAGCTTTTATTGTCCTTAAAGTCAGGGACATTTTGTTAAATGTAATATTCCTTTTATTTCTTTTTTTTCATTTTTTATGTTCAATTACATCTTCAAACTAATAATTACTCATGTCTTTAAACTTGCAATAAGAAGACGTAATAATGAGTATGTTTTCTGTTCTTTCAAACAATGTGCATGAAACAAGCTACTGTAAAACATCTCTATATTCCTTTGTGTATAATATACATTGATCTGTTAGTTGTAGTTTGATACTTAAAAGTATTTATTAACAGTGTCTTTGAATAATTGGATTCTAATTAGAGGGCTTTATAACAGTAATGAGTACAGTCATTTGTTATGAAGAAAATTTAATTACAAGGAACAGCAAAGGTTTTAGTGCTTATAAATTAAGGGGAATTTTTAATATAAATCTGAAATCCATTCAAATCTAACTCTTAAAATTTTCAAGAGCTGTGGCCAGAAGTATGTCATATTTTATTTATACAGAAAATGAATTTTGTGTTTAATGAATGACTATTTCTTTAGTGTAGCATTATAATAATACAAAATCCTGATAAGGAACTAAAAACTAATAACCAGATAAAACTGCAAAGAATTTTTTTAGACACACATTAATCAAATCAAAGTTAAATGAAAATTAAATGCATGTTATCATTCTTTGATAAAACAATAAAGTTACCTGATCTTGCAGTCATTAGCAGCTTTGGTAGTTTGTTCTGAACTAATTTTTCTCTTTCAGGAGATAATTGCAAAAGTTTCTAACTTTCAAAGTATTTTCAGAAGAGAATTTTATTTTTATTCTACTATAAATTGGGCTGTAGTTAACAGAAACTAATGAAAGCATTTTTTTTGTATCAGACTCAAAATAGTTGTTATAAAAGGCTGTTTGTTTATGTTTGTTTGGGGGTCACATCCAGCAGTACTCTAGGCTCTAGGCTTACTCCCGACTCTGTTCTCAGTGATCACTCCTGGCAGGTTCAGAGGGTTCACATAGGGTGCCAGGAATCAAATCTGGTTTGGCCATATGAAAGGCAAATGCCCTACCCACTGTACTATTGCTCAGTTCTGATATCAAATTAATTTTCTACATACTTTAAAAAATATAAAAGTTTATTGGAAAGTTAGAAGGGAAAGGGAAATGAACTCCTCAGCCAGGCAGAAGCTTAGTATACAAATAAGTTGATAAAGCCTCAACTATCTCTTTATGTGTCTGTCCCTAAATGTTTCTGTTTGACTTTGAAAATGTAGTAACACCGTCATAGTTCACTTAAATAATAGTACTGGTAAACACAATCTTAAAATAAGTTTAGGAAGAGATGTTCTGATAGAACGTCCATGATAGGACTATATCCAAATATAATGTTTCTTTACAAATGCACATTTCCCCCTTTACTTAGTTAAATATTAATTTCCCCCTAAATATACTCATGTGATAACAGTTATAGTCAACTACCTATATGGTTCTTAGCTTTCATCGACATTCATCAACGCCATTTCCCTAATATGATTAAATAATTAGTTTGTAGCCTGACCTACCTTTGTCAATATATTGCAAATGGAAACACAATGGCTCCAGCGGGGGTGCCAGGAAGTTCAGTGCTACGGACGGGAGAGGGTGCCACAGTATAGTAATGTAACTGTTGCATTTATTTATTTATTTATTTATTTATTTATTTATTTATTTATTTATTTATTTATTTGCACTGGGCGGGGGAGAGAGAGTGGCACATCGGATGATGCTCAGGGGTTATTCCTGGCACTGCATTCAGGAATTAATCCTGCAAAAGTACTCAGGGAACCTTATGGCGTGCTGGGGGAGGAACCTGGACCAACCCCATGCAAGGCAAGCACCCTGCCTGCTGTACTATCTCCCGGCTCCCTGATTGCGGCTTTTAAATCTCACCTGCTGGAAAAAAATTGCAGGTAAAAATAGTTCATAAAATGGCTGGGCATGGGAAATAGGAAGATATATAAGGAAATTCCTGGGCAGGAACTTCCTCTGTGGTGGCTCACTCGGGTCCAGGAAGCAAAAGTTCTCACCCACATAGCCTGACAACATAGGAAAATGGACAAGACTGGGAGTGCTTGAACTATCCAGAGGTGGCTGGAGGAGCTCAGAGACAGAGGCGTAGTACCAGCAGGGGAGCAGAAGTTACACATTTCTAGGGCAGAACCCCAACTCGGAAGGCCACCACTGGACAGATTACGGCACAGGGCCCCATCAGGCTGCCGTACACTAGGTGTGAAAGGTTACTGAGGGTCAGGGGCAGGTCACTGTAGACTGGATCAAGGGCAGCGAAGGGATAGGACAAGTGATGCCAGGCGGGGTTAAAAGGTGAGAAGTCTGGCCACTGCAGAGAGAGATATCACCATCTACTTTAAAGATAAAATAAACAAATAAGAAATATCTCGAGTTATTATATGAATCTCTGGAGGACCCAAGTACTCAAGAATAAAACTACGTTTGTATTGACAAACAGGACTCACCAGAACTCCCATGAAATCTGGCACAGCCTGGACATTAAAGACGGGACCCCCACCCAAGATTTGCGGGTCACGGTCTAAGTTCACACATACACACATATTCAGGAGAATACAGAGAGAAACAAACAAACAATTACTATTTAGGAAGTAAAAGGGAAAAGAGAGAGAAAAGGAAACCATTCTGGGATATTGAGGATCTCTCCAGGAAGAAGAGAGCTTCAGAAAGTAAGACAGCAATTTAGATGCAGGCAACTCCCAGGAATAGACTGCTCCCCATAAGATTCAAACAAAAGTAGGCCACACCCAAGGGTTGTGACTGACTTCCAAGCCCAGCTGTGTGCCCTAGAACAAAGCGAAGAAGGCACTCACAGATAAAATGCAGTGTGTGTGCAATGCGTTTCAGAAGCTGTTATAATTGAAGGACTTTTCGAAGCTACGCCACATTGTGGAGTTCATGATAAGGACACTGGCAAGGATTTCTGAATTGCATCTGAAGGACTCCTTCATCCATGAAGGACTTGATGGGCTGGAGCGGTTTCTGAGCTTCTGAAGTTCACCTGGAAAGTATGTCACATGCCTCCGTGCCTGCCTGCCTGCTTCAAATGCACCTAGTTTTCAATAGCTTTGTAAATGTGAGCTTCTTTCCTTGCTTTTTATTTGTATGGTTAGGTGCTATTTTGACCCACTGCCTCATATAGTTAAGTACTATAGCTTATTTAGGACTAGTAAGAATCTTTTGTACTACTAAATATGAATGGGCTAGAGCGATAGCACAAGGGTAGGGCGTTTGTCTTGCACGCAACAGATCCGGGTTCAATTACATCGCCCCTCTCCAAGAGCCCAGCAAGCTACTTGAGAGTATCTCACCCATACAGCTCTGTGGCAAGCTATCCGTGCGTATCTGATATGCCAAACACAGTAACAGCAAATTCCACAATGGAGACATTACTGGTGCTCGCTGGAGCAACGGGATGACAGTGACAGTAACTAAATATGAGTATTGAGTTCCCTCAACTTCCATTCTCAAAACAACATTGTGCCTACTTCCTAGTCTATTTGGGTAGCCAGATGATTCAGTTCTCTTGAATTGGTATCAAGCATATTTATGTTGCCTTCAAAATAGAAGCCAAAAATATCTGGCATGAAAATTGATTTCTGAAGGTAAGAAATTCCAGTTTAAAGCAGTAAATAAAATTTAGCTCTATGAAAGCTTAAGCACTTTTCTTTACAATCAGGTTAAACAGAAATGTAAAACATGATTTTTAAAAAAAATTCATCGTGCTTAACTGGAAGATTTAATAAAATATAAAGTGGATAGGGAACTTAGTTTCATCCTAAAAGACAGGCAAGAGAAATGCTTGCTGTCTCTTCGGGTACTGTTAATAGATAAGTACTTGCCAATTAAATTTGGCAGAATCTTGAAATAGAGAATTCTAAGAAAAATAATTCTTAGATGCTTTTAGGAAAGCATGTTAGTAGAAAACATTATGATTGTGATGAAAAAATAAAAGAAAGTCACCCTTTATTTTGGAGTCTGCTAAGTATTAGAAAAGTTTTCTGCCTTGCCACATTATGCTCAGCAGGACTGATAATAAATGAATCTACATACACACTTTGGAGCCATCACAAGTGTATGCTCTTTCAAGGAAAAAGTTTTGTTTTGTTTTAATTATTTGTATGTTCACACCTACTGATCTCAGATGTCCTTTATTATGAAGATACTCATCTTGTTTTAGTGATCACAGGCTTTTAAGCACCACATCATATCATCTATGTATTTTCAGGAAAATATGTGTGCTCCCATTTAGTGTACAGACTTTTTTTCCTACATGATAGACTCCTCTAATGGTAAAATGATGAACAGTATATATTCTATTCTAGTTGCTTTGGCAGAGTAAAATTTAACTGAATGTTTATCTTAATTTTGCTGAATTATGTTTGGAATCTAATCTCTAGCAAAATAGAAATCCTTAAACTTCTTTGATATGTGAATCAATGTGGGAATTTCACAGATTCCAAGGCTCTTTTTAGGGATTTTTTTTTCTTTTGTTTTGTTTTTTTCTTTTTCTTTTTCTTTCTTTTTTTTTTTTTTTTTTACTTTGTGAGGCACACACAGCAATGCTCAGGGATTACTCCTGACTCTGCACTCAGCAGTTCCTCCTGGAGGTGCTTGAGGGGGGATCTTATGGGATACCAGGGATTGAATTTGGGTCAGCCTCGTGCAAGGCAAATGTCCTACCCACTGTACTCTCACTCTGGCCTGGGACTCAATTTTTTGCTTGTCTGTTTATTTGGGAATCACACCCAGCAGTCCTCAGGGCTTATTCCTGGTTCTGTGCTCAGGTATTGATCCTGACAGTACTGTGAGACCATATATGATGCCGGAGAGTCAAACTAACTTGGCAATGTGCAAAGCAAAGCAAGTGATTTACGGGTTATGCAATCATTCAAGTCACAGGGATTCAATTTTCTTCTGGTCTGGCTTAGCCTGGAATTCTACATTTCAATTATTTTCTTGCCTACTATACGCAATAGAGGATAATAGTGAACCTTTTGAGAAGCCTTACTATGATGTCAGTGAAAAAGAGAATTCTGGTATCTAATTCTCCGTTGCATCTCTAGTTATTTGTATAGATTATTTTTTAAATGAAGATTAGTTGTTTTATAGAGTTGTTTAGTTCATTAATCTGGTATTAAGGTAGTCCTTTGGAATTTCCCATTGCTTATGTAAGAAATTAGAGTTAATTGTGTCAATACAGAATTGATATTAGGTATACAGCAAGTGGGACAAGAACACATCATAAAAACTATCAACAGAGTGCGGTATATGTATGATAAAGATTACATTTGAGTAGAGGAAGTAGAGGAAAGGACATTTCTCCCAGTGCAGTTGGTCTTCGAAGATTTTTTGAAATTTGCGGTTCCTATGTTTACATTTCAATGAGAGGTTAGAATCAACCTGTTAAAAAATTGGTTGAAAGTGGTTCTATTGGGGAAAGAAACAAGGGAAAATATAAGCATATGAGTAACCTGATGTTTGTCAAGAACCAGAAGTTAGGCAAAGTTGACTTGGTATGAAGGAAGATACAGTATGAGAAGGAATCCAGCAGAAACTGTAAGTAAAGGGAGAGGCAGATACTAGATCTCCATAAAGCAGAGAAAATTATAATTATAAGCTAGAAGCTCTTTTTTAGATAACAGTCATAAAAATTGTCCTAATAAATTATTGCATTAACATAAAAGTTCTCTTTAGATGAGAGTATGCATTTATCAGCTGCCTCAGTATTAATTTTCTTTTTCTAGAATACCTAAAGAGGAAAGAAAACAGAAAACGGATAGCCAAATCCAATTACGTCGTCAATTTCATACCTAGATCAAATGGCATGTGAGAGCAGAGAGATTTTACAGTGTGTAGGGTATTTACTTTTCACGTGGCAATCCCAGATTCAGTCCTCGGTACCTCAGATGGTCTCCCAAGATCCACAAGGTGTGATCCATAAACAGAGCAAGAAGTAATTCCCGTGCCACCCAAAAGTAAAATAAAATAAAAAATGAGTGATATTTGCATGAACTAGACATTTTATATCAAATAGCACAAACACAGTAATTCTGTCAAGAGTCCATGAAAGAAACCCAAGTATTGTGAATTGAATAATTAGAGCACATAATAAAGAAGTGTTTGAAAATCCATTCTATCTTCTGGTTATAGTTTCATTTAAAAACCTCATCTATTATTTTGAGATAGTGTACATCTGTAGTGAGTATATAGGTACTAATCCTTCACACTGAATTCCAAATTAATATCTTGTTTATTCATAAGATCCTATTGATTATCTGCAAACATCAATCAAACCTTTAGAAATTCTTCATATTAGATAAGATGTTTCATTGGTATTAATCTCCTCTGTTAATTATTTATATTATCTCAGGTGGTCAATAGAAAAATTAATGTAGAAAAATGTAGAGTAAAATTAGTGGATACATGAATTTAGAAAAGTAAATGTATGATGCTGAAGTATCATCTTAAGAAAATATGTATGGATGAATAATAATAGTGCTGTTTCAATCATCAAGATGTGATAAAATAGAAACACTATAGTGAATGGAACAAAGACTTAAAGATCAGTCATCAATAAATATGTTTTCTGTTACTGAATACTTGTCAAAATTCATTTTACATTAAATATTATCTAGAAAAACCATCAAAGAGGATCCGGGGGAAAAAAAACTTGAGGGTTCCTAAAATAAAGGGAGGAATAGCAAAATAGCATTTGCAAGTTTCTAGGGATTTCAAATAAAACAGAATAATGATATTTAATATTTGTAGAGATGTGACATATACAGCTAGCTAGAAGCCTATATAGTTAGTTATACAATATGACTCTGATTATTCTCTGTGATGGTTGTTGCTTTATAGGAAGACTCAGGGTTGAAACTAAAATTAAGATCATTTTCCTCATATAGTGATGTCTGTGAATGAGATTGCATATCAGGAAATTATGGCAGTCTGTTTCATGGGCTTCTTATCTTGATTCCTACTGCCTCTGAAAGAGACAAATTATGTTCAAAGGGAAAATAGAATATAGAGCATTTTAATAATTGTCATTATTTAAGAAATAATATTAAAGTAGAGAAGCTCAAATGCTGTAAATCCTTGTGTGCTGAAGTCATATAACTCCCAGAAAATATGGTATAAAGTAAGGAAAGTTTCTCTGAAGATAAGTCATGGAATTTCTCTAGTAAGGAGACATAATATAAAAATAATAAAGTAAGAAGCAGTTGATAAATTGGTGTGTAAATCCAGAGAGTTAACACTGAAATCTTAGAAATTAACTCTCTGCTTTATTGGGACCCAGTGGAATTTTCTAAATAAAGAAATGATGTGATGGAAAGTGCCCATTCTCAGCAAGAAGAGTATTCAGTTCTGCTTTGAATAAAAATAAATCACAGTAGAAGGGAAGCTCTGAATCAGTAAATGAAATGAAGAAAAAGATAGAACCAAGGAGAAAATTTGATTTCCCAATCATCTCTGACTTTTTCTACAGGTACATGATAGCAAAGGTATAAAATGAAATCTAAAGATATGGGTGTCATCAAAAACAACAAAATGGCAAAGTCTGTTCCAGTTATGTAAGACACTTTATACTGGAAGGGCATTTAAATGAACTCTATTTATACAAAATATTTTAATATCTTAATATCTACACAGGCATTTTTGTTATGTGTATTTCAACATTGAGATACCTACTTACAAATGCAAGTTAATTAAACAGAGTTTTGACTATAACATGTTTACTTGGAAATAGTTTGATTTAAAAGTTATTATTATTTTACATATTTTCCAGAATAATTTGTCTTGCCATGGGCACAACATATTGTAATACCATCTAATTATAGTAATACCATCTAATGAAGTTATATTAAAAACATATTATAAATTGTAAATTTAATCATTTGCTTTAGTATTTAACATATATTTTATACAAGTAATCACTGATTGTATTAAAAATATGCTATTATGATGCACATAAAGTACCTACAAATTATTTAATGTTCTATGTTTTTTCCATCATTTGTTTATATTCTTGTTGTAGTAATTTTATTGAATAATAAATTAATGATAAATGAGTTTTCACTGTTCTTTTTTGGTTTGTGGACCATAAGTACTGTGCTCAGGGCTTGCCCTTATCTCTGTGCTCAGGGCTAATTCCTGGTAGAACTGGGGGACTATCTATGGTGCTGAAAATCAAACTCTGATACACTGCATGCAAGACAAGCATCTTGCACATTCTACCCTACTACATCTGGCCCAAGTCTCTCTTTTCAAATTTAACCATATAATTTAATAATATAGGCCATTCAGATATTTCCTTTGCATAGTCAAGAGGTTGTGAACTGATAGTCTGGTATGAATTTTTTTTGTTTTGTTTTGTTTTCTGAATAACATTTCATGTTTGTAAAGGAAATCATCTCAAAAATGTTCTGCTCTAAGACTGGAACTATAGCACAGCGGGTTGGGCATTTGCCCTGCATGCGGCCAACCTGGACTCAATTCTCAGCATCCCATATGGTCCCCCAAGCACTGCCAGGAATAATCTCTGAGTGCAGAACCAGGATTAACCCCTAAGTATTGCCAGGTGTGACAAAAAAGAAAAAAATAAGAAGTCAAGAACAAGCATCTCAAATTATCATTCTCAGAAACAAAAACCAAAATAAATAAATAAATAAATAAATAAATAAAAATAACCATATCAATAAAAAATGTTCTGCTCTAACTTTTATTTTAAATATTAAGAAACTCAAATGTTCTCTTAAAATGCACACAAATACAGCAACTGGTTATTTAATATAAGTATTATCCACTTGATTGGAAAAGATTTGGGGAATTATAACAAGTGTTACTGGATGTAATCAATTAGAAATACAGAATTCCACTAATTGCTTTCTTCTTCATTTTGCCTTCTTCTATTAGTAACTGGTGTTGTGGATTGTAATGATCATCATGATTTCTGAATGCTTCTAGTGAAAAATGACTTCTTATTGATTTGTTTAAATGTGACCTTTTATCTTTCTGACCAGTGTGAAAAAATAATCCTTATATCTCCCTTGTTTGCAATAGCCCTAAGCAGAATGCAAGAAATAACATGCTGCTAACTTAGTTTATCCAAAATCTAATTAAAATGTAAGAAAGGCTTTTAAAAAAAACTCTTAAAATAACTGTTCCATCTAAGAGGATAGTTATCACACTGAACTTTTGTTGCTCTGCAAGAATTTTGGAAACTAGAGTCTGAATAGTCTAAGGATATCTTTTTTTATGTGCTACATAGAATAGTGAAGCATGGATAAATACTAAGGTAAGCTCTTTAATATAAAAATCTGAAAATTAAAAAAGTAAGAAAATTCTATACTTCTATATCACCTATACGTGAGAACAACTTCTTCATGGAAATCATTTTAAACATTTCAAAAATTTATTGTGGCTAAGACATGGTGAATTCAAGAAGCAAACATATGTGTCATAGCCTCCAGTTGTAGAAGAAAACATAATCAGCAATAGCTAAGATTTATTCATTAGATCGAACATCTCTTCCTGTGTTTTATATTTAAGTGTCACACTAGCAATCATGAGTTTGTAATTATCACTGGACTCATACACCAAGGCTCTTGCATAGTATTGTGAATAATCTAAAAATTAATGAAAAATGCTTTAAAAAAGTTTAAACATAGGATCAAACCTATTTTTGGTTATAATTTTTATTTTATGCACTTCACATAATTCTAAACCAACTTCATTTTATGGACTAAAATTTAAATAAAAATGGAGAGAAAAACAATAGGAAATGTGAAAATCATTGTATATTAATAAATGCACTATTAAATGCATTTCTTGGAGTATTTCTCCAATAAATGTAAGACTATATTAAATTAAAATGCAATAATATAACTACATTAAACACATATTTTGCATATATTTTAAGATTTAAATATTTTCAAAAGTGTTTTATGTGTAAGGCATAATTTTTAGTACCCTTTATAGAAGATTAGTTTTTCTAACTCTCAAACAGCTTCTACTAGGTTTTCATTTATTTTTCATCCTTTTTAATGACTTAACTACCTTCTCATATTGAATTGTGAAGTAGTTTAACGCGTCATTAAAGAATAAAATTTAGTGTAAGGTAATATTAGGAAATTGTCATTAAAAACAAACTACTTTTTTCGCTCTGAAATCCTCTCCACAGAGAAAGTTGAGAGAAGACATTTATTTCCTAATCAACATTGAATCAGAATGCGATGGTTATTGCCGATATTTTATCTAGAGAATCACACCACTACTTAGGTAGTCATAAAACCTATGACATGCATATTTTCAAGATAAATAATATATATTCAAATTAGTTGAGCTGACAGTCATTAGTCACAAGTAGTTTATCCTACCTTTACCTGCTTTGGGGCTTATCATCTGTGTTCATTTACCAGCATTACCTAAAGGAAAACCAACTTTTTACATCTTTAGAAAAGGACATAGTTTGGAGCCAGGTGACAACTGATAGTAGGCTTCCGCCCTTATTATAGAAAGAGCTAGCTATTTTGAAGCCTACATTTTATAAATTTTTGGACAAGTTCTTGAGGAATACATTTCTGGGTCATAAAGGTGACTTAATGCTAATATAGTCTTCAAAGAATTTAAGAGCCAAAGTGAATACCGAAGGTAAAATACTTGCCTCGTGTGTGGCTACCCCAGTTTAATCTGGGCACTACTTTTGGTCCCCTCAGCACCATCAGGGATCATTCCTGAGCTAGGAAAACCTTAATTGCTTATGCTAATTGATTTCAATTTTTAAAAATATGTGCATTCTTGGTTTTAACAATTTTGACTAATATGCTCCCTTGAGAACAATTTCTAATTAATACATAATTCTGGTAATAAATATTTAAAAATCACATGGGCATCCATCCACAACTTTAAAATAATAAATTATGAGTCTTAAATTTCTATTTTTTAAAATAGAGTTTCATTTCCCTTTCACCAGTCTTTCATTTTGAGCTAGATTCCAAAAGACATAGTACTTTTTTTTATTGAATCCTGCTTATTACTGAAAATCATGAGATTCGTAAGTTCCTGTAACAAGCTCTAAATGGAAAATTTCTTTTTCTTATAAAAATATTAAGTAATGTGTTTCTATAGTACCTTAGTATGATTGTAAAACATGAGCTGATTATTCCAACAGAATGTTTTTTAAGCTCTCTGACTGAAAGTATTATGAAATGTACTGACTTTTATATATTTATTCTTCATATAATCCAATTTCCACTATCCTAAGCTAATTGAACAAAATTATATGGACTTCTGTAGAAAATATGTAATAAAAATTGATTTATGTTCATTCGTAGGTTCTTCTTGAATATGAATGATACTAGCAAGTTTAAGATAGTGATACAGCATGAAAGGTGGATTGAATCCCTTCAGTGTGAAAAATTTGACATATGAATATATAGACACAAATACGTATGTCATGAATATGTAACTATTCCTATAGCATATATAGACTTACATTTACATAAAACCCCTATATAAATGTCTATATTTTGCATATTAAGTATGTATAGTCATGAGAGGACCCCATAATTTATTTAATGGTTTAAATAGAAATGCCCCCTTTATTGCTCACAAGTTTATTAATCAATTAGCCAGTTATATGAGTCTGAACTAATTTAGCTAATTTCATCTGGACAAAATTATAACATTTGAAGTTTGTTTTGCATAGTATTTCAATCTTAGGAAACAAACCATTAAGAATTTAGTTGCTGTGCAAATATCGTAAGTATATTATACAAATCTAGGCAGTATCACCTGCTATATGCTGAGTCTGTATAGTTTAACCTTCTGGGCCCACAGTCATATGTGAAATACATTGTTGATTGTAGCATTATTAAACAACTCATATCTACAGTGGTCTGGTGTGACCTCCCATATATGTTTCTGAGTAGGTATTTATCAGTTGTGGTGTTGGTGTAGACTGAGAAACAGGTTTTAATCCATAAGGCTACTCTGAGGCATCAATAGGATTCTGAACAAGAGAATCCCAGTCTTCATTAAATCTAAACTCAGAATGAGTGCATCACAATGTCTGTTGTATTTCGTGGGCCAAAGCAAATTAATAAAAAAAGTCACAATGCAAGACAATAACAATAATAAAGTTTTGCTAATAAGGAGAGCTACAACGTTGACTTGCGAAAGGTTATAAATAAATAAGAGACACCATTTCAGACAATTTTGAAGTAATTAATGGCAAGGAAGTAAAATATCTTATACTAATACTTGCCTTTGTTTTTAACAGTAAACAGAATTGGAATATTTAACCTTACCAGAAAATTGTGAGTGTAGGACTAAATTTGAATTAATGCCAACTTGCAGATTTAATTAAATCTATAGCACTGCACTGCACTGTCACCTGTTGTTTATTGATTTGCTTGAGTGGGCACCAGTAAAGTCTCCATTGTGAGACTTGTTACTGTTTTTGGCATAACGAATATGCCATGGGTAGCTTGCCAGGCTCTGCTGTGCAGGTAGGATACTCTTGGTAGCTTGCCAGGCTCTCCAAGAGGGATGGAGGAATTGAACCTGGGTTGGCCTCATGCGAGTCAAACGTCCTACCCACTGTGCTATCAAAGCAAAACTAAGTTGAGCAAATATCTTGAGATCTTTGAGAATTTAAAACAATGACTTAAAATGAGACAATTCTGGTTCCATTTACAATAGATATTGGAAATCATGCTGGCAGTATTTTTATGATTCATTAAAAATGTATTTTTTCACAAGACCACAATTTACTTATGATATCTCTATATTTTATAAGTGCTTTCTGAGAAAGGAACTTAAGTGTTATGTGGTCATGTGTAGAACAGAGTGTTTTATTGTAAAAGGAAGCCATAACAATGAATTTCCTGATTTCTATGCAATCAAATAATGTTATAAAATTTACTTAGTTTTATATACCATTTCTATAACATTATTGCAATAGAATACTGAGTAATAACATAGAAAATGAACAAAAACCATATTTTTAAGAGATTATATTATTGTCTGACTTAAGGGTTTTCTTGGAATTGAAAAGCATTCTTAGGATTTTCTCCTAGATACCAGAGCAATAGTACAGCAAACATGGCTCATCTGTGTTCAATTCCTGCATTTAATATGGTCCCTCAGCACTACCAGAAGTGAACCCTGAGAACAGAACCAAGAACTAAGCCCTGGACACTGCTTAGTATGTCTCCACCACAAAAGGAGGCAAAAGAATAGATTTGTCCCTGAAAAAGAAACTTACAAAATAATATATCCATCATTATTCCTAATAAATTTATGCAATATTAAAAATAAGTACGTAATCGCATTGGTACCATAACACACTAATAATGGCACAACTATTTAAAAATTCATGGATGAAAATATATACATAATTGTCTATGAGTTTATATTGGTACCTCATAAATAGGATATTCTAAGAATGCACATTATATTTTAATTTTTAAAAATTAAAACTTTAAAATGTTATATGAACATAAAAAATGGTTCAGTTGACACCTAGCAGCACTGCCTGAGTAACTCCTTATTTCTGGAGAGTATCAAATTTGTTTTACCATACAGTTCGTGACTGAGGCAAACCCTCACTCCATGAAAAATAAGAAAAAAAGAAAAAAAAAAACAATTCTACTAAAGGAATCAGAACAAAGATCTTCCTATTACTTTTACTTATCATCTGTTTTTATAATTAAGGCAAGATGAGACATTTACATTTATAAGTGGATACAGTGACATTTGCATAGAATTCCAAGTAAGATTTCATTGTTATTTGGTAATGACATTATTTGGAATAATGTTATTTGGAACTGGATTATGTTTTAACTTTAATACCTCCTGACCTCCTTTTGTCTGTTTTGGCCATTTTTATCCTTATATGAAAATAAACATAGTAAGACCATGTTTTTACTTTTATTAAAATCCATCTGATGTCAGAATATCTTACTAGTTATTTTTGAGGTTGTTTTTAATATAACACTCATTTTATAGGATATAGATTCAAGCATATTTTATTTTTATTAATTTAAAACTACATTTAGAAATTTTATTTGAGGCATCATGATTTGTATTACTATTTATTGTAGGATTTAAGTATACAGTATTCCAACAACACACCCTCCTTGTTGTGTCACTTCCCTCCACCATTGAATTCCCTCCTCTGTGAATTTCCCACTTGCCTTCCATTCCCTTTATACCCCGTCCTGGCAAGCTCAGTTCTATAGACAAGTTCTAATAATCTTTGCCCTTGGCCACTTGTTATTTCCTTACTGTGCTTCTATCCTTTTATCCTTCTTTTCCTCTGTCCCTCTGGGAGAGACCAACAAGCTACTGAGAGTATCGTGCCTGCAAGGCAGAGCCTGGCAAGCTACCTGTGGCATATTCAATATGCCAAAAACAGTAATAACAAGTCTTACAATGGAGACGTTACTGGTGCCTGCTTGAGCTAATTGATGAACAACGGGATGACAGTGCTACAGTGCTACAGTGCTTCTATCTATCCTCCGCATGAGAGAAATTCTTCTGTATCTATCTCTCTACTGATTGACATCATTCAGGAAGATGCCCTCCAGATTCCATTATGCAGTAGCAAATTGCATGGTTTTATCATTTTCTTCTAGCCACCTAACATTCCAATATGTATATAAACCACAATTCTTATATTCAATCATCTGGATATTTGGATTGTTTCTAGACTTGTTGTATTATGCCAAATGAAATGCTGAAATGAAAATAACAAACTTTTTTTAAGAATAGGATTTTTGGACTCCTAGAGTAGATAACAAAAAATGGACTTTCTGCGTAATCCGGAATTTAATTTTTTTTAATAAGAGTCCACATTGTTTTCTGAATAGATTGAACCCGTTGATGATTCCACTGCCTCCATGTGGATTCCTTTTTTCCCCTGCCAAAACTACTTGCCTTTATTCTTTGTGAGATGTGTCAGTCTCACTGGTGTGAAATGATATCACACTGTTATATTGATTTGCATTTCCCAGATGATAAATGATGACAATCTTTTCATATTCCTACTGGCCAACAGTTTGTATTCTTTGAGGAAGTTCAATTTTGTCCCTATATTTTAATGGCCTTTCTTGTTTTTTGTTGTAAAGTTTTGCAACGATTTTATGTAAATGAATATAAACCCTTTGTCATATGAGCGGTAGGCAAATATTTTTTCATCAGTCTGTAGGTTGTTTAGATTCTTTTCATCATTTTTCTTTCTGAGACTGCAGCTTTTTAACTTAATATACTCTCATTTGTTAATCTCCTCATTCAGACGTATAGAACAGCCAGTAAGGTATATGCCTTGAATGAGACTAAACTGCTTTTGCACCCCAGTACCTCATATTGTCCCCCAAACTCACTATGAGTGATTCCTGAGCACAGAGCAAGGCATATGCATAGCTGGGTGTGACCAATAAATAAAAATAAATTTGATTTCTTTGTCAAAGATCAGTTATCCGTGTATCTGAGTATGTCTCAGATATCAACTATATTACAATTAAAATGAAAATTCAGATGATACAGATTCAGAAAATTTCATAGAATAAAATCTCAGACAAAAACATATAATCTTTACTTAATTGATGACTTTTCTTATTGTACATAATTGTATCTAAAATCAGATACAGGCTGCTAAGATCTCAGGGCTGAGTGTAATAGAGACGATACTGGTGTATCAGTGTATCACTGTCATCCCATTGCTCATCGATTTGCTCGAGCGGGCACCAGTAATGTCTCCATTGTGAGACTTGTTGTTACTTTTTTTTGGCATATTAAATAAGCCATGATAGCTTGCCAGGCTCTGCCGTGCAAGAGAGATACTCTCGGTAGCTTGCCGGTCTCTCTGAGAGGATCGAAGGTATCAAATCTGAGTCAGCAGCGTGCAAGGCAAATGCCCTACCCGCTGTGCTATCGTTCCAGATTTTTTTCTCTTATTGTACATACACAGAAATTTTCAATAGTTTTAACTTCTTGTTTAATTTCTATGCTTTAAAACTTGTTTCATATAATATAAATATTCCTAATGAAGTTTAATATTTAGATTGTTAAAAATTAGGTTTGGCAGTTTATTACATAGTAGAGCTATTATCCTAAAAGATGAATATTTCATAAAGTGCAAAATGCATTGTAATTTGAAGATGAAATTTGTTTATGTAGTGTTTTCCATATTACTGGTTGGCCAGGCACGTTTTTCTGATGGAAAAATGAGCATAACAGTGAAATGATTGAATGAAGTATCAGATCGATCTATTAAGTTAAAATACAAGGCTTAAAAACTTCATACTTCATTCACATTACGTAAACTGTAGTTTTGAAACAACTAAAACGTAATAAAGAATTAAAAATATGCAATAAAATTAAAATAATGTGTATGATATTTGAATATAAAATATTCAAGACGGAAATTATCAGGTATAGTTCTGATTTTAACCTTGCCTTATTTTCTTTGATTTTTATTTAAAATTAGTTGATAGCAAGGAGTTATTAAAGATTTTCTTAGTTTTGGACATAAATAGACTTTCATTTAAAAAAATTCTGGCTTTTGTGTGACACCAACAATTCCCATAAAAGCCTTTTTTGGTATTGTCTTCCTTAAGAGTTGCCCCTTTGATATGATCCATTGAAATTTCCAGATGAAAATAAAATTCATGTTTTCAGTTGTGCCAGAAATGAGACTGTTATCCTACTTTCTCTTTCTCAGAATGAAGAAGTTTAACAATAGTCTTTGCTTTCCAAAGGTCGCAAAACGAGTTTAAATCACTTTAAAATTTCTGAACTACTCTTTTTCAATTTTAATACACAGTCTTTACTTGACCACACCCTCAACACTTTGATCTATCATTATTCAGGATAGTTTCATAACTTTCTAGAAAAAAAAACCAAAACTTTAGTACAAGATTATAATCTTCTCCCTATTCTCTGTCTTATTTTTTATGCACCATAACAGCTATATTGATATGTTTAATATTTTTTGACATAAATTGAATCTCTTCTCACTTATGAATCCTATTTCTATTAGCAGAATGTCTCAACTGAAGCAACACAAAGTATATTGATATAGAAATATTTATTTTTTAATTTTTTTAATGTTTTTGCTTTTTGTGTCACACCTGGCAATGTACAGGGGTTACTCCTGGCTTTGTACTCAGAAATTACTGCCGGTGATGCTCAGGGGCTCATATGGGATGCTGGAAATTGAACCCAGGTCAGCCATATGCAAGGCAAATGCCCTATCCACTGTGCTATCGCTCCATTCCCTAGAAATATTTTAAGTTTGAAAATAAATATTTATCTTTTGTCTCTTTTGCCATTATAAGGCACAGACCCATTTTTTTCAGTAAATATACATGGTTAGTATACTATGTATTTAGTAAACAAAATGATGCAATGGCTGCTTGTAGTGATTAAGTGAAGATTTTCTGACTGATGTCAAATTCACCTAAAAACTGATGCCAATTTATATATCTAATTTGTGTTCCACTGATTTTGTGCATATTTTCTCGAATATGTCAGAAAACTTTCCATCCTTAATTTAAATACTTAACCATGACCTAACTGTATTCTGAGAAAATTCTTAAAGATGCACTCTTCTATATTGTCTTAAGAGTCAAACAAGTAATATTATATTTATTAGTGTTAGCATTATCCCAATTTATCAGTGAGAATATATGTCTGGACTATTTTATAAAGTCCATACAAATTTATATATAAAATCTATTTTAGAAACATCAAATTTCTTATACTAGGTATTCCTAAATAAATTAAATTCAAATTACATAAAATTTAAATCAATTTATGTCTTTAAATTGTACAAATATCCTTTTATCAAGCAATTACCAAATTTTGTTTACATTGCTGATCATGTTGTTCTTCCAACAAACATTTCTATACACTTCAAGCAGAATTGTGGTTGTAAAATATAATGTAGCATTTCAGAACTTAAAACACTTGAGTAATTTTACATTATTACAGTATTGATTTCAATTGAGTTAATGTAGCTGACAAAGCTTTCAGAATATTTTATTTTATAGCTCTCCCACATCTTTCCTACATACCCACCTTTTGAGTTCTATAATTTAACTCATATTAGACAAATGGCGTTATTCTAACATCTGGTATCCTTTCACTTCTGGTGTGGCTCAACTTATTTTTATAATTTACCTTTATTTTCCTGACTCCCATATATTTTTGTTTGTCTAAGTGATGGAGTTTTTGTTTTTGTTTTGTGAATAATTTCTGGCTGTGCTCAGGCTTACACCTGGCTCTGTACTTAGAGATTACTCCTAGCAAGCTCAGGGGACGATGGTGGAGGGACTGAAACTGGGGTTTGTGTATGCAAGGCAAATACCCTATCTGCTGTACTGTCACTCTAACACCAAGTCGTGGATTTGTTTTTGTTTAACTTTAAAACTGATCTAGATTTGAATTATTTTATTAAAACATTGCTTCTACAATAACCTTTCTGTGTACTATAATGACACTGCACTCCCACTATTATAGGTACAACACTTCCTTTTATAATTAATAATTGTTCATTTAGCTCCTCTAGTTCAATGCTCATTGAGTTCAATTTATATATATATTGATTGTGCTTGTTGTACTACTCCTTTGTCACCCAAAATAGATTTAGGCATTGTCATGTGAACAATATCTAAGGAATTGATTGATGTTCATTAGTGGATAAAATTGTGTGGAGTTCATAAACTTTCAAAATGCAAACGTTTTAAACATGTCACCATGCCTGTGTTCACACCACACACACACAAACATACACACACACACCACACTAGTGAAATAGTTAAATTAATAGGATTTTCTGGAATTAAGATGATTTATATGGAAAGAATAGTTTTCTGCATTTTCTCTGAGAAGTGTTGCTGACAGTAATAGTAGATCACTCTTTCAGTAACTAAATTTGTCATATTTCTACAAATATTTTTCATTTTGCATTCAGGCTTACTGCACCATTTCAACAAAACTCTACTACAATACAAGGACTTAGTTTTTTTCAATGTTTAATACAACTAGGCATATTATTATTTTTCATGCGTTCTATTTCTTGGGGGCAGGAATGAGGAGGGGATCGGGAGCAGGAGGCTCGAGATCACACCCAACTCTGTTTAGAGCTTATTCCTGACTATGCTCAGAAATCATTACTAATGGGCCATATGTTCAGACGACCAGATGTAGTGACTGGGATAGAACCTGGATGGTCACAATCAAGGTAAATGCCACAATCCTTGCATTACCTAGCATGCCCTTATTGTTTCTTAAACTCATTAGCTTCAAGGACAAATCACAAGGGAAACTGTATGTTCTGATTTCTGGAGCTGGAGAGCAACACTTTTCAAACATCTCTGAATACACAGTTCTTCATTGCTACAGATATTCATGTTGCAATAGATCTTGATATTAACAATACAATTAAAAATTAAAAAGAAAGAGGATACATTGGATCAATGTTAAAATAAAGGAAAAATTTATCCAAAGTATCTCCAAATTTTTTGTCACAATCCAGCCTAACTGGTCTCTGCACAAAGTCTACTTCTTAAATTCCTGAAGGCAGTCTTTATACTCTCATACAAATGCATGACCAGTATCTAATTACTTAAAAACCATTCTAATAGACTTTCAGATAGTTGAGATCAAGAAATCCATATATGATATTTTATTATCTTTAATATATTTGTTCGGAGGAGCCTCACGCATGAAGGAACCGGCAGAGGAATCCAGGTGTGTGGGACCGGGGCTAAGATCGCCAAGCCTGTTTGGATCAGGACTGGGTGTCCTCCACCCATACCGCCCCCATTTTCCAGTAGCTTGGCAGCCACACCCAGGAACTGCCACCAGTGCCGTGTAATCCAATCAATGGCCAAGATCCAGAGACTATAAAAGAACGCTCCTGGAAGCGTTGCGGATGCAGTCAAGAGACCTCTTATAGCCCAGTTCTCCCTCTCAGAGAAACTGGCAAGGTACTGAGAGCATTCTGCCCATACTGGAGAGCCTGGCAAGCTCCCCATGGCATATTTGACATGCTAAATACAGTAATAATGATGGGTCTCCTTCCCCTGACCCTGAAAGAGCCTCCAATGAGGCACCGCTGGGAAGAACGAGTAAAGAGAGGCTGCTAAAATCTCAGGGCTAGGACGAATGGAGATGTTACTGGCACCCACTCAAGCAAATCAATGATCAACAGGATGACAGTGATACAGTGACAGTGAAGATACTGGTGGGACTGGAGTGATAGCACAGTAGGTAGGGCCTTGCATGCAGCCGATTCGGGTTCGACTCCCAGCATCTTGTATGGTTCTCTGAGCACCACCAGGAGTAATTCCTGAGTGCAGAGCCAGGGGTATCCTCTGTGCACTGCCAGATGCGACCCCCCAAAAAAAACAGATATTGGTTAGCTTAATGTTTATTGGAGTGAATTAAATTGAATTTATCTACCTTTCTCTCTTCCTCTGACCCTTGTTTATATTACATTTTTCTGATATCATAAAGTTCTTTTTTACTGTGGATATGTTTAACCAAAATATATTTTTCTCTCTTTAAAATATCAAACAGCAGAGACCGAGACAGAGAGAGAGGAAAAGCACCTGCCACAGGGCACACTGGGGGTTGGTGGGCGTAGGGTGATTAGAGGGAAACTGGGGACACTGGTGCTGGGAAATGTACATTGGTGGAGGGATGTGTGTTGGAACATTGTATGACTGAAATCTAATCATAAACAGCTTTGAGAGGGTCTATCTCACAGTGATTTAATAAAAAAGTAAAAAAAAATTCTTTCAGAAATAGAGATATATCTTGCATGTATGAATTCCCGAGTTTAATCTCTGGCACGGAGGGGGGTGGGGTAGGGGGTGGAGATGGGAGTGGGGAAGAAAAAGAAAGATCAAATAGGGACAGAGAGTGCAAAAGGTAGAGCATTTGCCCTGCATGCGGCTTACCTGGCTTCAATCTCTGACACCTCATGTGATCCCTGAGCACTGTCAGGAGAGATCCCTCTACGTAGAGCCACGAGTCAGCCCTGGTATTGTTTCCAAACTAAAACAAACAAAACATAAAATGGCAACCACATTTTTTCACTCTTCATTTCATTTTTGTTATTCATATAAAATATTAAAGTATACAGCTTATTTACAATTGGAAGTAGCTTTGATTTCTCTTAAAATTATTCTATGCTTTATAAAATAGGTTGGCAAGGAAAATGCCCGTCAATACCACCTGACTTTTCCCTGAGCAGAGAGCCGGCAGTTAGCCTTGAGCTTCCCTGAGTATGATCTTCAGAGCAAACAAAAAGTATATAAAGAAATTGAATTTAGAAAAACAATTGAGGTAGCTACTAACACTGTTCCAACTTGAGAGGAAATGGATGTGAGAAGATTGTGTAATTAGGTTCCAAGGATGATGAAGATGCATTGAAATTTCCCAATATATATGTAAATATAGAGACATTTTCACTCATTTCCAAATAGATATTACATAGTGAGCTCCAAATTCAAGATATAGATAATTCTCTTTATTATTAACAGATTCAAATAATTGCTCTTATACAAACCTTCTTAATTTAGAAATTGTCTTGTGCCATAAGAACTACATAAGTTATTTGTAGTGTTTCTATTTAATCACCAGTATTGGACTGGAGCAATAGCACAGTGGGTAAGGCATTTGCCTTGCATACAACTGATCTGGGTTCGATCCTCCATCCCTCCCAGAGAGCCCGGCAAGCTACCAAGATTATCTTGCCCGCGTGGCAGAGCCTGGCAAGCTACCCATGGCATATTCAATATGCCAAAAACACTAACAACAAGTCTCACAATGGAGACGTTACTGGTGTCCACTCAAGCAATCGATGAACAATGGGACTACAGTGCTACAGTGCTATTGAACATTTTTAATCTTCTGTTGTGGTATAAGTTTTTCTTAATCTTAAATTGTACCCAAATTGTATCAGGTAGTATATTTAGATTTTTCAACAGACACACATATATCATATACCATATATTATAAATGTTCTATTTCTATTCTGACTTTTCATCGTATTCCCTTTCATTGCCTCCTTTCACTAGTTTTTATGATAATGCATATATAAGGAAAAAATAACTAAATAACTAATGAAAAATTTCATGAGAACTTCTATAAAACATAACTAATGATAAATTTCCTAGGAGAACCAGTTTAAGTAATATATTTACTATGGAATTTAATGCTGAAAACCGTTCCTTATCTGATCATAAAGTATTCTTTATCTAGTCATTTATAAAAGAAATAAGACAAATATTTTTGAAATCTAAGACAAATTTCTCTCATTTTTTATAACTAGATTTATTTTAATTTACAGTGCCAGTAGTCAAACCCAGAAACTCACACATCCAAAGCATGAGTTCTACTGTTAGCCACATGGTTGGCCCATAACTAAATTTTTTTGTTTGTTTGTTTTCAGTTTTATTTATTTTTTTCTATTTATTTATATTTTTTTAATTTTATCACCATGTGGAAAGTTAGAGTTCTCAGGGTTATTTCTCAGTTATACCGTATTCAAACACCATCCCTTCACCAGTGCCCATATTCCAAAACCAAAATCCCTGGTATACCCCTTGGCCCCCACCCCAACTGTATAACTGATGAATTTCACTTCATTTTCTCTTCACCTTGATTACGTTCAATATTTCAACACAAAACTCACTATTGTTGTGGGAGTTATACCCCCAAACAAGATAACCCTAATAAGGAAGCATTTGATAATTAGTTTTCCATTAAAAGATTGTATGTTTTCAGGTTTTACAAAAGGTCGCGTGGCCGCGTAGGCGGCTGCGCGGCTCAGATGTGTTCCAGTCCCGAATCCTGGAGCCGTGTTAGTTGCTGCTTGGTGTCGCCAGGGCTCCATCTGGAGAAGGTGTGCAGGCGGTACCTCCTCCTTCTGGCTTCCCGGTGTTGCTGGCCCCAATTCGGGTCCGGAGCATTTTCCGGGCCACGTTGTTCACAAGAATCCATAACTAAAATTTTAATGTAGTTTTCATATGATTTATTTGTATGTGATAAATATTTACTTCTTAAAAATGTACAGACACACACGCACAAATGTTTGCCTGCATCTCACTCCAAGACGTGTATTTACTTTCTTTTATCCATAGTCTTTTTGGTCTACATCTGCCTCAGATTTCTACTTTCTTATAATTTTGCATTTTTTCCATTCTGGGGAGATGGCTCCTCATTACTGGGAAGTGTACGTTGGTTTTTATACACTCAGGAGAAGCTAATGTTCAATCTTGAGCAAGTATCTCTTTATATCTCTTCTTTTATTTACCAAATAAATTGGCTTTTCATAAAGAGCTATGTACTATAATATATCATTATTTTTATTATTTTCACATTAATAATTTAATACTTTCAACTTGTAAACATTAATTAAATGCAAGATATTGAGGAAAATATTGATTATTTACTTTATTATGACAAATGCAGAAAAAGTACTTTTGAAAAAATATTTAAATTAATCTCTTGTATCACTTGTCATTCCGTTGATCTTTGATTTGTTCGAGTGGGCACCAGCAACATCTCCATTTGTCCCTGTCATGTGCTAGTATAGCCAAATGATATCTGTTCACTCCAGGAACAGGAAGAACCTCAAACCATTCAGGGTTTTGACAAAGAAGTCTGACCATCTTGTTGGTGGGCAGCCATGCAGTCTTTTGATGTCCCGTGGAATGCAGATAGATGGTAACAGCTCTAGTCCAGTGGTCATCTCTGAATCTCATTATATGTCTGGCCCATGTGATTTTTGATGTCTTGACAAATGAGACAGCTTCCCTGATTATTGACTGTTGATGGAGATTGGAACTCCAGATTCCTTCTCTCACTTGAGTGAGACGTGATACTCCTAGCATAGCTCTTTCCATTCCTCTTTGGGAAACCAGAATAGCGTTCTCATCCTGTTTGCATAGGGCCCAGGACTCTGAGGTGTACATTAGTGCAGGAGAAAGGTGGAATCAAAAAGATGTGTCCAGAGTCAGAGGTCCTTCATCCTCTTAACCACTTCGACACTCTTGAAGGCAATCAATGCTGCTCTCTTCCTCCTGTGCAGAGCTGGTGCCAAGTCGTTCCCTTATGTCGAATTCTTGACGAAGGTACACATAGCTGCTGAATTCAGAGATATTCTTCCTTTGATAGTAAATGGAGTGTCAGGGACTAGTTCGTTTTTCATTAACATCATCTTGTTGAGATGTAGCTGCAGTCCACCCTTTCCACACTCGCAGTCGAAGCTGTCAAGCATTTGGTCGCTTGATATCATCAGCGAAATGGAGGTGGTATAGTTGCCAACCATCTATCTTCACTCCAATTCCTTCCCATTCCAGCAGTCGCATGATGTTCTTGAGGGTGGCATTGAAGAGTTTCGATGAAATGGTATCACACTGCCAAACCCCTCTCTTTAGTTGAATGATCACTTCCTTGTAGAATGTTGAGATCCTGGTGGTGAATCCCTAATACAGCTTGCAGAGGATCTTGATGTACTGTGTTTGAATGCCCTGTTTGACTAGGGCTTCGATGACCACTTCAGTCTCAACAGAATCAAAGACCTTCTTTAAATCAATGAATGTTAAACAGAGCAGCATTTTTAACTCTTGCAAAAATTCAATGAGTTCGGTCACTGTGTGGATATGTGTGGATATGGTGGATCATGATGGATCCTTTTTGTAACGCAGCTTGCTTACATGGTTGTCCTTCGTCTAGTGTTCTGCCTATTCTTTCTATTCAGGATGATTCGAGTGAACAACTTGTAGACTACAGATAACAGGCAGATTGGGCATTAGTTGCCTATGTTGTGGATGTCTCCCTTCTTGTACAACAGAACAGTCTTACTGGTTTTCCTCTGAGACGAAACCTTGCATTCAGACAGGTAGCATCTGAAGAGCCGAGCCAGTGTATTGATGAGTACTGGCGGCAGATTCTTCAGGTGTTTGGGTCTGACCTTGTCTGGACAGGTGCTGTATGCGTCTTTACCGACGAAATGGCGTGTTGGATTTCGGAAGGGAGTATGTTGGGAAAGATATACCCATCCTGCAGAATTTGGTATGTGGGCAGGTGGACATGGCTGTCAAAGAGATCCGAGTAGAAGTCATGAATAATCCTCTCCATTGCCCTTCTGGAAGATGTAATAGATCCATCAGGATGTTGGAGGTCAGTCATCTTGGTCTTGTAGTTGTCAAAGGACAGGCGAGCATTGTGAATACTTTTCCCGGCTTCTGCCACATCAGCCAACACCGCTGCTCTTCTCTCTTTGAAGTCTTCCTTTATTTCTTCTCTGAACAGCTTTGCGAACTCAGACATTAGCTTGTGATTGCCTGAGGCTTTTGACAAACCATGTTGGCGAATGAGCTTGAGAGTTTCCAAAGATAGGCGTCTGTTTGTGGCTTTCCCACTCTCGGCATTCTCCGTGCAGTCATGGAGTTTCTGAACCAGTCTATCGTATTCCTCACTGATGTTGCCAATGACAGCATCTCCCATATTGCCGCAATAGTGCCAAAGAGCTCCCAGTTTGTGGTCATTCTGGGAGTTCTCTTCTTAAACTTAAACTTTGCAGAACCTTCTCCCCATTCTGTGAAGTGGAATTTTGCAAGGGCAGTGGTCTGATCCCATTTGAAATTTTGGATAACAGCAACATCGGTTAGGCAAAACCTTCAGTTGAATCTGATGTGGTCAATTTTGTTGTGGAACTGTCCACTAGGAGATTTCCACATCCAACATTTTAATTCGGCCTTCTGGAACTGTGAGTTTCCATGGATGGTCTTGGTCGATATGAAGAACTCAGACAGTCTCTCACCCTGTTCGTTCCATTCTAGGCCATGCGTTCCAATGTGGAGTTCTATGGGCGACCTTCTTGGTCCTATCTTGGAATTAAAATCACCAACAATGATCTTGTAGAACGTGTGGTCTTCTTTATTGTATTTCACCAGCTCCATGTAGAACTTCTCAATTTCTTCTTCATCGTAGTTGGAGGTTGGTGCATAGACAACAAAGATAGAACTGCCAGCAATGAGCCACATCTATTGAAGCGTAATCATTTGATTTGGGTTGTTAGGCATTCAAATGAATCAATGCTCATGGATAAGTTCTTGTTGACAAGGACATCAATGCCACCGACACCTCTGTTGTCGCAAGTTTTGAGGAACAGTTCTTCTCTAGGGTCGAAGATGGTGTGATGTGATCGATGCCTTCTCATTTTGGTCAGACCAACGATGTTGTACTTGAGCTTCTGCACTTGCACCATCAGGTCCTCAGTGGATGCTTCTGATGCCAGCATATGTGCATTGAATGTACTGACAGTCATTTCAGTCTTTCTTAGTTTTGGCAGTCTAGTTCGTCCCTGAAATTTTGTCAGCCTCTCCTTGCTCATCCTTCTTTTTTTTTTTTTTTTAGGAAAATTCTGTATCTTTTATTTTTTTTTAATTTTTTATTGTGGAAAGTTACAAAGTTACAAAGTTTTCAGGTTTAAATCTCAGTTATACAATGCTCGAATACCCATCCCTTCACCAGTGCTCATATTCCACCACCAAGAATCCCAGTATAGCTCCACCCCGACCCCTCACACACCAAACCCCCCCACGCCCCTAGCCCCCCCACCATAAGACCCCCCCGCCTATGCAACTAATAAATTTCACTTTACTTTCACTTTGATTGCATACAATATTTCAACAAAACTCACTATTATTGTTTGGAGAGTCTCTCCCCTAAAGTCAGACCTGCTGAATAGGAAGCAATAGATAATTTGTTTTCCATTGCTGAGGATGAAGAAGTATGAGGTCGAGTGACCACACTTAGCGGCCTCTCAGTTTTGGGTTTCTGTAATTTAGTATTTTAGTAACTAAGTCCAGAGAGATATCTGCCAGAAGTTGCATCGTTGCCAACTTGTACTTCTCAGTTACATTATATTCCACATATGAGTGCAATCTTTCTATGTCTGTCTCTTTCTTTCTGACTCATTTCACTCAACATGATACTTTCCATGTTGATCCACTTGTATGCAAATTTCATGACTTCATGTTTCCTGACAGCTACATAGTATTCCATTGTGTAAATATACCAGAGTTTCTTTAGCCAATCATCTGTTTTCGGGCACTCTGGTTTTTTCCATATTGTGGCTATTGTGAACAGAGCGGCAAAGAACATGGAAATGCAGATGTCATCTCTACTATACCTTTTTGCCTCTCCGGGATATATTCCCAGGAGTGGTATTGCTGGGTCAAATGGGAGCTCAATTTCTAACTTTTTGAAAATCGTCCATATTGCTTTCCAAAAGGGCTGAACCAGTCGGCATTCCCACCAGCAGTGAAGGAGAGTCCCTTTCTCCCCACATCCACGCCAACACCGGTTGCTTTTGTTTTTGGGGATGTGGGCCAGTCTCTGTGGTGTGAGATGATATCTCATTGTTGTTTTGATCTGCATCTCCCTGATGATTAGTGATGTTGAACATTTTCTCATGTGCCTCTTAGCCATTCGGATTTCTTCTTTGGAAAAGTTTCTGTTCATTTCATCAGCCCATTTTTTGATCAGGTTGGCAGTTTTCTTCTTGTGGAGTTCAACCAGTGCATTGTATATCCTTGTTATCAACCCTTTATCGGATGGGTACTGCATAAATATCCTTTCCCATTCTGTAGACTGTCTTTGTATTTTGGTCACTGTTTCTTTTGAGTTGCAGAAGCTTCTTAGTTTGAGATAGTCCCATTTATTTATCTTTGTTTTCACTAGCTTAGCCAGTGGCGTGTCAGCTTTGAAGATACCTTTGGCTTCAATGTCGTGGAGGGTTCTGCCGACCTTATCTTCAATGTACCTTAGGGATTCTGGTCTGATGTTGAGGTCTTTAATCCAGTTTGATCTGATTTTTGTACATGGTGATAGATGGAGGTCTAAGCCCATTTTTTTGCATGTAGCCGTCCAGTTTTGCCAGCACAATTTGTTAAACATGCTTTCCTTGCTCCACTTCACATTTCTTGCTCCCTTATCAAAGATTAGATGATCATATATTTGGGGGTGTATGTCAGAGTATTCAACCCTGTTCCATTGGTCTGCAGCTCTGCCTTTGTTCCAGTACCATGCTGTTTTAATGACTACCGCTTTGTAGTAGAGTTGGAAGTTGGGGAGGTTGATTCCTCCCATTTTCTTTTTCCCAAGGATTGCTTCAGCTATTCGTGGGGGCTTATTATTCCATATGAATTTCAGGAGCGCTTGCTCCATTTCTTTGAAGAATGTCAAGGGTATCCCTATAGGGATGGCATTGAATTTGTACAATGCTTTGGGGAGAATTGCCATTTTGACAATATTAATTCTTCCAATCCATGAGCAGGGGATGTCTTTCCATTTCCTCGTGTCCTCTTTTATTTCCTGAGGTAGTGTTTTATAGTTTTCATTATACAAGTCCTTTACCTCCTTTGTTAAGCTGATTCCGAGGTATTTGATTTTTTGAGGCGCAATTGTGAATGGGATTGCTTTTCTCAGGTCACTTTCTTCTCTCTCATTATTTGCATATAGGAAAGCCATGGACTTTTGGGTATTGATTCTATAGCCTGCAACTTTACTGTACGAGTCTATTGTTTCTAGGAGTTTCTTGGTAGAGGTTTTAGGGTTCTCTAAGTATAGTATCATATCATCTGCGAATAGTGAGAGCTTGATTTCTTCCTTTCCTACCTGAATACCCTTAATGTCTTTTTCTTGCCTAATCGCTATTGCAAGTACTTCCAGTACTATATTGAACAGAAGTGGAGAGAGTGGGCATCCTTGTCTCGTCCCTGTTCTCAGAGGGAAGGCTCTTAGTTTTTCCCCATTGAGGACAATGCTTGCCATAGGCTTGTGATAAATGGCTTTGACTATATTGAGGAAGGTCCCTTCTATACGCATTTTGGCTAGTGTTTTCATCATAAACGGATGCTGGATCTTGTCAAATGCTTTCTCTGCATCTATTGATATGATTATATGATTTTTATCTTTTCTTTTGTTGATATGGTGGATTATGTTGATTGATTTCCGGATGTTAAACCATCCTTGCATCCCCGGGATGAATCCCACTTGGTTGTGGTGTATGATCTTTTTGATGAGTTCTTGAATTCTATTTGCTAATATTTTGTTGAGAATTTTTGCATCTGTGTTCATCAGGGATATTGGCCTGTAGTTTTCTTTTTTTGTGGTGTCTTTGTTTGCTTTTGGTATTAGGGAGATATGAGCCTCATAGAAACTGTTAGGGAGGGTTTCTGTTTCTTCAATTTCCTGGAAGAGCTTGAGAAGGACTGGCAAAAGGTCCTCTTTAAATGTTTGGAAGAACTCACTAGTGAATCCGTCTGGACCTGGGCTTTTGTTTTTGGGGAGACTTTTGATTACCATTTCAATTTCCTTGATGTTAATTGGACTATTCAGGTACTCCAGGTCTTCTTGGTTCAGCCTTGGGAGATTATAGGAGTCGAGGAATTTATCCATTTCTTCTAGATTCTCTTGTTTTGTGGCATAGAGATTTTCAAAGTAGTCTCTGATGATCTTTTGAATTTCATTGGTTTCTGTTGTGATGTCCCCCTTTTCATTTCTGATTCGGCTTATAAGGGTTCTCTCTCTCTCTTTCTTCGTGAGTCTTGCTAGTGGTTTATCAATCTTGTTTATTTTCTCGAAGAACCAGCTCTTGGTTTCATTGATCTTCCGGATTGTCTTTTGGGTTTCCATGTCATTAATTTCTGCTCTAAGTTTTATTATCTCTTTCCTTCTGCCTGGTTTTGGCTCCTTTTGTTGGTCCCTTTCTAAGGTCTTGAGCTGTGAAGTCAAGTTATTTATGTGGGCCCTTTCTTCCTTCCTGAGATATGCTTGCAGAGCTATAAATTTTCCCCTTAAAACGGCTTTAGCTGCGTCCCACAGGTTCTGGTAGCTTGTGTCTTCATTCTCATTTGTTTCTAGGTACCTTTTGATTTCTTCCTTGATTTCCTTCCTGACCCACTCATTGTTCAATATCGAGCTATTTAATTTCCAGGTGTTTGATTTGGTTTTCTGCATCTGTCCACAGTTAAGTTTTATCTTCAGTGCATCATGGTCTGAAAAGATAGCTGGTACAATGTCTATCTTGTTGATTCTGTTGAGGTATGTTGTGTGGCCCAGCCCATGGTCTATTCTGGAAAATGTTCCATGTGCACTGGAAAAGAATGTGTATTCCTTTTTTGGGGGATATAAAGCCCTGTATAGATCTATTAGCCCTCTCTCTTCTATTTCTTCCTTCAAAGCCAGTATTTCCTTGGTGAGTTTTAATCTTCTAGATCTGTCCAGAGGAGACAGTGCGGTGTTGAAGTCTCCAAGTACTATTTTGTTGCTCGAGATGTCCTTCTCGAGGTCTCTTAGCAGCTGTTGTAGGTATTTAGCTGGTCCCTCATTGGGTGCTTAGACATTTAGGAGTGTGATTTCTTCCTGATGTACACATCCCTTGATTAATAAAAAGTGGCCTTCACTATACCTTCTAATCTTTTTCAACCTGACGTCTGTTTTGTCCGATACTAGTAAAGCCACCCCGGCTTTCTTGAGGGAGTTGTTTGCTTGCAGGATTGTTTTCCATCCTTTGACTTTGAGTCTGTGTTTGTTCTGGCTATTCAGATGTGTTTCTTGCAGGCAACAGAATGTTGGGTTGAGTCTCTGAATCCATTTTGCCAGTCTGTGTCTCTTAATTGGTGAATTCAGACCATTGACATTAAGGGAGATTATTGTTATGGGATTTTGTCCCGTCTTTGTGCAAGGGTTTGTTGTGCTTGTAGGGGTTGTTCTTGTCTTACAATAGCCCCTTTAGTGCTTCTTTTAGGTTTGGTTTTGAGTCTATGAAGTTCCTGAGCTGTTGTTTATCCCCAAAGTAGTGTATGATTCCTTCTAGTTTGAATTAGAGTTTAGCCGGATAAAGTATTCTTGGTGAAGCGTTGATTTCATTGAGTTTTTTCACTATATCCCACCATTGCCTTCGAGCTTGGAGGGTTTCCTCTGATAGATCTGCTGTGAGCCTAAGGGGTGCTCCTTTGTATGCAATTTCCTTCTTGGACCTTGCTGCTTGGAGTATTGTGTCTCTCTGGAAGATGTCCATCATTGTAACTATGATATGTCTTGGGGTTTTTCTGTTAGGATCTCTTTTAGCTGGCACTCTTCGGGCGCCTTGAATCTGGATGCCCGCATTGTCCAGCTGTGGGAAGTTTTCCGCAATGATTTGTTTGACTGTGTCTTTTTCGTTGGGGTTGGTTCCCTGTGGTTCTGGTAGTCCAATGATTCTAATGTTGTTCCTCTTGAATTCATCCCCTAGGACTCTGATTCTGGCTAGAGCTATTTTGAGGTCTCTTGCCATGGTTTGATGTTGCCTGTAGGCCTCTTGCAGCTCATCTTCAAGCATACTGATTCTGTCTTCGGCTGCAGTCATCCTATTGTTGAGGGAAGCCAGAGAGGTTTTGATTTCATGTACGGAATCCTTCATTTCTTTTTCAAGGTTTTTTATTTCTGCTCTCATTTCTTCCCGTATTTTGTCGGCTGTCTGTTGTATTGTTTCCGCCAGGTCTTCCTTGAAGTTGTCCATCTTTGCATTGAGTACATTGAACATGTTGAGGATTTCAAGTCTGAATTCTTTCTCAGAGAGGTCAAGTTTGTAGGAAGCGCCCATTGAGGTTTCCGGACTCCTTTGATCGTCCTCTGGTTGCAATGGGGATTTTCGCTGTTTCTTCATGTTGTTTGTGGTGATATGAAAGAGGGCCCTTGATGATGAGTGTCCCTGTTTCCTTTTGTTGCAAAAAAGGATTGTGGATAGGCTCAGTTAATAGTGGTTGGCTTTTTACTTGCTGGTTGTAGAACCTGGTCTCCTACTGAGATGTTTCCTTCAGTTCTTATGTGAAGTCTTGTGTTTTATTGTCCTACTGCTTGCGAATAGCTAGGATGTTAGTCTTGGATAGGATGTTGAGGAAACTACTTGCCGCTGCGTTAGCGGCTGCTGGCAGTGAGGTCACGCCCACTTTTCTTAGGCCACGCCCCTGGTGTCTAGGCCACGCCCCTTTCCCACAACCCGACAGCGGTCAACGTGCTGGGGTAGGTGTGCCGGCCACTCGCCGGCAGTCCGGAGGGGAGGGAAACCCGGGGTGCTCAGGGCCGCGGAGCAGGCTGGGTCCGGAAGGGCGGGTCGAGGGAGCGTCACAGACCTTTGCTGGAAGACAGGATGTCGGCGGCGCTTGGGGTCGGCATGCGGCCACTCGGCCGGCAGTCCGGAGGGGAGGGAAGCACTCATCCTTCTTAATGCTGCCGTATTTTGATGTCAGGCAAATAAGGCCCATTGTTGCTACTGTTTTTTGGCATATCAAATATGCCTCTGGTAGCTTGCCCGGCTCTGTTGTGTGGGTGGGTTACTCTTGGTATCTTGCTGGGCTCTCTGAGAGGGAAGGAATCTTTTAGGGCAGCTTATAATCGCCCTTATAGGTGTTCCCATGGTTCATGCCATATTTAAATCCCATCAAATATGATGCAGAAATTATGAAAAATGGGTATTAAGTGTCTTATAGCATGTTGGGAAAGCGGCCTGTAGTGTGGCAGTTGCTGGGTAGTGGAGGAAGTGGAGGTCTGCTGGTGAGGTACTTACTTGGCTCCATAGGGTGGGGCGTCTGGGTTTGATCCCTGGAGCGCTGGAGATTGGAGGAGGCAGACAGAGGATCTTGTTTCTGGGTCTCTTTGAGCCTGGAGTCCAAGGTCGCAAAGTTCTGTTTTGCCTGTATCCAACCATGTAGAGGCAAAATGCATGATTTTGTTTGCTTTTTATAGCCGTGCAATATTACACTGTGTATATATGTGTTTCCTACAACATATGAAAGGACAACAGAAGTTATTTAGTTCTTCTGTGAAATTCCTTCCAAGAATTAACTAAGTCTAGACAAAGATTTATAGAATTTTCACTAACAAATACTGGTTTCTTAGAGTTCAATTTGTGAGGCATCATTGGCAAATGTTATTTATAATAGAAAATACTGGTTAAATAAAATTTAATATTTTGCGCGAATTTTTTCTGAGACTTTACTATGTGGAGAATTACTATGAAAAGCAGATAAAATTTATTATGTAATATTTACCAGAACACTTTGATCACAGTGTGCTTTATAAATTATATTGGTATTTAGTTCCTCAACCCCTCAGCAATTAAGGAAATTTGATTTTTTAAAAATAATGGGTTATATTTCAGAACTACTAAAGGAATTGTTCTATGACATTGAAAACGTATTCATCAGTTTCTTTTTTCCATTGATTGACAGCATATATAAGAAGGTTCAATGGCTTCCTGCAAAATAGAAATGCTGTTTAAAGACATTTAGTCTCAGAAAAATTTATGTAAATGATAAGTATTAGTCTTACACGTGGTTATTAACTATACAGGAAATAATTACATATTGGAAAAGATACTCAGAAAAGAAAAAAAAGCTGAGACAGTAATGTTGCAGAACAGATTTTCTTAAGAAACACATGAAGAGGGTAATTAAATGGGGAGAGGAAAAGGCATGAGGTAGGTTGGGAGAGAAGAGTAGTACTGGATTAAGGTAGTTCTAATGATAAATAATAATTTTATGTTCTAAGCAACAGTTTTATGTGGGGTGCCACAGAAGAAATCAAATGACTAAAAGAACACACATAAATATTTAATCATATATCACTGTCTTGTGACAATTTTTCCACACTTGCATTTATTGCCTCTCCTGAATCTTTCTAAATTTCAAAGCAAAATGCAAAGTTAAATAGTATTTGTGAAGCTCTCCCTCCCCAGACCCTTGTGTGTGTGTGTTATGCATTAAGATGTTTTTTCTAAATCAGTTTTTACATAAGTCAGAATTTATTATGATCAAAGTCAATTATTATGCTATGGTAGTTAGCAGAAGCAAATAATATATTATAAAATATTAAAGGGATTCCCAGGGACTAAGATTTTACTCATTAATATTTAATCTTATAATTTTGAAAAAATTGCAAATTGTAAAATTTGGAGAACAATATAATGAATCAGAATGTGATTACCATAAAATTTTAACATCTTTATCATTTTCTGCAATATTTTAGAACAGATTTATAATCTAAAAATTTATTTTAAGAAGAGCAGCGTCATTATTGCTGCTGATTATTGTTTGTTTAGGGACCAAACCTGGTAATGCTCAGAACTTGCTTCTGCATCTGCACTTAGGGACTATTCTTACAGGGCCATATAGTTATGGGGTGCCAAGAATCAAGCCTGGGTCAGCTGTGTGCAAGGCAAACACCAGATTTGCTATTCCAGCTTTCTGGCCTCATCTGCTTATTTATTTCAGTAAACAAGTACAATTAGAAATGTAGACATGTACAAATATTTTTCTATAGATTAAGTTACTATAATCAAGTATTTACTGGTAAGTAGGAGTTATAAAATATCTGATATGTATATGGACTTAATTGATTAATATACCTATACATGTTTGATGGTTTATTTGCTCGGTACATTTCTTTACTCTTAATTTATTACCTGGATCAGGATCCCATCAACCTTATAGATGACATTGAATTAATATATTTCTTCTACTTAAAAATATAGGTTTGGGGTTCACAGCTAGCATGCTCAGTGCTTGCTCCTGACTCTACACTAAGGGATCATTCCTAGTAGTGCTCGAGGGACCATTGCAGATTCCATGAATCAAACCCAGATCAGCTGCATGCAAGGCAAAGCACCCTACCTGTAGCTCTATTGCTCCAGAAAGTCCCTTTAGTTTTCGGATCCCCCTATGATAACATTTGCTCCATTTGAGTATCCTCTATAAGAATTGAAGTTATGTTTCCACATACCTTATACAATTTCAACAAATCTCCTACTTCAAATCTACTTTTTTCCCTTACCTTTGCCATTGTTGTGTTAACTGAGTATCACCCATATACTTGGCAGGGTAATTGCATGGGATTTTGAGGGGAGTTACGATAACCACACAGGTTAACTCATAAGATTACAGTATTCACATGCTCAGCCATGGTGCCTGGAGTTCACAATCTTCTATACTTAATATACTTGCACGCAGGTTAAGTGGGTGTCACACTTTTGGGTCATGCTCCCTGCCCATATTTTTAGTTGCTAACTGCCAGAGATATGGTGTTGCACAAACAGGCTAGGTGAAGATAGATAATGCATGCAATGTCTGTTATCACAAACAGCAAAGTTCATGATAAAAACAGCAGGGCCTCTTGGAACATACTCAGTGCATGTGGTGGCAACAGAAATTGAACTTTATGTTTCACAAATAAGATAGTGTGAGCCACAGATCTCTTTACTGGTCTACAATCTGACTTTTTATTGCATTTTAGTGATAAAAACAATTATTTATATTATTTTGTTCTGACGCAACTAAATTTATAATGACTGTTTGTTTCTTATTTTTCATATAAATGAGTTCCTCCTTAGATATTGTGACTTGCTTTAACTTTCGGTTGCTAAAAATTGCAGTGTGGGAGCTCTTCATATGCTAAAAAACATCAAATTGGCTTCTTTTTAAAATATTATGGACATTTCTTATCACTAAACTATAATTATGTTTCATTTTTAAGATATAATGAAACAAAACATTGGTTTTAGTCATAATGCTCATCAAGTATTTTATAATTCCTACTTAATTGAAAAATGGAAATCATTCTGTAAGAAGATATTTTGCCTATTATTTGATTACATAAAGCACAGGTTGCAGCACACAAGTGGGATAATGTTAATTTTCCATGTATTTATAGCAAATGTAATAAAAAAGTTTTTAGAATAAGATTCTTGGAGACTGAGGGGAGATAGCTGTAAAGTGTGCAATTCTTGTCTTATATACCAAAGACCTGTGTATATTCCCAGAATTTCCCTCCTCGCAGCCCTCCAATAGCACAGTTAAATATTATGTTCTTATGGTTCCAGAATACATTGGGGTACATCCACAAAAGAGTCATAAAATAAAATTCGTTTCTTATAAAGCTTTAAATTCACATTAAATTTCTGAAGATAGTACAGACTTTTGCTTATGGCTAAGCTTATCCTCCTCCCCTTTTTGTACAGTTAGAATACATTGTCATTATTCACAATTTATAAACATACATTTATGTAATATTATTAGCTAAATTATAAAATTTATTCAGAATTGCTTGTTACTCAATCTATTTTTCATGTTTCTGGGTAGCAACCAGGGTATCACATTACATGCATTTATTTTACACCCTTCATGTTGACACAGCTGTCACAGTTTCTTAGATGCGTTTATGTAAATGACTATCTCGAGAGCTTTGAAGAGTTCATATCAAATATCTTGTAGAATTCGGATCATGACAGGTATGGGTATGGACATTGAAAATGAAGGATATAGAGTCAAATTACCTTTGGATCATTCCATGTCCGTGTTACAATCTTTCAAGATGAATTATCACTTTCGATATTGATTGCCTTGCTGAGATGGTGAATCAGATTCCTCTATGGTAAAGATACTACTTTTACTTCTCATTTACAGTACTCTAACACATCAATCCCACAGTGCATCCAAAATTATGGCATGTAGAGTTACATTTCACATTCTTATTTTTTTATTAATTTACTATTTTATTGAATCACCATGTGGAAAGTTACAAAGCTTTCAGGTTTAAGTCTCAGTTATACAATGCTCGAACACCCATCCCTTCATCAGTGCATATACTCCACCACCAAGAATCACAGTATACCTCCCTCCCTCCCCCCACTTTCCCAGCCTCCCACCCCGAATGTGTAACTGGTAAATTTCACTTTACTTTCACTTTACTTTGATTACATTCAATATTTCAACAAAAAACTCACTATTATTGATTTGGAGTTTCTCCCCCCTAAAGTCAACCTGCTGACATTTCACATTCATGATGATGGAATATCTATATAGTTGTTAAGATATTTACTAACTATTTTGGCATTTTTCTGCAAGTGATGTTAATCTTTTATCCTCAAGTTGTTTATTTACTTTTGAAACTGTTTATTTAAATAATTTTTACTCGGGCTAATTTTATTGTATACTTTATTTATTGGAGAGGAATACCCAAGTGATGCTCAGGGGCTCAATTCTTAGCAAACTTGTATCACAATTGAGTGAAAGGGCCCCAAAATGCTCTTCAGGCCCTGGGGTACTGGAGTTACCTGGGCTGCCTGAGCGGTGCTTGAAGACATGATGGCCTGCACTTGATACACTAGGAAAACCGTGAACTATGGGATTTATAACAGGGATCAGCTATACATGAGTCATAAGCCTTAACAACTATAAGCTTTCTTTCTGATTTTGAAATACCTACCTACCTATCTACCTATTGCTTTTTGGGTCATAATCAGTAGTGCTCTCTCTTGCTCTGCTCAGAGATCCTAGGAAGACTCACGGGACCATATGAGGGCCTGGGAACAGATTCCAGGGCAACTGTTTGCCAGGAAAGGGTGCTACCCACAGTATTATCTCTCTGGCTCTTCCCTAGAATACTTATTTTGTATTTGATATTTATACTTAGCTCATCGTTATTTACTGAAAAGTAGTCGAGCTTTTATTTTAGTACTATTTGGATATCTTCACTTATCTTCACTGTGGACAGAGGCAAGATGGTGCTGATGCCGCCCAAACCCCTCACGTTCTCTGGAACCCGGCTCACCATCTCACCTTAGACAACGCGTGTTTCAGCATTCCAGGCATGGAACTCTATGCATGACCTTTCTAGAACACTATGCATGATTTCTGCTGGACATCATGAGCTGTTTTGCAAGATTCAAACAGAATGCCTGATTTTTTTTAATTATTTAATTAAAAAAATATTAAATCACCATGAGATAGTTACAAGCTTTCATGTTTGGGTTACAATCACATAATGATCCCTCCACCAGTGCACATTCCCCACTCCACTACCAATATCACTGGTGTACCCCCCCTTTCCTCACCCTCCCCCTGCCTCCATGGCAGATGATATTCCCCATACTCTCTCTCTACTTTTGGGCATTATGACTTGCAACACAGACACTGAGAGTCCATCATGCTTGGTCCATTATCTACTTGTGGCACACATTTCCCATCCCGACTGCTTCCTCCAGCCATCTTTTTTCTTTTTTAAAAATTTTATTGAATCACCATGAGATAGATACAAGCTTTCATGTTCGGGTTACAAACTCACAATGATCAAACACCCATCCCTCCACCAGTGCACATTTCCCACCACCGATATCCTGGGGATCCCCTCTTTCCTACCCTCTCCCTGACTCCATGAGAATGCCTGTGTTTGAGAATGACATAGGCTGTGCATATTGGAGGTAAGATGGCGCTGATGCCACCTGAGCATGGTGAACCCAGACAACGCACGGCTCAGCATGCCAGGCATGGAATTCTAAGCATGATTCCCACTGGAAATCCACGCGTGACTCCTGATGCACATCACATGTTGTTCTGCAAGATTCAGACAAAATAGCATTGGTGGGGCATAGAGAAACCACATTGTGGCCGCAGCATCGCCGCCCTGGCTGGGCCGAGTCACAGCACCGGCAGACATAGAGCATGGTGGCAGTTGCATGCAGTGGCTCATCCACTGTGGGGTGCTGTCAGTCAACCACCGGGTGACCTGGGACTTGGTGCAGGTGTTCAACCTTACACAGACCCTCTGCAATAGGGTCATGCTCTGCCAGCTGCTCAACAACCTCCAGGTGCACTCCAGCAAGGAGATTAACCTGAGGTTGCAGATGTCTCAAGAGACGCAGGCAGGTGCGTGTTTGCCAGTGTGCAGATCATTACAACATACCAGTCAACCAAAAGCTTACATTCAGTAGACTGGGAACACCTGTAAAGGCGATGGGAGGCTGCCCAAAAAGCCTTTATCCCTCTCAGAGAACCTGGCAAGCTACTGAGATCATCCTGCCTGCATGGCAGTGTCTGGCAAGCTACCCGTGGCATTCTCAATATACCAAAAATAGTAACAACGATGGTCCTCATTCTCCTGATCCTGGAAGAGCCTCCAATACGCCATCAGTCTACAATAGCATGCAACAGGGACAAATGGAGACGTTTCTGGCACCGGCTTGAGCAAACTGATGAACAATGAGATGACAGTGATACAATGATCTCCTATGTAACTTTGATCGGAGTGACCTAAAATATTAGCTACACACACTCTACACATGGTAATAGGGTTCCTAGAATCCTTAAGGAACCTAGCCAATAAAAAAATTGTGATTATTGTAGGGTTATTTGAATATAACATTATATTTCTTGAGAGTGAGAAATTCCAGTTTCTTTCCAACTATTCAAAGAATTGATGTTACCACTACTCAATTGCCTCTCAGCATCAAACTAAATAAAGATTCTTTTCAAATCTGAGCTCACATATTCTCAATCTTTAAAATCATTTTTCTAAGTACCTTAGTTCTACAGAATGTGGAACTGATGGATGTATTTTGTGTTCACTGAGTTTCTTTTCACTAGATAAGAACTTAAAAGGAATTTCTGTCAAAGGGAAAAATTATTTACTTCACTTGATGTGACTGTTTCATCTATCATAAAATTAGCTTTCAGTAATTCAGCTTTTACAAGTCTTTTAAAAGAATCTTGGTAAGTTGACAAGACTATTTTTACATTTTTTGTTTCTTTAAGAATTACACTGATTTGTTATTTTCTTTCTGTAATGTTCAGGCAATTTGAAAAAAGAAAAGTACATAATAATAAATTAGCTTGTATAGGAATGAATAGTACTAGAAACCCCAATAGATAAAACTAAGTTTGGAATTATTTTAAAAAAGCTTATATTACAAATTTAAGTTTCTGATGCTACTTCACAGACATTATGAGCATGTTTATGGGGCCATTTCTAGGAAGATTAGAAATATGCTCCATTGCAATTCCAAATTTAAACAGTATTTATTATATATAGTTTACTGTTATAGATAATATCAATGATATAACCAAATAAAACATATCTACATGAATTTAACAATTATAATCTAAGCTGTATATATATATAGATAGATATTTTTGCTTTGATAATCACACAAGTGGTTTTAACACTAAAATAATCCTGAAATTTTGCTAATAGGTAATTAAAAAGTAAATCTAAAATAAAGGCAATGTATTATAGATCTGGGAAACTTCACCTTTTCACTAGATATTTTTAAATGCTGCATATAAAAGATTAAGATACAACAGGAAGGATGTTAACAAGATATTTTCTATTTAAATATTTCAGATGCTGTTAAACAATTATGTTAATGAAGATCAGATTGGAAGTGTCATGGGAACAGTGGTAGAGGGTCATGGACAAATTAGTGGTGTTGAGATACAGCAAGTTGCACATCAATACTACAAATTTTATTTTATTTATTTATTTACTTTTGGGGTCACACCCAGTGATACACAGAGGTTACTCCTGGCTCATGCACTTGGGAATTACTCCTGGCAGTGCTCAAGAAACCGTATGGAATGCTGGGAATCGAACCCAGGTCAGCCATGAGCAAGGCAAACATCCAACTGGCTGTGCTATTGTTCCAGCCCCAATACTGCAAATTTTAACATTATTGTAAACATGTTACAGAAATTATAATAAAAATTTAAATGTAAAAAATATTTTGAGAAACAAGTTCAAACACAAAATTTAGAGGAAAGCATTTTTGTTTTATTATTCTGTTTATATAATTTACTAGAAAAATCAAGTTAGTAAGTTTCCCATTTTAATTTATTAATGTTACATTATAAAAGAAACTTTCTTCTTCCGCAGTTTAGACCTGATGAAATAAATAGTGAATACACATGTATTGGGTCTTTATGAATGAAAGTATACAAGTAGAGAGTATCTAATGAAGTGTCACTGTGTCACTGTCATCCTGTTGCTCATTGATATGCTCAAGCAGGGACCAGTGGCGTCTCCATTGTGAAACTTATTTTTACTGTTTTTGGTATATCGAATACACCACGGGTAGCTTGCCAGGTTCAGCCATGCGGGTGGGATACTCTCGGTAGCTTGCCAGGCTCTCTGAGAGGGACAAAGGAATCAAACACAGGTCGGTCGTGTGCAAGGCAAACTCCCTACCCGCTGTGCTCCAGTCCATATAATGATACATTATGAAATATAATGAAAGTCACTGATACTTTTCCTTATTATAATAGAATAATTTTTTCTTGCATAATTCTTTCTATAGTCAAATAAGAAAATTATAAGATAAAACAGGTTCTATTACTGTAGCTTGCAATACTGAGGGATAGTTCTTCATAAGCCACTTGACAGTTTACTTCAGAATCTTAACCATATTTTAATATCCAGAACAGAAACACTTTATCTTATAGTGTGTCTTCATCTTCTTTAAGAGGTATCATCTTTGCTCCTCAATTTTTTTCTAATAGTGTCTGATGAGGCATATATTCAGCTAAAAGTTATTAAAAAATAAGCAATGTCTTATCATTTTAAGGCTCTAGATATTTAAGCAAGCAAGTTTCATAAGGCATTAAGAATTCTAGTTACCTAGGTGATATAGATTTCTGTTTTGCTTATTTCTTTATCTTCTTAAATAAACTAAATTGCATTATTTTCTTTATTTAAAATATATTTTTGTGTGACTGTTTTGAGAAAGAGAATATAATTAATTATTACTCTGCTAAACATAGTTATGAGTTGGATAATTTAATGCTTCTAAATTGGACCAAGATTGTTACCTTGGTCATGAGATGTAGCATGTAAGGAGCTTGCTTTGCATGTGTTCAACCCAGTTTTGATTCCTGACATTTCATATGCTCCTGAGTTCCCTCAGAGAGATTCTCGAGTGCCAGGATTTACCCTTGAGTATCACTGGATGTGGCATAAAGCCAAAAACTGTAGCATTGTCGTCCCATTGGTCACCAATTTGCTCAAGTGGGCACCAGTAATGTCTCTATTGTGAGACTTGTCGTTACTGTTTTTGGCATATCGAGTACGCCACGGGTAGCTTGCCAGGCTTTGCTGTGTGGTGGACAGGATACTCTCAGTAGTTTGCCAGACTCTCCAAGAGGGGCAGAGCAATCAAACCAGGGTCAGCTGCGTGCAAGGCAAACACCCGACCTGCTGTGCTATCGCTCCAGTTCCCCCAACATAATTTAAAAAAAAAACATACTAAAGGGAGCAGAGAGATAGTACAGCTGATAAGATGCTTGCCTTGAACTTCGTTGACCTGGGTAGGACCTTGGTACCCCAAATGTTCCTCTGAACCTCTTGGCTAGATGTGATCTCTGAACACAGAGCCAGGAATAATCTCTGAGTTCTATTGGGTGTGACCCAAAGACAAAGGAAATAAATGTTACTTTAATTATTTCACTGGGGAGAAATAGAAGAAATGACCCTATCTTCAAATGTTTAGGCAATGTTGAATTATGTGCTGTAGGACGAGTGCACATCAGTCAGTCCAGAATGCTATGTGGAAGATTTCAGAGCTGAATACAGGGAATTACAAAGCTGTTTCCTGATGAGCCTCATGGGGGAAAGTTGTCCTTCAGTCTAAATCAAATCAGAGAGAGGTGCAGCCATTGCACTACAGTCTGAAAGAATTGCAGTGTATAATAGTTCTTATATTACTACACAGCTGCATTTCTAGGCTACATGTCTTTATTTGAAGAGGTCTTAATGGTCTCTCCAAGAATACTGATAAGCCCTCTTTATTTAGATATAAAGGTAGAGAGACTTAGGGAATCTACTCCAGAGCATTCACATTGTACTTTTTTTCCCTTTCATTTGGTTTTTTTTGCCACTTGGGTGGTCCTTCTGGCTTACTCCTGCTCTGTGCTCAGGAACCAATCCTAGTGGTTTTCAGAGGACCATATGTGTGCCAGAAATCAAACCTGGGTCAGCCACATGCCACACAAGTAAGTGCTTTTCCCACTGTACTATTCTTCAGAAACTGCTTTTGAGGTATTTTCCCGCATCTTGTTCTTTCTCTTTTCCTGCTCACAAGTTTCTTGAGTGCATAAAACTTGATTCCTTTCTTTTGGAATGTTTCTGCAGCTAGACTATCTATAAGTGCCAGTCAGTGGATGAGCCATAAATTAGAAGATTCAGCACTATCTCTTTCTAACTTTTGGGCCTATCACAGTATACAATTGAAGATTGCCTGATACTTTCATTTTGGCTTGTCTTAGTCAGCTTTTCTGAGGTAGTAGCTATTACCCACCTGGCTCTTCTTCAATTTAGTTCAACTGAATTTCTGACATAGGCAATATTATATATAAAATATATCTGAATAGAGTCTAAAAGAAAGACAAAATGCTGGAAAAATAAGGAAAGTGGCTATATAAAGGTTCTTATATTTGGTCATGCAAAAGTTGTGAACAAAAACTTCAGAAGATAGTGAGAACATGACTGTGGTTCAAATAAAGCTTTCAGTCTCAAGTACTGTGTAAACACAAAAAAGAGTAAATGGTGCTCTGTCTTTCCCTCCGCCCGCATTCGGTAGTCTCATGCTGCTTACCCCACACCAGGGAGGTCAATGAGATAGGCAGGTGAAGGAAGGAATGATGGCTAGGCTGGTTGGTTTCAGTTGCAGTTCATTCCATTCCCATCTCCATTCTTCTCTGATTCTCCTCCTGCTTCTTCCTCCCCCATACTACTTCATTCTCCTCTCTCTGGATCTGGATCTGTATCCCTCAACCCACTCTTACAGCCTAGTTAAATCCCCAACCATGAGGGGTTGGGGCTTACACATAGGTGTGGTCATAATCAACAGGGGTAAAGTTATTTCCCTCAGTGGATGCTGTTTCTAGGACAGATTCTCTTTCAGCAGGACAACCCATCCAAGAGCGAAATCCCATGAGTGTATTTCTCCTCTCTTTGTCCAACAAACATATAAGCATTTATAATATTAATCATTTTGTATGGACGCAGTAAAAGATACATTGAGCTTACAGAATTGCTCTCCTGGGGCCATCTAGATCTCAGACTACAGTGCTCAGGCCAGATTAGTCTTTCTTATCCCTAGCAGGGTCCTAGACTTGTCGTTGCTTTTGGATCATGACAGCATTTGTCCGTGATCAAGCTCTTAACTTATAGTTAAGAGTTGTGGTGCTTTGGCCTGGCCCATATTGATGCCAGGGTTGCTCACAGTTGCCCTGTGTCCCTTCAGTCTCTCATTGGGACCCTTCTTTTGGGGTGCTAGGAATTAAGGGCAACTGAGGTTCAAGTCGAGAAAGCAGATGCCTGGGAATGAATAATATTTCAAGCCAATTAAATCCCAACTTACAAAAGCATAATATTAACTGTCTTTGTTTGTCCATACAAAAAGGACATTGCTTTAGGGCTGGAGCAATAGCACAGCAGGCAGGGAGTTTGCCTTGCATGTGGCCAACCCGGGTTCAATTCCCAGCATCCCATATGGTCCCCTGAGCACCACCAGGGGTGATTCCTGAGTGCAGAGCCAGGAGTAACCTCTGTGCATTGCCGGGTGTGACCCAAAAAGAAAAAAAAAGAAGAAAAAAGGACATTCCTTTAAACTAAACTATTCAGAACACATAAGAAGAGGAGAAAGACAATATTAACTTACAATACAAGTTCAGTGTCCTAGAAAGATCTGACCTTACAAATTAACAGAGTCTGATTAGGGGAAAAAACTGATTAACTGGTTGGGGAAGAGAGCATAGAGAAGTGGTTACAGATAAACAAAGGAATGGAACTGACTCGGGAGCACTGTGATGGGTGTGACCTGATAAACCTAAGCTCCTTATGGCAAGGAGGAAAGGACAAAACAATGTTATCTTACAGTGTACAATAAACAAACTTGTGTTGTGATTAATTTAGGGGGTTTTCTTTCACAGAAAAACATGAACTTCAGAAATCCTATCTCCTGTACAATGAGAAAGTACATGACATTTGTGAGAAGATCCATTGAATAAAACTTGCTTTAGAAATCCTTGATTCAACATTCTAGTCAGCCTGGCAAATCAGTCTTATATGATCTTGAAACGTATTTGCCCAAACCTTGAGTGCTTTTGAATGATCTAAGAAAGTTATATTAGCTTCAACAAAAACTAAGAAGTTATCCAACACTTTAATTTAAAAGACTCTTTACTATCATGATGTAAGAATGTAGATGTGATCAACTTAATCAGGAAACTTTGGGAACATCTTATAAAGTGGGTAATTCTTTAGCTTAATTTTAGAAATGCATAAGAAACCTATGCACTGTGGTAGAAAATATTGGTACTTTGGTGGTAGATGTGATTTGGTGACCTTATACTCTCAAAACATATTTATATTCTCATAAACCAATGTTAAATCAATTGTAAAATATGTAAAATTAAAACAGCACATGATTGCAAAATAAAGCAAAAATATAGGAGAACATGAATGGAAAAATATTAATAAAAAGACCTCATTTGCTGTGAACTTTTACTTCAGATAGTCTCCAAATTTGTTTTTATTCTTCAAAAGAGGCAATAGTTGAATTTTTCCTACAGAACATAAACTAAAAATGTTTTATACAGTTAATGAATATATTTTTAAATCAAAAAAGTGTTTTATTATAGTAACATTATCTTTTTATTTATAATGATACTGGTAGAACTTTTCAAAATCAAAAGTGATCCTTCATAATATAGACTAGCTTATATTTCTAATTTACTTTTTAATGTTTTCAATAAGTATGTATCATTTTGACTAAACCAGGACTCAGTTGAAACTAACCCATCTAAAACCAATTTGTAATAGTAGTTCTTGCTTTGTTAAATTATTCTAGTGAAACAAACACCACAAATGTAGCTAAACAGTAGAGCATGTTGTTTGTGAGTGTGGAGCTCTAGTTTCAAAAGTCCTGCAAATTAGGGCCCCCTTGGAGGTGGGTTGAGTTTCCTCCCCACCCCAAGCAGAGCCCCGGCAGCCAAAAACCTCCAGAACCCAGCCACATCCATGCTCAAGGCCACTCTCCACACACTCAGAGGAGCCCCACCCATGAAGGAACCAACAGAGGAACTCAGGTATGCGGGACCCATGGCTGAGAATTCCATGCCTGCTCAGATCTGGACTAGACCTCCTCCACCCAGATCCTCAGTTTTCCAGTAGTTTGGCAGTCACACCCACAAACTGCCCCTGGCGTCATGTAATCTCATCAACAGACTGTAAAACAGAGCTCCCGGAAGAGAGCACACACTTTTTCTTGGAGCGTGCAGCCACATTTATATTCTAGCCCAGTGATGTACCTAAAGCAGCACACATGTGTTGGGTTTTAACATACTTGTTTCTATTCTCTTATATGTGGTCTTAGAGGACCCTGGAATTAAATCAATAACCTTTACACACTTCCCACTTCTTGTGGTGGGAAGATGGTTGCTGGTTGGGTGGGTGTTTGAATATTGTCTGTAATGAACTATTGTGAACTACTTTATGAAAATAAAATATATAAAAATCACAAAAAAGTCCTGCAAAAAATAAAGAGGAGAGGGAAGAAAGGAGGAAGATGGGTACGACATAAAAAAATGAAAAACAGAAAAAAAATACTTAGTAAAAAATTTTGCATTGGTATTAAAAAAACATTGCATTTTAACATAGACCATGTACATATATATTTGTTTACCAAATTTCCTATTGAATTATTGTCTTTTTTATTGACACAAAAATGTTGAGTGCATTTTAATATTTCCTTATTTATTTTTTGCTGTGGTTATTATTGTTCCTTCTTTTTTTATTCCCCAAGTTTTATTTTATTAAAGCACCATGAATTGCAAAGTTATTCATAGTTAGGTTTTAGACATGCAAAGTTCCATCAGCAAATGCCAGAAGTGTCAACTTCCCTTCACCAGTGTTCCCAGATCCATATCCTATGCCCAGCCCCAGCACCAGCCCCAGCCCCAGCCTGCCATCTTGACAGGCACCATTTAAATTAGGTTATTAACTTTGGGTCTCATGATTTCAATGGTTTTGTCTCTGTGGTTTAAATATTTGGCTCTACCTTTCCTTAACACAACTAATGTACCTGAATCTTCTCCACCCCTGCTGATTCACTTCTCATTTATCTCTTCTTCACTTCAAGTTAAAGAGATTCTGCATAGCAGAAAAAACACAGGCTAAAACTTAAAGACTTTAAAGACAGTTAACAGAATGGGAGAAAATATTTGCAGTAAACACATCAGATAAAAGGTTGATATTCTGGATACATAAAGCACTCATGAAGATAAACAACAACAGCAACACAAAACCCAAAACAGCATAAAAAAAGATGGGGAGAGGAAATGAACAAGGACTTCTCAGAGGAAGACTAACAGATGGCCAGGAGGCAGGGAAAAAATGTTTATCATCCCTTAGCATTAGGGGAATCCAAATCAACATAACAATGGGTACCATCTCACATCAGTGAAAATGGCACTTATAAAAAACAATGGAACCAATCTGTGTTGGAGGGGATAAGGCAAACAAAAAAGGGATTCTCATTCATTGCTGGTAGGTATGCTATCTGGTTCAACCCCTATAGAAAACAGTATGGACTTTTATCAGTAAACTTAAAATTGAGCTATACTGTCGTTCAGTAATGCACTTTTGGATATCTACCCTCAGGACAGAAAAACAAGCATTCAAAAGGAAAGGATACATGAACAACACTATGCATTATAGAACTCAGTGTGTAGCTAAGATCTGGAATCAACATAGATGACTGACAATATATATGTAGATTATGAAGAAATGCACATATACACATGAAATACCATGCAGCAGTCCTTATTACTAAATTTTCCTCATCAGCTTGATTTCCTAGTTTTGACTTTTTTTATAGGAGAGCAAAACTTTTAAACACAGCTTTCAGATTTATTCTACCTATGTCATAGTCCCTTTCTAGTATTCAATTTTTATCAATATCCCTTCACGTGTAGTTTAACAATACATTTAAAATAACACATTGTCAAGTATTTATACATAATTCTAGTTATCATAGCAACTTTAATTTAAAATCAGTATATTTATTACTAAATTAATTACATAATTATAATAATCATAAATGGAGTAAAAAGAATTAGGAGAAAACTGCTTTTGATGATAGCTCTTAAAATGAATAAAAAACCAAAAATGCATACATATGCATGCAATTTACCTAGTCATGAATATATTTAGCATACCATGAGTACATTTTAGTACTTATTCCATATAAAGTACATTTCCAATTGATTTGGAAAGGTTGATGAATAATCTTGGTTCCATCATATTTAGTATTTTCAAACTCTCATTTATTTACCTAATAACATTTTCCCCCTCTGCTGAAATGACTGTGTACCTTTGTCCTGGAAAACTGCTGCTCATTTTTCAAGACTTTAGGAAAAACTGTAATTTCCCTGGAAATTATTTTTAAATTATTTCTCATAAAGAGAGTCAGGAACCCTTAACACCTGTGCTCAAAGATCTGCCTTTCTAAGCAGCTATTGTTATTTTTTAACACTGATATTAATCAAGCTAATAATTATTGTATACCTAATTATCATTATATATCATTATATGCTTGCTCTTCTTTTTAGTAATTTACAGGTATTAACTTATACAATTATATGCTTTTATATTATTATATGCTTTATTATTATGTGCTTGCCCTTGTTTTCAGTAATTCACCTGTATTAGCTGACATAATCCTCTTAGCACCCTAAGTGGCAGGTACTATTATTTTGGTTCATTTCATAAAAATGGCGGAAAAAAACTTCACTCTTTTATGAAAGACCACTTTGTTGAAAGCAACAGAATAGCTAAAAGTGACAGGGTGCTGTGTCTTCTCCTATCACATTGTTGGATCTGTTGCTGTCTTTGTTCTATCACAGGATGTTGCAACTTAGTTGCTACTTCTCACTATCTACTGTATTTATCCTCAGAGTGAAGCATTCTTCAATATCTGAAGCTGAATAACTCTCCAGAGAGCATGATGCCTATTATTTGCTATTCATAATATGCCTCTGAATAACGAAATGAGATTTCAAATAAGAAGTTTTCAGTCATTTGAACTTTAGAAGGCTAATTGTATCATGTATAAGGTATGCTCAGTGAAACACAGAGGGAATGAAAGCTGTAGGTCGCTAATATCTCAGTTCTCTAATTTTTTTGATGATGCTCAGAAAATTATTTTTTAAACTTGAAATTTTATCAACTTTCTTTGTTCATTTATTACACATTCTCATCACATTATAAATCATGAAAAGTAAAAATTGATCTATTATTGAATAAATCCAAGTAAAACATTTTTTCTCTTCAGTCATTCTAGTCATAAAGTTCAAAGCATTGGTTGTTTGAGTTCATAAAATTTCAACTAGATGGATAGGTTAGAACCATTCCATAGAATCAATGTCACACAAACCATGTGGGTTGATGGATTTTTTCACATCAAACTGTCATCTTGTCTCTGTTGTTACATTATATTTGCTACCTCAATAGTGACTCAAATTGCTATTTTTTACAGTTGGTGTCTCACTACAAAATAACGCGGTATATTTTTGACTATCTTTTTAACTGTTTATTGATATCTAACAGTTTTACGTTTCCATCCCAATTTAAGCATAAAAAAATCTAGATTTTTTTATGAGGGAATACATTTAAGGCATATATAAGCATAGGAATCTTGGAGACCAAAAATTAAATTTAGAAATTAGTTTCTTTATTGACATAATATATTCGTTTTTCTTCCTTTTATTTATTTATTCCAGATGTCACCCAACTTAACTTGATGATATTTATGATGATTTATAATATTGGGACTTCAAGGGAGTAATTTTTGGTATAAACAATTTGTTTAGACATTAATATCTGGAACTGAAACACCACATACAACTTCATAAATATACTTTAAAGATATGTTTCCATAAGCAGCTATAAAATCATATTTTCCATTTAGCTAAACATCCTTTTTTAGAAGTATATGCTTTCTCAAGAATTAGCAGACAAATGGCCAAAACAGAGGACCGTGTAGTGAAAAATGTACCTAATTTGTCTTAGTTAAAAAAAATAAATACGTGAAGGGCCAGAGAGATAGTACAAGGGTAAGGTGCTACACTTATACATAGTTGACTCATTTTATCCCATGGGATCACTGCCACTGTTACTGCAGAGGTACTCAGTGACAATGTGTGTCACTGTCACCTAGAAATAATCAGAAGACTAAGCGATGCTAGGTAGAAGCCTGGTGTTCCACCATGTAAAGCAGGTGTTCTGACAATTTGAGTCAAGTTTCTAGCATTCATGTGTTTTAATTACTACTCTTATCTCTGGTTCTCATCACCATATCATTGCATATTCGATGTCTTTTATATAACCTTCACCTTCTTTTTTTCTGTGTCTCTGGATATTTTCCACTTTTGTGGTCATTAAGGATTTGTGACCCACTCTACTTTTTTATAGCCTCCTGTTAATCTTACTAATGAAATGGGCAAGTACCCTTAATTTTACAAATAAGATGACATTCTAAATTTTTAGAATGTAAATTGAGGGAAAATATTCTCCAATCCAATGTAGAGAGTAATCAGTAAACAATTCAGACACATATTTTGTGTTTTTATGCTATGCTAAAGTGTATGGACATTTTACAAAAAACCTTGCACAAAATCACATTGTTTAAAACAAAATGCTAAAATTGATCACTGTGACTGCACTGAAAATAATTCAAACAGACATCTACACCTATGACTGTAGCATCCATATGTATATAATCAACTTAGTGTTTGGAATTGTGGATCATTGTATTCCTTCACATTGTATCTGTTTCCTTCACATTGTATCTGTTTTTTAAATCAGAATGAATCCAATATTTGTAACTAAATATTTTGTTTTCATTTTTGGCCAGACTCTTTAGAGCTCAGGTTTCACTACTAGCTCTGCACTCATGGATCACTCCAGGGGGTAGTCTCAGGGAATCACATGGAGTGCCCGGGATCAAAAGATGAAACCAAAATCAGCTTTCTCAAGATAAGCACCTTTATTATTTCAGTCACCTAATATTTGTAGCTTTAAACAATTGTCCAAAAATAAGATATTCAGATTAAAATATAGGTGTTACAAATGACATTATACTATACAGCATATATTTTAATTGTTTGATTATTTGATTCAGCTACATGGTGGGCAATACATTACCTAAAATATACCTGAAAGGATAAATGGCCAAACAGGACTTGTAATATAAGAAAAAGTTATCAAGAATATCAGTCTGGAACCTGGAGAAAGCAAAAACCAAACTACAAGGCGATTACTTGCAGAAAACCTAATAAAGGAATTATTTTCAAAGGTATGTACAAATGTAGAAAATAGCATTAATGTTCAGTGCGGAGACCAAGAGATAGTAAGAGAAATCGTCATGTTCCTTGTTTAACTTAAGTTCATAGGGCACACAAAAAGAAGTTTTCTATAGCCCAAGCACAAAGAGTCTATGGAGAGATCGAGTCAAAGTTCTGAACTGATAACAGTAAGTCATGCATACACATCAATAAAAGCAACCTTGTGTTGGACAAAGTCAGAATAATAGTTATTTTGAAATCTGTGTATTTCCTCCACAGATATTCATTCCCTCCACTGTCAGATTCCAAAGAGAAGACAGAATCAAGAAAGTTCATTGAGGTGGTGGAAAGACGAATAGGGGATAGGGCACTGGCCTTGACGTGGCCAACAAGGATTCCCTCCCCAGCACCTCAGATGGTCCCCCAAGAACACATGAGTGATCTCTAAGTACAGAGTCAGGAATAAACCCTGAGAACAGCTCAGTGTGGTCCCCAAACAAAAACAAAAAATAAAGAGAAGTTATTGATACATCCAGTATAGATTAGTCTTTCAAAAGCAGTCCAGTATAGGGTCAAAATTAGTATACACTTAGTTGAAAGTGCACTGCGATTTAATTTTATACTTAACTTCAACATTTTACACTGTCTGATTAAAGTTAAAAATGATACTATTTATGCTTTCATTTTTGGTATGACTTACTCCTAATGTTAATCTCCACTCTTTTATTTTATAATAGAATGCTATGTTAGTTAGACTAACATCTACAATCAAAATGGTGATAAAAACTGAGAAATCCCTGTTGTGGATTATTTTTACTTTTGGTATGTTTTTTTTTTCTTACACGTAGAAGCAAGCACTTTGCAATTGATAGTGACATTCCTCAGTGTTTGTGTACTGGGCAGCAGATTCATTCTAGCAAGCTTTACAGCAATTGCTGCCATTTGATAAGTAACTCCATATGGACTAAGGCTGAAGCACTAAATCATTGTGTCTCCTTCATGCCAAGCACTGATTCATTGCAGTGTCTTACCCTGCTACTCATTGCAACAAGATTTTAGAAAATATACATGTTTCCCCCAATCGCACTGATATCTTCAAATTTATTCTTCCTCTGGCTGGCTGAATTCAACAACGTTGATATTTTAGAATCACCATGTGTATGCTAAATTATTTTCAATCACACATCTACTTATAATAATAACAGAGTTTGAAGGGACCTTAAAGGTCACATAATCTCATTTCTCAGCATATGCACACCATCCCCGAGTGATAGTCATATAGTTGGCTTCTGCTTGAATAATTCCAATGACAGGGAACTGACTACTTGAGATGCAGCCTTTTTATGCTTGGATAGCTTTCATTGCTAAAAGTTCTTCCTCATGTTGAGTGGAAATTTATTAACTCTATTTTCCCACTCTTGGTCCTAGTTTCACTTTCTAGAACAATAAGTCCAATTTTATCTTCTTTTGTTAACTCTTATTTACTGATACAAGATTTTAATAAAGTGCGAACTCTTTAGTTAAGGTGTATATTCCAGCCATGGGCAACACATTTATAATTATTATTATTCCTATTCCCAGAAGCCACTGTCACTGTCATCCTGTTGCTCATCGATTTGCTTCAGGGGGCACCAGTAACATCTCCATTGTGAGACTCGTTATTACTGTTTTTTTTTTTTTTTTGCATATTGAATACGCCACGGGTAGCTTGCCAGGCTCTGCCATGCGGGTGAGATACTCTCGGTAGCTTGCCAGGTGCTCCTAGAGGGGCAGAGGAATTGAACCTGGGTTGGCCACATGCAAGGCAAATGCCCTACCTGCTGTGCTATCACTCCAGCCCATTCCCAGAAGCAGCAAGACTAATTAAAGTCTAATTCTATTTACAAACATTGGACATGTAGAGGCCAGAGATGTATGTAATTCATTTGCTGAGTTTAATCCTTTGCAACACACACACACGCACACACACACACACACACACACACACACACACCACCTTGGAATGATAAAACTCAGGGGTTAGAGAGTACAACTGGCCACGCAAGTACAGATGCAAGGCCAATGGCCCACCTGTGTAAAATCCCCAGCACCCCAGATGTCCTTCAATGCCCTTCAGGTGATACTATTTCTGAAAGCAGATCCAAGAATAACCCCTAACTATGCCAGGTGTGATCCAGAAAAAAAAAACACTAGATAAACAAATAATTAAATATATAACAGAAATACAGAACTCAAAGGACTATTAAAAATTATAATTTGTTGTCGACTCTACTTGGGGGTTAATATTAGAATTAAACTGCATATAAGAATTTCACAAAAATAATTTTTATTATAAATAAACTGTCTCATGAGTGTTCTCATTCTTAAAATTAAAATAAAATTAATCTAGAAAATAACTGAATTTTGTCATTTCTATTACAATCTTTGTTTTATTTTAGCTTCCGTCTAAATCACTTGTATCACTCCTATCACTTGTCATCCTGTTGTTCATCGAGTTGTTTAAGTGGGTGCCAGTAATGTATCCATTCATCCCTGTCACATGCATCTAAATATGAAAAAGTAAATTACATGGCCAGAAATACAGTTCAGGGCTTAACGAACCTTTGCCTTGCATGCAGCTGACTGACGTATTATCCCTGGGACTGCACAGTCTCCTGAGTACTATCAAGGGTGATACCTGAGCTCAAAGCCAGGGGAACAACTTGATATTTCCCCAATATAACCTCCTTTCAAAAAATAAGTAAATATATTAATAAGGGTGCCATTAAAGAGGACTATTATTTATATATATATTATATGCTCAGTGAACATAATTATTGAGCATACATTCAAAATGCATTTTTGTTTCAATTAAAAAGCTTTTTCCTTACAACTGAATTCTCTAGTGTTCTCTTTACTACAATCCCACATTCTTAACATTTCTCTTCCCCTGCTTCTTCCTCCTGCCCTCCCCCCTCCCTCCTCCCTTCATCTCTCTCTCTCTCCCTCTCTCTCTCTCTGTCTCTCTGTCTCTCTCTGTCTCTGTCTCTCTCTCTCTCTCATACTTTCTCTCTCTCACCTCCTTTCTTTGATTTTGGGACACACACTCAGGAATCATCCTAGGTAGTGTTGGGGACCATATGGGATGCTGTAAATCAAACCCCATCAGCCACATGCAAGGCAAGTGCCTTATCCACTGTACCACTGTACTATTTTTCCTATCTACTGTACTATTTCTCAGAGATCCGCTAGTGCCCTGCTTCTAATTTATCTCATATGCCAAGTTTTTTTTTCAGCTCTTATTACTAGACAATGAAATAAATATCTTCTAACTAACCTAGTATTTATTTGAATTTGTCAATATAATTAATTTATGTATTGAGAAGTAAATAGTTACTCATGTTATGCACAAATAAAATCAGGAACAGGTATCAGTCTAAATTATAGAAATATTATCAACAAATCTGGGATTATTGTGTACATAAAAATCTGAGTACATCCTTATCTGAAGCAGTTCTGATATGGAAATTATATTAATTTTCATTCTATTTTAATATTATATATTTTATTTGCATTCTATTTGGTTAGAATTTGTTACATCCTGACTTTTCAAATGACTAAGGTTTGTACTTTCAACACAACTGGGATACAGCTTTGCTCTTAAGATAACCAACACGCTTATAAGAAACTTACTCAAAATATCTTTTATTCTCCCTTAAGTGATTAAAGCAAAATATGAAAATGAACAACTGTAAAACTTAAATAATTTATTTTTAAATTAGACATTATGATAACTAAGGAATTACAAGCATCAGTAACTCATCAAATAAAAATTAAATTCTCAGCTCATCTAGTATATTTAACATTTTCTTTATTATTTCATATATACTCTATTCTACAACAATTTAATTCACATTTTAATATTGTATTTAGGTTTAAGTTTTCCAAAGCATATTTCTCAAAATATGTCACTTCACGTAGGATAATTAAAAACATGTAATTTACTGTTATATAAATTTCTTGCCATTAAATATGTCTCACTGTAGGATAATATTGGCTTGTTCTATCTCTTCAGCCGCAGGGAGTTTAGGTTTACTGAGTAATACTCATCACAGTGCTCCCAAGGCACTCCCACTCCTCTGTGTTTATCTGTAACCTCTTTCTTTGTGCTCTGCTTCCCCAACTGGTCAATCACCTTTTTGTATCCCCTAATCAGACTCTGTTAACTTGTAAGGTCAGATCCTTTTAAGGACACTGGATTTATGTTTATAAGTGTAATATTGCTTTTCTCTTCCCTTCATGTCCTTTGCATAGTTACTTCAGAGCAATGTCCTTTTTGTATGGACACAGGAAGACAGTTAATCTATGCTATTGTAACTCGAGAAGTTAATTGACTCCGAATAATATTCACTCCTGGGTGTCTGTTCTCCAGACTTAAACCTCAGTTGCCCTTAGTTCCTAGCATCCCAAAAGCAGCGTCCTGAAGAAGGAATGGATGGACCCAGGCAAGCTATGAGCTACCCTGGCATCAAAATGGGCCAGGCCAAAGCGCCATTATACTTAACTATAAGTTAAGAGCATGGTTTTGGACAAATTCTGTCATGATCCAAAAAGTAGCAACTGTATTAGGACCCTGATAGGGTTAGGAAAGGCTAATTTGGCCTGAGCACTATAGTCTTAGATATATAATGAGATATCTGCAGGAAAGCAATCCTATAAGGTTAATGTATCTCTTACTGTGTCCATACAAAATTATTAATATTATTAAGTAGTAAAATTAAGACAAATGTTAAAATAATTGTTAGACTAAGGAAAGGAGAAACACACCCACAGATGGTATTTTGCCCTTAGATGGGTCTTCTTGATGAATGAGTTTGTCCTAGAAGAAGCTTCCCCTGAGGGGAGGACCTTACATCTGTTGATTGTATGAACACACTTAGTTGTAATTGTTACTGGAAACCCTGGACGATGGGGAATATAACTAAGGCTGTAAAAGCCAGCATGGGAGGAGAAAAATGGGAGGAAAAAGATGTAGAGATGAATACAGAGGGGAAGAAGGTAGAGGACAAGAATGTAGGAACAGATTCTGAGGGAGAATCAAGGAGAATCGGGTTGGGGGGGGGAAGAGAGAATCAAGGTCAATCATGGAGAAGGAAATGAGATTTGGGGTAGGAGAGTCAGAGGAGAATAGAGGTGAAATTGGAATAAACTGCAATTGATACCAACCAGCCTGGCCCTCATTTTCTCCTTTGTCTACCAATGGCATCCACCCGTAGGGAAGTAGCCTGAGACCACTGAACACAGTCAGGGAGAGACAGCCTTGCAGGCCTCTTAGTGATTTTATGAATACACATATCACAATGGAAAAGAATTCCTATGGTTAGAAAATGTCAGCTAACATTTAATTGAGTTTTAAAACATAAAATTTATTGTACAATTTTACATTCTTATTTCTCAAACTATTTTCACTGACTTAATGCTCTATGGTTTGCTGTGAAGTATAACACAATAAACAATGTGGAAGGAAAATTTTGAAAAGGTAAGTAATGTAATTGCTTTCTTGTAATAAGTAACTTAAAATCTGCACATTTAATAAGTAGTTTCATGTGATTTTTACAGAGACCTTTTAAGGACAATTGTTGGTACCAATGTTGAATGAAAAAGTGTCAAGAGTAAACTTATTGTTTATAAAACTCTCGTGTAACAAGTTTTAATAATATTTCTGATAATTGGTGAATAGTTTTACATGGAACAGATTGTCTGTGAATTTTAGATGATGCCAAAATATTAGAGAACTATTGAATCATTTGCTCAATATACTTAGCAGGCTGAGTTTCACAAATGAGATGAAAACAGCAGGATATTATTTATGTTGTACTGTAATTTTGAAAGTGACACCACAATCTTTATAAAAATTACTGATTTAGCAACACAGATGCAGATTTTCCCTTGGTTTTATAATAGTAGCAATGTCTGATGTTTCTTTTTTAAAAAGGAAAAACTGTGCTGGAAACTTTGTTTTGATAATGTGTTTCTTGTTTAATAACAGGTAAAATTAGTGCCAGGGAAATTAACAAACAAAATTTTACCAGCAGATGTTGAGGTACAGCCAAATTGTTTAACATTCTTTAAAATGTTTCAAAAATGGGCATGAATCTACAGCAATCTCTAACTGTAATTGAATTGAAATGGAATAATGGCAGTCTTGAAATTCTAGCAAAGTTTCTGAGCTCTATGAATTAACTCAGAAACTTCAGGATTTGCCATGAAAGAAGCTTATACTACTAGAACTGCTTCTTATCTTACTATAATGAAATAGTTTAATTTTTACATACTTGCAAGGTATGGGCTTTAATTTGCCACTTCCTTGTTTGGCAGCACTATCCTATAACAAGAATAACAATTAAAATACAAAAGCTGAGCATTTGATGTTGGATATTCTTCCTCCACATTGAAGCAGTAAATTTGCTTCTTGTAATTCCAATCTGCTCTCATTGTAATTTAGCTTTATCCTACTTGTATAGTGGTTGATTAAACATATGTTTGACAGGAGAGAAGGCAGTCATATTTATTACATATCTAATTAGTTATTGTACTTGTTCTTCACGTATGTTGTTATTAAATTTCCTTTTAAAATTAATGACATTTTACATCTACCAACGTATCTTTATATTGCTCATAAAATCTTCAAATAAAATGTTCAGTCTTAATTTTTGGTCATCTTTCGCTCACAGCTCATACTTGCTTTCTAATCCTGTTGGTCCTTGAATAACATCATTTCATTTAAAAGTACTTCAATATAATCTTGATGAGAATAAAGTACTGGCCTGGAGTTAATAAAAGCATTATTGGAGGAGCTGAATTAATTTAAGGGTATTTGCTTCAAATCGCATTTTACAAAATGATTTTGATGCTGCTATGTAAAAACAAACTATACTGAAAACAAAATAATTATGAATAATATTACCATCTTCTTATTAATGAATTTTATTATTTTATTTGTCTGCTTAAAAGTCAAGTAACTTAGTCAAGTCTAAAGACTGATTCCAATACAACTCATTTTCGGTACTTACCTTGTCCAAATTTTCTTTCAAAAAAGAACATAACTCAATTAACAGAACACATTAAGTGGTTTGTTGCTGTTTCTTTTTATACTTTTTAGATAATTTCAGTGAAATAGACGTGAATAAAAGAACTCTATCACTTTTCATATGAAGGTGCAAAGGAGGAAACTTTTTATTTGTTTATTTTTTGGGTTTTTTTTTTTTTTTGCTTTTTGCTTTTTTAGGTCATACCTGGCAATGCTCAGGGCTACTCCTGGCTACTCACTCATAAATTACTCCTGGCTGTACTCAGAGGCCTATATGGGATGACAAGGATCAATAGAGTTGGGCCACATGCAAGGCAAATGCCTTACCCGCTGTACTATGGCTCTGGCTCCCAGGACAATTTTTTTTTCTTATTTATTGCCTGGATATGTGATCTAATCTGTTTACAATTTAATCTGTTATAATTTTTTAATTTAAAAAATAGCTAATGTTATTCTCCATTAAATGAAATTGAAATAGGAAGGAATGTGTGGAGCTTTGCTCTATTAGGATCCATTCTTTTGTTCCTGAAATTTTTGCAATATGACTGAAACAACCTAAGATTTGCCTGCATCAGAAAGTAAAAAAATAGAAGTAAAATACAAAAGAGTAAAACACATAACCTTAAATCTCAAAACAAGTCTATGGGGTAAGCAATACACTCAATTATAATATTTAAAGGATTGTTATTCAAATTTTTATAGTTGAATTGCTATTTGAATGTTGTAGATAAAATTTCACGAGACTCTTGCAATTTTAATGTTTTTTTAATTTAACAGAAAAAAATAGTATAATTTGAACCTAGATCTCATTAATTCCAAAGTTGATGTGATTTGAATTATGAAATAGACCCTATGCAGAAGAGTTCCATAGAAGAAGGTCATCAGTGATTTATCAACAGTAAATATTAAGTTTTTGTTTGAAAGCTTCAAATGACTTTATGCTTATTGCATTAGAGGTGACATGTGACAGATGATTAATGTAAATATGCTCATCCTCATTTGGTTAGTGAACTAGAAGACATATGATATATATACATTGAGATACTGTCATTTAAATAAAACAGATCCCTAAACTTTTTCCAAATATACACCACAATTGAATAACTTTACTCCTAACAATACCGAAATATATTTGTAACTGAAAAGTTTCTTTATTCTTTTATGAAATTTAAAGACCCTGTCCTACCACTTCAGGAAACGTTCTTTTGCTTTCTATCACAGGTATTGACTATTTTAATTGGTATAGAACTTCATGTTAAAGGAAACTTTTGTATGTGCTTTTAGATATTTGATTCGTTTTCCTTGAAGTAATGCATTGAGATTGTGTATACCAAGTTTAATAATATTTACTGGAGAATGATATATGAATGTGTTTATTTATAAAGATATTAGGATTGATTTGGATTTGGGGCTATTATGTACCAGTAAAAGTATCACTTTGTGGATGATTATTTTTTCTCTGTATTAAAAAATACTTGTATTTAATATGGATAAAAATTGTTAGGCATAAACAATTCATAATTTTTATTACAAGACTGTGGATTACATATATGATGTTTTCATTATCTTATATTTTAAATATCATAAATTTTTCTTTATTTTTTATTTTTATTTTTAATTAGTGAATCACCGTGAGGGTACAGTTACAGATTTATACATTTTTGTGCTCATGTTTCCCCCACACAAAGTTCAAGAACCCATCCCTTCACCAGTGCCCATTCTCCACCACCAGTAAACCCATCATCCCTCCCACCCTCCCCAGTCCTGTCTCCCCCCACCCCAAACTGCCACTATGGCAAGGTATTCCCTTTCGTTCTCTCTCTCTGATTAGGTGTTGTGGTTTGCAATAAAGGTGTTGAGCGGCCATTGTGTTCAGTCTCTAGTGTACATTCGGGATGCGTCATCCTTCCCCCGCATGGCCTCCGACCACATTTTACTTGGGGTTCCCTTCTCTGAGTTGCCCAGAATGAGAGACCAGCCTCCAAGCCATGGAGTCAACCTCCTAGTACTTATTTCTACTATTCTTGGGTGTTAGACTCCTAGTCTATTATTCTATATTCGACAGATGAGTGCAATCTTTCTATGTCTGTCTCTCTCTTTCTGACTCATTTCACTTAGCATGATATTTTCCATGATGATCCACTTATATGCAAACTTCATGACCTCATTTTTTCTAACAGCTGCATAGTATTCCATTGTATAGATGTACCAAAGTTTCTTCAACCAGTCATCTGTTCTAGGGCACTCGGATTTTTTCCAGATTCTGGCTATTGTAAACAGTGCTGCAATGAACATATAAGTGCAGATGTCATTTCGACTATACTTTTTTGCCTCTCTGGGATATATTCCCAGCAGTGGTATTGCTGGGTCAAATGGAAGCTCAACCTCTAGTTTTTTGAGAATCGTCCATATTGTTTTCCAGAAGGGCTGAACCAGTCGGCATTCCCACCAGCAGTGCAGAAGGGTCCCTTTCTCCCCACATCCTCTCCAACAGTGGTTGCTTTTGTTCTTTTGGATGTGTGCTAGTCTCTGTGGTGTGAGGTGGTATCTCATGGTTGTCTTGATCTGCATCTCTCTGATGATTAGTGATGCAGTGCATTTTTTCATGTGCCTTTTGGCCATTCGTATCTCTTCCTTGGGAAAGTTTCTGTTCATTTCCTCTCCCCATTTTCTGATGGGGTTGGATGTTTTCTTCTTGTAGAGTTCAACCAGTGCTTTATATACCATTGATATCAATCCCTTATCTGATGGGTATTGTGTAAATATCCTTTCCCATTCTGTAGATAGTCTTTGTATTCTGGTCACTGTATCTTTTGCGGTGCAGAAGCTTTTTAGTTTAATGTAGTCCCATTTGTTAATCTGTGTTTCTACTAGATTGCTTAGTTCTGTGTCATCTTTGAAGATACCTTTATCTTCAATATCGTGGAGGGTTTTGCTGACCTTGTCTTCAATGTTATGTTACCAGACCTTATGGTTTGTGTTATGTTATGTTACCAGACCTTATGGTTTGTGGTCTGAGTTGAGGTCTTTAATCCATTTTGATCTGACTTTTTTGCATGGTGTCAGGTCGAGGTCTAAGCCCATTCTTTTACATGTGGTTGTCCAGTTGTGCCAGCACCATTTGTTAAAGAGGCTTTCCTTGCTCCACTTCACATCTCTTGCTCCCTTATCAAAGATTAGATGATCGTACATTTGAGGTTGTGTGTAGGGAAATATCATAAAATTTTAATCTAATAAATTATACTTTATGGACTTGCTTTTTAATTTTTCTTGAAAATATTATCTTAACCATGTTTTTGGAGATGTTTGCTTTGTTTACTTCTATAATTTTAATAGGTTTTAATTTTCTAGGTTTATGATCTTTTGTGCACTGGAGTGATAGCACAGCAGGTAGAGCATTTGCCTTACACTTGACTGACCCGGGTTTGACTTCTCTGTCACTCTTGGGAGGCCAGCAATCTACCGAGAGTATCCTGCCCCCACCGCAGAGTCTGGCAAGCTACCTGTGGTATATTCGTATGCCAAGAACAGTAACAACAAGTCTCACAATGGAGATGTTACTTATGCCCGCTCGAACAAATGAATTAACAACAAAACAACAGTGCTACAGTGCTATGATATTTTGTTTTTTATTTACTTTGATATAGCATAAGCATTACAATTGAATGTTTTAATAACACAATACTTATCATAATTCCTTTTCTGTCTCTTGTCCACTATTAACAATTACATGCAAATCTATTTGTAGTCCTTTTCCTCATTGATTCACATTTTCTCCATGAATAATTACCCTACTAGTATATGACAGCTTTAGATCTGCTGTGAAAAAAACAAAAATTTAGAGACCTGAAAATTATTTATTTTCTTATAGACTTACACTCATAATTTTATTTGGATCTAATGTTAGTGCTAAGCCAGGACATTCGGATGAGCCTCTGGATGCTGCCCTACAATCAGGAAGCAGAACTGAGGCCCCTATTTTACATGAAGTGGGCAAGCTATAACTTGTGAGTTTGGATGATTTGGGAAAGTGCAGCATTGTTCTCATATGCCCACCTGCTCATACATTATCTTGGCAGTACAAAACAGCAGTTTCCCCCTTTCTTACACATCCTTTCTCTGATTTGACCTTTAAGTATCCTATGATCCTTTTCTTTGTTTTTGTGTAACAGAGTACAAGAATGCGGGGGACGTGACCTGTAGAGCCTATGGGTCCAACTCCATATCCTCTGATGTTTTAATCATGACAACATAGATTGGAGAAGACAACAGCTTGATGTTCTTTTGGGGAATGCTTATCCAATAATTGTTTGTACTCTCGTTAGAGACTCTTTCTCTATGATGAAATCATTAGGATGTAACTGATAAAAAATAGAATAAAAGGAGGCCTCTGGCAGTTGCTCTTTGCCTTGATCCTAAGCCAGCCTTGGCCCTCTCTACTCTCTCTTGCGTGTCTTAGCTCTGTGTCTCCGACAGACCAATACAAATCACTTCATGAAACAATCTAATTAGACTAGAATGAAGGTATTAGCAGAATAGCACTCATTCTGGTATTTTCCAGGGAAACATTATGCCCTATGTCTGCCAGTTTCTAGAGGTACTCACCTCCTCTTATGAACCTTCCAGCTTTAAAGTCAGCAATATCAGGCAGAATCCTCACACACCTATTTCTGTTCATCTTTTTTCTATCTCTCTGTCCAGTTCATAACAATCCTTATGATTACATTAGAGCAAATTTTACAGTTCAGGATAGTCCTCCACTGTAATTAGTCTGTACAGAAAAAAAAAATGTCATCTTCAATCTTTTCTCATCTTTGCTGGCTTTGCAATGGTGTGGCCATGTACAACCCCCACCTCTTACAATATTTACCTCAACATCTCTACCAATGACAAGCTCTTGGACTCTTTCTCTTTCACACTGTTTGCAGTCAAAGTGGACAAGAGAGCAGAAAATTTCAGAACTGTGAGCACTGTGTAAAACAGTTTTTTGCTTTCACAGACTTGTCCCAGGATGTAGGTGTCAGCATGGTAATTTCACTGGTCATCCTGGCAATAGCATCAAGTCCAACTATGGGGAGAAATTTGATATGAGAAACTCACCTGGAAGTTTACCGGTCCTGGCATCATGTTCCTGGCAAAGGATGCATCAAACACAAATTGTTTCCAGTTTTTGTCTACTCTGCCAACACTGAGTGATTTGGATGGTAAGCAAAGTTTTAGCAAAGTGAAAAGTGGCATGGATATCCTGGAAGCCATGAAGCTCTATGAATCCAGGAATGGCAAGACTAGAAAAAAGATGAAGATTTCCTACTGTGAATGAGTCTAATAAATATAATTTGTGGTTTTCCCACCAGGCCATTCTTTTTAGAGCTCAGGAAAGCAGCTATAAGCTCCCAGGAGCTTAAAATAGCTTTTAATCCTTGTCTCCCTCAGTAGGTCTTTGGGTTCCACACTTACCTGTCCAACTTGCAAGTCTAGCTAAATTGCAGTTGTCCATGATTATGACATAAAACTAAATACTGTCAGTAAAAATTATGAAAGCTATAATAACTCATATGCTTTAGGCATTAGAATATGAGCAGTTTAGTGGTGATGCTAGTTTTGCTTATTAAAATTAAAACAAGTTTCACAATGGAGATGTTACTGGTGCCTGCTCGAGCAATTCAATGAGCAAAGGGATGACAGTAATACAGCGACAGTGATAGTCGTAATAAAACAACTTGAAATAGAAGAATCTTCTAACTTTATGACATTTTATGTTTCCATTTTTGGACCACACCCAGTGGTGCTCAAGGTTACTCCTGGCTCTGCACTTAGGAATCACTTCTGGAGGTGGTCAGGGGACCATATAGGGTGTCCACATTGGACAGCAGATTGACTGCATTCAAGGCAAATGCCCTATTCACTGTATGTACTATTGCACTGCCCCCCCAATTAATTTCTTTTGCCTTGTTTTTCTGTCTCTTCCTGTTTCTTATTATTTTCAGAAACATTTCACCATTTGTTTGATTTGTTCTCCCTCCCTCCTTCTTTTTCTTCCTCCCTTCCTCCCTTCCTCCCTTCCTCCCTTCCTTCCTCTTTCTAAAAGATTGATTCACCTCTTTAACTATTTCTTTTTTCTGTTTTGCTTTGTTTCTTAATTCTTTTTTAAATTTTTTAAATTTTTTTAATTTTGAATCACCATGAGGTACAGTTACAAACTTAGGAACTTTCGTGTTTGCATTCAGTCATACAGTGATCCTTTATCCATCCCTCCACCAGTGCCCATTCTCTTCCAACAATGTTCCCAGTATCCCTCCCCCTACCCCACCCCATCCCCCACCACCTCACCCTGCCTCAGTGGCAGGGCATTCCCTTTTGCTCTCTCTCCTTTGGGGTGTTGTAGTTTGCAACAGAGATATTGAGTATTTCTTAACTTCATATTTGTTAGTGGTCAAGCTGGATACTAAGCTTAGATACAATAGTAACCAAATTACAAAGGATGTCCCACCCCTGATTTAGAAAAGATTTATGTATCACAATTGTGCTTTAACTGGCAGAGGGCTGGAGCCAGTGCTGCCTTGACTAACATCTTGTTTGTGTTTATTATTGCAAGATTTGATAAAGCATCAAACAGATAGCATTTATTTTAAGAGTGATCAGTTTGGCTTCTACATCATTAAAATTTGATTAAGTTAACAGAAAGACTACTCCCTAATTTTTTGCAGGTTCTAGAAAATTTCCATTTGCATTTTACAGTCTGTGGATAAATCTAATAAGTTGCATTCCAAAAAATTATTTTATTTTATTTATTACTTATTTATTTGTGATTTACTAACTTTTTCATATAGAGTTTTAGGCATAAAATGTTCCACATCAGTTCCACCACAAACTCACTATATTCAGTCTTCTTATTCTAACCGTTAGTGAATGTCTTAGGGTGAGCAATGAAATTTTATTGATCATATCAATATATTTTTTAATTTAGGCTTTACAATATGTGCATCAATATGTTCCCTCGAGTCTTTGGTACTATTAAGGGTATATGGTTTGTTTGTATTTTAGTATTATAAATATCAATGAATATAGGTATCATTTTGCCTTAAATGTAAAATATGTCTTGAAGTCATTTTATTTTGTGCAGGAAAATAGTTTTTACTCATAAATACCATGACATCATATTTTCACCCTAAATTTGAATTTTTACTTGGAATAATATTCCTTTCTTATAAAACATTTTCACACAATTTTATTATTTTTTAATTTTTAATTGAGATTCTGTACTTTGTAATGCTATTAATAATGGTTTCACTTGCACATAATTCAAATATCATGTTCATCACCAAACCATATATAGTTTTTATGTTGTGACCCGAGAGTATCCTGCCCACACGGCAGGGCCTGGCAAGTTACCCATCCATATTGGATATGCCAAAAACAGTAACAATAAGTCTCTCAATGAGAGACGTTACTGGTGCCGCTCGAACAAATCGATGGGATGTTGTGACATTTCTCAACTTCTATATAAAAATTATATTTTTTACATTTAAGTTATTTTTATTGACGGCAGTCTTTCAAGCTTAGGGTATCCAATTTTTAAATTCTATTTTCTATGAAAAATTTATTCAATTGTATTTAATGTACACAGCCAGAATTTAGCTGGTGTGTGTATGTGTGAGTGTGTGTGTGTGTTGCATGGAATTCATTACTTGGTTGCTTATTCTATAATTGAATAATTTCATCTTTTAAAATTTTGTTATTATCTTTTATCATCATTTATTTAACCTTCATCTTGATTTTTTTTGCTGGATTTCTCAGATTTGTAAATTTATATTGCTACTAATAGTATGGATCTATAGCACTGTAACACTGTCATCCAGTTATTAATCGATTTGCTTGAGCAGGAACCAGTAATGTCTTCGTTGTGAGACTTGTTGTTACTGTCTTTGGCATATCGAGAACACCAGGAGTAGCTTACGAGGCTCTGCCATTTGGCCAGGATACTCTCGGTAGCTTGCTCGGCACTCCGAGAGGATAAATCAAACTCAGTTCAGCTGCATGCAAGGCAAACGCCTTACCCACTGTGCTATCACTCCAGTCTGTGAATCTATAAGTAAATGAAAAACTATTTTCTCATTATTTCTTAAAATATAATTTTTTCATCATCTTGCCAAAGTACCTTCATTTTATTTATTTACATTTACATCATTGAACTTTAAGCCCTTGCACTGTTTCATTTTGAATAATTAATTTATATTCATGATATAAATATGAATATATAAAATTATATAAAATATATACAAAGTAAGGAGAGGCTGCTAAACTCTTAGAGCTGACACCTCCATACTAACATAATATGAAAAAACAGTGAAAATCCCAAACACAAGTAAAGGATCAAGAAAAGAGTCCAGAAATCTAAACAGGGATTACCCACAAATATGATCTCTCCGATAAGGAATTCAGAGATGAAATGTTGAAGATGTTCAGTGAACTCAAAGAAGCGGTGGAACAGGCATCCAGTCAATTAAAGGAGGGCATGAAAGAAACAGTGGAATGGACAGCCAGGAAAATACAGGAAGAAATGAGAACATAAATAAGAAAGTTACACAGAGAAGTGCCACTAATAAAGGACTCAGTAGATGAAATAAAATAACTCACTGCTTGTGGGAATGACGCCTGGTTCAGACCTTTTGGAAAACAGTATGGACATTTCCCAACAAATTAGAAAATGAGCTCCCATTCGACCCAGCAATACCACTTCTGGGAATATATCACAGAGATGCAAAAAAAGTGTAGTAGAAATGACCTCTGCACTTGTATGTTTATTGCAACACTGTTTACAATAGCCAGAATCTAGAAAAAACCCGAGTGCCCAAGAGCAGATGACTGGTTAAAGAAACTCTGGCATACCTACCCAATAGAATATTATTCAGCTGTTAGAAAAGATGAACTTATGAAACTTGCATGTAAGTGGATCACATGGAGAGTATCTTGCTAAGTGAAATGAGTCAGAAAGAGAGGGGCAGACATAGAAGGACTGCACTCATTTGTGGAATGTAAAGTAACATAATGGGAGTCTAACACCCAAGGATAGTAGAGATAAGGACCAGGACGATTGCTCCACAGCTTTAAAGCTGACCTCACATGCTGGGGGAAAATGCAGCTGAGATAGAGAAGGGTCCACCAAGTAAAGGTTGCTTGGAGGGCCGGCTCAGTATGGGAGAGGCAGGCTCAAAGTAGACTGTAGACCAAACATGATGGCCACTTAAGACCTGTATCACAAACCATAACACCCAAAAGGAGAGAGGGAGTAAAAGGGAATATGCCTGCCATAGAGGCAGGGGTGGAGTGGGGGTGGGGTGGCCATTGTGGGAGGGATACTGGGAACATTAGTGGCGGAGAATGGTCACTGGTGTAGAGATGGGTACTCAATCATTGTATAACTGAAAGATAAGCATAAATGTTTGTAAATCTGTAACTGTGCCTCACATTGATTCATTAAAAAATGTAGATAGAAAAATGCAAAAATAAATGAATAGCTTTCATTTGAAAAAGAAAATAAATAAATAAAATAAAATCTCAGGGCTGAGTGTAATAGAGATGTTATTGGTGCCCGCTCTAGTAAATTGATGAACATGGGATGACAATGATACATTGAATTTATATTCATCTATGTTCAAATTCTTAAAAAAATTGTTGGGAAGTTGAACCTAATATTCTGTCCATAGAATTGATTTTTTTATTTAAGAATTGTCTAGGACTTGCTGCTTACTCCTCAGATACTTCGGGTAAGGCTCACCTCCAGCTGATATTATTGGGCCTATTCCAAACTGTAGGCACAGCTTAAACTGGAGAACGAGTCCATCCCTTCTAGGTGAGTCCCAGCAGCCTCCACAAACCACCCACATCATATAAAGGGCCCTCTTCAGAGCCCCTGAAGTACCTGGCCACTTACATCACCATTCAACAGATATACTTAACAAATTACTTGCTGCTCACAGTTATTCTTTCTTGTAATGTGTGAAGACAGGCAGAGAACTTTAAGAACTTCCAGCTTAATCCCTCAGCAATACCCAGGGAGCTTAATTAGAAATATTCACATTAGGACAGAAAAAACACTAGAAACCAAAACACACAGAAACTCACCAAGTTCAGTGAGCAAAAAATAATATCACTATAGACATAAAAAACACCAGTAAATCCTCAGATAACAGTGACACTATGATGATTTTGAAGTGATTTCAGTGATTTTGAAGAACTGATAGTATAGGTTGTCAACTAAAGACAAGAAAGTGTGAGAGTCAAATGAAAAAAAATTACTAGTCAGAAATGGCAGAAATAAAGAGCATGGCTCATGACAGAAAAAAAAGTCAATAGATGCTCTCAAAAGCAGAATAACAGAAGGTGAGCAAAAGGCAAAGGAGTTCCAAGATGAGAAGGAGAAAACCACTAGGAAGCAACTATAGCACTGTTGCATTGTTGTCCTGTTGTTCTTTTTGATTTGTTTGAGCGGGCACCAGTAATGTCTCTGTTGTGAGACTTGTTGTTACTGTTTTTGGCATATTGAATATGACTCGGGGAGCTTGCCATGAGGGCAGGATACTCTCGGTAACTTGTTGGGCATCCATCTGAGAGGGATGGAGGAATCGAACCTGGGTAGGCCATATGCAAGGCAGACATCCTACCTGCTGTGCTATAGCTTCATTCCAGGAAACAGCAAACAGGTAGAAAATAGTCAGCAAAGAAATGAACAGCATACCCAAGAATTATGGGAGGTCTCAAAAGGAAAAGTATAAGAATTATCAGAGTGAGTCCCTGTAGGCAAATGAGATAAAGAAATGATGGTTAATGAAATTATTGAAAAAGAACTTGCCAGAGTGGAGGATTACTGGCACAGATCCAAGAGGCCAGAAGAGTCTCAGTGAAAATAAACCCAATTAGGAAAATTATGATACCATTGTACAGAAAAAGACAAAATTCAAGGATAGAGAAAGAATATTAAAAGCAGGAGTTCACAAAAAGAACTTATATACAGGAAAGCCTGTAAGATCTGCATTAGATATACAAAAGGAGACCAAGTAATATAAAATAAATTTGTTATATGCCTGCTTAGGGGGTAAATTAAAAGGAAGCTTCATTTGTGATAGGGGAGAGGGGATGATTAGCACAATGATATCCAAGTAGAAAATAGAATTTAATGCAATATATCTTCGATGCCAGAGTTGAAAATGTATTTATGTAAATGTTTATTAAAGCTTATTAATGTAAATGAGATTCATTGATTAAACGACTTGATTTTTTGCATAGATTTAAATCATATAACAATTAGTCACTACAAACTGATTTTTATTTATTTTCTGATAATTTCATGTGCGATTTCTTTAAATTTTGTTGGAGAAAGTGGTATGAAATAATTAATTATATGAACGCCAAGACAGCAGGCTGTGTTAGCACAGACCTGAGGAAACTGGTGGAAGGTGGTGGGACTGGTATTGCAACACTGAGTTCCTGAAGCAACTCTGTAATGAGCAACTTTGTATATCATGATGTCTTAATAAAGATTATTTTTTCTAATAAATATTTATCTATGAAAATAAAAAGAAATACTCGCATTTTCTTTAAATATTATTTTGTGTCTATCACAGCTTTATAAAGAACTCATTTGATAACTAAGAAGAATCAAATATTCTCGTCTCTATTTGCTGATTTTCCACATCCAAAACAACAAAACAAAAGGTGCTGGAACATGGTATGCCTGAAACTCTATTATGAACAGTCTTGTAAATCACTCTTAATAGAAAAAATATAAATTATTTTAAAAATAACATGTTCATTTGAGAATTATTCCCTGAATCAAGAACTTTTTTTATTATTAGTGATGTGTTTACTTTATGAATACATTAAAAATGATTGTGTTTTTAATGCAGGGGTAAAGAAAAGACATTGCTCTAGCACAGAGTAAAAACCAAGGGAGCATTAAAGCACACATGGGAGTTCACTATGTAAATATAAAGATAACTGTTTTGAATAATTGAATGTATAAGTATTTCAGATTATTGTGTCCAAATAAAATCTTTTAAGGCTTTGAGGAATCCTAAAGATGATTTAACATAGAGCCTGAGCAATAGTACAGAGGTTAGGATGCTTGCCTTGCATGCACAGAAGCTGGGTCCTATTACTGTCACACTATATGGTTCTTTGAATCCTGCTAGGAATAATTCCTGAGTGCAGAGTTAGGAGTAATCCCTGAGCATCACAATGCGTAGTTAAAAAAAAAAAAAGAAAGATTACTTAGAAACAATGTCATCAAAAAAACAAACAAACATGTATTAGAATCTAGACTAATATTTGTGGCATCACTGTGTTAGTCATTGTGGCTTTAAAATAGCACATTTTAAAAAAATAAATAAAATAAAATAGCACAGTTTTGAAAAAAGTCTATAAACTACATTTCAAAGATGTGACTTCAGATATTAAAATGGTTATCATAAATAATCATCTAATTTTCTCACAATATTCCATAATTTAGGGGACAACATGCTCTTTATAGCCCAAGAGCTAACTAAAGATGTTTTAGAATTTTGTACTCGTTATTATTGGTAATCATTCAGAAAAAAATATCAATTGTACTTACACTTATAGTATATATATAGTATATATACAATACATATATATACACAAAATAAGCAGTAAATGTGTAAAACATTCATAAAAATTTTAATATTAGGAGAAATAATAATATAAAATTATTTTATTTAAAACTAAACTTCCATTAACAAAGATTAATATTAGATATAAAAGTATTAACTGCTAATGTACACGAAACCTATGAGACCTTCAATACACAGATAGCTAGTGCCATTCTGTTTTAATAACTTTTTAATTGTGGGTTAATTATTTATTCATTAAATTGTTTATTCTAGTACTTCATCTAGAGTCTCTGGTGGCTTGGAATGAAGGAATTTAAGCCCCGAGTTGCTTATAAACAACAAAGCAGACATTTTTATTGCATTTAAATTAGTTGTGATGGTAAAACATTCAAGAATAGGCATAAAACCCTTTCAGATTTTATAACTTATATTTACCTCTTAAATCAGAAATTTTAACCTTTAAATAATAATTTTGGAATTTCTCCTTTTTTTAATCAAAACCCTTTGAATTTATATATAGCACCATTTAAAAAGTCTATAAGCTATTTTAAAAAACGATTAAGAAACTATAGTAGATTATTGAAGAACAAATTGAAATTTATTTTTCAGGGCTAGAAACAATATTTTTAAACAGGATATTCTATGAATTTGAATTGAGTCCATAAGTAAGAAAATTATATATATGCATATATATACTTACAACTACTTATTTTGACCTAGAAATATTAAACAGCTTAATATGGCCTCTGTCTTTGATAAGATCATTATCTTGTGAACTTTACAGTTCTGAAAACAAAGTATTAAATTGTGACAATATAAATATAAAATACAATGTGGCTAATCAAAGGAGGAGATATAGACTTAGAAATTACTATTTAAGCTGGTCTTATAAAGGCAGTTAGGATTTAAGCTATGTAAAATATCCTCAGAGAATTTCTCAGAGACATTGAAAGATCTTTGAGGACTAGCAAGAGTAAAGGGAATAAAGGAAACAGAGACCTATAGATAAAAAGATGATTTTAAAGCAGGTGTGATTTGATAAACCATGTTTTATGTCAGGATTATAATTATATATTGTATCTAGAAAATTGAGAGTAAGATATATGTTTTGCATATTTGTATATTTACATCTTTCATTTTGACAAGTTAATTTTGTATGAGAGTAAAGCATGGACTGTACTACTGATCAAACAAGAGTTCAGGAAGGAGAAATAGAATAAGAATATCTAAAACTTAGATAAAATTCTAAGAATCTTAGAAACTTAGAATCTCCTGCCCCCACACCAGGCTGTCTTCACCAGGGCACCTTGGACAGGGGCGGGTTGAGTTTTTCTCCCTGCCCCAAGCAGAGCCCCAACAGCCGAAAACTTCCAGAATCCAGCCACAGCCATGCTCAAGGCCACTCTCCAAATGCTCAGATGAGCCACACCCATGAAGGAACTGACAGAGGAATCCAGGTATTCGGGACCTGTGACTGAGATCTCCAAGCCTGCTCTGATAGGGACTGGACCTCCTACACCCAGGTCCACCATTTTCCAGTAGCTTGGCAGCCACACCCACAACCACCCTCTCTACCCAGCACCATGTAATCTCATCAACAGCCAAGATCCAGAGACTATAAAACAAAGCTCCCAGAAGAGAGCGAAGAAGAATCTCGCACGGCAGATCCTGGCAAGCTACTGGTGGCATATTCAATATGCCAAAAACAGTAACAATAATGGGCCTCATTCCCCTAGCGCTGAATGCAACAGGGACAAATGGCTCCGACTCAAGCAAATCGATGAGCAATGGGACGACAGTGATACAGTGATACAGTATATTTACATTTTCCATTTTGACAAGTAACTTTTGTATGAGAGTAAAGCATGGACTGCACTACTGATCAAATAAGAGTTTGGGAAGGAGAAATAGAATAAGAGTACCTAAAACAGATAAAATTCAGTAAATCTGAACTAAGAAAGTAATTAAGATTAGACAGGTACAGGGAAATTTTAAGAAGCTCTGCTGAAATAAAATAAATGTTTAATTATAAGATGTCTGTACAAAGAGAATAAAATATTTAATTTGATTCTGAAACTACATTGCAGTTTATGATTGAAGTATTAACTATAATAAGGGAATTTTTAAAGGATAGAACAAAGTTTGAGCATGCTGGCAGGTTTTAATTTAATGTGCCCTTACATAGTGAAGAATTCAGACACATTACTTTCCTTTTTTTTTTTATTTCTTGTTGTATTGGATCACTGAAAAGTTCACAAGTTTATTGCAACTACTCAGTGATATAAGTTATAAGCAGTGACAGAATTCATACAAATTACAAGTTTATACAAATTGCAACCTGGAATTACAAGTTCATTGACTGTTTTTTGGGTTTTGTTTTTACTGGCAATAGTCCTTTGGATCATGAGAATGTTGAGAAAATTAATTAGACTAGGATTTTTTTTTAAATTTATTTTATTGAATCACCAAGTGGAAAGTTACAAAGTTCTCAGGCTTATATCTCAGTTACACAATGCTCAAACACCCATCCCTTCACCAGTGCCCATATTCCACCACCAATAAAAACAAAAACAAAAGCAAAAACAAAACAAACAAACAAACAAACAAACAAAAAAGTATACATCCCACCCCTCACCCCCCAACCCACCCCATGCGTGAGTGATAATTTCACTTCCTTTTCTCTTTACCTTGATTACATTCCAGATTTCAACACACAACTCACTATTGTTGTTAGAATTTCAAAACAGACTCACTATTTTTGTTGGAATTTATCCCCTAAGAATACAGCTCTATTAACAGGGAAATATTTGATAATAAGTTTTCCACTGATGAGAATGAAGAGATAAAATGTCGCGCGGCCACGGTAGCGGCTGCGCGGTTTACAATTTCTGTATTATAGTAATTAAGTCCGCTAAGATTTAAGTTTGAAAATGAATCATTTCCCTTCCTGGAACAGCATGTAGCCAAAGTTAGTTCACAGTCTCCATACATGGGTGCAAGCACTTGCTGGAACCCCAATTCCTAAAGCTGTCTCTGGTTCCCGCTCGTTCCACATCCACCGGCTCTGCAGAGGCATGGGCACCCGGGCCGAAAACCCGGCCGGCCGGAGCCGAGCACCAGCCCAGGCTGGGGCTGGCCCTGTATCCCGCGGCTGTTTCAAGTTCAAAGCACACATTTTTTTTTTTTTGCGCCACAAGTTCATACCTTCTCAACGGACCCACAAAATGTCGGACACCACGCCTTCTCCCCTAGAGTAGGAGTTTTTGAGTTGTCCATTTCCCAACATTTGTAACCATTGCTTGACTTCAAGTATCATAAGGAACCTGTTTTAATTATATCAGCATGAATCTAGGGCAGAAAGTTTATTTCATTTATTTATGATTGTTTTTTATTATAACTCTGTGATTTACTAAGTTGTTCATAATACAGTTTCAGGCATCAAATGTCCAACCCCAATCCCAACACCAGTGTGGTTTTCTCTCCAATAATTTCCCAAACCACCATCCAACCTGTCCCCTTAGCAAGCACAAATTTACTTCATGATATTTGTTACAAGACAAAGTCAAATGGAATAATCAAAACTTAGAGCAATAAATGTCCAACAATTACATTAATTATAATATCTCATAATAGTGTTACTGAGATCATTGTCTGAGGATTTACCAGGCTGGTTGGTGCTAGTTGAGATTTTTTTATTTTAATTTTTTTATTAATGAATCACCGTGGGGGTACAGACACAGGTTTACATATTCTTGTGCTTGTGTTTCAGTCATATACAGCTTGAGTATCTATCCCTCCACCAGTGTCCGTTCTCTGCTAATGACCCCATCATCCCTCCCACCCCGCCTCTTTGGCACAGCATTCCCCTCTGTTCCCTCTCTCCCATTGGGCATTGTGGTTAGTAATGGAGGTCTTGGGTGGCCAATGTGTTCAGTCTATAGTCCACTTCGTGCATGCCTCTCCCATCCCGAATGGGTCCTCCCACCACATTTTTGCCTGGCATTCCCTCCTCTATCTGAGCTGCCCTTTCCCAGAGCATGTGAGGCTGGTCTTCAAGCCATGAAGCAAATCTGGTACTTATTTCTGTTATTCTTGGGTGTTAGGCCTCCATTCTGTTGTTTTATATTCCGCAGATGAGTGCAATCCTTCTATGTCTGTCTCTCTCTTTCTGACTCATTTCACTTAGCATGATACTTTCCATGTTGATCCACTTGTATGCAAAGTTCATAACTTCATCTTTTCTGACAACTGCATAGTATTCCATTGTGTAGATATACCAAAGTTTCATTAGCCAGTCATCTGTTCTTGGGCATTCGGGTTTTTTCCAGATTTTGGCTATAGAAAACAGTACTGTGATGAACATACATGTGCAGATGTCATTTTGACTATATCTTTTTGCCTCTCCGGGGAATATTCCCAGAAGTGGTATTGCTGGGTCAAATGGAAGCTCGATTTATAATTTTTTGAGGAGCGACCATATTGTTTTCCAGAAGGGTTGAACCAGTCGGCATTCCCACCAGCAGTGTAGGAGGGTCCCTCTCTCCCCACATGATTAGTTGAGCCTTTTGTGTTATGTTTTTCAGTCAATGAGCTTGGTGGCCCTTGCATTTCCATTAGCCCCGAGGACTGAAACTTTAGCACTCAGAATCAAGGAAAGAGTGAATGGGAATAACTTCTAGCTTCCTAAGCACTGCTCTGGAATCCTCCTAAGTAAATTAATAAAATTAATCAATTAATTTGTTATTTAGTTAAAATGGCACTCTCTGGTGCTTAGGGATGAGTCAGCGGCTGAAAGCATCTGTTGTGAAAACTGCGCTGTTCATGTCCCTGTGCTCACACTTTCAGTAGCAGTCCTATTGTCTGGAAACCCCTGGTAGGGTTCCTAGAATAAGGGGAGGGAAGTTGAATCCAGGTTAGCCTACAGCTAGGCAAAAATCCTGACTGCTGTCCTACGTCTCGGACCACTCCCAGGGTGGTATTATTTTAAAATTTTATTTTATTTAATCAATGTGAAATAGAACATTACAAAGCAGTTCATAATTGGGTTTCAGTCATGCAATATTCTGACACCCATCCCTCCACCAGTGTAATTTCATAGAACCAGTGTCCCCAGTATTCCTCCTCCCCCCTACCCTTCCAAACCATTTTCCCACCTCCACCCGTACTTACCTCTATAAGAGTATAACAGGCACCTCTCCTCTCTCTCTCTCTCTCTCTCTCTCTCTCTCTCTCTCTCTCTCTCTCTCTCTCTCTCTCTCTCATTTTAGACATTATGATTTGCAATGCAGATGCTGAAAGGTTATTATGAATATCCCTTTACCTGGTATCAACACTCAGTTCTTGTCCAGAGTGATCATTTCCAACTAATATTTTCATAATAACAAAGGGGTATTTTTAAAAGAAATGAAAAATATTAAAAATATTTTGGTATATCACCTGACAGAAGGAAACTGTTAGACTTTTAAAAAATAACTGTAGATATCAGCTGTATACATCAATTGTATTTTATTGTCTTTAATAAAAGGCTAACATTTACTTTTAAAATACTCAATAAAGTGGAAAATAAAAGTATCAAAGCTTTATAAAGCTCTGACTTAAACCTTGTTAGGTGGCTTAAACCCCAGCTCAAACCCAAATATCAAGTGTCCATCTAGGATTGCTGGGTGTCTCTGAGGGTTCCCATTACCAACAGTTCCTCATCCTGAACCCTAGCTCACACCTGAACCATCTGGTAAGGCTTATATTGTTGGTAGTATCCTCAGGTGTAGGATAACATAGCCTCAGGTAGTTTAGGTTTATTGGGTTACTCCCATCACAGTGCTCCCATTTCACAGTGTTTATTTGTAGCTTCTTTCTTAGTGTTCTGTTGACTTGTAAATATTATTTTTCTCTTCTCCTTGAGTCCTTTGCATAGTTTATTCAGAGCCATGTCCTTTTTGTGTGGACACAGGAAGACCTAGCAAATGCTATGCTTTTGTAACCTGGGAGTCATTTGACTCTACATGATATTTTCCTCCTGGGCATCTGTTCTCTTGACCTAAGCCTCAGCTACCCTTACTTCCTAGCACCCCCAAAGGGAGCGTCCCGCCAAGGGAAAGGATGGACCCAGGGCAAGCGGTGAGTTGTGTTATACTCTGGCATGGAGATGGGCCTGGCCAAAGTGCCTAATGCTTAACTATAAGTTAAGAGCTTGGTCATGGACAAATGCTGTCATGATCCAAATAGTAATAACTAGATTTGGACCCTGCTAGGGTTAGGAATGATTAATCTGGCCTGAGTGCTGTGGTCTGAATCTGTGGCAAGATGTTGCCAGGAGAGCCGCCTTGCAAGCCTCAAGGTATATCTTGCTATGTCCATACAAAAGTAACTAGTATTAAGATGTTAATGAGTGTTTGGACTAAGGAAAGGAGAAAAACTCAGGAAGGGCTTTGGAATATCTGGCCCTCAGGAAGGACTTTCTTATGATGATTTTGCTACCTGGCTGTGTGTAGCCTAGGGGCAATGGGGAGAGAGAAAGAGGGAGGAGAGAGACAATAGAATTAAGAGAGGCTGGAGTAGATCCAGAGAGAGGCCGGAGCTGGGAGTGCAGGAGATGAGAAAGATGGAAGATTGAATAAACGGTAACTAATCAGCAACCAGCTTGGTCCTAGTTCTTCCTTCGCCTGTCCTTGGCCAATGGCCGTCCCGATCCAGCTCACACACAGCGGTTCCAGAGCACCAAATGCAGGTAGTGAGACAGAGCCGCCTGGAGAGCCCCTGAATGCACACGCCCGTTGGCTTGCCTTAGTTTTTTACACTCAGGCCCTGTAAACATTTTTACAAACAAAACAATAAAAACTATAGTAACCCGTAAAAAACTTAAAATTGTTTAAATTTCCCAATTTGAAGACAAATATAAAATAATCATACATTTCTCTCATAAATATTTATTTCATCTGAATTTCTACTGTTTAGTTCTCCTGACTAGCCCACGTGAATATTCAGTTAATTAAGCAGTTCGCGATTCATCACAGAGTTAATCATTTATGTTTTCAACCAGCATTATTTGTTGAATCTCTAATGTACTCCAGGAATTGTTATAGGTATAATAGAGTAGCACCTTCTCAGGTTAACATTCTCTTACTGTGTATTTTACCAGTGTTCGTAATCCACTGCTTTGCTAACAAATGCTTGTTTAAGTCATTGAGTCACATAACACCAACATGGAGAAATAAATGGGGCCCTAAAAGTAAACTGTAAATCTCAATTTAGCTAGCATTCTCACATGAAATCTATCCTTGTAACATAAGATTAAAACATCACGACTCAAGGGGCCAGAGCGATAGCACAGCGGGTAGGGCGTTTGCCTTGCACGTGGCCGACCCGGGTTCGATCCCCGGCATCCCATATGGTCCCCCAAGTACCGCCAGGAGTAATTCCTGAGTACAAAGCCAGGAGTAACCACTGAGCATCGCTGGGTGTGGCCCAAAAAGTAAAAAAAATAAAATAAAAAATAAAAAACATCACGACTCAAGTCAGTCTTAAATATTCTTTAGTTTCCCTCAGAAACTAAATAAAATAAATGGAAAAGATTGAAAAAAGTGTGGTCATTTTGTATTTTTTTTGTTTTGGGACAACACACAAAAATTATTGAGTCTTGGGAAAAGGGGTAGATAGAATATGCGATGTCTGGAATCATACCCAAGGATCTTGCAGTCAAAATATGTACCATAATTCTTGTGAATCATCTTCCCAACGCTAAACATATTTGTGTTTATATGTTTACTACCTCCTAACTTGAGTTTATCATAGTCTGATAATCTCAAGTGGAATAGTTATGCTTACAACTTTTTTAATAAAAGTAGTCTCCAGTGTATTGTTATGTATCTCTGGAGATATAAGATAGTTAAAGTACAACTAGCTATGATCTACTTAATGTTTTATATGAGACTTATGATACTACATTAACATTTTCAGAATTATATCTCATGGCTAACACTTAAAATCTATATTTTGAAAATTTTTTCAGTTAATCTGATAAATGTATGATTTAATATATCTTTAGTCAGTTCAGAGAAAAAAAAGCTAATAGTGTTCATTACAAAGGATCAATAGAAATTCCCTCTGACCTTTTTTACTAGATTGAGAAATGAGTTTAATTTTTCATACAATTTAGAGCATCTCTAGGTTTTTTAGATTTTAGTTTATAAATTGCTAAATTTTAATTTAATTTTAATTGCCTTAATATTAACAGACACATTTATTACATATCTTTTTTCTCAAAGCAGTATTTCAAACTAAAAATACCACATTGTTTTGTTTTTTTTTTTTGTTTTTTTTTTTTGCTTTTTGGGTCACACCCAGCGATGCTCAGGGGTTACTCCTGGCTCTGCACTCAGGAATTACTCCTGGCGGTACTCGGGGGACCATATGGGATGCCGGGGACCGAACCCGGGTCGGGCGCGTGCAAGGCAAACGCCCTACCCGCTGTGCTATCGCTCCGGCCCCAAAAATACCACATTGTTAATTGTAATCATCTACTACTCTCTATAAAAAATTTTATATGCAAAATGATTGCTCTAACCATAAGGGAAGAAATTTTAACCTTTTTTCCAAATGCATAGTCTACAAAGAATTGCTCTATAGAAGGGTGTGGGATTGTTTTTCCTGCTAAGAGTCCTGTGACTATGGATAACATCATCCATAGGTTATATAATAAAGGAAATGGGGCCCAGGCATTGCAGATGTATACTTCTGCAGCCTGTCATATATTATGGGCAGAATATATGATCTTGCAGGATTTATATCAATTTAGTCTAAGTGTTCTGTCTAAGAAAGAAATAATAAAAATATTGTGGGTAATTCTGAATTCAGATTTCTCAATATCTACATAAATTTATAAATTAACATTTCTAACTCCACTGAAATTATTTTTCTTGCAATTAAAATATTTTAGCTTATGTTTCACTTTTCCTAGGAATATTAAGTTTAGAAACAGAAACAAGTCTTAAAATGGAGACAATACTGGTGCCTGCTTGAGCAAATCGATGAACAACGGGACAACAGTGCTACAGTGCTACATTTATAAAATACTTGTGCTATAGTCATATGGGTAATTTTGTTCTCATTTGAATGTCACCTGTCAATATGGAAGTTCAAATTCTAATCATTTGCTGAAGTTTAAGAAATCTGTATGTGAATACTTAGAAATAAATATAATTTCATTGAAATTTAATTGATAAAACTTAAAATTAAATTAATTTTATTTTCAAAACAAACTTTGGAATAGGAATATTTGAAAGAATACGTTGTCTTAAAGCAAGACAATGTTTTTGTGTGTGTCCAAATTACCTAGTTAGCATGTTAAAACACAAATTTTTGATCTCACTACTGAAGTTTTGATTTCTTATTTTTTGTCTAGGGCCCCCAACATTAATTTTGAAAATATCCCCAGATAATACTAACTCTAGAAGAATAGTAATTGTATTGTTACAAAGAAAATAGCCTTAAAGGATTTGAACTGATTCAAAACACTGCTTAGCATACAATTTTATTTATTTTTTTATTTTTATTAAATCACCATGAGATACAGTTACAAAGCATTCATGTTTGAGTTTCAGTCATACAATAATTGAACACCCCATCCCTCCCCCAGTGCACATTTTCCACCACCAATGTCCCCAGTATCCCCCAATCCTAACCCTCCCCCTGCCTCTAAGGCAGTTTCCCCCATACTCTCTTCTCTACTTTTGGGCTTTATGCTTTGCAATATAGATACTGAGAAGCTATCACATTTGGTTCTTTATCTACTTTAAGCACATATCTCCCATCATGAAAGATCCTTCCAAGCATCATTGATTTAGTGATTCCCTTCTTGAGGCAGGTACATGGAGCAATATTCTTGGCCCTGTCTCTACTGTCTTTGGGTGTCAGTCTCATATTATGTTATTTTATATTCCACAAGTGAGTGCAGTCATTCTATGTATGTCCCTCTTTTTCTGACTCATTTCATTTAGCATGATACTCTCCATTACAATCCACTTTTAAGCAATTTTCACGACTTCATCTTTTCTAACAGCTTCATACTTTTCCATTGTGTAGATGAACCAAAGTTCCTTTAACCAGCACACAATTTCAACAGATTATCAGCAATAAAAGGAAGAGCACTTTAAAATATTTAGCATTTTATTTTACATTACATATTTAATTTACACAAATGTATTTAGTGTTTCATTGAATTCATCTCTTAGAACAGTTTACATAAAAGATAAATTATAGATGTGTGAGAAGATTCATGCACTTATGAGTTTAAAAATGGGAAAGATTTGATAGTAATTATGAGGTATTTTGTTAGGAAAGCAGAATCAGTGGACTATGGTGCCATGGAATAGCAATCTATTTATTATAAATTAACAACACCAAGTAAAAGCAGAATAAACTGGAAATGAATGGCCTTTCTTGGCTAAGCAGAGACCTGAGATCACAAACCAGAACTCTGAGATTTTGAGGTACACCTATATGAAAAGTATATGTATCTACTTTAACAAAGAGTAAACTTGCCAAAAGTTTGTACATTTATACACTAAGAAGCATACCTTGATTATACACTTGAAATGCATAGAATAATTGTGAACTACTGTGACGGAACCTCAAAATTCCAGTTTTAGGTGATATTACAATTGTTCCTGGGATTGCTTCCAGAAATCCACCAGATTCTTAGGGTAATAAATCATGAAAAGTCAGGGGTGGAGTATGAACATAGTGAACACTTGAATATATACCCAGTATATTATCCATAACAAAGATTTACTTTCTGTTGTTGAATATTTTGTAGGACCTTTATTTCACATAGACAAAAGGGAAATTGTTTTTTCTATCTTACTGACAATACCAGTTACTAGGGAAGAATGGACTTAGAGAAACTCTTATGGGCAGGTAGGATTGTAAAATGGACCAGAATCCATGAAAGACAGTTTCATTACTTTTCTAAAAGTCTTGTTACTTAACCCCAATGGTTACTTACCCAATTGCAAAGCTCAAGTTTAAAAGAAAGTATGAAAAGTCAAAACACATCATTACAGTAGTAGGACATCCTAGGAAAGTGAGATCTATGGAGGTATTAATAAACAAAATTTGAAAAACTTAATATTAAGAGTCTAATAATAATTTTAGAACAATTTTATCAAGCAGGGAACTTCCCACACATTAAGCAGAATGTTGTTGTAAGAACTTAGGAAATGTGAGGAGGTTATTCTGTAGTCAAAAAGACAATTGAAAAATGCAACCAGCAAAAGAAGAATATTATATCAAGCAAAGTCACCTTCTATTAGGAAAATTCATGAGATAATTTTTATTGAAACAGAATTATATTATAATGTATGCATTTAAGAAGTGTAACCTTGAAAATTATCTTGTATATATGATTTATTGCATTAATCTCACCACTAAAAATCCAATTCTCATTCACTATTCACATTTCCTTTGCCTCAATTAAGCCAATGCATTCTCTCCACTTCTGGTCTGATAACCATTAGATGGTCTAATCTACGGGCAATTTATGGTTGTGAAAGTTTTAGAGATGGGATAAAAAATGAATAGATGAAGCATAGAAAGATTTAAGTGGTGAACCTAATCTACCGTGAGTACATGGGATTATTTTTTTTCAGAATCCATAGAATTTTACCTGATTTGCCTAAATCTATGTAGAATAGAAATATCATCAAAGAGGTGGGAAATAACAAGATGGAATGTAGAATGTGACAAATCAGTTTAACTTGATGATTGAGGTATGAAAGAGCTTCCTCTAAGAATATGAAGATGTATCTGTGGAGACACTTTGGAAATCAGTGGAATCTATAGTCTTACAACACAGGACCTGAAATCAGCAGTGCTATATGGTTAAAAAATAATTTGTTTCCGGGTCTGCAGTGATCATTCCTCATTCTAGGTCATTGGTGTGCTAAGAGCCGGGAGTAAAACCTCAGCACTGGCAGTGGCAGTTTGTGACATGGAAGAAAAGAGGAAGGAAAGGGAGAAAGGGAGGGAAGGAGGAAGGGAGAAAGAACGAGAGTAAGGGAGAGATGGAGGGACACCTTAGCATAGAACCAGGGGTTAGTCCTGAGAACCCAAACCAAAATAAAATAGTGTAGTATGAAAAGATGAATAGAAAACTGTAATTTTGTAGCTGAGAACCTTGGGAAGATGATCTTCAAAAGTAATCCAGGTCAATATTGACAAGTATGTTGAGAATATGAATGTTGTTATAATGTTATAGCTAGAAAGAATATGTTAGAATTACCATCTGTTCTCTATTAACCACAACCTCACTTTGATTATGACAAGATCAGAAACAATCCAATAGAAGGCAGTCTGCATAATCTTTCAAAATCACATACAAAAATAAGAAAGTTTGAGTAATTGTATCAATAAAGACAAACCTAATGATACACAACAAATTAATGTAACGTAATTTTCTGGGATAATAAAAGTAAGATAATAATTAAAGAAAATATGAGTAAAGTATGGAACAATGATGTATGAATATTGATCCACTAATTTCAGCATGCTATGATAAAAAGGAAACTGAGATGTATTTAAGACATTTTTAAACTGTTTTCTCATTTTGTCCATAATTTTGAGTGTCTAAACTAGTCTATTAATGTCATTTGAAACCTTTGTTTAAAAGTTACCTTTCATAAGAGTACATGTTAATTTAAGAAGTCTTATTATTCATGCAAGGTTAAATTGATTTCAAAATCTTGCCATTTTTTCAGACACTTATTATAAATGATGGTAAAATCTACACTCAGATTCATTAAAATTTAAATCTTTAAAATTTCCTGTATTGAAGATGAATGGTTAATGGCTTAGCATTTGTATGTTTACATATTTTTAAATATTTTTTTTTCCATACTGGAGTCCTCTGACCCTTTAAGAAACTAAATTCTGTTATTTTAATAAGACAGCAATTGCTTTCTGCTACTCTATTCTGTATCCAATAGTACTGCCTGAGGGGAGACAAAAGTGATAAGTACTGTGTTGAGTTTAAATAGGTTTGTTCAGCAGAGATACAAAAGAACATGTTGCTTTAAACCAGCAAAAAGTTCTATTTGAATTAGAATCTATTTTAATTCTTTCATTTTACTGATGATTATAGTGTTAAATGAGATGGGACTTTTGTCCTACATAAAAAATTTCAGAGAAAAAACAAACAGTGCCACCAACAAAAACACCTCGTGTCTGATTTTATTGGAAGTCTGTTTAACTAGATAGCTCTAAAATCATTTCAAAAGGATGCGTACTGCGTAAATATCCTTTCCCATTCCGTAGATTGTCTTTGTACTTTGGTCACTGTTTCTCTTGAGGTGCAGAAGCTTCTTAGTTTGAGATAGTCCCATTATTCATCTCTGTTTTCACTTGCTTGGCCAGTGGGGTGTCACCTTTGAAGACACCTTTGGCTTCAATGTCATGGAGGGTTTTGCCAACCTTATCTTCAATGTACCTTAGGGATTCTGGTCTGATGTTGAGGTCTTTAATCCATTTTGATCTGACTTTTGTATATGGTAATAGGTGGAGGTCTAAGCCCATTTTTTTGCATGTAGCTGTCCAGTTTTGCCAGCACAACTTTCCTTAAACATGCTTTCCTTGCTCCACTTCACCTTTCTTGCTCCCTTATCAAAGATTAGATGGTCATATATTTGGGGGGATGTGTCAGAGTATTCAACCCTGTTCCATTAGTCTGCTGCTCTGCCTTTGTTCCAGTACCAAGCTCTTTTAATGACTACCGCTTTGTAGTAGAGTTGGAAGTTGAGGAGGTTGATTCCTCCCATTTTCTTTTTCCCAAGAATTGCTTTAGCCATTCGTGGGGCCTTATTGTTCCATATGAATTTCAGGAGTGCTTGCTCCATTTCTTTGAAGAATGACAAGGGTATCCCTATAGGGATCGCAAGGGTTGATAACAAGGATATACAATGCACTAGTTGAACTCCACAAGAAGAAAACTGCCAACCCGATCAAAAAATGGGGTGATGAAATGAACAGATGAACAGAAACTTTCCCAAAGAAGAAATCCGAATGGCTCAGAGGCACATAAGAAAATGTTCAACATCACTAATCATCAGGGAGATGCAGATCAAAACAACCATGAGATATCATCTCACACCACAGAGACTTGCCCACATCCCAAAAAACAAAAACAACTGGTGTTGGCATGGATGCGGGAAGAAAGGGACTCTTCTTCACTGCTGGTGGGAATGCCGACTGGTTCAGCCCTTTTGGAAAACAATATGGACGATTCTCAAAAAATTAGAAATTGAGCTTCCATTTGACCCAGCAATACCACTGCTGGGAATATATCCTGGAGAGGCAAAAAGGTATAGTAGAGATGGCATCTGTATTTCTCTATTCATTGCAGCACTGTTTACAATAGCCAGAATCTGGAAAAAAACCAGAGTGCCCCAAAACAGATGACTGGTTAAAGAAACTCTGGTACATCTATGTAAAAAACTAAAGCTCGCCGAGGGGCGAGTGCACTCGCGGGCTCTCTGGGCATCTCTGTCTCACCACCGAATTCAGTGCCCTTGAACCGCAGTGTGTGGATTGGATCTGGACGGCCGGCCGGTGGTCAAGGAAAGGCGAAGGAAGAACGAGGACCAAGCTAGTTGCTGATAAGTTACCGTTTATTCAATCTTCCATCTTTCTCATCTCCCGCACTCCCAGCTCCGACCTCTCTCTGGATCAACTGCCTTCTCTAGTCTCTCCTCCCCCTTCTCTCTCCCACCTTGCCCTCTAGGCTACACCCAGCCAGGTAGCAAAATCAACATAAAAACGCCCTTCCTGAGGGCAGGGCATTCCAAAGCCCTTCCTGACTCTTAAGGTTTTTCTTTTCCTTAGTCCAAGAACTTATTCACATATGAATGCTAGTTATTTTTGTATGGACATAGCAAGGGATACATTGAGGCTTGCAAGGCAGCTCTCCTGGGAACATCTTGCCACAGGCTCAGACCACAGCACTCAGGCCAGATTAATCATTCCTCACCCTAGCAGGGTCCGAATCTAGTTATCACTGTTTGGATCATGACAGCATTTGTCCATGACCAAGCTCTTAACTTATAGTTAAGCATTAGGCACTTTGGCCAGGCCCATCTCCATGCCAGGGTAGCACACAACTCACCGCTTGCCCTGGGTCCTTCTAGTCCCACGTAGGGACCCAGCTTTGGGGATGCTAGGAAGTAAGGGCAGCTGAGGCTTAGGTCAAGAGAACAGATGCCCTGGAGGAAAATATCATGTAGAGTCAAATGACTCCCAGGTTACAAAAGCATAACATTTGTTAAGTCTTCCTGTGTCCATACAAAAAGACTTGCTCTGAATAAACTATGCAAAGGACTCAAGGAGAAGAGAAAAATATTATTTACAAGTCAACAGAACACTAAGAAAGAAGCTACAAATAAACAAAGAGGAATAGGAGCACTGTAACGGGAGTAACCCAATAAACCTAAACTACCTGAGGCTATGTTATCCTACACATCTACACAATGGAATACTATGTAGCGGTCAGAAAACATGAAGTCATGAAATTTGCATATAAATGGATCAACATGGAAAGTATCATGTTGAGTGAAATGAGTCAGAAAGAAAGAGACAGACATAGAAAGATTACACTCATATGTGGAATATAATGTAACTGAGAAGTACAAGTTGGCAATGATGCAACTTCTGGCAGATATCTCTCTGGATTTAGTTACTAAAATACTAAAATACAGAAACCCAAAACCGAGAGACCGCTAAGTGTGGTCACTCGACCTCATACCTCTTCATTCTCAGCAATGGAAAACAGATTATCTAATGCTTCCTTTTCAGCAGGTCTGACTTTATGAGAGAGACTCTCCAAACAATAATAGTGAGTTTTGTTGAAATATTGTATGCAATCAAAGTGAAAGTATAGTGAAATTTATTAGCTACACAGGCAGGGGGACTAAGGGTGGGGGGGCTAGGGGCGTGGGGGGGCTAGGGGTGTGGGGGGGCTAGGGGTGTGGGGGGTTACGGTTGGAGCTATACTGGGATTATTGGTGGTGGAATATGTGCACTGTGAAGGGATTTGTGTTCGAGCATTGTATAACTGAGACTTAAACCTGAAAACTTTGTAACTTACCACATGGTGACTCAATAAAAAAATTAAAAAATGATAAAAATTAAAAAATAAAATCATTTCTAAAGAACCAATTGTGATAATTATAAGAAGAATAATTGTTTGAAAAACTGTTTGAAGAAACTCTTGTCTAAGACAATGAATGTACTTAAGTTTGTGTATATGTGTTGTAAGTATTCAAATTATATATTAATTACTTTTATTTTACAAATGACATATATGTATTGATTAGGTTTAATATGAAGTGATATATGCAATCATTGCAATATAAATTCTTAAAATTTGATTTTGACTTTGTGACTATTTAATCCAAATTTAATCTAATATATCTAATCAAATTAAGTGTCAATTTCACCTAACAAATTATAATGCATGGAAAAGAGACATGGTTGAAAGTAAAAGAAATTTTTTTAAATTCCCTTATCTTTATTACATCATCTATGCATATCATTACAGAATCATTAAAATCTTAAAGTATAAAGATTGACCATATAGATACAGTGCATTTACTGCCTCTAAGAGATTTATTTTGAAAGCAAGAGAAAATATGGAAGAAGGAAGAAATCATATTAAATGTCTTATTGGAATTCTCATACTGACTGGAATAAAACTTAAAACTCAGCTTGAAAAATATTTAGAGATATTTTTCAAGATAATTAAGACCTTTATTCCATGACTGCATTACACTATACATCTTCAATCATATTTATGACTGTGGAGAAAAAAAACTAAAAACTTACATTAAATATATTATTTAATTTAAAGGATTTAAGTTATGTAAAAAGTTTGAGAAAACAATTTTTAAGTCAAAGCACGAATTTCCCAAACCTAAACTAATATCAATAATTCCTTATTTTACAGTGGCTCAATAGTACCACACTGTTATTTAATTTTTTAATTGTTATAATACTCAAATACCTTTTATATATTTAAATATATTTATTTTCAAAGATATATACTCAATATCAACTGTCATTAATAGAATTTTTATCAAAATAAATTAATTGCAGTCAAAGGCATTCTAGATAATGTTATTTGTCAAAAGCTTCTGCGCAAGACCTAGATTTCTGGCTATATCCTGTTTCTTAAAAATGTAGAAATACATAGAAACTTGTGTTTTTTGGGGAGAACAAAAGACAGCATTTTATTTATAAATTTTTATCCACTTCAGATATAAAATTCACTTCTTAGTAAAAGTATTGATATGTTTTATTCTCCTAAATTTGAAATTATAGCATACATCATTTTTTCCCTTTAAATAAAATACATTATATACTTAACTATGTTTCATTCTTCTAATTATCATTATCAACTGAACAATTTTAGATCGACTCTTGTTGCCTTAATTTTATAAAATATATTTTTATATTCTTAAAAGAATTAAATTAAATTTTGCCAAAAAGAAAAATATTCTTTTAGACAGCACATTGAAAGCGATAATCTAAAAATTTTATCTATGCAAATATATACATGTGTGTATATTTTAAATTGGTGAAAAAGCATCTTAGCATATGTATAAAAATATGTATTTTGTTTACAATTCAATTGCAATTACTTACTAAACATGCAGTGGTTTTTTTCCTCTGTCATTAATTTTATGGTTTTTTTTTTCTTTTTGGATCACACCTGGCGATGCACAGGGGTTACTCCTGGCTCTGCACTCAGGAATTACTCCTGGCGGTGCTCAGGGGACCATTTGGGATGCTGGGAATCGAACTCGTGTTGGCTGCATGCAAGGCTAACACCCTACCCGCTGTGCTATTGCTCCAGCCCCCGTTGTTTATTTTTTGATAAATCAATGATTATGAGTAAATATGTGAGGAAGATTACCATGCTAAATTCTGTCATCTTTGTCAATTAAATGCAATATATTAATTCAAAATCAAGACAATTCAGCCATTCTATATATAACTAGTATTGCTCTGAATCCAGGGTTTTGTGAAAGAATGGGGTAGAGGTGGATCCCCAGCAGTATTTTAAGGGCCCCAGACTATTCTTAGTGGCTGAGTGGTGAGTTCCTGGTAGATAGATGTTTGGGCCATGTGATATGATGCTAGAGTCTGACTTTTCCTAGACCTACTTGGAGGACTGATAGTAAGGTAATTGGGTCATGTGATATGTTGCTAAAGCTCGGCTTTGCTTGGACACATTAGTATTACACATGATAGTGTTTGGGAGACCAGGCAGTACTGCGGTTAGAATTTAGTCTTGTATGTCAGTCCTTTGATCTATCTTACAGATCATGTACAGGGCTTTTAATATATGTTACCTCAGGTATGTACAAAGTATCCTTAAGTTTTGAGGATTAGAGAACTATGTTGATGTAAATTAGGCATTTCTCTTCCATTGTCCTTTAGTTAATATTTATTTTTCTCTTTTTTCTCTTTCCTTTTTCTCCCTCCCTCCCTGCCTCCCTACTTTCTCTCTTTCTCTCTTTCTCTTTCTCTCTCTCTTCCGTTCTCTCTCTTCCATTTTCTCTCTTTCTCTCTCTCTTTCTCTTTCTTTCTTTCTTTCTTTCTTTCTTTCTTTCTTTCTTTCTTTCTTTCTTTCTTTCTTTCTTTCTTTCTTTCTTTCTTTCTTTCTTTCTTTCCTTCCTTCCTTCCTTCCTTCCTTCCTTCCTTCCTTCCTTCCTTCCTTCCTTCCTTCCTTCCTTCCTTCCTTCCTTCCTTCTTTCTTTCTTTCTTTCTTTCTTTCTTTCTTTCTTTCTTTCTTTCTTTCTTTCTTTCTTTCTTTCTTTCTTTCTTTCTTTCTTTCTTTCTCTCTCTCTGGTGTAGTAAGGAAGAAGGAAGGGTATTGAAATCTCCTAGTACAGTGGTTAGGGTGTTTGTCTTGCACGTGGCTATTGGGATTCAATCCCTGGCATCCCATATGGCCCCATGCCATGAGTAATCCCTGAGTGTAACATGAGGAAAAAAAAACCCTGAGCATTGCTGGGTGTGACAGCACCCAAACAAAGAGTGACCCTCCTCCCTTTCGGCAAAATTTTACATGTAAGTTTTTTTCAGCTATTATTTTGAATTTGTGTTTATCATGATTGTTTAGATCTCTCTTTTGAAGGCAGTAAAATGTTGGGTTCAGTTTTCTGATCCATTCTGCCATCCTGGCTCCATGGCTTATGAGTAAACTGAGACTACGGGGATGAAGAATTGATTGCTATAATTTTGTAGGCATGAGTGTTTGTAAAAGTTTGTCTTATCTCTTAAGTACACATTTCATGTTTCATTCAATCTGGCTTCATGGCTGCAAATGTGTTTTTCTATTTTTGTTTTGTTTACGGTCTACATCCAGCAGTACAGAGCTCACTCTAGGATCTGAGGTCAGGGCTCACTTCTTGTGGGGCCTTCAGGTGTACTGGGCCTATCGAACGTAGGTCGAGAGTGGGCAAGGCCGAAGCCCTGTCCCAGGGCTGTCTCTCCAACACTGAACTTTTTCTTTGGGGAAGGGAGGGGAGGATATAACACACCGGGCAGTACTTAGTCATTATGCCTTGCTCTGTATCCAGAGGTCGCTCCTGGCAGTGTTGGGAGACCAATCTGAGGGTGCTGGGAGCAGATACGGTCAGTCACACTCATGGCAAGTGCCCTGGCTGGTGCATTTTTGGCGTGTTATCGCTCCAATACTCCCAAACTTACAGCTTCTGAATGTAAACCATGAGAAAAAAATTCTGTTGTTTTAATACTACCCAATATTGGTATTTGTTACAGCAACCCAAACAGAGGAATATAGATAGCAACATTTTTATCTCTGGGCTTTCCGTTTGCATTCCAGCAGGTTGAAGTTGTATGTGCTATATACCCAGTGTGGATCAGAACACAAATATTTGAGTGTTTTCCGAAGTTTTTTTTGTATGAATGCATTTTATTGTTCTTTCCCCACACAAATCATACTTTTCACCATGTAAAACACATGCAATACTATCTCCCATATACACGGATTCACTTTCAAGGTTTTAGTCACCACAGTCTAAAAATATTACCTAAAAAGATAATTTTATTTTTTTAGAAAAGGCATGAATTTAATTTTTAATTTTCATTTCTTTTTTTAATTTTTTTTAAAAATTTTATTGAAGCACCGTGAGATAGTCACAAGCTTTCATGTTTGGGTTACAATCTCACAATGATCAAACACCCATACCTCCAACAGTGCACATTCCCCACCACCAATATCCCGGGTATACCCCCCCCTTTCCAACACTCCCCCTGCCTCTAAAGCAGACAATATTTCCCATACTTTCTCTCTAATTTTGGGTATAATGTCTTGCAACACAGACACTGAGAAGTTATCATGTTTGGTCCATTATCTACTTTTGGCGTGCATCTCCCATCCCAACTGGTTCCTCCTGACATCATTTTCTTAGTGATCCCTTCTCTATTTCATCTGCCTTCTCCCCCTGCTTATGAAGCAGTCTTCCAGCTATGGGGCAATCCCCCTGGCCATTGTACCTACCATCCTTGTGTGTCAGCCTCATGTGTTGCTATCCCACACTCCACAAATGAGTGCAGTCCCTCTATGACTGTCCCTCTCTTTCTGACTCATTTCACTTAGCATAATACTCTTCATGTTTACCCATTTATAAGAAAATTTTATGACTTTATCTCTCCTAACAGCTGCATAGTATTCCATTGTGTAGATGTAGAAAAGTTTCTTTAACCAGTCATCTGTTTTAGGGCACTCGGGTTTTTTCAATATTTTGGCTATTGTGAACAGTGCTGCAAAGAATAATAGGTACAGATGTTATTTCTACTGTGCTCTTTTGAATCCTAGGGATATATTCCCAGAAGTGGTATTTCGGGGTTATATGGAAGCTCAATTTCTAGTTTTTGAAGGACTGTCCATATTGTTTTCCAGAAAGGCTGGACCAGTCAGCATTCCCAACTGTGAAGGAGCGTCCCTTTTTCCCCACATCCACACCAGCACTGGTTGCTTTTGTTCTTTTGAATATGTGCCAGTCTCTGTGGTGTGAGATGATATCTCATTGTTGTTTTGATTTGCATTTCCCTCATGACTCCCTGATGTGGAGCATTTTTTCATGTGGCTTTTGGCCATTTGTATTTCTTTTTGAGGAAACTTCTGTTCATTTCTTCTCCCAGTTTTTAATGGGGTTGTAGGCTTTTTTCTTATACAGTTCTACAAGTATCTTGAATATCCTGGATATTAATCCCTTATCAGATGGGTATTGGGTAAATATACTTTTCATTCTGTGGGCTCTTTCTGTATTTTGGTCACTGTTTCTTTTGAAGTGCAGAAACTTCTTAGTTTGATGTAGTCCCATTTGTTTATGTTTGCTTCCACTTGCATGGTCAGTGCTGTTTCATCATTAAAGATGCTTTTAGCTTCAATGTCATGGAGAGTTCTACCTATGTTTTTTTCTATGAACGTTATAGATTCATGTCTGATATTGAGGTCTTTAATCCACTCTGATCTGATTTTAGTGCCTGGCATTAGACAGAGGTCAGAGTTCATTTTTTTTTTTTTTGCAGGTAGCTATCCAGTTTTCCAAGCACCACTTGTGTAAGAGGCTTTCCTTATTCCACATTGCATTTCTTGCTCCTTTGTCAAAGATTAAGTAGCCATATATTTGGGGTTCTGTGACAGGATATTTAACTCTGTTCCATTGGTCTGCAGGTCTGTTTATATCCCAATAGCATGCTGTTTTAATTACTACTGCTTTGTAGTAGAGTTTGAAGTTAGGGAAGTTGACGCCACCCATCTTTTTTTTTTTCCCCAAGGATTGCTTTAGCTATTCGTGGGGGTTTATTGCTCCATATAATGTCATGGGTATCCCGATAAGGACTTCATTAAATTTGTATAGGGCTTTGGGCAGTATTGCCATTTTGATAATGTTAATTCTCCCTATCCATGAGCAGGGGATGTGTCCCCATTTCCTAGTGTCCTCCTTTATTTCTTGAAGTAGTGTTTTGTAATTTTCCTTGTATAGGTCCTTCACCTTTTTGGTTAAGCTGATTCTAAGGTACTTGATTTTCTGAGGAACTATTTTGAATGGGATTTTTTTTTAATGTCTCTTTCTTCTCTTTCATTATTTGTATATAAGAAAGCCATGGACTTTTTGGTGTTGATTTTGTAGCCTGCCACTTTTACTATATTGACTTATTGTTTCTAGGAGCTTTTCTGTAGAGTCTTTAGGGTTTTCCAAGTATAGTATCATATCATCTGCAAATAGTGATAGCTTGACCTCTTCCTTTCTTATCTGTATGCCCTTGATATCTTTTTCTTGTCTAACTGCTGTGGCCAGAACTTCCAGTACTATATTGAATAGGAGTGGTGAAAGCGGGCAACCTTGCCTTGTACCCAATCTTAGAGGGAAGGCTTTCAGTTTTTCCCCATTGAGAATGATACTTGCTGTGGGCTTTTGGTAGATGGATTTGACTATATTGAGGAAAGTTCCTTTGATGCCCATTCTGCTGAGAATTTTCATCATAAACAGGTGCTGAATCTTGTCAAATGCTTTCTCTGCATCTATTGATATGATCATATGGTTTTTATTATTTATTTCATTAATATGATGAATTATGTTGATTCACTTGCAAATGTTAAACCATCCTTGCATCCCTGGGATGACTCCTACTTGGTCATGGTGTATGATCTTTTGATGAGTCGTTGGATTCTATTTGCTAATATTTTGTTGAGGATTTTTGCATCTGTGTTTATCAGGAATATCGGTCTGTAATTCTCTTTCTTTGTGGTATCTATGTATGTTTTTGGTATCAGGGTGATATTTGCTTCATAGAAACTGTTTGGAAGTGTTTTTGATACTTCAGTTTCCTGGAAGACCTTAAAGAGGATTGGGAGTAAATCCTCTTTAAAGGTTTGGAAGAATTCACTAGCAAATCCATCTGGGCCAGAGCACTTTTGTGCTTGGGGAGACTTTTTATTACCGTTTCAAGTTCTTTGATGGTGAAAGGTCTGTTCAGATAGTCGAGGTCTTCTTGGTTCAGCCTTAGGAGTCTATAGGAGTCTAGGAATTTATCCATTTCCTTGAGGTTTTCATGTTTCGTGGCATAAAGATTCTCAAAGTAATCTCTGAGGATCCTTTGAATTTCTGTAATTTCTGTTGTAATGTCCCCCTTTTCATTTCTAATTTGTTTTATTAGGGTTTTCTTTCTCCCCTTTTTGTGAGTCTTGCTACAGGTTTATCGATCTTGTTTATTTTCTCAAAGCACCAGTTCTTGGTTTTATTGATCTTTCGGATTGTTTTTATGGTTTCCATCTCATTAATTTCTGCTCTGAGTTTTATTATTTCCTTCCTCCTGTTCGGATTGGGCTCCTTTTGTTGGTCATTCTCTAAGCTCTTAAGCTGTGAGGTTAGGTGACTTATGTGGGCTCGCTCCTCCTTCCTGAGGAATGCTTGTAGAGCTATGAACTTTCCTCTTAACACAGCTTTTGCTGTGTCCCATAGGTTTGGGTAACTTGTGTCCTTATTGTCATTCGTTTCCAAGAATCTTTTGATTTCCTCTTGTATTTCCTTTCTAAGCCACTCATTGTCCAATAGTCAGCTGTTTAATTTCCAGGTATCTATGGATACCTGGAAATTTGATTTCATTTTCTGGTTTTGTGTGTGATTTATTTCTAATTTCAACACATCATGGTCTGAGAAGATCGGTGATACAATCTCTATCATCTTAATTTTATGGATGTATGTTTTGTGGCTTAGCATGTGGTCTATCTTGGAGAATGTTCCATGCGCACTTGAGGTTAATGTATATTCAGCTTTTTGAGGATGAAGTGTCCTAATATGCATTCAGCTTTTTGAGGATGAAGTGTCCTGTATATACCTACTAAATCCCTTTCTTCCATTTTTTCCCTCAGATGCCATATGCCCTTGCTAAGCTTGAGTCTGGTTGATCTATCAAGAGGTGATAAAGAGGTGTTGAAGTCTCCCACTAGTATTGTGTTGCTATTGATGTCTTTCTTCAAGTCTATGAGTAGTCCTTTTAAGTGCTTTGCTGGTCCTTCATTAGGTGCATATATATTTAGTATTGTTAGTTCTTCCTTTTGTACAGATCACTTTATCAATAAGAAATGACCTTCACTGTCTCTTGTGACCTTCTTTAGTCTGAAATCAATGTGGTCTGATACTAAGATGGCTACCCCAGCTTTTTTATGGGAGTTGTTCGCCTGTAGGATTGTTTTACAGCCTTCGACTTTGAGCCTGTGTTTGCTCTGACTGCTTTAACATGAGTTTCTTGCAGGCAGCAGAATGTTGGGTTCAATTTTCTAATCCATCCTGCCACTCTGTGTCTTTTAATTTTGGTGCGTTTAACTCATTGATGTTGAGAGAGATTATCGTTATGGGGTTTTGTCCCATTTTTATGCTAAAGTTTGGTGTATCTGAGAGTCCTGTCTTGTCTTAAAGTAGCCCTTTCAATTGTTCTTGTAACCATGGTTTTGAGTCTATGACGTTTCTGAGCTGTTGTTTATCTGTGAAACTGTGTGTTTTTCCTTCTGTTATGAATGAGAGTGTAGCTGGGTAAGGTATTTTTGGTGAGGCATTTATTACATTGAATTTTTTCACTATATCGCACCACTGTTTTGGGGCCATGAGGGTCTCATCAGACAAGTCGGCTGTGAATCTTAAGGATGCTCCTTTATAGACAATTTCTTTCTTTGATCTTGCTGCTTTCAGGATTTTGTCTCTATCTAAGGTTTTGGTCATTTTGATCAGGATGTGTCTTGGGGTATTTTTATTTGGATTTCTTCTAGCTGGTACCCTTCGGGCCTCATGAATATGGTCACATGTTTTCTTCAGCTCTGGAAACTTCATAGCAATGATGTTTTTGACAGTTTCTTCTTCATCTGGGTTTTCTTCCTGTCCCTCTGGGACGCCAATAATTCTTATATTACTCCTCTTGGCTTCATTATGATCTTCTCTTGCCATCTCTTCCTGGATTGTCAGTCTCTCTTCCATTTTCTGTTGTTTTCTAGAGAGTCTCTGGACTTCATCTTCAAGCTTACTAATTCTGTCCTCAGCAGCTGTTACTCTGTTGCCGAGGATGTCCAGTGAGTTTTTTTAATTCTCCTACCAGGTTTTTCACATCTGACATTTCCGTTTGTATTTTCTACATCTCTACCTTCAAATCTTCTTGTATTTTATTGGTTTTGCTTTCCATTCTTTCTTTTAGCTCCCTAAACATCCTCAGTAGCTCCTTTCTAAATTCCTTGTCAGAGAGGTTGTATAGCACTTCATTGCTATTAGGGTCTTCTGGGCTAACCTCTTCAACAAGTAAGCTTGGTGGGGATCTCTGTTGTTTTACCATTGTGACCTATATGGTTCAGCCCTTCACACTTACTGATATTATTCTGCCTATGATGCAATATTAGTTTAGGTGGGCTTAATAATATATTGGCTAATGTGTTTCTGTTGGCTAAGCTCTCCTGGTAAAAGTTCTAGCTAAAAGGGTAACTTCTGGTTCTTGTACGCGGCCGTGGCTCTGGGCAGAATCCCCGACCCGGGCTGGTACCTGGATTGGGTGGCAGAGAGTGTGTGGAACGATTCAGCTTTGGACGTGGTTCAGTGTCCCTCAATTCCCATACCCCGAAGAGCAAGGATGAAAACCGGCTTTCCTGGGAACCGGGCAAGAACACGGCCCTGGTCAGGAGCCCTGACCTGGGCTGGTACTTGGATTCATGTTTTCCAGAGTTTTAACACATTTTCAAAGAATGTTATTTGGATTTAACCAAACTCTCTCTTTCTCTGGCTTTAGTTATCACTTACAAGCTAATTAATCCTAAATCTAAATCTCTGGAATACTTTTCTTCCCTGACTTCTGGCCTTCTAGATCCACTCTGCTTACTGCACTGCCCAGAATAGTCGGGTCTCTCTGACTGGCTATTCAGAAATTAATTCACTTTTCCCTTGAGATTGTTTCTCCCAGGCTTCTCTTTGTGTGGCTGAAAACCCCAGAGTCTTGGGTGCTCTGTTTGATTCCTTTTGCTCCCGGAATTTCCATCTAAATTAGTGTTCGCAACAAAACATAAAAAAAAAAAAAGTCATAGTCTGGGTGACCCAAACAAAGCTATTAGCTCATGTTTCTCAATGTGGAGAACCTAAAAGCCCGGTGTTAGAGAGGATCTCACCTTCCTGACTTATTTGAATTGACTTACTCACAGGGTCCTTTATCCAATAAAGCTGTACTTGGGGGAGGGATTCAGCACACACATTTCTTTTTTAAACAGTGAAAGTCTGTGATTATTGTTATTTATTTATTTAAGTGTAGTTAAGTGTAGTTCAGGTAACGGGTTGGAGTGATAACAGAGCTGGTAAGGGCATTTGCCTTTCACGTAGCTGACCTGGGTTTAATTCTTCCATCCCTCTCAGAGAGCCCAGCAAGCTCCCGGGAGTATCCCGCCCGCACAGCAGAGCCTGCAAGCTCCCCGTGGCGTATTCGATATGCCAAAACAGTAACAAGTCTCACGATGGAGACATTACTGGTGTTCACTCAAGCAAATCGATGAGAAACGGGATGACAGTGATACAGTGATACAGTGAACCAAACTCTCAAAACCCTAGAGAGTATATGATAAATTCAGAGAGCTGGAATAACAAACTTGTCATAAATTTACTAAGTAACAGCTGAGAGATAGTACAGGAGTTAGGTTAGGCAATGTCCTTGCATTCAACAGACCCCTGTTTGATCCTTTGTATTCCATATGGTCCCCTCAGTACTGTCAGGATTTATTCCCTGTTAGGCCTACCCCCCAAAAAAAAGTTCATTAATAAGCAAGTTAATTAATAAGTCAAGGAATCCACCATAGGCTGATGTCCAGGCATGAAAGAGAATCCTTTCACTATCTGAAAACGGAATTGGTAAGGATTGAGCAAGTACTCCTTTCACAGTCAGCTCCCCTTTAGATCCTAGCCAAACAAACACAGAGAAAATGAGTCTGATTCACGAATTAGCTTTAATATTAGCTCAGTAACATTGCTTCTTTACTGAATATGTGACTTGAGTACCACCTGAATGTTTATCATGTTCAGAGGCTGCACAAGACCAGAGTCTATAACAGATTAGCAGAACATTACTAGACCAGAGGGTCATATTATAAGAGATAGACAGGGACAATAGATATCCAAAGGGACATTGACAACAATATAAAATTACGAATTTTCTGCTCACAGAAAATATTTTAGGGTTATATAAGAAGGATCCTGAATCATAATCTGATCCCAAATAAGTTAAGTTTCAAAATGAACAATTTTGTATGAAGACCATATGTGGTCTTCCACTCTTAAATGGAAATTTTATAGAAAATAATTTTTTTAAAAAATTAATTTAACTTTTTAAAAGTTAATTTTTTAAAGATTTTTTAAAATCTGAGTATGAAAAATATAAACTTTTGTATGTACATAATTATGTTTTTAAAATAAAATAACACTCTATGAATCTTATTGCTTTAGAAGTATTTAACTTTCTAAGTTTAATTGATTTAATGATTTAACTTTTTTTGACAAACTATTATGTGCTAAGTCTAATTCTTAGGAACAGGAATACAGAATTAAATGAAGCAAATAATTAAGCTTATTTCTATCACACATCAAAATCTTTTTTTTTATGTCAGTGTGCACTGGAGCAATAGCACAGCAGGTAGGGAGTTTGCCTTGCATGCGGTCGACCCTGATTCCTCCATCTCTCTCAGAGAAGAACCCAGCCAGCTACCAAGAGTATCTCATCCCCATGGCAGAGCCAGGCAAGCTACCTGTGGTGTATTCCATATGCCAAAAACAGTAACAAGTCTCACAATGGAGACTTTATTGGTGCCCCCTCAAGCAAATCGATGAGCAACGGGATGACAGTGACAGTGACAGTCAGTGTGCACATCTAATGAAACTTCTTCACAGTCAGTCTTTCATAGAAAAATGAATTGAGATATATTACATAAGTCAAGAAATCAAGATATATTTTATATTTATAGCAGTATCCAAGGTCTGATAAGGTTGACTTATTTGATAGAAAACAACTTCATAAATAATTTTCTTAACATTCAAAAAATAAAATTTAATTGTAGTAATATATCGACTTGGTACTATTTCTGCTCATGCTGCTTTCTCTGCCTTCATTTCTCCATCTATCCATCTTTCTTTGCAAACGTTAATAATTGCCTTGAAATAGGTATGTTCAGTATGTTTATTTTGGGAAATATTGAACATAAGAAAAGTTTAGAAGGGGCTAGAGTGGGCAGCCTTACATTGTGCCTGATCTTAGAGGAAGAGGAAAATTTAGTATTTCCTCGTTGAGAATAATGCTTTCTGTAAATTTTTGGGGGGTAGTTTTGGGGCCACAGGGTGCAGGAGATGGAAGTCACATCAGCCATGTTAAAAACAAGCTCCCTCACTGCTGCACTACCACTCTGGTAAGAACAGTTTTAAAAGGAGAATTATTCATATTCTTTTGTTACAATCACAGTTATTTCATGAACATTACATTTCTATTATCTAAAGTTTTGTGTTAAGATTACAATGTAAACTTCGCTTGATTAAAAGTAGTGTTTGAAAACAGTTTCTGATCTATTTTCTAAGTCAATAGTTTGGTCACTCTCGTTCATACACTCTGTTCTACTTTTAAAATCAATAATCTCACTTTTCATTTCTGACAACACTGAAAGCCAGCTTTATTTTCTGTTCTTAATAAAATGTTACTTTCCTGTTTAGGAGTCTGAAAAATGACACAGTGCCAAGTACTGAGAACTATGTTATAGCGTAGAGGGTGATCTTTCTTTCTTTCTTTCTAATTTTTTTTTTTACTCTCCAGAATTGAAGCCCTATAAAGACTCAGTGGGAGAGCCCTTCTTTGCATACACAGTGGGCTGCAGTCTTAGCCCACTTCTATTTACAGTAACTGATGAAGGACTGAAAAGAGCATCTTGCTGAGAGCAACTCCTTCCTTGCTTACCTGATTGATTAATAGAGTGTGCATTCAGCTTAATTGCCCATTATTCAAAGCAAAATAAATGTCACTGCCCATATTGTACTTTTCAATTAGCAATTTTAAAAAAATCAGAAAAAAACTTTCTTTTCTTAAAGATTGGTCAATACATTTCAAGTAGGTAAAATCTAAGAAACAATCATCTGAAAGTTGACTGAATTCATTCGTAATTTGTGTTTGATTAAAAGTGTCTATGTCTATGTAAACTTTCACATATTTAATCTATTCACACTTAGCATATCATAAATAAATATACAAATATAGGTATATTATAAACACAGATTTTTTTTCAATTGACCAATTTAACACGTCAATACTTTTTACATAATTTACTTTTAGTTAAGAGATCATGATTTATAAAGTTGTTCATAACAGGATTGTTTCTGGCATACATCATCTTCCCCAACACCAGTTTCCCCAGGGTCCCTTCCAGCCTGCCCCCTTCCAGGCAGGCAAATAACAAATTTATTTTAAGTGGCTTGCTCCCAGAAAGCTTAAAAAAATGGCAAATAGAATTATCAGAAGATAACTCAATAAAAGTCAATTTGTTGTGATTAATTACTATGTGATTTTTAACCTATGAGAATCAGGAAATTTAAATCATTTAATGCAATATAGTATACAGCCTATTCTCATTTACATGGATAAGCTTTCAACTGTGTGGTCTAATATATATTTTATAAAACTTTATCTTGTACTTGAACATAACTGCAGTAATCATAATATCTTCCCTGTCATAAATGAGGTTCACAACAGCCCATTGGCAGTCACATAACACACTAATTTCTATTACTTGGTTCAAAAAATTTTAAGGAATGTCAAATAGAATTATCAGAAAATCACGCTCACGAAAAACCCATTAATCATCGATTTCTCGAGCGGGCTCAGTAACCTCTCCATTCGTCCTTTCCCCGAGATCTTAGAAGTCTCTCTTGACTGGGCCCTACCAACCATGTTGCACTGGAGAGTCTTTCAGGGTCAGGGGAATGAGATCCAGCTTGTTACTGGATTTAGCATATGAATACACCATGGGAAGTTTACAAGGCTGTCCCATGTGGGCAGGAAATTCTCAGAAGCTTGCCAGTTTCTCCCAGAGGGAGAAGCAGGCTACAAGATATCGCGCTTCTGGGAGCTTGCTTTTAAGTCTCTGGGTGCTGACCATTGATGGAATTACACACACCTGGGTTCCTCTGCCGGTACCTTCATGAGTGAGGCCTGTCCAAACATGTGGAGAGGGGCCTTCAGCATGGTGTAGCTAGGTTCTGGTGATCTTCTGCCGCCAGGAGCTCTCCTCAGGGTGGGGAGGGAAGCTAGAGCCCATCCCCTCTGAAGGGCTCCGGGGAAGGCAGCCAGGCATGCGGGCAAGAGACTCTCTGAAAATAAACAAATAATAGTCAATTTATGATGTTTGTTATTATCTTTTGGAGTGCCCGGCAAGCTACTGAGAGTATCGAGCCCGTGGGGCAGAGCCTGGCAAGCTACCCGAGTGTATTGGATATGCCAAAAACAGTAACAATAAGTTTCTCAATGAGAGATGTTACTGGTGCCTGCTCGAACAAATCAATGAGCAACGGGAATATTATCTTTTTAACCTTTCTTAATCTAGGAGAGTAACACCATACACACCATTAATGAGTGCTATATTCAATCCCACATAAGGGGAAGTTCTTTGTCCTTTAAAGGAACTATTATAAATCTGATTGCAAAACTTGTTTTATGGGAACAGCCTAAACAGTGATTTGCATAATCTAGAAAAAAACAAAAAAATTGTACTTATGATTTAGCCAATTAAACCTGAGATTAGGTTCATGATTTTTGGAACTCTATTTACTAGTTCCCATTGACTTTAATGATACCATATTGAGTATAGTTAATTACCTCAAAGAAACAATATGTAGTCAGTAAAGCATATGAAAATAAGAGTGAGAGTTAAAATGAGATAACTGCAGTTTGAAGTGACAAAACTGAAGAATATGGTAGGTAATATTTTTTAAAAAATGCAATAAAAGACCTAAGCAGCAGAATGATGACATCTGAGGAAATGATCTAGAATCTTATCATTTCATTTCCTTTAATTTTTTTTTCATTTTCTATTATTTATTAGAGGTTTGCTACATCTTATTAATTATTAAAAAGTCATACCACTGGAAAGGATTGGAGCATGATAGTCTAAGTATTTAGTCTGTGCCATGTCTTCTTTTTGATGTGATAAAAACTTTACATATTCATTAATAAGATTAAATAATATCAAACTAGTTTCTGAATGATAATTTTTTGTACTGCTTAGAAACTCAACAATATAACAAAATATTGGCCCATAGGGCCAGAGTGTCAATACAGAGGGTAAAGAGATTGTCTTGAAGAAAGGTGATCTAGTTTTGATTCTGGCACCTGGCCAGCACCCTGCCCCCTGTATTTAGAAAGTACATGCTTACTTAGAAAGTACTTAGAAATTATGCTCAGCTCATTGTATGCTTAGAAAGAAATGCAGTTTGTTTTTTTCATTTAAATCAGGATTTACCAGTATGCCATAATTGCTTATTGTGCATATACTTGGAGTTTATGGAAATTTTTTTGAAAATAGCTGACTGGATAATAAGTGGTAGAAACCATTTTGTGTAATAAATTGAGGTTTCTCCAAAGCAAATTGCTCCTTTTGAAATATCTACATAAATTCTCCAGAATTTGTCTACGTATCCTGAAGTGCAATGTATTGCAAATGAAAGTAATTGTTTTTTCCTTTTAATTTTAAAACCACTGTTTTAAAGGCTTAGGTTATTTTAAAAAAGGTTGTATGTATCTCTCAAACAGAAAATTATGTTTCTAATAAGCATTTGTATCTCTCAAACAGAAAATTATGTTTCTAATAAGCGTTATACTTTGATGAGTGTTAGAAAATCAACTGTCTGTGATATCTAATGATAAGTATAAATACCATTTAACACTGACTAGATTCATTTCCTTTGAGCTGAGACTTATATGTTGAAATCTCACAATTGGTTTATTGTATTTAACCACATGAAAATCTCACTTCAGATAATATAACTTGGCAAGCATCTCCTCAATTCATGTACAATCTGACTTTAATTTTTCCTCCATTTTATAACAATATTCTCCCTTATGCAAAGTTCGGTCATGGTGATTTTCATTTACTTGCCAACAGAATGCATAAAAATTCCATAGGTACACTAACTATACAATTTAATATCTAAATAAATATCTCCAGCAAACAATATTAATTCTTCATATTGTGCTTTCTGAACTCCTATTTGTCTCCGTGTTCATACGTGGTAATAAAAATCATTGAAATATTGAAAAAGCATTCAATAATCTGGTAATTATGTATTATCTAAATATCAATCTCTGTATTCTGAAATTGAAGCATTTCTTATGACAATGGTATTTCTTATCTTCCTAAGAAGTTACAGTTTTAAAGAGGGTCAAAATCCAAAACAGATTCAAACTGAGAATAAAAGTTTAAGTTTTTTATCTCAATCATGTCACACTTAATCTGTAAGAACCTGCTGTATTTCTTCGATCTTATATATTGTGGAATTAGTAGGTATTCAGAGATCATTGATGGTCCCTTGACTAAAGACAGGAAGTGTTTACAGCACAAAGAGAGGCAAGAACTGGATAGATTAATCATCTGTATTTTAATCAATCCCATGTCAAACTTGTGGTGTTTCATTTAGGAAATTATAATCTGGGGCTGAAGTGATAGCACAGCGGGTAGAGCATTTGCTTTGCAAGCGGCTGACTCAGGTTCGATTCCCAGCATCCCACATGGTCCCCTGAGCACCGCCAGGAGTAATTCCTGAGTGCAGAGCCCGGAGTGACCCCTGTGCATCACTGGGTGTGACCCACTGTCACTGTCACTGTCACTGTCACCCCATTGCTCATCAATTTGCTTAAGCGAGCAACAGTAATGTCTCCATTGTGAGATTTGTTGTTACTGTTTTTGGCATATCAATTACACCACAGGTAGTTTGCCAGGCTCTGCAATGCAGGCGAGATACCATTGGTAGCTTGCCAGGCTCTCGAGAGGGGTGGAGGAATCAAGCCCGGTCTGCCGTGTGCAAGGCGAATGCCCTACCTGCTGCGCTATTGCTCTAGCCCTGGTGTGACCCAACAAGTTAAAAAAAAAAAATCATGCTCTAATTGACATTGTGAATATTTCTCCTGTTTTCTTCTAGAAATGTTGTATATTAAAATTTTCCAAATTAGGTCAGCAATCCATTTTAAATTAAGTATATAAGGATAGTGCAGGAATCCATCAAATTGTACATGCTTGTTTTTGTATGTAAATTATTCTGATATCATTTTATCAAAATATGGTCTCCAGTTTATCGAATTATTATTATTTTTTTTGCTTTATGGGTCATAGCTGGCAATGCACAGGGGTTACTCCTGGTTCTACATTCAGGATTCACCCCTTGCAGTGCTCAGAGGACCATATGGGATACTGGGAATTGAACCTGGGTCTGCCGAGTGCAAGCAAACTCCCTATCTGCTGTACTATTGCTCCAGCCCCAGCTTATTGAATTTTTTAAAAATATAGATGCCCAGAGTCTCTGGCCAATATTGTCTTACTGATCTCATTGTACACCTTAAAATGATTTTTAAGGGGGCTAGAACAATAGCACAGCGGGTAGGGCATTGAATTAAAATAATTATCATTTTTATCAACACATGTAATCCCAAAGTAATATTATATGCTAATTGTTCCCCTGGACTACCTCAAACAAAGTATGACAAGACTTAAATGCTAAGGTAATTTTATGGGGGCTTTGGGTCACACTCAATGGTGCTCAGGACTTCCTCCGGGCTGTGCAGTCAGGGATCACTCGTGGTAGGGATTAGGGTGCCATATGTGGTAATAAGGATAAAATGTGTATTTTCCAGGTGTAAGGTATGAACTGTACACACTGTATTACAATCATTAAATATTTTGTGTGTATGTTGTTTGACTACTTAATGGGCCAGGAATCTGAGTCAGCTATATCTAAGGCAAACTCCTTAACTTCTGTCCTATCTCTCTGGCCCCAGTATCTAAAAATATTACTCATACATAAGTAATTGGTATGTGTTTAGGTTTTACTTACTGAACATCTAGTCATTTGGGCTAAAAACCAGTTATAAATAAGTCTATAAATAGAATAAAAATATAATATCATGAATGCATAAGACAGGTTGCTGGTCATTATCCTTAAAGGAATTCTAAACCATAATCTGTAGAAATATTTTATTAGGCATTGTTGCATTATATTGACAGTATGCGCACTTTTTCATTACATTTAGAAACTGAATATTTCTAAATTAAAGAATATTACTGAAGATAAAATAAGATAGTGACTGTGGGCCTGCCTATTTAAAAGAATGAAAGGTCTAAATATTAAAATATTTTCAAGTGGACTATAACTGGAAAAAGTCTAGGAATATTCATAATCTGTGCTAAAAATTAGTACATCAAATAAATAAATTTATGGTAAAATAAATAAAATTAAATGTCTATGAAATTAATTTGTTTTTTATTATATCATATAAATATATGTTAGCAAAATAGCAAGAACAAATATTTCCTTACTTACTAGTTGAAGGCTATCTTAGTTGCTTCCAAGTTGTGATAATTATAAGTAAACATTTTAAAAGATACTTATAAAAAATAGAAATTAATAAATAATAATCTCCTTTGTAACTTTTAACTAATTTAGGAAGACTTAGTGTAAAAATTGATTTTTCAAATTGCTTTAAAATTGCCTCTATGTGCCTTTAATATTTCTTTCAGTCAGTTTGCCATGTCCTCCAGGGAATTAGTTGTTTAATTTTCCTTTGTTTTCTCTAAATGTCTTTGTTTTATGTGGGGGAGGGAGGTTGGGCTCATACAGCAGTGCTCAGGGCTTACTCCTAGCTCTGTGGAGATTGGGGAATCAAACAGGTTCTTTCACCTTCATGGCTACCTCAATCTTCCTCCACTTAATATAATACCAAAATCTAAATTCAGGACCAGGAATTCAGTAACATTTCCCTAATCATGTTTCCATCAAATCGCTACCGAACCTCACCAAAAGAGAAAAAGCAATCTGTTAACCTACTTTCCTTCTTTGCTTTCCCAGAATGTAATACTAATAGTCTTATACAGCTTTGAAGTTTCATCTCAAATGACATTTCCTGGAAGGAAGAAAATATGCATTGCTTCTCCTTATTGACACATTTGACATGATGCTGATACTTTCTTGGGTTTAAAGAAATGGGTTATTTAAAGATAAAAGCTTACATTGAGTGGGAGATTACTGGCCATACTTATGAAGGCAAGAATCTCTTGAGAAGATTTGAACACCTTGCTTTGAACTAACTAGCTTTAGGGTTCAAATGTAAGATTTTTAACTTTTTTTTTAAAGTTCTCTATCAATCGGCAAGTCAATTGTTTTCATCATGTTTCTTTCTATTTATAGATCTTAGTACACTTTTTGAAGTTAATGCACATAACTGGATAATGCTTAAGGAGGGAAACGTTATACTTTGATCTTTTCTTAGCTTCTTCTTTAACATGTTATTTTAACTCATAGTAAACATAATTAAGGTATATTTATACTTACAGTTTAAAAATTATAAATAGCTACACAACTGTGTATTCTGCTATTTCTTTTGAAAACAACAAGCTAGTCAAAGAAACTAGTTGTTTTTCAATGGTGATACATCACTTATTACACAGAATGCACTGAAGAAAATTTTTGATATTTTTGTTTTGTTTTTTTGGCTTGGCATTTGCTTAAATATTAATAAAATATTATTCTTGGAGGGTTTCACACAAGAGTCACTGTTCAAGTTCTTTTCACATTGATACTAAATAATATCATCTCTAATATTACTTTGTTTTTCTGTTTTCTTTTGTATGACTAAATCTACCTTCTGCAAATATGATTACCCTCTATATCAGTTTTAATATACTCATGGAATTAGATCACATTATCAAGTGCAACAGTTCAATGACAATCCTTCTTAAATAGCTAAATGAATGTCAAATTGGGTGATTCTTTCCATAAGGAAATGAAAAAGAGGTGTGAAATACCATGAAAGCATATGCCTGCATATAATCCAAACCCCATGAGAATACCATTTTCTGCTTAATAGGTATAACCATTAGAATGGCAGGCGGGCTTATTTTAATGTTGTCACTTGCAATAGAATTTGTATAAAATAATATAAATAGCAAACAGAAGAACAAAGAAGCATTTATTTTTCTGTCCTCTGATATTTTCTTTTAAAAAATGGGTTGTTTTTCCCCTTTCATTCAAAATCTTCTTGCCAGTAAGATGTTTAATGATAGAAGATTATCCCTGAAAGTAAATTATAAATCAATAATTTATAATCTCATTTTAACATATAGGTTATGTTCAGCTTTAGGCAAAAATATGACTTGATGGAGAGTACTTTATTGCCATTGAAGAGAAATTCATATTAGACTGATTCATTTTGTCAAGTGTATAAAGAAGTTGCAGTCACTCTCTTTTCTATCTTCTCTCAGGGTTTAAGAAGTATATCTTGTATAACAAATTACCTTAATGAAACTTGACTGTCTCTGAAAATGTCTATGACATTGTAACTCTACAGTGATATATATGTTACTTAAGCTCTGGTACCATGACTGAAAAATCTGCCAAACCCATTACACTGATTCTCAACAATATAGCCATAGAAAGCCATTTTAAATATCCTATTTCTTTTTATTCTTTCCTTTTGGGTCACACCTGGTGATGCACAGGGATTACTCCTGGCTCTGCATTGCCAGGTCTCACCTAATAAACCAAAAAAAAAAAATTAATTAATTAATTAATTAATTAAAAACTTATTCATACTTTTAAGCATCCAAATATTGTTTTCATCTTATTGTGTGTTTAAATTAAAATAATGTATTAAGTTTTAGTTCTAGTTGTTATACCACAAATGAAACAATGACATTTTCTCCAAGGACAGAAATTACTATTATTTACATAACTTAAATTGTTTTCTTTTATTTTGTTTTGGAGACACACCTGGCTGTGCTCAGGACTTCTTCTTGGCTCTGCACTCAGTGATCACTCTGACTCCGGGGGCCACACGTGCTGGGCCAGAATCCAGGTAGGCCAAGTGAAAGGCAAGAGCCATACCTGCTATGGTAATACTCCAGCCCTGAGGATGTAAAATTTCATCAAGACATGTTGCATATACTTTCTAGTTCCTTCTCTAACTTAGAAAAAGATTATAATATCAAGTATGTAATGATGTCAATAAACCTTGTTTGTTCCCCTTTGTGCCAACAAAAATGATCCAAGACATCTGAGAACTTAAAGTTACATAATTGCAAATGAAATCGAAAATCCAGGTATACTAACAGTCTGCCTTCTCTTATATTTTCCCTCATTAACATAGAGCAAATAAGATAATTTTTTTTCTTATTAGTTGAAAGGAACTTTTTTTTTCTGAGAGAATACATCAATCAGGAAAGGTACTCTTACACATAGATGACCAGGATTTGATCCTTGACACCCATCAAAATATATGCAGTTCCTTGAAGCAGCATCATAAATGATTCTTGAGCACAGGGACACAGAGAAATTAAAACATTTATTTCTACCATGAAGATGTAGAACACAGATCCATTAAACGTTTTCAAAAAATCAGGTATTTGATGAGATATTGAGGAATTAAATTATAAAAAATGGAGAAAAATATTCCGAAAAAATAAAATGCATTAATGAAGCAAAATATTTACAGAAAAGAACCTGTATTTTTACTTTTACTGAAAATATGCAATCTTCTTTTTTATGTGTGCTGTACTTAGGGCTTTTAACAAGTGTTATTTTCTTTTTTCATTTGTATAAATACAAATCTAGAATCAGTAACAAACCTGTTCATGTATCCTTTAAGGCCTGATGATTGAGTCACAATTCTACCACAGAATTACACCATGCATTAATTTTAATGCTGAAGTTTGAAATGCTATGAATTGTTATAAAGTTAGAATTACTTATAGATTTACACAAAAGAATATAATTCAGAAAATGTATAACTAGCAAATGAAAATAAGATTAATGTACTTATAAACAGTTCATTTAACAAAATGATGTTTTTTCTCAGTTAATATAAAAAATGGAAAAGCAATTTTAATAATGCTTTCTAGATTTTTACATGACATAATAAACAAACAACTATACTATTTCAATTTACTTTTAATATAAAACAAGAATATTTCAGTACATTTTAAATTAAGGTAGTATAAAAATGTTTCTGGAAACTAATTATAACAAAATAAGTAATATTAACCTATGAAATGTAGTGAAGGGGTAATTTAAGGTAAAAGTGCACATAATTATATATCACTACTTAGATATCCCTGAACTTTTAGAAATCTGGGGAATTAAATTATTTTGACACATGTTTAAAACTTCAGTTATTTCTATTGGTACCTAATTTTCAACTCCTTTGGTATTCAATTGTGGATTTTGGTTTGGGGCACACCTGTAGGGATCTAAACACTGAGAAATAGCACAGGTACTTATGTATTTACTTTGTGCTTATCCTTGGAGATAACTAAACTTTGTTCCAATTAATAGATTAATTGTTGACTTATATTATTCCACTGACAAATATACTTTGAAACAACATTTTTAGCTTATGCAAGAGAAACCTTAAGAAACAAGTAGGTAAGGCTGATTTTAGTGAGGTGGGATATAGGTACATAAGGGAAAAAAGTCTATTAGTGAGTCAGTTTTTCTGAGTTTATTTCCACACCCAAATAAGGGAACCTTGGAGATTTCTTACAAGTGTGTCCAGATATGAGAAAGAAGAATGCTTTGATTAGTTGAAGTTGCTATAACAAAGTGAAAAAGAGCCTGAGTGGTTTATAAACTATTGAAATTGGGGTTGGAGTGATAGCACAGCGGGTAGGGCGTTAGTCTTGCACACGGCCAACCCAGGTTCGAATCCAAGCATTCCATATGGTCTACCTGAGCACCGTAATTCCTGAGTGCAGAGCTAGGAGTAAGGCCTGTGCATCGCCAGGTGTGACGAAAAAAGCAAAAAAAAAAAAAGAAAGAAAGAAAGAAAGAAAAAAAAACCTATTGAAATTGTTCTTATCACAGTAGAGAGGCTAGACTTCTAAGATGGCTAATTTTGAATGGTTGACTGAGGGTTTTTTCTTGTTTCATAACTAGCACCCTCTTTTAAGTATATTCACATGGTGTAAGAGATTAAGGAACATAACTGAGTGTCTTTTATACAGCATTAATTTCATCCATAAGGTTTTTACCACTGGACAGTCTATAACATACATTTTCTGATGTTACCATCTTTGGGACTAAGAAGTTAAATGTATGGATTTGGGCCTATTATACTATAACAAGGAAGAAAGAGATAGTGGAACTTGAAAGCTAACTGCTGTCCAGTAAAAGAAATGGGATTAGATTATGGCATTAACATTTGCAATATTTTAGGAGGAATATGTTTTAAATAAATATGTGGTGAATAAAATATATTTTCTGAAACTTCCTAATTCTTGCTGTTTATACATGTTTCCTACAAAATAACTAATAAATTAATCAACATTTCAAATGTGTTTTAAGAGGATTACTTTATATGAAATACAAAGACATTATGATTACAAGAAAGTAGTACCAGTGTTGGGAAAAAATTATAACAGATGTTGGAAAGCAAGAGGCTATCTTAATGAAATAAGAAAATGGTCAAAGTTGAAAATAGCAAGTTAGAAAGAGGAAAATTGAATTAAATTGAAATAAACATGAGGCTCAAAGTTTCTTCAACAAACTGAGAAATGATGATTGACAGTAGCATATAGTTAATTCAATAATGTGAAAAACAGAGAACAAAAAATGGTAGCTGCATTTTTGTCATGAAATTCTGAAGACAAATCTCATAGTTATTATAACATAAAATACAGAAGAATGAGTGTTTATTCATTATGTAAAAAAATTAAAATACTACATTTTCCCAAGGACAGATGATTATTCTTGCTCGAAGAGTATGATTGAATATTTACAGTTGAGTTTGTTCTGGTTATGTAAGCTTAAAGCAATAATTTTGTATATTAATTTATTTTCATAATAAACAAATAGAAACTAGAATAAACAGAAATAAACAAATAGAAATCAATCTCTAAGTTCACAATTGAATTGTGATCCATATACACAAATAAATTTTCTAATTAACATAATATAATTATATTTTATTTTCAGTAGAAGGAACATATTATCTAAAATTTTCTTGGAATATACAGAGAGAAATTTTGTGGTTGAAAGAACAGGTCTTAGTTTATGTTGACCTCAATCTCATTTGGCTGCTTTTACAACTGTGCTGCATGAACATCATTAGGTATTTTCATTTTAACTTTGCTTTAAATATATAAAATGCAGTCAGGATCATATTACATTAGCTTGCATGACTGTTAAGAACATTTAACATTTTCTATTAGAAGATACTAGTAATGTCAGAAAAAAAATAATAGTTATGTAGTTATTGACAGTGATATATAGGAAGGAAACGACACAAACAAACTGCCTTTTAATAAATAACCAATAAATGGAGACCATAGAAAAAATAAAATAGCAATCTTGTGTCCGTGGATCAGATTATTACAGTGAGATAATAGAACATTATTATTTGTAATTAAATTAATCTGGGGCTAGTACAGTCTCTAACAAAATTACTTACGATTCTCAGTGCTAGTTGCCTTTTACAGGTTTTAGGATTCACTATTTTAATATGTGACTAATATTATCCAAAATTGGGCTGGAGCGATAGCACAGCGGTTGGGCGTTCGCCTTTCAGGAGGCCAGCCCGAGTTCGATTCCTCTGCCCCTCTCGAAGAGCCTGGCAAGCTACGGAGAGTATTGAGCCCTCGCAGCAGAGCCTGGCAAGCTACCCGTGTGTATTGGATATGCCAGAAACAGTAACAATAAGTCTCTCAATGAGAGACATTACTGGTGCCCACTCGAACAAATAGATGAGCAACAGGATGACAGTGATTATCCAAAATTGTTCCCAAAATTTCCAAAGACGTTTCCAAAATTGAGTAAATTCAGGGTACTTTGGTTATATTCTAGCCTCCTTTAGAATTATTGATTGCTTTAGAAAAATGTTCATGTTTTCTCTCATGTCATATTCTGAAAAGGATTAGCCTTGCATGTTTGTCATCTCTCTCAACACTTTCTCCGATAATCTTTACTGCATTTGACAGAAATCTAATTTTTTATATTAGCCAACTAATTCCAATCTATGTATATGTAAACTTTATGAATGCTATGAGTAAAACATAATGCTGTCATGAATCCCAGCATATTCACATGTATACACATTCACAAACAGTGCCACACCAACTATAAAGCTTTTTTTTTCTTATAATTTACTGTCAACATTTCTTATAGCCTTCAGTATTTTTCAGAAATACACTTTTTGCCCACAAACAGTTCCATACCATGAAAATATAATCTTTTAAATCACCCTATAAAAAAAGAAGTTATTTCTACTCAGATATCCTGTAATGTACATTATATAATTTTTTTTTCAATTCTGTTCATCTTAACAAATGTATTTTGGGAAGAGGTAAAAAGCACATCTCTTGAGAAACTTTTTTTTACAGTGGCTATGATTATGTGCAATTAATTTACTATAATTGATCTGAAAAAGTTCAATCATAAAATTTAAAAAATTAGCTTTTTTAAAAAATTAGTGCAAAATTTTTAACGCAGAATTAGTTCACAGTTTCTTATCAAGTTTTGTGTATAAAAAGTGGTATGTTACAGGAACTGTTTCTGTATTATATCTTCCATACCAGTAAGTAATGCCTCCTAAATGGAGAGCACACTTAGAACATCAGTTCATTCCTTTGGTTACAATTATGCACATAATAGGTAAATGCAATATTTTTTAAATAAATTTATTTATTTTTAATTAATGAATCACCATGAGGGTACAGTTACTGATTTATACACATCTGTGCTTATGCTTCCCCCATACAAAGTTCGGGAACCCATCCCTTCACCAGTGCCCATATTCCACCACCAGTAAACTCAGCATCCCTCCCACCCTCCCCAATCCCATCTCCGCCCACCCCACCCTGCCACTGTGGCAGGGCATTCCCTTCTGTTCTCTCCCTCTAATTAGCTGTTGTGGTTTGCAATAAAGGTGTTGAGTGGCAGCTGTGCTCAGTCTCTAATTCAGCCCGCATTCAGCCCGCAACTCCCTTCTCCCACATGGCCTTCTACTACATTATAGTTGGTGATCCCTTCTCTGAGTTGCCCTTTCCCCAGAATGTGAGGCCAGCCTCCTAGCCATGGAGTCAACCTCCTGGTAGTTATTTCTACAATTCTTGGGTGTTAGTCTCCCACTCTGTTATTCTATATGTCATAGATGAGTGCAATCTTTCTATGTCTGTCTCTCTCTTTCTGACTCATTTCACTTAGCATGAAACTTTTCATGCCGATCCACTTAAATAAAAAATTTGTGACCTCCTTTTTTCTAACAGCTGCATAGTATTCCATTGTCTAGATGTACCAAAGTTTCCTCAACCAGTCATTCGTTCTAGGGCATTCGGGTTTTTTCCAGATTCTGGCTATTGTAAACAGTGCTGCAATGAACATACATGTGCAGATGCCATTTCGATTATACTTTTTTGCCTCTCTGGGATATATTAACAGCAGTGGTATTGCTGGGTCAAATGGGAGCTCAATTTCTAATTTTTTGAGAATCGTCCATATTATTTTCCAGAAGGGCTGAACCAGTCGGCATTCCCACCAGCAGTGTAGAAGGGTCCCTTTCTCCCCACATCCTCTCCAACAGCAGTTGCTTTTGTTCTTTTGGATGTGTGCTAGTCTCTGTGGTGTGAGGTGGTATCTTGTGGTTGTTTTGATCTGCATCTCTGTGATGATTAGTGATGTAGAGCACTTTTTCATGTGCCTTTTGGCCATTCGTATTTCTTCTTTGGTAAAGTTTCTGTTCATTTCTTCGCCCCATTTTTTGATGGGGTTGGATGTTTTCTTCTTGTAGAGTTCAACCAGTGCTTTATATACCATTGATATCAACCCCTCATCTGACGGGTATTGTGTAAATATCCTTTCCCATTCTGTAGATAGTCTTTGGGTTCTAGTCACTGTATCTTTTGCGGTGCAAAAGCTTTTTAGTTTAATGTAGTCCCATTTGTTGATCTCTGTTTTTACTAGATTGCTTAGTTCTGTGTCACCTTTGAAGATACCTTTATCTTCAATATCGTGGAGGGTTTTGCCGACCTTGTCTTCAATGTACCTTATGGTTTGAGGTCGAATGTTGAGGTCTTTAATCCATTTTGATCTGACTTTTGTGCATGGTGTCAGGTCAAGGTCTACGCCCATTTTTTTGCATGTGGTTGTCCAGTTGTGCCAGCACTATTTGTTGAAGAGACTTTCCTTGCTCCACTTCACATCTCTTGCTCCCTTATCAAAGATTAGATGATCATATTTGGGGTTGTGTGTAAGGGTATTCCACCCTGTTCCATTGGTCTACGGCTCTGCCTTTGTTCCAGTACCATGCTGTTTTAATTGTTACTGCTTTGTAGTAAAGATTGAGGTTGGGGAGGGTGATACCTCCCATCGTCTTTTTCCCAAGAATTGTTTTAGCTATCCTTGGACGTCTGTTGTTCCATATGAATTTTAGGATTGCTTGATCCATTTCTTTGAAGAATGTCATGGGTATACTTATAGGGATCGCGTTGAATCTGTATAATGCTTTGGGGAGTATTGCCATTTTGACAACATTGATTCTCCCTATCCACGAGCAGGGTATATGTTTCCATTTCCTCATGTCCTCTTTGATTTCATGGAGTAGCGTTTTGTAGTTTTCTTTGTAGAGTTCTTTTACTTCCTTGGTTACGCGATTCCGAGGTACTTGATTTTCTGGGGCACGATTGTGAATGGGATTGCTTTTTTTATGTCCCTTTTCTCTGCCTCATTGTTTGCATATATGAAGGCCATGGATTTTTGGGTATTGATTTTGTAGCCTGCAACTTTACTGTATAAGTCTATTGTTTCTAAGAGTTTCTTAGTAGAGGTTTTAGGCTTCTCTAGATATAGTATCATATTGTCTGCAAATAGTGAGATTTTGATTTTTTCCTTTCCTATCTGGATGCTCTTAATCTCTTTTTCTTGTCTAATAGCTATCGCAAGTACTTCCAGTACTATATTGAAGAGGAGTGGTGAGAGTGGGCATGCTTGTCTGGTGCCTGATCTCAGAGGAAAGGCCCTTAGTTTTTCCCCGTTGAGGATAATGCTTGCCGTAGGCTTGTGATAGATGGCTTCGACTATCTTGAGGAAAGTTCCTCCAAACCCCATTTTGATGAGGGTTTTCATCATGAAAGGATGTTGGATCTTGTCAAATGCTTTCTCTGCATCTATTGATATGATCATATGGTTTTTATCTTTGCTTTTGTTGATATGGTGGATTATGTTGATTGATTTCCGAATGTTAAACCATCCTTGCATTCCCGGGATGAATCCCACTTGGTCGTGATGTATGATCTTTTTGATGAGTTGTTGGGTCCTATTTGCCAGTATTTTGTTGAGGATCTTCGCATCGGTGTTCATCAGGGATATTGGTCTGTAATTTTCTTTCTTAGTGGTGTCTTTGTTTGCTTTTGGTATTAGGGAGATGTGTGCTTCATAGAAACTGTTTGGGAGATTTCCTGTTTTTTCAATTTCCTGGAAAAGTTTGAGGAAAACAGGCAGCAGGTCTTCTTTAAATGTTTGGAAGAATTCGCCAGTGAAACCATCTGGGCCTGGGCTTTTGTTTTGGGGGAGGTTTTTGATCACAGTTTCAATTTCCTTAACATTGATGGGTCTATTCAGGTATTCCAAGTCTTCTTTGTTCAGTCTTGGGAGATTGTAAGAATAGAGGAATCCATCCATTTCTTTTAGTTTCTCCTGCTTTGTGGCATATAGACTTTCGAAGTAGTCTCTAATGATCTTTTGAATCTCACTGGTTTCTGTTATGATGTCCCCCTTTTCATTTCTGATTCGATTTATTAGGGTTCTTTCTTTTTCTTTCTTTGTGAGTCTTGCTAGCGGTTTATCAATCTTGTTTATTTTCTCGAAGAACCAGCTCTTTGTTTCATTGATCTTTCGGATTGTCTTTTTGGTTTCCATGTCATTAATTTCTGCTCTAATTTTTATTATTTCTTTCCTTCGATCTGGTTTGGGTTCCCTTTTCTGGTCCTTTTCTAAGGTCTTGAGTCGTGAAGTCAGGCTGTCTATGTGGGCCCTTTCTTCCTTCCTGAGGAATGCTTGGAGAGCTATAAATTTTCCCCTTAACACGGCTTTAGCTGCGTCCCATAGGTTTTGGCAGCTCATGTCTTCATTCTCATTTGTTTCTAAGTATTTTTTGATTTCTTCCTTGATTTCCTTCCTGACCCACTCATTTTTCAACATTGAATTGTTTAATTTCCAAGTGTTTGACTTGATTCTCCGTGTCAGTGAGTGGTTAGCTTCTATCTTCAGCGCATCGTGGTCTGAAAAGATGGTTGATACAATTTCTATTTTTCCGATTCTATTGAGGTATGTTCTGGGGCCCAGTACCTGGTCTATTTTAGAAAATGTTCCGTGTGCACTGGAAAAGAATGTGTATTCTTTCTTTTGGGGGTGTAAGGCCCTGTATAGGTCTATTAGGCCTCTCTCTTCAATTTCTTCTTTCAGAGTCAGTGTTTCCTTGTTGAGTTTTGTTCTTGTCGATCTATCTAGAGGTGATAAGGCCATATTGAAGTCTCCGACTACTATTGTGCTGTTAGTGATGTCCTCTTTGAAGTCTGCTAGGAGTTGTTTTAAATATTTAGCTGGTCGCTCATTAGGTGCATATATGTTTAAGAGTGTGATTTCTTCCTGTTGAACATATCCCTTGATAAACAGAAAATGACCTTCGCTGTCCCTTTTAATCTTTTTCAACCTGAAATCTATGTTGTCGGATATTAGGATGGCCACTCCAGCTTTTTTAAGGGGGTTGTTTGCTTGCAGGATTGTTTTCCATCCTTTGACTTTGAGTCTATGTTTACTCTGTTTGTTCAGATGTGTTTCTTGCAGGCAGCAGAATGATGGGTTTAATTTCTGGATCCATTTTGCCACTCTGTGTCTCTTTATGGGTTCATTTAGGCCATTGACATTGAGAGAGATTATTGTGATAGGATTTTGTGTCATATTTCTGTGGTATTTATTGTCTTTATGTGGCTCCACCTTGTCTTACAGTAGCCCCTTTAGACCTTCTTTCAAGTTTGGTTTTGAGTCTATGAAGGACCTGAGCTGTTGTTTATCCGAGAAGTAGTGTATGGTTCCTTCGAGTTTGAGTGAGAGTTTAGCCAGATAAAGTATTCTTGGTGAGGCATTCATTTCATTGAGTCTTTTCACTATGTCCCACCATTGTCTTCGGGCTTGGAGGGTTTCCTCTGACAGGTCTGCTGTAAATTTGAGGGGTGCTCCTTTGTATGTAATTTCCTTCTTTGACCTTGCTGCTTGCAGAATTGTGTCTCTATCCATAGCATCCGTCATTCTGACTATGATATGCCTTGGAGTCTTTTTATTCAGGTCTCTTTTTGCTGGTACTCTTCGGACTCCTTGTATCTGGATGCCTGCCTTCTCCAGCTCTGGGAATTTCTTAGCAATGATGTCTTTGACTGTGTTTTTTTCATTGGGGTTATTTCCCTGTGGTTCTGGTACTCCAATGATTCTTATGTTGTTTCTCTTGAAGTCATCCCCCAGGGTTCTGATTCGCTCTATAGCCATTTTTAGGTATTTGGCCATGATTTGTTGTTGTCTATAAGCTTTCTGCAGCTCATCTTCCAGGTCGCTGATTCTGTCTTCAGCTGTCGTCATTCTACTGTTGAGGGCATCTAGAGAGATTTTTAATTCGCCTACCGATTCCTTTATTTGTGTGACTTCCGTTCGTAGGTTTGAGATTTCTGTTCTCATTTCTTCCTGTATTTTCAAGGTGGACCGTTCCAGTGCTTCATTCATCTCCTCCCTTAGTTTATTTGATGTCTGTTCCATGGTTGCTTGGAGTAGGTCGACTCTCCTACAGATCTCCTCTCTAAATTGTTTATCTGAGAGGTCGTAGATGTGAGTAGCCCCCATTGATGTTTCTGGAATTTTTACTTCTCCTTCTCTTGGTGGAGGGGATTTTCGCTGCTTCTTCATATTGTTACGGAAGTATAGAGTTGGAGCTTTGTAGTTATTTATTCCTTTTTCTTCTTGTGGGAAGAAGGTTTTCTGATCGTGCTAAACTTCCCTTATTAACTGAGAGCTTTTATAGTGTCAGACTAAGTTAATGGCTATTTTGCGTGTTTGAGATCGCAAAAGTGAATTTTCAAAAAAATACAAGTACCGAGTGAGCTGAGGTAACAAAGAATAACTGCGGCCGCGTTAGCGTTGGCCGCTCTGAGAGGAGGCCACGCCCACTTTAGACCACGCCCACTAACATACGGGACACGCCCCCAGTGTCTTCCTGCGAGGGCGGGCCGCAGTTAGGGGGCCCGGGGAGGAGCCGGGGCGCAGAGGACACGGGCTGGGGCGGCTGGAGGGTCTCGGGGAGTCCAGGCGGCGGGAAGCGGGGCGCGGGAGCGGTAAATGCATTTTACAGACATCTAGGAAAGGTAGATACTAAATAATTAAAAGAAGTAAAATCCAACATTGATATATTAACATAAATAAGGTTCTGGAAGTTCTGCCACTACAGTACTCTAGGGAACCAATATTTTGATTACATATCCCGACTTTACATAAATCTTTAATAATTCACAATATTCAAGACTTTCTTCAGAATTTTAAGGACATGTCATTCTAAAAAGCATTCAAGGGGCCGGAGCGATAGCACAGCGGATCGGGTGTTTGCCTTGCACGCGGCCAACCCGGGTTCGATCCGCGGCATCTCATATGGTCCCCCAAGCACCGCCAGGAGTACTTCCTGAGTGCAAAGCATTCAAGTAAATTTTGTTTGTCTTGACATATACTCTTCTTCAGTTTCAGTCTGTACAAAAATTAAGAGAATTTGGCAGAAACATTTTAATAGCAAATAACCCTAAACAAATTTTATGATAAGATGTAATAAATTTATGTAGGTACTTTCATTATATTCATAGGCATATTTATTTCAAATGGGTCTCTAGTCTTGAGGATCAACCACTGCAGGACTGAAATGCAAGCACGAAAGTTTGTAAGTCCAAAGCATTATGTGACAGTGATTCACTAATAAAAAAATCTAATAAATAAATGAATAAATAAATAAATAAAAAGTTTTTATCGTCACACAGGATGATTCAGCTTGGTAGTTTTGAGAGAACTGGTTATAAAAGCTACTAATCAAGAGGAGGTTTTTATTTGTTTTTCATTTGACATTCAGTAATGGAGTTTAGTTGTTTTCACTTACAAGTAATATGCTTGAAATAATATTTTTACTGGGTACTTTGTGTTATCCTAACCCAAATTAACATTAACCTAACAATAAGAAAACATTTTGTAAGACATAATTTACTGCTATCTGCACTTGTTTCACAGCACATATCTGAATTCTCACAGTTGAGTCAAGCAGTGATCAACAGGAGAACACAGATAGCAATACTAAAATGACCCAGGTGTAAGTTCAGAGTGAGATATTCAGAGAGGCTTTCATCTTAATTCTCCATCAGAGAAAGAAAATAAATTAGCTTTATTTAGAGCTTTTAATTTTAATATACATTAGTAAATGCATTCATTTACATTTCTTTCTAAGAACTAAAGAAGACATAATGTGTTGCAAGAGCTGAAAATACTGAGAATGTCTGAAATCAATGGATAATTTGCATACTAAGTTTGAGTTCTGAGGTTGTCGGGCATTTATTTAAATTATTATGCACTTTTGTGTGCATATGCATGTGTATATGTATGAATGTTTAAAGTATTTTGTTTGCAATTTAACACATCTTCTAATTGATTTAGAAATAGATATACCCACATTTAGTTTAAATACAATTTACTTAAGTGTTAATCTTCCATTTTATTGAACCTTTAAAATAAGAAAATTGTGGCACAAAATTTTTATTTTTGTCTGTTGGGGGTCACACCATGAACAAGCCTTGTTTATGGCTTGTTCCTGGTTCTGCACTCAAGACACCATATGAGGTTCGAGGCATCAAACCTGGGTCAGCCACTTGCAAGACTAGTGACATGCCCACTGTACTACATTTTAGCCCAGACATAATATAAGTCTGTATCATTTTAGTACTAACATCCAGAACACAGACTTTCACAGGAAAATGTTGAAGGAGTAAGAGTTGGCCACACTGAGTTGCTTAGTGATTGCTTCTTGGAGTGTTTGTGGGAGCATATGGGTTGCTGGGGTCAAACCTAAAGGTAGCTTAAACTGAATATAAGGATAATTTGGAATCCGAGGAGATCTAAAGAGTTAAAGAACCAAAAAAGGAAAAACCAGAAACTATAAAATAAAAGAATGAAAAAAATGTGGGGGGTGGGACAGAGCACAGTAGTCATGAGCAATTTTTGTTAGCACCGATTCCACTATATCACAGGGAACTGCCCTCGAGGGGTATATTATGGGTATCCCCCACATTTTTTTTGTATATTTTGTTTTTGTTTGTTCCTATATTCAGTTTAGGTTACTTTTAGATTCAGGACTTATCAAGATATTTTGTAGCAAGAGATACTGGGATGCTTGAGTCATTTTTTTGGCATGCAGCTGATCCCTGTTGTATCCCAGGTGCTGCACTATTTGTTTCTCCCAGATCTACAAGGAGTGATCCTTGAACACAGAGTCAGGAGTATGCCTGTTGCATAAACAGGTTGTCCCACCCACCCATAGCCAACAATGATTATTTATGTAAAGGATTTCTTGGTTGTTGAAGGAAAACTGAGGATTCTGGAGAATATCTTCTCTTATATGTCAGCAATGAAAAATAAAAGGTGGCTTTGGCTATTTCTACACAAATGTTGCATAGAACTAATTTAATTATTGATATATATACATATATATACCTGATATATATCACTGTATCACTGTCATCTTATTGTTCACTGATTTACTTGAATGGGTACCAGTAATGTCTCTATTACACTCAGCCCTGAGATTTTAGCAGCCTCCTTTACTCATCTTTCCTAATGATTGGAAACTCTTTAAGGGTCAGGAGAATGAGACTTATTGTTACAGTTTTTGGCATATGGAATACGCCTCTGGTAGTTTGCCAGGCTCTACCATGTGGACAGGATACTCTTGGTAGATTGCTGGGCTCTCTGAGAGGTATGTATATATTTTTTACTGTATTTGGGATACGAATACACCACGGGGAGCTTTCCAGTGGGCAATAGACTCTCCATATATATATATACATATATATAAAACATATATATGTGTTAGTGGAATTTCTGAGGGTTTTTTGCCCATCATTCTTACAAATCTGTATGCTAATCTAGCTTATAGAGTGTTCTGGGTGAGGTATTCATTCTTTGCAGGGCTCTTAGAATCTCATTTGATTAGGTCTGTTGTGGGTTTTTCGAAGATCCTTTGTACGTAAATTCCTGCTTTGATCATTCTGTTTTCATTACTTTGTCTCTGGCTGTTGTCCTTCTGATTACAATGCGTCTTACAATATTTCTATTTTGGCTTATTTGGGATGATACCCTTTGAGTCTCAGTTGTGATATTATTAACTAGAAGTTCTTTATCGATCTCATGTCCTATTGCTCAAGAACTCCTCAAATTCTTATATTTGTCCTCTTGAGTGTTTTCCCTAATTTGCTGTTTCTTGAGATTTCCTACACCTCATCCTCAAACTTACTTATTTCTTTTGTTGCTGCTATTACTCTGCTACTGGTATTTTTCATTCATTTCACCTATCCTGCCTTGTAATTCTGTTGCTTCTGCTTGTTGTTTTCTCATTTCTACTCTCAAACTTTTTTTTTCTATTGATTTACTCTGTGAGACTTACACAATGAGAAACGTTACTGTTGCCCGCTCAAACAAATCGATGAGCAATGGGAAGACAGTGACAGACAGTGACAGTGATTGATTTACTCTAAGTGCCACCATTTTTTTGAGCTTATTAAATATTCTTAGCAGGGTACCTCTAAAGGCATTGTCTGGGAAGTTATAGAGCTTGTTGGCATTGATTGCACATCTGAGATATCGTCACTCATTAACCTAGCTGGACTTCCAAACTGCTTCCCTACTGTTACTACTGTGCTTTGAAGATGATACTTCTGCTAGTGTTCTGCACTCCCAATACTCCGCAAGAAACTCAGCTGAATGTTGCTGTGTTGCTCTCTTTTTCCCTGCTAGGCCTTTCCAGTGACTTTGCTATTTCTAGTTTGTGAATTTATTCCCTTAGGATACAGTAGATTTAAAGAGAGCAGGTGTAACACAAATGTATTCATTTCTAATGAACAAAAAGCGAGCTACATGGACTCTAACAGGAATTGTATTTATTCTGTAAGCTACTTGAGAATATCGCCATCCTTATCGTGTTATCAGATTAATGAATGCCATGTTTTTATATTTCTGATATATTAAATTTATTTCAGCAATGTTTCATAGGTTTCAAAGTACAAATTATTTTATTTGATGCTCTTGTGAATGCAACTGTTCTAAAATTACTTTTTAAATTATCGATTGGAAATATGTAACTGTTATTGATTTTTATATTTTCTGTTGCATACCAGAAACTTGCTATACTCAGTTATTAATTCCAATTTAGTAGATTATATAGTACATTTTTATTTACAAAGTGGTATAATATCAAATAAATATAATTCTGTGTCTTCCTTTCTAATATTTTCTTTAATTTTAATTTTATTAAATCACCGTGAGATAGTTACAAGCTTTCATGTTTGGATTACAATCGACAATCGTACAATGATTAAACACCCATCCCTCCACCAGTGCACATTCCCCACCACCAATATCTCTGTTATACCCTGACTTTCCCTTTCTAATATTCTTATCTTTAATATTTTCCACTTAACTACACTGGCCAAGACTGTCAATACAATGCTAGCATATGTGTTAAAAGTGTATGTTATTGTTTATCTAATGATTGAAAAATGTATCAAATAATTTTTCATTAAGTTTTATGTTACATATGCTTTCTGTAATGTCTTTAGTAGGAAGACAAACTTTCTATAATGAGATCCTTGAGTGATATGAAAAGAATGTCATATTTTGCCAATTGCTTTATCTGCATCAGTGTTATTTCAATCTACTAACAAATATCAGATACTTACATTTTAACTTTTTACATAATCTTTTTTGTTTGTTTTTTGGGTCATATCCATTTTGTGCTTAAGATCTACTACTGATTATGTGCTGGGTTTGATCCATGAAGCTGGGTTACCATGCAATGCTAGAAATTCAACCTGGTCCTCCTCAATTTGTCTTCAAATAAGAATCCATTAGAATATTTTTGTAAGTAGAATTCAGTAGAAGTTGGGGAAAAGTTGTATTTTCCATGTCTTTGATTTAAATAAAATTTCTACTTTAACTTCTACTTTAGTATAATTTCTACTTTAGGGTAATGCAAGAGTACACTAGATTTAGAAATTTCGTTAATAGGTAACTATTGTCAGAAAAAATATCTTTGAATCATAGATTTATATGTTTTATGTTGTCACTGTCACGTTGCTCATCTCTTTGCTTGACCGGGTACCAGTAACATCTCCATTGTGAGACTTGTTGTTACTGTTTTTGGCATATTGAATATGCCACGGGTAGTTTGCCAGTCTCTCCCATTCGGGCAAGATACTCTGGGTAGCTTACTGGGTTCTCCAAGAGGGGTAGAGGAATTGAACCTGGGTTTGCAGCATGCAAGGTAAACGCCTTACCCGCTGTGTTATGGCTCTGGCCCATGTTTTATATTTTATGCTAATAGAAATAATGTGAAATATATAAAAAGTTTATGTCTGTAATATTATCTCACTATTTTATGATGTGAATATGTAAGAAAGTATCTCACACATCTTCAAACCTGTTTTGTATACAGCAAAAATTTAAAGAATGAATTGTCAAACTTCCATATGTTATATAATCTCAGGTTCGTGTTGCTTTGTTGATTTCCATCTCTGCTTGTCCCATATCTGACTTAATTTCATTATCGGAAATAAAGAACAGCAATGACAACCTCCTTAGTCCTTGACAAGCGTACTCTGATCCTATCTCTACTAAAATTTATTTTAATGAATATGACAAATATAGCACCATCTAAAAGTAGAAAGTTTTCAAATTAATTCTCACAAAAGAGGTGATGTTTCTAATATGGGAGTATTAGAAAACACAATAGACAAATGGTTAGGAGAATGATGGGCATGCTACTTACATTATTACTACATTATAAGCATTATTAAAATGACATATAAAAAAGTTCAGGCCCATTTTATTTAGACAAAACAGTTTGAGTGTGAGATCAGAGTAACTGAAGTGTAGTGGAGGATCCACTTGGGATGGGAGAGGCGGGTTGAAAGCAGACTATAGATTGAACACGATAGCCACCCAATCTCTCCATTGCAAACCATAACACCCCAAAGGAGAGAGAGAACAATGAGAATTCCCTGTCACGGGGGTGGGGTGGGGGGTGTGGGGGCTGGGGAGAGACAGCATGGGAAGGGAAGGGACCCTGGGGCCATTGGTGGAGGAGAATGGGCACTGGTGGAGGGTACTCAAGTTTTTATTTTTTTTTTGCTTTTTTTTGGGTCACACCCGGCGATGCTCAGGGATTACTCCTGGCTTTGCACTTAAGAATTACTCCTGGTGGCGCTCAGGGGACTATATGGGATGCCGGGGATCGAACCCGGGTCAGCCGCATGCAAGGCAAACGCCCTACCCGCTGTGCTATCACTCCGGCCCGGTACTCAAGTATTATATAACTATAACACAGGCACAAAACTCTGTAACTGCACCCTCACAGTGACTCATTAATAAAAAAATTTTTTTTAATTAAAAAAAAAGAATTTTCATAATGTTATAATACATGACGTCTTTGTTCTGCTGGAAGGCATTAGTGTCAGTAAAACAAAGAATTTTCTGGGATTGTAAAGTGACTGTATTAAAATTAATCATACAATAAAATTAATATGAAGATTAATAAAATAATATTTAATATTAAAAACCCATTATTAGTATTAGTATACACATTTAATGCTTACTTCACACATTTATTAACACTATTGATGAAATACTGCTAATTTTAAGAAATTGTTTTATCATTTGAATTATGAAAACATATAAGCCTACATAAGCCTACATATTAGCAGAGAGTCTCTTGCCCTCACGCCTGGCTGTCTTCCCCGGGGCCCCTTGGAGGGGATGGGCTCCAGTTTCCCTCCCCAACCCAAGCAGAGCTCCTGGCGGCCGAAGACCACCGGAACCTAGCTGCAGCCATGCTGGAGGCTCCTCTCTACACGTTCGGAGGAGGCCTCATGCATGAAGGTATCGGCAGAGGAACTTAGGTGTGTGTAATCCCATCAATGGTCAACATCCAGAGACTTAAAAGCAAGCTCTCAGAAGCGTGCAGCCACGTGATATCTTTTCCCTACTTCTCCCTCTGGGAGAAACTGGGAATCCTCTGAGAGTTTCCTGCCCACATGGGACAGCCTTGCAAGCTTCCCATGGTGTATTCATATGCAAAATCCAGTAACAAGCTAGATCTCATTCCTCTGACCCTGAAGAGTCCCCAGTGCAACATCATTGGGAGGGCCAAGTCCAGATGGACTTCTAAGATCTCAGAGAAAGGACAAAATGAGATGTTACTGGGCCCCCTCCGAGAAATCAGTGTTTAATGGGCTATCATGATCGTGATCGTGATAAGCCTACATAAACTAAGGAGAAAATTGGGCATGGAGAACAGTTGAATATTGAAGAATATATTTGGAATTTTAAGTAGTGAACTAAATGTAGTAATTTTTTTACTGGTTTCATTGTTGGAGACCTGAAACATATAATGTTATAATGCATTATTAATAAAGTTAAAAAAGACTTTTCAAATACTACTCACATAACAAACAGAAGAACAAAGATATACAAATCTTAAAAAAATTGCTGAAGGTCACTAGAAAGATTTTCCAGTTCAATACATTTGACTTTTACTAGAAAAAATGTTCTATTAAAAAGCTTGATATTCAAGACAGAGTTCACTTTATGATTCTGACAGAATTCACATGATGTGGAAGTAATGGGAAATTCTCTAGAGTTTACTATGCTAAAGTTTCAGAAGTAAGATGAACTATACTAAAGAAGTTGAAAAATCAGAGAAAATAGAGTGAAGTTTCATTTGATGAGTCAGCCAGTAAGGTCTAACTAAAAGTATATTGTAAGAAAGATGAAGATGACTGAAGATGACTAAGAGGGAATATAGTACAAGTATGTATTTAAGCATTGGGAATGTAAAGGACTTACAAGAAATCATTATCTGGAAACAACCAAGGACAATAGAGAACTAAAAGACACCAACCTTCTTCTTAGATATAATATATATGCACTGTGAAAATAAATAGCTTACTATTGAAATACTGTAGGAAATATTATACTCTGAATGAAAAAATCATTTTCCTTAAGGAACAAATTTAAAGGGAGAAGCAGAATTGAGTTTGAGAACATATAAAACTTATTTCCAGAAAGACCGAGAAAAGACTATAGAAGCTTGGAAGAAAACAAGTCTGTAAATAGGTAAGTTCGTGCATTACACAGATGAGAATTAGAGTTCAAAGAAAATGAGTAAATAAGAGAACTTTCCTATATATTGAAATAAATAAGGGAAATGTCACATAATCTTTCTTGTCTACTAATATGGATAAGAATTTAGAAATGCATGAACACATGATATTCCCCTACATAATAGGAATTATGGACAGAGATTTTTAAAATTTATTTTCAAATAAGAAATGTATATTAATATGTTAGAATTAGCCTTGTATCTGATACCTTATTCTACTTGTCCCCAACTAGTAATTATGACTTTCATTTATTTATACTTGGAGAAGAAAAAACAGTTTCCAGAACATATATAAATTTGCTTATTGAGGAAGGGCCACACCTGATGGTGTCCCAGGCTTTCTCCTGACTCTGTGAACAGAGATGACTCCTGGTGAGCTTGGGAGACCATTTGGGGACTGTGGATTAAATCTTGGTAGGCAATGTTCAAGGCAATAGCCCTACAAATGGTACTATCTGTCTGGCCCTCTAAGCTTTCTAGTTTCTAGAAAGTGTCCTGAAACACCAGTGAAGCTGTGTGCTTCATTGCTAATCTCTAGAACTTTTATGTGGCTACCTAATATTTGATGCAAACAAATACTAAAAATAGAGTAAATGGGGCTGGAGAGATCATATAGCAGGTCAAGTGCTTGCCTTGAACATGACCAATCTAGGTTTGTTACCCAGCACCCCATTTAATAATAAAGGCAACCTGCGTTCGCTTCCTCTGACCCTCTCAGAGAGCCTGGCAAGCTATTGTGAGTATGCCGCTAGCATGGCAGAGTCTAGCAAGCTCCCTGTGGCGTATTCGATATGCCAAAAACAAAACAAGTCTCACAATGGAGACATTACTGGTGCCCCCTCGAATAAATTGATGAACAATGGGATGGCAGTGCTATTAGGAATTATCCATGATTGTAGAGCTAGGCTTAAGCCCTGAGCACAGTTGAATGTGTTCCAGAAAGCAAAAATAAAATAAAAAATAATAGAATAGTTTCCAAAAATATCCTAATTCCTACAAAACTGTTTTTCCTATTATTGGCTAGTTTTTTGCTTGCCACAGATGTAACTGTTCATCTAGGCTGGTATGGAACTGAGATATGGATTTACTTTACTAATCAATAAGTTGACAGCTAAAAAATAGTTATTTATTTCAAAAAAACTTATTTGTAATCTGTGAAAAGGGAATCATTGAAATAAAAATAAATGTATCATTGGTGAAATAGCATCTCGATTTTTAGTAAAAACTTATAGCTGTATTGGTCTTGTTGAGATTATTGTGTTTTATTAAAAATAAAGATTGAAAAAGCAAGAGTTTTAATTAAATTTGAGGAAGTGCTTATTTATCTTAAAAATATTTTTAAGTCTTCCAAGCATAGCAATGCAGTGCAGTTCACACTGGCATGAAGTACTTCTCACAATGAACAAACTGTGAAAGTAACACATTTCATTAGAATTGGCATCTCTGGGCTAAGCATCATTATGAAATCAAGCAGTCAAGGAAGAGAAGAATCTATACAAAAGTGGTTATTCCCTAGAGATCCTGACTTTGCTGCTTTCAGCTATGAAGTCTTCCTGTTCTTAAGTTTTCAGTATCCTCAGATTCCCTGGGCTGCCATTAGCTAATGATTACTCCTCCTGGAACTTGGAAAGCAAATTGTTATATGTTGTAGACAGTCACATTCAATGAGGGTAGTGTAGGATAGATCCTTTTGTGGGATTCAACCATTAAAATAGTTGAGGACAACATTTCCCTTATAGTAATAACATCTCCATGAGGTATATCATAAATGTGCCCTCTGTCCAACATGTAGGTTTGCTAATAGAAGGAATTAAATTAAAATGATGAAGAGAAAGGGAAAAAATGGGGTTTAAATGCTTTCAGAGGTTATTTTTATGGACTTAGTTACTAAGTTATTTTTATGGACTTAGTTACTAATTTATGGACTTAGTTACTGGACTTAGTTACTAAAATACTAAATTACAGAAACCCAAAACTGAGAGGCCGCTAAGTGTGGTCACTCGACCTCATACCTCTTCATCCTCAGCAATGGAAAACAAATTATCTAATGCTTCCTTTTCAGCAGGTCTGACTTTAGGGGAGAGACTCTCCAAACAATAATAGTGAGTTTTGTTGAAATATTGTATGCAATCAAAGTGAAAGTAAAGTGAAATTTATTAGTTACACAGGCAAGGGGGGCTTAGGGTGGGGAGGCTAGGGGTGTGGGGGGTTAGGGGTGTGAGGGGGCGGGGTGGAGCTATACTGGGATTCTTGGTGGTGGAATATGAGCACTGGTGAAGGGATGGGTATTCGAGCATTGTATAACTGAGATTTAAACCTGAAAACTTCGTAACTTTCAAAAAAAATAAAAAATAAAAATAAATAAAAATTCTTTACCTGCTAAAAAAAAAAGAGAAAAGAAAAGTAAGAAACACGCATTTTCCTCTAGAAAAATAGAATATTTCTACTTACTTTTCAAGCCTGTTTTCTCTCTTAAACATGTATTATGCTTGCTAGGGTCAATGTTACTCTGCTTGCGTTTAATCCGCCTAGGAGAAGCGCATGTTCTCTCTTGAATACATATTGCTCTCTTACTCATCCCATCTCTTTCTAAGTGAGTTCAATGCAATGAAAACTATCTTACTTTACTAAAATTAAACAAATAAAAAAATATTTCTCACTGAAATGTGTACAAAAATTGCAGAAAACTAGAATGATGAAAAACTATATAGGATTCATAGTCCTATAATGAGACTCATACACAAAATATATATTTATATACTTTGAATTGGCCTTATACAATGAAAAAAACCTGAATATATGTCATTGAATATTTTATACACTCAACGTATTAAAATATGATTAATATGTACATGCTTTACATGTTTCAGTTGTGTGTCTAAATATGTAAGCAAGCAAATATGCTTACTAATTTGCATGTTATTTTATATTTAAAATACATTATTAATTTATGTAGTCTTTTACATAAGTTTATTGAATGTATTAGGTAAAATGTTTAATTTTTATTTTCTTTAAATACAATATCTAAATATATATATCTAAATATATATCTAAATATATATATGAGCAACATCAGGGGATTGACCACACCTGTCAGTACTCTGGGTTTATTCTGGACTTTTTGCTCAGGGATCATTCATCTGATGCTCCGGATACCAAATGTGGTGTCAGATTCAATCTAGAATTAGCTACTTTCAAGGTAAGCAACTTAAGCCATATATTATCTTTCAGCTGCATTAACATATTTTATTATTTGTTATTTTCCATTGATTTTCTATTTCCCCCAATTCTCTAGCTGACTATTTTCATGAATATATACTTTGTAAGGAGATTATATTAAAATAAGTCTTTTAGAAAACAAAAGAGATATGTTTGCAATAAATTCATACATGTATTCATCTTGTCTTCACCTAAATAAAAAGTATTTTGAGTTAAAAATTTGCATGTCTTAATTTTTCAACCTTAATTTTTTTTGGGGGGTCACACCTGGCGATTCTCAGGGGTTCCTCCTGGGTCTGCACTCAAGAATCACTCCTGGAGGTGCTCAGGGGACCATATGGGATGCTGGGAATCAAACCTGGGTCGACCGCATGAAAAGCAAACGCCCTACCCACTGTGCTATCGCTTCAGCCCCTCAACCCTAACTTTTTTAAAGGAGTTGCTTTTTCTTTTTTAATTAAAATTGAAGTATAAGTCTGAGGACAGTCTGTATTTTCTGGATAGACAAAATAACATTTTTATTCTATAAGGAAATATACAGCATTTTGTAAATATTTTTTTGTGCCAGACTATTTTCCAATTTTTCAAGTCTAAGTTAATGGCAGAAAACTGGTATTTTTGGAGTTCCTCTCCATAAAGTATTGTTAACATACCAGGGAACAATAAATAAGATGGACTGCTCCATCTTACTCCTGCATGTCTTCCTATATGAAAAAGCAAAGCTGATAATGCGTGCAGAATATGAGTTTATTTTGTCAACTCGATTTAGTGATTAAACTTAAGGCTTGATAACAGAATGATATCATGAATTAGTCACAGTTCTCTCAACTTTGCTCCTGCAGATAAGGCCCCTTAACTAAACAATCCTTCTTATTAAAAGCCAAGGCTGAATTCCCATTTATATCTGATGAAGCTTTAGGTCTAGCAGCACATAGAATCATTCAAATAAATTAGTTACATCATCCGGCTTCAAAGAGAGAGACACTTTTGCCTGTAGAGCTTCCTAATTGCTTACTTCATTACCATAGTGCCTTGTGAACCATGCAAATCTTCCATTTTAAGAACTTAAAGTTTATATTTCGCTAATAAACAAAAGTGGGGTGTGATCCCTGAACACAGAGTCAGAAGCCCCAAGGATAGAGGTCCTAATCCTTGTTGCCCCTGCCCCCACTAAAATAAACAGGGCTTAATAAATAGTTTTTAAAGGCCCTTCACCTCCCACTCATTGGTGGCAAGCTTCCATCCATTGACTAGGGCAGTTAGGACAGATAAGGGACCAGCATGACAATAATAGTTGGAAATGAAGACTTGGATGGAAACTGAGTGCTGAAAGTAGGTAAAGAGATATACCTGATAACATTTCTGTATCTGCATTGCAATCCATAATGCCCAATGGAGCAAAGGAGCAGAGACAGAGAGACACAAAGAGAGAGAGAGAGAGAGAGAGAGAGAGAGAGAGAGAGAGAGAGAGAGAGAAGAAAGTGCCTTCCATGAAAAGAACGGGAAGAGGGAGGTAAACTGAGGACATTACTGGGGACATTGGTGGTGGGAAATGTAAACTGATGAAGGGATGGATGCTGGAACATTTCATGATTGAAAGTTAATCATGAACAACTTTTTAACTGCATGTCTCACTGAAATTCAATTTGAAAAAATATGTTTTTAAAACTTGGCATCCACAATTAAAAAATAATAAGAAATAAATAGCTTTTAATGTTTTTTTCTTTCTTTTATATTTGAGCACACTTTTTAAGGGCATGTAGATAGTTTTTTCAAATGAAAGAAAATTGTCAATGCAATAAAAGTATTTTTCAATTAAATCCCTTATTCCCTGCTCTTCTTTGCTCCAATTTAAGGGACAAAAGTGTATTGTATTCAGACTCTTATTTTGTACGCTAAATCATGAAAGTTTTATAAGTTAATAAATGAATAACAACTGAGCTTATGAACAACTTTTTTATATTTGCTTAATACAATTTAATATAAAGCATAGATTTAGAGGTTGTTCTTATCTTATTCTTTATAATCATTATGTAAAGATCTTCTATAATAAAAACTCTGATCTCAGTATAGTTAAATTTTGTATATTCATCCTAGAATTTTAATCTTTAGTCCCTATGTTCCCTTTAGTATCTCTGAAAAATTTTAGATACTTGGGGCTGCAGTGATAGTACAGTGAGTAGGGCATTTGCCTTGCCCGCAGCCAACCATATTTGATCCCTGGTATCTCATGTAGTTCCCTGAGCACCACCAGGAGTAATTCCTGAGTGCAGAGCCAGGAGTAACACCTGAGCATTGCTGGTGTGACCCAAAAACCAGGAAATAAATAAATTATAGGTATTTGAAGTTACCGCAAATTCAAATTTAATTTTATCTGTGTGGCTTTCAGAAATTGTTTAAAATGGTGATACTTCTGTTTTTATCTGTGTGCAATATTCAATGTCAGATTCTCCTATTACAACACAACGACGCATAGAATGGAATTATAAAAGCTATACAGTGCAGCACTTGTAACACCTTAGACCCTTTTATCTACCTCACATTCACTTACACCAGGAAGAAACTAAGTATGAGAGTGGAAAAGTTTTATTGTTCATATATTTTCTGGTAAGGGAAAAGTGAGGGTCCTTCATTGCTGCGTATTTTGAGTTACCGTATGGAAGGGATGAGTATTTAAGGAATTGTAATTTCTTGAGAATATAGACTATAGTAACAAATTCTTATCATTATGCCCAAGTAAAATTTAAAATCAACATTTGCATAGATGTTGATCTTAAACTCTTTTCTTCAAAAGTGATGAACCATAAATAGAAAGCAAATCTAATATATTTACCTGCCTTTGTCTGTACTACAGCTTCATAGAAATTTTATATTGCTTCTGCCCATTCATTATCACCCTTTTATTTCTCCCTTACTTGCATCTATAAGTGAAAATACAAATTTTCTTGGAAAATATTCTTTGGTTTACTAAACTACATTTGAGCAAACCTAAAATAAGTTAGAGTGTGTATTGAATATTAATATGATGTTTATATATTCTAATAGTTATGTTAAACTTTTTCTCATAAGGTTTTGTTGACAGGTCTAGAAAGTTTGGTGTAAAGTCCCATTACGTTTTGTAGAAATAGGATTTTTATTCTAATTTTCATCTGTTTTTGGTTCAATGACTGTCATTTTTTTCTGACCTTTTAAATTTATATATAGATTTACTAAATTGCATATGTGCACACAAAACACTTTTGTTTACTTTTTTTAGATTTGTGTACATGCCCAGTGGTGCTCAGGGCTTACTCTGGGCTCTGTGCTCAAGGATCATTACTGGGTACTTAGGGAAACATGGGGTTCAAGTGATTGAACCAAGGTCAGATGCCTGTAAGACTAGTGCCTTACCAACTGTACTATCTTTCTCTCATCCCCAAAATATTCTTAAATCACACTATATTTTCTAACTTATGGAGAGAGCAGAGTTGCTGGATTAGATAAACAATATTTATTTATTTTTTAATTATAATAACCTAAGTATAAGCCAATTATCCCATCGACAGACTGCTACAAAAATTATATTTTAAGTGAAATTCACATTTGTGCTATAAAAGCAATGTAGGCCAGGGAGGCAAATTTTCACGAGAGGGGGAACTTACAAAGAGATGAGTTGAAGTTCCATTGCTGATTATATGAGCACACTAACAGTTATGAAAGTTATAAATTGAATTTTTCTAATATGCAAAATTTGTGGGGGGGCTAGATAGTGTTCTGGAAGGAAAATTGGTATTTTGTTAGACCTAAATTGCTGATATGACACAAGGAAATTCCTTTACAAAGCCATAGCATAACCATCAAAATTTAAAAATAACTATATTGTATGTATTATTGTTATTCTATCACAAATTACTAAGATGCAAAGATAGGTAAAAAAAATTCAAGGTTTCTTATTATGAATTAGAGGCTAATATGATGTCTTAGATTTTGATATCAAAGCCTAGGAGGATTACCAAATTGCAAAGTGACCATTATAGTATAAATAGCATGCTCCAAATGCTATTAGTTGTTATGATAGACATTAAATGGAATAAGCACAACACGGTGCCTAAGTCAGTAGGCAAGGCTATATAGGGCAAATAACGAACTCACAAGTGCACGGGGATAAGGGACAGACTATCATAAACGTTGAAGTCAAATCAAATGGAGAGAGTACCCACATCCTGGAGGGTAGACTGCAGCAAAGAGACGAGTAGAGAGGAATATGCCCTAGGATAAAATATCAGAGTTCAGACTAATTAACAAACGTATGCCCAATAGCTTAGGTGTGACATTGGCATTGTTTTGTTTTATAAAGTCATATGAAATTTGAATCAGTATTTTCTGTTCATAAAATGAATATTAATATAAACAGAATGAAGATATGTTAAAATATCTAAATATATGCAAAATATATGGAGCATGAGAAAATAATCTTATATACATATACATGTACAACATATAACTGGCTTTACAAAGGGTAAAAGAGAGAGTCCAAGTGTCTCTCTATTTTCCAATGGCCGGTAATTTTTCAAGTGCTAGGTAATTATTTTTAGTGTTGTGAAATTGTTAAATATACAGGATTACAAATATATTTTGTAACTCATTGTGTATGTTACAAACAACATAAATATGATAAAACCACAAATAAGTCCTGTAGGGACAAACTACTGATAAAGACAACAAATATTTTTAAAAGTTATGGGAAAAAATAATCATCTTTAGTTTTAAAGATGTTGGGAAAATGTTCATTTGCCTGAAGTTCTATGTAGAGCATTCACCTCAAATAAGCAACCAATTAACTCTCCCCATACACAAATGAGTTTATATAGAAAGAACTACAAAATTCAATTTGAAACTTGCAATTCTATGTTGAGCAATTTACATAACTTTCTCTGAATAGCATGATTTTTCTTATAAAAATTTTGTGTATGTGTTGGTGGATGAGTGGGTGGCTGTTAAAAAGGACATGCACATTGCAGTAGAATATGTAGGAGTATATATTCAAAGTATAATGGGATTTTATTGCTGGATACAGAATTGTCTCAATGGCTAAGTTGTTATTTGCAGGTAGGATCTTCCTCTTTATTCAAACAGAGCAATTAAGTATATCATTTCTATAAGCTATCTCTATAATTATTTTAAAAAAAAGACTCAGAAACACAAATAGTAGGTATCACAGCAGTGATATAGTGTATGGACAGAACAACATAATAACAAGAAACATAAGATATAAAGTGTGAGTAAATAAAGAAAAAATGGCTCAGAGGGATAATACAATGGATAGAAGTCTTGCCTTGTATGTAGCTGACATGAATTTGATCTCTAGTCCCACACATGGTCTCGGAGCACTGCTATGAGAAATTCTTGAGCACAGAGTCAGGGAAATATTCAGAGTATCACTTAGTGTAGCCAAACATCACAAATTTAAAAGAAAAGAAAAAAATATGAATTAGTCTATAACAACAATGTGTGTATTGGTTTTCTTCCTTTTCTAAGAGACTGTGTATAGTGTGTGGGATTTATATAGTACAATTAATCTGCCGTGAGAGGAATCACTTAAAATATTTTAAGCATGATGGTTTACAGAATTATCATTGCTATTGTTTCATACATAAAGCTTATCATCACACCTTTCACTTACCTCCATTAACTCAGAGTCCCCGTTTATTCTCTATTCTCACATTGAACTTACAGGAAACCTGTTCTCTATTTTTGATTTCTTTGTGCATCTCTTGTTCCCCTAACATTATTTCCTTATATCCCACATAGAGAAATTATTCTGTATCTGTCCCTCTCTCTCTCAAAGTTCACTCAACATGATACTCTCCAAATCCATGCACATTGCATGATGATGCAATTTGCCAATCTCTATGGTAACAACTAAAAGTAAATCTCATGAATCACGAAATCCCCGTTAATCATCGATTTCTCGAGCGGGTTCAATAACCTCTCAATTCTTCCTTTCCCTGAGATCTTAGAAGTCTCTCTCGACTTGGCCCTCCCAACGATGTCTCACTGGAGACTCTTTCAGGGTCAGGGGAATGAGATCCAGCCAGTTACTGGGTTTAGCATATGAATACACCATGGGAAGCTTGCAAGGCTGTCCCATGTGGGCAGGAAGCTCTCAGAAGCTTGCCAGTTTCTCCCAGAGGGAGAAGTAGACTACAAGATATTGCACTTCTGGGAGCTCGCTTTTAAGTTTCTGGATGTTGGCCGTTGATGGGATTACACACACCTGGGTTGCTCTGCCGGTACCTTCATGCACGAGGCCTGTCCGAATGTGTGGAGAGGGACTTCGGGCATGGCTGTAGCTAGGTTCCTGTGGTCTTAGGCCGCCGGGAGCTCTGCACAAGGTGGGGAGGGAAGCTGGAGCCCATCCCCTCTGAGGGGCCCCTGGGAAGATAGCCAGGCGTGCGAGCAAGAGACTAAAACTAAAACTATAGAATATAAATCCTCAGATAACACTTGAGAAAAGTAAAGCTCTATGATAACACATGCTTGATGCACCTTAGAAAAGAAAAGGATTAGAACTATAAATTGATGACAGAGCAAGTTGAGAGACATAAATGTCAGGGTATCATCTATGGATATAATAATAACAAGACTTATTGTAAGGCTAACAAACTAAACAAATAAAAGGTCAAAAATTAAAATACAATCAAATCTTGTGTTGGTGTGAAAAATACTGTAAATTTATCACTGTCAGTGTCACTGTCATTCTGTTGCTCATCGATTTGCTCGAATGGGTACCAGTAACATTTCTTTGTGAGACTTGTTGTTACTGTTTTTGGCATATCAAATACGCCACAGATAGTTTGCCAGGCTCTGCCATGAGGGCAGCATACTCTTGGTAGCTTGCCCGGCTCTCTGAGAGAGATGGAGGAATTAAATCCCAGCTGGCCACATGCAATGCAAACGTACTACCCACTGTGCTATCGCTCCAGTCCATAATAAAGTGAATTTACATAGTACTTACAATATGACTGTAAGCAGAATTTATAATTGTGTATTATAATCTAATGCACCAAAACAAAGGAAGTCTAATATTAAACATAAGCTGTTTTAATTGCACACGCATTCTCAACAATATGTAGAAGAGGTCAAACTCTCCATTAATATTTTTAATATCAGGGGCATTTAATAAATAACTGGGCATCCTACCTTATTTACTATTCAATCATGAGGAGTCGATTAAGACAGTCTTCCCCACATGCTGTTTCACCTTGGACTCTTTCCTCCTTAGAAAGAGGTGTGCACTCACACTGAATTCTCTTAATATCTCTATGGGATTTGTTCTTCTTTCTGTTAAATAAATGAAACATATCTACTAACAATATGTAGTAATGTTCAGAGGCTATATTCATCAGGAACAAATAACAACATCAAATGTATATGCATTAAATACAAGATTTATGAGAAACAAAATAGAAACACAATATAAAAATTCTTTATTTATAATTGCAAATGTCAATTAATGAAGTTAATGTAATGTTTTTAGACTTTTACATTGTGTAGTCATTACTAAGAAAAAGATTAATTAGACTGAAACAATCAGCAAAACACCACACTTATTGATAAGCGGTAAATAATTGTTCTGTAAACATCAATTTTTCCCAAACTATAGATTCACAGAACAGTTATTAAATATTCAAAGGTAGCTATCTCTCCCCAAAAAATCAAATCTAGAGGCCTGCCCTCTCAGATAAGTCTTTACAATATCATATTGATTAAAACTACATGAAACAAGTTCAAAATATAAACAGATCAGTGGCTATATAGGTTTATAATAAAGAAATTAGCTATTGATACTTTTTCGATCGATTTAGGCTGTAAAATGATAATATTTTTAATTCTGCTCTATCAAATAATTTGAAAGAGCATATGAATAGAGATTTTTCAATTATTGCAAGTGAATATTATTTTGTAATTTCATAGATAACATGGCTGGAGTGATAGCACAGCAGGTAGGGCATTTGCCTTACACACGGCCAACCCTGGTTTGATTCCTCTGTCCCTTTGGAGAGCCTGGCAAGCTATCAAGAGTATCCCACCTGCGCCTGGCAAACTACCCATGCCGTATTTGATATACCAAAAATAGTAACAAGTCTCACAATGGAGACTTTACTGGTGCCCGCTCGAGCAAATTGATGAACAAGGGGATGACAGTGCTACAGTGCTACAATGTTAACATAAGCTCAATTTTTCCAGCTTTTCAATTATTATTTGTGCTTTTTATTTGTTAACATAATACAGCTATGCACCAATCCATTATCTATACCTAAGACTTTACTCAACACTGTATAATCTAGATATAAATTGAATCCTGATTTGTTCATCTTTCCCCACTTAACTTATTTCACTTAGCATTAGGAATTCAATGTCCAACCTTGTTATCTTTGCAAATGGCAAGAATTTATCATTTAATAGCTATTATTCTATTGTGTGTAATAGATGACTGATTACATATTCTTTATCCATTGAATTATGAGTCACAAAGTATTTTTATATATTGATTATTACAATAACCAATGTTAATCCAATCTTACCACTGTACAACTTATTTAAATGCATATAAAAAGTCATGCAACTATCTTCTGTAAATTACTGTAATGGAGTTAATATGGGCTAAAATCAGGGAGTGTGGACATATTTCATGTGGCTTGAGTACAGGAGAATAAAAATTTATAGGTCAGAACTTATTCAGAGCCTCGGTATCAAATGACTACTAATGGATTCACAGAGCACAATAGAGAAATAATATTCAGAGCTAATAATATTTATGAAAAAAATAATTTATTTTTTGTTTAAGGTGATTATTCTCAAAAAATTTTGGAACACAATGTTTAAAGCCCATCTCTTGTAGAAACAATTATGTTACAGGAATGAATGTTTAAATCATTTTTAGACTTGACAGTGTCAAAAACAATAATTTTGAAAACGTCAAGGTGAGGCAAATTATGACGAATTTACATGTGTAAACAGTGGAAACCCAGAATAAATACAGAAATCATGATATGGTAATATGAAGTTCCAAAATAATTCAGATATTTCAGGATGCAGTAACTTCAAGAAAGATAAAAAAAAATCCTTGACAGAAAAAAAGGAATCACAATTAACTGTAATGAAGCCCTACTGCATGTATTTTTTATTATTTAAAAGATTTTACAAGACTGCTTTTAGAAAATATTTATAATGCAATTTTTCTAGAATAATTCACTTGAATAATGTCTAGTAAAAGGTAATTCTTAATACTTTAATGGTGACCTAATATACAGTAACTTAAAAAGTAATAACTATTAAAATTCAAGTTTGCATTTCTATGGAGAAAGTTGCACACTAAAGATGTAAATATTCCCCATCAATTTTAATATTACTCAATACCCAGTAAAAATGACAAAAATATGTAAATTGTCATATTTTTAATTATTTCCTAGTTTTTAAGGAAAGAAAGTTGCATTGACATTGTTTAATAAAATGAATAAAATTGTTCTATAACATTGTGTCTTAAGCCCACCTAACAGCAAGCTCATAAAACAGTTATTTAATTGTTTTTAACATAAAAGGAAAACTGAGGAGACAGTGAAGGAACAGCTAGGTTAAGACCATGAAGATCCTTCCTGGGAGCCCTGTGTCTGACCTCAGAGCGTTAAGACATAAAAGCAACAGTGATAGTTCTAAGGCATTCACCAGTCATCAGAGTGGGAGACCCTTACTTGAGCATATTCTCAGCTTTTAGATCTTGTCCAACAAGCCAGAAATGAAGCCTTCATTGGAGCTGTAAGCATCAGCTCAATGATCCTGGCCACTCCAATCTAGCCATTCTCCATATCCAGCACTTCATCTTCTATCACCCACTCAGACACGCTCCCTTCCCAGCAGTCATAGAGGCACATGAGCTGCTCCAGAGTCCAGCATTCCTCAAAGTTCACTTACTTCCTTAGCCCCTTGAGTTGCCGCTTGAATGTTACATTCCCTTGGTGTCTAACTAGGATCTCTAATCCAAGCCTCCATGGCCCCTGCCTTAAACACTATGCGCACTCTGAAAGGAAATAGCCTACCTTCATCAATCACTGCTCAACCCTGGGTTGGAAATGAAGATATGTGCAAGGTTTGTATACCTGGTTCCTGTATGGGGCTGGAGCGATAGCACAGCGAGTAGGGTGTTTGCCTTGTAGGCTGCCGACCCGGGTTTGAATCCCAGCATCCCATATGGTCCCCTGAGCACGGCCAGGAGTGATTCCTGAGTGCAGAGCCAGGAATAAACCCTGTGCATCGCCAGGCGTGACCCAAAAAGAAACAAAACTAAACCTGGTTCCTACAGGTTTTTATATGCAACCCATTTTTATATGTGTTCTCAATCTGAAGGTAAAGGCTTAAGTAAAAAAAAAAAAGGTTATTGACCATTGATACATAATTTAGAATAAGCCGGATGACATAATTTCAAAAGAAAGTTTGCACCATAGTGTTAATAGGCAGCAGATAGAGATGAGCAGGTGCCATTAGATGGAGTGGTAGAGGGCGATCCTCTCATCTAAGAAGGAAAAGAGGAAACGACTAAAGGATCAATTTAAAAGTAGCATTGGAGTCCACAAATAGGCTTGAGGCTCATCTTTATTGGGTTATAGAGAAAGTTGGTTCCAATGAGCACAGATCAAAACGTGGAGGGCTACTGGAGGAGGCTCAGGTTGACATAAAATAGACCTCAAGTTCAATAGACAGGTGCCAACATATACTAGCACTGTCATTTTTAACTCCCTGTGGGCTGAACCTGAAAAAATTATGGGTAATGAGTAGGTATACGTGAGGCTCATCCGAAAGTGTGGAGAGGGGTCTTGAGCATGGCTGTGGCTAGGCTCTGGAGGTCTTAGGCCACCGGGAGCTCTGTTCAGGGCAGGGAGGGAAGCTGGAGCCCATCCCCTCCGAGGGGCCCCCCAGGAAAACAGCCAAGTGCACGGGCAAGAGACTCTCTGACCAGCAGAGGAACCCAGGTGTGTGAGACCCTGGGCTGAGACCTCCAAGCCTGCTTGAATCAGGACTGGGCCTCCTCTGCCCAGATTTCCCATTTCCCAGTAGCTAGTCAGTCACACCCAGGGCCTGACATGCCCCCTCCCTCCCCAGCCTGCCGTGTAACCCCATCAACGGCCAGCATCCAGAAACTTAAAAGCAAGCTCCCGGAAAGTATAAGAAGATATCTTATAACCTACTTCTCCCTCAGGGAGAAGAGTTTCCTGCCCACATAGGAGAGCCTCACAAACTCCCCATGGTGTATTCATATGCCAAAACCAGTAACAATGCTGAGTTTCATTCCCCTGACTCTGTGGCATTGTTGGGAATGATGAGTAGAGAGAGGCTTCTAAAATCTCAGGGCTAGGATGAATGGAGACATTACTGGGCACACTTGAGGAATTTGATGATCAGCAGGATGATGATGATGATGAATAGTATAATGACATATTAATTTGGTGAAAATCCCACCAATTTGGTGAACTCATGCATAAAGGTACCAAGGAGAGTCTAGACACATGGGGACTGAGCGAGCATAGATAGCCCTGAGTATACACCCGCTTGGAGCAACATTCTAGTGCTAAACACATTTTCTTTCCACCATATTATACCAGATAAAATTGCTTTACCTTGTGTTGCATCTTGTTTGTGATTCTTGTCAATTCTTTCTCAGTATATATAAGGGTCACCACATACTTTCAAGCATAACATCTGTAGTAAAGTAAAAAGACCCAAGGCGTGGGGCATTGGATGGACTTAATCTAAACTAGTTGCTGAACTCTGTTTATTAGCAAATTTTGCCAGAGATAAAAAGAATTTTAAAAGAACATTATTTTAGTATCAGTAATAGGCAAAAAGGCATTTTATCACATGCCTACTGTCCGTATGTATCTTTGATGAAATGTCTGTCCATCTTATCTCAACATTTATTAGTAAGGTTAATGGAATGGTATTTTGTTTTTGAGATCTGTGAATATTTTATACAAATCTTGCATATTAATTCTTTATCTGATATATGGGGAAAAGTATTTTCTCCTATGTGGTAGGGAGTCTTTAAACTTTTTATTAAAGTTTAGGTAATATGGTTATTATATTTTAAAATATATTTCTGTAATAAGTTACCACATTTCACAAATACCAAAGTGTCTATGACTCTCTACCACTGACCCTTTTAATTTTATTCACTTTCTTCTGTTATGTAATACCTTTAATTTGATGTAGTCTTATTTACTTTTTTACTTTCTTTTTAAATGGAGTCAAATCATTTAAGATACTCTGAGATTCATAACCTGAAGTGTTCTCATTATGTGGTTACATTTCTAAATGTATTTTATATGTACTGGACTAACCTCAACATCATTCTACCATGTTGAATTTGTTTTATGCATGATCTAAGATAGAGATCAACATTTTTTCTTTTTGTCTATTCTCTCTCTCTATCTCTGTCTCTCTGTCTCTCTCCCCCTTGGCTATTGATCTCATATTTTGGGTTCTTTTTTCTCAGTCCCTCAAATGACGGATATGTTTATCCCTCTCCTTCTGACTCATTTCACTCACCATGATCTTTATATCCATCCATTTATAACCAATTTTCTTGACTTCATTTTTCCTAACAGCTGCAAAGAATTCCCAGGTTAAAGAAACTACCTTGAAAAGGGTTCCATTACTCCAAATGATGGACCCAGCTTCTTTGTCATATGCAAACTGTGCACAAATCTGAAGATTCATCTATTGCTATAAATTCTGTTTCACTGGATTAAGAGAGTATTTTATTCCAATAATAGAGAGTTTTAAAGTAAATTTTAGGTCAGGAAATAGTGTTTTACTTGCACTTGCAGTATGCACACAAATGAATCCAGACTAGATTATTTAAGAAACCACTATACACATGACAAATAGAGAGTGAAAGCCTAAATAAATTTGATCAGTGATGACAAAGCATCCCTATTGTTACGATTAGCATTTTCACAATGATAAGTGATGAGCAGTTTAAGTACTTTACATATTATGGATGTAAACTTTTTAAAGATGACTGGTTGCAAAGTTTGTCTCCCAATTTGTGGCACAACTTATTGCTTCTTGGCGGAAACCATTTTATGTTTTAGACTAATGTGCAATGAAATATTTATTTATAATTACACATCAAACAAACTAGCTCCATTGACCCAACCAATCTCTTTGATTCATCTGCCCCCTGCTTTTTTAAATCCCTGACAATTACTGATCATTGTACTTTCTCTGTGCTATTGCCTTTTGCACGATATCATATAGTTGGGGTGAAAAGTTCTAGTTTGAAGTATTTTTGTTTTGTTTTTAGTTAGTAATTTAAATTTCTTCCATGTCTTTTCATTAGCCAATAGATAATATTATTTTAATGAGTAGAAATATCTTATTGCTTGGGTATACCAGTTCATCCATGCACTTATGAAATGCATCATATTTGCTTCTAAGTTTTGTAACAGAGAATAAAGCTGTTATGAAAAACATCTGTGCACAGATTTTTATGACTGCATAAGTTTTCACTTCATTTGGTTAAATACCAAGGAAAGTGATGTTTGGACAGCAGTATAAGACTGTGTTTGGTTTGTGAAAAAGAAACAGTTTTCCAAAGTGTCTAGGCAACTTTGTATTGTCACCAGAGTCCCCAGATACACAGTCTGTGATGCTCTATATTCTGTTATGTATTTTATTGTTGCCAATGATCTGGAGTTCATTTTAATATCTAAATAAGTGCATGAGGCAGATCTTCATTTAGATCTTTCTGATGACGTATGATCTTCTGTTGAAAATGCATCTGTATCTATTTTCCATCTCCATATCTTCTTTTACTTTGTGAATTGTAATGTATTCAGCCCAGACATTTTAAAAAATATATCTATCTATAAATTCATAGACGTGAGTCTATACCCAATGGAGCATAAGAACAAGGTCACTATCAGGAATGATAGAACTCTGTGATAAAGTTCTGCTTGAACCTAGAACTGTGAGTGATTACTACAGCTATACTCAACTGTTCTAGGGAACCATGGAATACTGAGGATCAAAATCAAGGCCTCAGATATGACAGCATGAGATCAAACTATTGACCTATTTCCCTACCCCCTTACTGTTGAGCTTTAATAATTATTTGCATATGTTTGAATAATCATGCTATATACATCCTGTACAAAGATTTTGGAGGTCCGTGTCCCAAAACTTGCTTCTGTCTTTCAGAGTTCCATCTGGGAGATTCTTAGCCAATAGGGCCGACGGGTCAGTACAGAAGTGCAATAATGTGGTGCTGATACCACCCTACTTTTTCGGAAGATCACATTCCATTGAGTAAGTATATACCCTAAACAACTATATGCTGTTGTCTGTTGGCATTTAGCTGAACTCCATGCTTTGGCTATGGGAATAATTCTGCCATGAGCGTGAAGATGAAACTGTCTTTTCAGTCAATGTTTTCATATTCTTTAGACAAAATGCTAAGGGTAATGTTATTGGAACACAATATCAATATATCATTTTATTTTTACATTTAAAACAATTCCAAGACTTGCTATTCAATTTCATGTTCTTTCTTGAAAATGTATCTCTCTTGCTTGCATGGCAATTCCACTCTGGAGAAGTTTGTATTCTGTCTCAGACCTGTACTTCTCCCTTCTCTCCCCTCAACATTTCTAAATAAGTATCAATAAAAACGTTCTTACTTCAAGACCTTTTCAAAGAAAACTATAAAACGCTACTCCATGAAATAAAAGAGGACATGAGGAAATGGAAACATATACCCTGCTCGTGGATAGGGAGAATCAATGTTGTCAAAATGGCAATACTCCCCAAAGCATTATACAGATTCAACGTGATCCCTATAAGTATACCCATGACATTCTTCAAAGAAATGGATCAAGCAATCCTAAAATTCATATGGAACAACAAATGCCCACGGATAGCTAAAACAATTCTTGGGAAAAAGACAATGGGAGGCATCACCCTCCCCAACCTCAAACTTTACTACAAAGCAGTAACAATTAAAACAGCATGGTACTGGAACAAAGGCAGAGCTGTAGACCAATGGAACAGGGTGGAATATCCCTACACACATCCCCAAATGTATGATCATCTAATCTTTGATAAGGGAGCAAGAGATGTGAAGTGGAGCAAGGAAAGTCGCTTCAACAAATGGTGCTGGCACAACTGGACAATCACATGCAAAAAAATGGGCTTAGACCTTGACCTGATGCACAAAAGTCAGATCAAAATGGATTAAAGACCTCAACATTAGACCACAAACCATAAGGTACATTGAAGACAAGGTCGGCAAAACCCTCCACGATATTGAAGATAAAGGTATCTTCAAAGGTGACACGGAACTAAGCAATCTAGTAAAAACAGAGATCAACAAATGGGACTACATTAAACTAAAAAGCTTCTGCACTGCAAAAGATACAGTGACCAGAATACAAAGACTATCTACAGAATGGGAAAGGATATTTACACAATACCCATCAGATAAGGGGTTGATATCAATGGTATATAAAGCACTGGTTGAACTCTACAAGAAGAAAACATCCAACCCCATTAAAAAATGGGGCGAAGAAATGAACAGAAACTTTACCAAGGAAGAAATACGAATGGCCAAAAGGCACATGAAAAAGTGCTCTACATCACTAATCATCAGGGAGATGCAGATCAAAACAACCACGAGATACCACCTCACACCACAGAGACTAGCACACAGCCAAAAGAACAAAAGCAAAAAAAAGACTGTTGGAGAGGAGGTGGAGAGAAAGGGACCCTTCTACACTGCTGGTGGGAATGCCCACTGGTTCAGCCCTTCTGGAAAACAATATGGACGATTCTCAAAAAACTAGAGGTTGAGCTCCCATTTGACCCAGAAATACCACTGCTGGGAATATATCCCAGAGAGGCAAAAAAGTATAATCGAAACAACATCTGCACATGTATGTTCATTGCAGCACTGTTTACAATAGCCAGAATCTGGAAAAAACCCGAATGCCCTAGAATGGATGACTGGTTGAGGAAACTTTGTTACATCTATGCAATGTAATACTATGCAGATGTTAGAAAAATGGAAGTCATGAATTTTGTATTCAAGTGGATCGGCATGAAAAGTTTCATGCTAAGTGAGATGAGTCAGAAAGAGAGAGACAGACATAGAAAGATTGCACTCATCTATGGCATATAGAATAACAGAGTGGGAGACTAACACCCAAGAATCGTAGAAATAAGTACCAGGAGGTTGACTCCATGGCTTGGAGACTGACCTCACATTCTGGGGAAAGGGCAACTCAGAGACGGGATCACGAACTATAATGTAGTTGAAGGCCATGCGGGGGAAGGGAGTTGCGGGCTGAATGAGGGCTAGAGACTGAGCACAGTGGCCACTCAACACCTTTATTGCAAACCACAACAGCTAATTAGAGAGAGAACAGAAGGGGATGTTCTGCCACAGTGGCAAGGTGGGGTGGGGGGGAGATGGGATTGGGGAGGGTGGGAGGGATGCTGGGTTTACTGGTGGTGGAGAATCGGCACTGGTGAAAGGATGGGTTCCCAAACTTTGTATGAGGGAAGCATAAGCACAGATGTGTATAAATCTGTAACTGTACCCTCACGGTGATTCACTAATTAAAAATAAATAAATTAAAAAAAAACTTTCTTACTTCACAAAAATCCAAAAAAAAAGAAAAAACAATTACCATAGCACCTGCACTAATTTGCATTCATTCTTATAAACAGTTTACTACAATACTTACATTTTATGTCACCAACACTTGTTCCAATAATTTTGACATAAGCATTTTTACGAAAGTGAGATTTCTCATTTTAGCTTTAATTTGCATTTCTGTAATGCAGAACTTTGTGATCTTGGACTCTGGGCTCAATGGGACCTGGGAGCAGAGATCCTCTGCCTGCTTCCCCCAGTTTCTGCCACCCAGGGATCACACCCATATGCCACCTCCTGCCTGCACCAGATAATCTCATCATTCACCCTCCAAAACTCATAGCTGCTTCTCCCGGAAATGAGCATAAAATGAGGCCCCCATAACCATGCCACTGGACTCTGTGCCAGGCTGTGTTCACTCGGGATGCCCCAGAGGGTTTTGCGTAAGAGTCCTCACCACCCCAAGGCACTTAGTCCCGGCAGCTGGTCTCCACTACCCAACTGCTGCCACATTCCAGGCTGCTTTCTGCATGCTCGGGCTGAGCCTCATGAATGAGAGAACATATTTCTGGATTGTGTGGCAATACACTTAATCATAGAGGGAAATACATATATGTATATATGTGTGTGTATATATATATATGCATATATATATATATATATATATGCGCCTCTCTGAGAGCCTGGCAAGCTACAGAGAATATCCCATCTGCATGGCAGAGCCTGGCAAGCTTTCTGTGACGTATTCGATATGCCAAAAACAACAACAATAACAGGTGTCATTCTCCTGTTCCTGAAAGAGCCTACAATCATTGGGAAAGACAAGTAAGGAGAGGCTGCTAAAATCTCAGGGCTGGGATGAATGAGACATTACTGGCACCCGCTTGAGTAAATTGATGAACAATGGGATGACAGTGATACAGTGATTGCATTTCTGAAAGAAAATGATTTGAGGGCCAGGGAGATAACTCAATGGCTGGAATGAATGTTACACTTGCACTGTAGTGGGTTTCTATCTCTGGATGTAGAAAGCCAGAAGTATTTACAGAAGTCCACTTACTTCAGGATGGATAAAGATTTGCTGTTCTTTTTATCTCGTGATGCAATTGGTTTGTAATGATGTTCCAGCCATATCTGATCCTAATTGTTGTTCCTTAAGGGCAATAGGGAGATCGTTCCCAGCATTTTATCATGTGAATTAATTCAGGAAATCTATAAAATCCTTGTTCTTTTCTAAAACTGTTACTTTTGGGATTTTCTCACTTCCATTTTATTTTACTCTCAGATACTAGTTTTGGAATTGCCATTTAGCCACTCCTACTAGTTTATGACTCCAATAGCATTTGGTCCAAGGAAACTCATCTCAGTTATGATTCAGGATTTCTGTTGTTAGATTTCAGTATAGCTGTTTTCTTTACAAACTGCTTCTTATTTGTTTGTTTTTGATGTTACACCTGGTAGTGATCTGGGCTTACTCCTGGCTCTGTGCTCAGGAATACTCCTGGTGTTGCTTGGGGGACCATATGGGGGTACTAAGGATAGAACTTGAGTCACCTGCTTCTCAAGACTAGAAACTTACTTTTTGTTGGATCAAATCTGGCCCCTTTGCAAAATTTCAGTTTATGTGACAAAACCCAAACCAAGTTTCAGTTTCCAACTTTTCCTTTTAAGCATGCTCTGACAAGTTTTACGCTTTTTAATGCTTGATCTTAAACAGGAAGCTTCATTAATTTTATTGTAAGACAAACACTAGTCACTGTACTGAGGATTTAACAGGTAGAAATAGTTATAAAATTTCATCATTTTGACAGGCTTCTCCTTCTAGAATTAAATTAAAACTTTGAAATATCACCCTGATGTATACTGAGATCACTTAAAAGCATATTCAATGAAGATTAATGTAAACTATTATGAGGAAAAGACAACAGAATATCAAGGCCAGACAACTGAAATAGGCCTTTGCAGTTTGCCATCAGCCACTGTAATTTTCTTTGGATTGGAAATTAAGATGGATAAATCTTTATCTCACCTTTTCCCAGAAGCTAGTTCAAATCTCTGCTTCTTAGATTAGTACCCTATAGAACAAATATGAATTACAAACTTCCATTTCAGATAAAACAATTTAAAATAGAAAACTTGTACTGGGAACTGAGATATATTCAAGCATAAAAATACAGAGACCTTTTCAAAATGATTATAGGTAATGTAGAGTGTGAAAATTTTATACATGCTTGAAACAAAATTTTAAAAAGTTACTATTAGCATCACTGTTTTGTTCGTGGGTCACACCTGGCATTGTTTAGGGCTCACTCCTAGATCAGACCTCAGGAACCACTACTGATGTTATTCAGGGGAGCATATGGGATGCTACGATCAAGCCTGGGTTGGCTGTATGTGCATGCAAGGCAAACACCCCGCCTGCTGTACTCTGTGGCTCCTGAAAAGATATTTTTAAATCTTAGAAAAAATAATACCTGTCCTCAATTGGTAGCACATTTTTATAGATATGTTAACATTTGCAAATAAATGATCTGACCATAGAATAAAGATACAGTACTATGCATTCTATTTGATTTACCTAATTGTTTTAATAACAATAATTAACTGCTTTAATGTCACTAGTAAGTAAAAATCTATTATATGTCTAAAAATTCAATCATAATTTAAGAGAATGAAAAAACAAGCAACACTTAATAAATGAATTTATTTTTCAAATTCTTCTAAATAGTGTACAAAGATTTTAAAAATCACACTACATAAAAATCATCAAATGTTCAAGAAACGTTTGATCATGAAATTAACAAAAATTCAGCTCATTCGGTTCAAACTTATTGTGAAAGAAACAAGGTAACAAGAAATAATATATACATTTTAGCCATTTTAAATAATATGTAAGACTTACATAAATTAAAAAAATGATAAAAATGGGGCTGGAGCGATAGCACAGCGGGTAGGGTGTTTGGCTTGCACACAGCCGACCCGAGTTCGATTCCCAGCATTCTATATGGTCACCTGAGCATGGCCAGGAGTAATTTCTGAGTGCAGAGCCAGGAGTAACCCCTGTGCATTGCCAGGTGTGACTCAAAAAGAAAAAGTAAAATAGTAATAATAATTTATTTTGTAAGAATCATTAGAACCTAGTCACATTTCATTTTAATTCTGATAATGCTTTATTATTTTTTATTTAATACAAAAATTTAAATAAATATTTTACTAGCAGAAATTTCTATGCTTCCAAATTTTTACAAGGAATCCTGATATTTTTTTCAATTTTGTTTCTACACATTAAAAACAAAACACAAAAACCAAAGAAAAAATATAAAACAGTTAAATATATTTTTATATTCTTACTTATTTTGTATAATTGCTTATTAGAGAAGACTGACATACAAGAGTCTAATGACATTGTCCTGGAGAATGAGAATCTCTTATGTATATTAAGACTATGTCTGAAAGACATATGTGAATATGCTATATGCAAACTATACATACTATGCATACTATACATGTAAGAATCTTTGGAAAATTTTCATAGCACTGTAGCTCTGTCCTGCCATTGTTCATCAATTTGCTTAAGCGGGCACCAGTAAGGGCTTTATTGTGAGATTTGTTGTTACTGTTTTTGGCATATCGAATATGTCACAGGTAGCTTGCCAGGCTTTGCTGTGCTAGCAGGATACTATTGGTAGCTTGCCAGGCTCTCCAAGAGGGACGGAGGAATCGAACCAGGGTTGGCCGCATGCAAGGCAAATGCCCTACAAGCTGTGTTATCGCACCAGCCCCATTGGACAAAAATTTGTTATAATTTTATTAAAATTGCAATTATTTAGTGTTATAAAGACTAATGTTTATTTGTTTAGAAATGACAATATGTATTTAAATATATAAGTAGAAAATTAAATCCAATATTTATTTCCTGATTACAGTGCAATTTTTAAGAATTTGGTTTACCAAATTATAAACCATGTCTGTATAAAGTTAGATATTGCTGTTTCCTGAATCATTTGGGAATTTTAAAAATAAGGTTTATGGCTAAGTTAATTAGATTCACGTTTCAGGAAACAAAAAGTTTCTTCAAAGGATAAATTTCTCTATGTATATAGATATATATGTTTATTATACATATTATATAAAATATAAGTTATGAAAATAAAATAAATACAATATCTTTTCTACAAGTAAGAGAATTGCACCCAAATGGTTGAGAGGAAATAAAGGTTTTTAATTTATTATTTGGAAAACTGCATTTGTCACTCAACACTAATATATGCTGAGAGAGAAAAATATTTTTTTAGTCTCAATTATATATGAGAACCTGCTTGCAAGTAAATTTTACAGAAGAATAATTGTTAAAAACAACTGTGAAAAAACAACACGGACTGTTATGTTCAGAGATGGTTGTCATATCACTTAAGCTTTACAAGCTGTTTTTTTCCAACACTTTATTTAGCATGTTGACTGAAGTAAAGTTATCATATCACTTTATCTGTAATCTAACTCATCTTCATAAAAATTAATAACATGAAGCATTTTTCACTTATAATTTATATCTGTTTGAATGTCAGTAATCTCAGTGCAAGGATTATTAAGATCTTAGAATCATATGGAGGCAGGCTTATAGTTATATTTTCAGATTTATATTTTAATGCTAATGTGATTTATCTCAAGCTAAAATCACTGGACTAAATGTTAACATATTTTCCTAGTTTTTATAATAACTGAACAAAATATAGACAACTCTGTTCAATTTTTATAATAACTGAACAAAGAATTCACTGATATTCCAGAAATCCTATAAAAGAGCAACCTGCAGTACTTTGTGCAGTTAAATCCATTGTTAAATTATTAGTGTCTTAATATAACTCACTGTAACTTATTTTGTCTCACAAAATAATAATTTTGTAACTTCATCTATAAAAAAAACTAATAATCTATATTTTACATCTGCCACTCATTAGTGAGTAAGTGGACAAACTCAGAGAACATCTCTATGCCAAAGCTTCTAATTTGAAGAGATCAAGATGCTATCTTTTGGAAACATTTAATTTATAAACTTTAGGAAAGTAATAAATTTAGGTAAACTATTTTAAACAATATATAAATGCCAAGATAAAATTGTTGGCTATAATATAATGATATGTTTTTATAAATATATTTAACAGATCCATTGCATTAATATGCTGCTAATTTTTATTTATAATAATTCTATTAGTCACATTATTTTTGAGAAGGTACAATGGTAATAACCATGTGTTACTTCATTTACTCTTTATAACAATCACCTGAGTTAAACATTATAGGAAATAACTTTTAGGTAATCAGCAGTAGCAGGGTTAATTGCAGTCTAGTATGTTCAAGAATTACCTAAGATTGCCATGTGGATGCATATTCCCTGGGTAAATCCAGCATATTAAGTCACAAGAGACCTGGGAACACATTCAGAATAGAAGAAAGGTTTAGCAGCAAACCAAAAGACCAAAGTAAGTAGAAGTGGAATATACAGTAAGGTTGTACCTTAAATTTCTTCATAGTTGCACAGAAAGCAAGCCAAACATTGTGAAACTGGAGTGTTGTCCCTTTGCAGACAGAAGCTAGAATCTTATTATGTACATCATTTGTAATATGGCATGTTCTTTAGAAATTACAATCCAAATTTTCAGATAAACTTAATAGGTTCCAAATTCTGTAGCCTATTTAACTGCCTTGCATATTGTCCCCAAATACTAGTATACAAATGTCCTAACGACTGTTATCACAAGATGGTTACATCATTATTCTTCATCTAAAATACTACCAGATGCATAGACTTTAACTATATGATAGATTTACTAAAGAAGTGTTCATTAACAACACATCTTCATATTTATGTCAGCCTTATCTACTGGTAATCTAATTTAAACTCAACTTTCAGGAAAGTTAATTGTTAACAAAACATTGGAAATTGCATGAAAGGCATTTTCTGCTGTCATAATATTTGTAAGTGCAAATCAGATATAAACTTTTATTTTACCATGATGATTAGTCCATACCAGAGATGATTGACACTAGGATTTCTCATAGAGAAAAGTATATAATTATGTATAAAATTCAAGCAGTAGAGTTTTTGAATTTCTATGTTAATGATAATTTAAAATAAAGCATTCAGAAAAGTTTTCAGAGGAAAACAAAATACATATAATTGAAAAAAATTATAGCTATTATTATAACTATTACATATATCTTTATATCTCTATATCTTATTATATAATAATATCTTTATTATAGCTATTACACCAAAATTAATCCTATTATTAAACGGTCTTAAAAATGTTATCTATATTAAGTAAAACTTTTATGTTATATATATATAAACAATTCATTATAATATACAATACCTTTGTTAAAACACCAAGTTATATAGACCTGTTTGCACTAAACTAATTGCAGTTCTAGGCTCCCTTTCCTTAATTTCCAAATAGAGAAGAGAAAGCTGAAAAGAAATGTTGAGAGAAAAAGAAAATAAAAGTGAAATTAAAGCATACTTCTCAATTTAGTCATTCTTACAGAATTCTATGTTATCACAAAGTTCATTTCCTTCAAAAATTTAAGGTTTATTTGCAAATATATGAAATACAAAAATAAAACAAAAAGAAAAAGACAAAATATTTTTTGTACATTAAGTAATTAATTTATATTATTACTTATACCTAAGGAATATACCTTTCCTTAGACAATTTGGTGACTCATTAATATAAACAGTAACTTTATGATTTTTCAGTTAGCAGTATATGTTAAAAAGAGTTTATTTCAAATATCCATTCTTCTACATCTAAGTCTTCTAAGTAGAAATAGATTTTCTTCTATATTTCATTTGATTTTCCCTAATATCCAGATATCTGACAATTCCCTGGTCCGATTAAGCAATATTCACAGAATGTTGTTGCCTTAAAGTAGCAACAACCTATTTTTTCTTAAACAGAAATTTGCTCTGAAAATTTATGACTTTAATGCTTCTCAATCCTAAGTCATTGGTTTATTTTGTTTGTGGCATTATTAGTTCACTCTCAGCCCCTCTTTAAATGACCATCTTCTTTCTGTATGCATTATTTCTTATAAGGCAAGTAGCCATACTATAAGTCATTCTAATTAATAACTTCATCTTAACTTAGTTACAACTGCAAATATTCTATTTCTAAAACAGTAACATTCATAGATACAAAACTTAGAACTTTGACATAACTTTTACAAAAAACAAAATTCAACCAATAAAATTATTGTGTTTAATTTAATGTTTTCATCTATATAATTTGATTTGTTATGTTTGCTCAGTGGAACAGTGTCAAAATAGTTTCAAATTTATCATATGAACTTAAGGTTCATTGCATCTTAGTATGTATATTAATTATTTTATTTTCTTCCTCTTTTCATCCTTCTCCCCTGTAATCTCTTTTTCAAGTAAAGGATGCTACATTAATTAGAGATTACAAATAGAAAATTGTTAAAAATCTACACCCAAATATGCAAAAAATCGGAGATGAACAAAAATTTATGGAGAGGACATATGATAGTCATACAGATCCTATTCTTTAACAAAAATAAAATAAAATAAGAATCTCAACCTAGATTATTCCTTCTCTCTGAAATCCCTTCTCTCTTTCTCTCTCTATACTCAGCTAGTCACTGCTGTCATACTAACCGTGAAAACTGAGAACTCACTGAGGCAACCAGTATAAGTGAAAGTAATAGAGGTTATCAATGGATAGATAGCCAATTTAAAGGGAAACCTTGAACAAGATGTTGTACATACTGCATGCATTGCTACTCTGACTTAATTGATCCAGTTTGGTTATTAACACAAGGTTGAAATTTTGGGTATTCTCATTCTTCATCATTTAAGATTTTAACTCATATTCTCTATTTTCAATAAACTCCTACTTCTAGGACATGAGTCTTAGAAGTTTCTCTTATGAATTCAGCTTCCTGATGCATTAAATCCATAATATTATGCAGAAGCAAGGATGGAAATGGCCATGCCATGAGAGAAGATACAGAGAACTCCACATCTGATTTTTCAGCTTCATATTTACTGTTTAATGGATGACTTAGACCTGGACCTTTCTGGACTTACAGATTAGCTTCTGGAAGAATTTCCATTTAAATGGATCTGAAAAATTGTATGTGCCTTTATCTACTACCCACTACCATACTGAATTTTACATTTTCATTCTAATTTTTTTACTATAGGTTGAACTCACTTAACTTATATCTTAATGCACTTCCAAGAGAGAGCAATGTAATAGAATTATATCTGGTTTTATGTATATATAATTACTATGGTTTTTTTAATTTAAGAGTTTTTAAACTATTCCTCTAGCATTTTAAGGGTGCTATTGAATGGGCACTTATTGTAGGGAAGAGAATAATTTTATGACTCTTATAGTTTAGAAAGGTATCCCTTTTTAGAAGTGAGTTAATATTTAAATTTTTATAATAATTGTTAATATTTTGCTTGTAAATGATGATCAGTGAATAGATTAAAAAACAAAACAAATAAACAAACAAAAAAGATGGAGCACTCAAGGTCTTTACTGGTTGGAGTGGAATTTGAAAAGTGATTTATTGAGGAAACTATTATATTTCTCTGCCAAAAAACTATTTAGGATCTATTTAGAAAGTGATAATTATAGTGAATGACTTTTTTCAACTGTTAAGTATTGTATATCTTAATGAGTCAAAAATGTTCAGTATAAACTCATGCATCTAATTCAGATGGAATAGGAATGTTACCATCACCTTTGTAAAGGCTGAAAAATGTACAACCTTATATTTTTGGCTTATTGTATATAGAGACGTTTGATTCTGATGAGGCAACAAATGTTATTTTTGAGTGTCTGTTTTACCCTATAGAGCAAAAAATTTAACAATAACGCCTTTAAATTTGCAATACATGCCATTATAAAGCCAAAACATCTAGGGAAAAATTGTATCTTGTCCAAGTTTTTATTAATTAGCCCCTGTGTTTGATAGATATATGGTAGTTGAGGGATGGATAAACATCATCATACTACTGAATTCCATCACATAGGATGTTGATGGTACCATTTGTATTTCCTAAAAAACTTCACTCTTTCCAACTAATCTCAATGAACTATAGAGGTCACCAAAGGGCTGAAGAAAGCAAACCTCCCCCAACTGATCAGCACCTGTCTTGGAAAGTTCTAGAAATCCCAATGTGTGTTCCATACTTTCATGTAGAGGCTCCTATAGTTATGATTAGCTTGTGGAATGCTATTATTATTATTCAGAATATACTGGAAAACTATGTATTAAGGCTCATAAGCTCAAGATCCATGATAGACTCTTCTTCCTGAATCCAGTAGGTAGTCATTGGTTAGTCATCCTACGTGGCTAAGGCTCCAGGGTACACACAAAAAGTGGTTACCGAAGTCTTTTTAGCAAAGGAAAAAAATCGAGACAATAGTGGGAATGTGTGTTGTTACTCTTTTTTTTCCTTTCTCCTTAAAGGTACATTTGTTTTATTCTTCAATATTTAGTCTGTTGAGGTATTTTAGTGTACCAGATTATCTTTGTTAGCTTTTCAGTTGTCTTTGTGTCTTTGCTTCTCATCATACAGTAAATGTGTTTTTTAACAGTCTTCATTTCTATTGTGAAAAACTATTGCCAAAGAATGCCCTAAAGATTCACTGGAGCATTGTTTACATCTCTCTTTTTTCCAGGTTTTCTAGCTGCTATAAACAGTAATGTAGGTAGTGAGAAGTGTGTGTTGTCTACTGATAGTTCTCCTAAGACCCATGTACCCTACCTAACTTTTCACAGCATTTTACTTCTCAGCATGACTGCTTTGTGCATAGGGATTAACGAACTAGTGTACAAGGGTTTTTGAAATATGTTCTATAAAAAATTTAATATGAACAACACTATAGCGTTATATCTATTGCCTTCTTGTCAACAGATTGGATTATATGTAATTATCTTACAACTCACAGGTCTGTACATTTTTCTTCAGTGACTTTTATTTATTTATGTTAATTAAAGATTCCTCTGGAAACATTAAACTAGTTGACTATGCAAGTAACTGTTACAGGCCTCCAATAACCAACCATAAATGCCACCTTTTGAGTTAAACCTGATTTTTCCTCATCAATACTGGGAAAGATTAATGGTTGTCCAAAATTAATGCACTTTAAAATTTTGTACCTATCACTTCACTTTAGTCACTTTTCATCCCATTGCTTATCAATTTGCTCAAGCAGGCACTTGTAACATCTACATTTGTCCCTCTTGAGCGCTAGTGTAGCCCAATGGCATCTGCTCGCTCCAGGAACATGAAGAGCATCAAACCGTTAGTTCAGAGTCTTGATAAAGAAGTCTGACCATCTCATAAGTGGGCGGCCAGGTGTTCTTTTGATGTCCCGTGTACCTATAAACTACTCTTATTATTAAAAATTTATATATGTATCATATTTTTATTTTAAACTGTATTTTTATAGTTAGATTTTCTAATCAATACAAATATAATAATGAAGGCTATTTATAAACTTGGCCCATTGTATAAGATAATATTGATACATTTTAATGAAAAGTATACCTATACAAAATATAATTTCATACAAGAAATATTAACAGGGTATAATGTTGAAAAGAGTTTTGTTGTTTTAGTATTCTAGATATTGAACTCAGGGCATTACATATGAATATCAAGTACCTCATTACCAATTACATGTCCAACCAACTATAGTTCTATTCTTCTTTTTCTTTTTTTTAATTTTAGTTAATCACCATGAGATAGTTACAAGCTTTCTTGTTTGGGTGATAATCACACAATGATCAAACACCATCCCTCCACCAGTGCACATTCCCCACCACCAATATTAAACTTTGTGTATCATACATAAAAGGCAAGTGAGCTAATGATCTACTGGTGAGCCTCAGTTCTCCATAGTTCAAGGAACCTGGAATCAGTCCTGGAATCAAATACCTCTGTAACAGGAATAGTTAATGATTTGAATATGTAAAGTTTCATCTGAAATAACATCTGAAAACAAATTGCCTGAAAATATTTTGTCAATAATAAATAAGATAGCATTATTTAATACATTAGAAATGTTCTAGGCCTGATTTAAGTGACAAGAAATGTCGTTACATTTTAAAGTTATAGTAATTTCATAAATTTTATGCCTAATTCTAGTGATTTATTCCAATTTAAATTTATTTCCTATCATACATATAACAGGGAATTTCAAAGTACAAAATTGAAATATTACTAAAAACATTAAATTTTGATTAATTAATAAGGTAAAACACATTAATTTTGTTGCTTATGTTAATCAGCACAATAAGATATAAGCAGAATATATAAATCCAAAGTATTTAAGAGAAGAAAAAACAAATCACAGTAAATATAAATTATCTGTCTTGTTTATGGTAACCTTAAGGGCTACTCAGAAAGAACTTTGATTTTCCAGAAGACTAAACTTTTTAAAGATAATTTATACCTTTAAATTATTAAATAAAAATTATTAAATAAAATAAAGGTCTTTGTCTTCGAAAAACAGAGGAATCATTAGTTAAGTGATTAATATAATTTGATTTTCTGCAAAAATGTAGGATTTTATTTTTTATTTAAATTACTCCAATATATAATGTATATCAAATTGGAATTATAATTAAATGATCTTTATTATTTCCCTCTTCTACAAAGAAGAGCGAGATGGATGGTTGCTCATTTTCTCTGTAAATATAGCTATTACTTACTTTTAAAGAACTTTTCACAGTGTTCATAATATTCATGCATGAGAATTTATAACACTTATAATAAATACAGATAATTATATATTCAGTTTATATCAAGGGGAAATAATTGCTAGCAGACAATAAATATATATATATATACATTCATACATGCATTCACATGTATACATATTAGTCTGTGTGTGTGTGTGTGTGTGTTTGTGTGTGTAGTACAGGGGATTAAGTCTGCTTTGGGTAAATGCAGGATAATATGCTTCTTATGCACTACACTTCCTTACTCTGACTCCTACTAGTAATTTTAAAAGTAAACTATGCTCTCTTTATACATTAGCCACGTTCCAGAGAATTATACTAGTGAAATTCTCTTGATATGTATAGTTCTTCTGAAATGCTATATAGATAGTAAAGGTACTTTGCAGATGAGTTCACTGGATTTTAAAAACATATCTTGCTCATATAATCAAAATATTTTCTTCTTCTTTTCAAATGGATATACAAAAGCACAGACCCTTCATTAATAAATTTTGGCAAATTTTTATTCATAAAATATTGTCAAAACATGTCTGACCCTTTTAATTGGTTAAAGACTTTTTTAAAATTGATGTGTATCATTGATTATTTTGAATTTTAAATTTATTATATAAGTATATCCACAATTTCATCCATGATTTTCTAATAGTATGATGACCTTAAGGAGCATTAAGTAACTATTTTGATTTTAAAGAATGGTAAGGAATAACAATAATAAATATCTGTAGATGATAACCTTGTTGTTCATTCAGCCTGTTACAATTCATGCTAAGTAAAGTCAAATGCAGTTGTGAGTATATTAGAGTATAGAGTGTAGAGAACAACCTGCACTTTAATTTTTTAACACTTTACAAAAAATTATATTCTCATTTGATTTTTATTGCCAGCATTTTTGCCTGTGACATTAATTTATCATAAGAAGGGATCTGAACTGTCCAACTCTGTGCTAATTAGAATGTTACTGAGTTAGTTTTAATTTTTTTTCTGCTATATTTGTAAATTTACCATCTGAATACCAGGAGCTAAATATTTTAAGATTTATACATAAATTTATTGTTTTGCACTATTGCAACATTTTGTAGTTGCTATAATTTATTTTGATAATATCGTGCCTAAAATAGGAACTGTACTTCCTATTGTGTACTCAATTATGTTTCCTCTGGAAAGTATGACCTATATGCACATATTATTTTTTATGATGAAACTTACAGGATCTTTCCAGAGCAAAAGTAGATAATTTGTGTTTCATTGTTGAAAGGTAGTGCAGAGAACAGGGCATTTGTTGTGCCTGTGGTTGATCCTGATCCTATCCTTGGCATCTCATATAGTTCCCTGAACCTGCCAGTAGTGATTTCTGATTGCAGAATCAGGAGTAAGTTCTGAAAACCTTGGGTATGTCCCAATTGACCACACCCTCCAAAAAAGTGATTAATTAATACTAACTTTAGTGAACTCATTAAAATATTTCCAAATAGCTTTATAAACCAATGTAATGTATTTTTTTGCATTTAGGTACAATATAATTTAGTTACAATAAAATGCAAGATATCATTTTTCTTTACCATGAAATTTTAGAAAATTCACAAGCATAGAATGAAATATTTGTATACTTGATTTGTATGTGTTTAGATTTTCCCTTCAAAGGCAGCTGTTATGCCTTTTGTTGAAAAACTAAAATTAAAGGAAGTGTATTATTCATAATTATATTAAAGCTATGCAATTACTGGATCAGAATTTTATTATCAATGTAATATTAGAATGGCATTTATGCTTATTTCTAAAGTGAAAAATGTATACTATATACCATATATAACTTCAATTTTTTGCTTAATAAATTTTTAAAGAAACTTGATTTACAAAGGTATTGATAGTTAATTTTTAGGCCTAGAGTATTTCAAAATAAAGAGCTCCACTACTTTTAACAGATTCCACTCTCTTTACACTCACTCCCCTTGCCTGTCACCTTAATAGACACGTTACAAAGTTCCCATGACTGCAGCTTAGATCTCATGTTTTCCGTGCTGCCGAGGTTGTGTTTTGGATAAATAATCTTACTATCTCCCCACAGTATATAGTACAAAGTGCTCTGTCTCCCTTGTGCTTTCTGGCCTGTTAACATTCTGCAGCCGAAACCAGAGAGCCCTTTGTGAGGAGAAACGTGATATTTAACAATTAGCCAGTAAGCTCTGCTCTCCTTGAACTTGAAAAGATGATGGCCCTGGAAAAAGGCTGGGAGTGAAATTTGTTAAACGTTAACCTCTGAGTGAGTGAGGGGCAGGAGTGAGGCCGAGGGAAATTCTCAATGAAGACAGATTGAGGGAAAAAGGATTTGATACATTATGTCGGTCTGGATTTGGGGATCTGGCACACCACAATTACATACAAGAAAGCCGGTGGTGGGACTCTGGGGCCAGTGGCTCTCATGGCAAACCTCGAAGGCAGCATTAGGATCCGCTTTCAGAAGGCCTCCTATCGGCATGTTCCCTTAGCTTCTCTCTCTTCAGTGTTATGCGTGTGGAATGTTCAATGTAGAACCCAGTGAGGAGAGTGGGTGCAGCAGGCTGAACGCAGTCATTTTTTCCCCCCAAATGAGTCCATTTGTTTTTTTATTACCATCAGAGCCTCACACATGAGTGAACATATTCCTGAACACATTGTCATAAAGGGAAATGTATATATATAATATATATGTTTAAATAATATATATGTGTATGTATACACACATATATGTGTGTGTATATATATGTATATATAGGTGTGTGTATATATATATGTGTGTGTATATGTATATATATATATGTATATATATATATATATATACCTCTTGGAGAACCTGGCAAGCTACCGAGAGTATCCTGCATGCACGGAAGAGACTGGCAAGCTCCCCGTGGCAAATTTGATATAGCAAAAACAGTAACGATAACAAGTCTCATTCCCCTGACCCTGAAAGGAGCCTACAATCATTGGGAAAAACTAGTTAAGGGGAGGTTGCTAAAATCTCAGGGCTGTGACGAATGGAGATGTTACTGGAATCCGATTGAGTATATCGATGCACAACAGTATGACAGTAATACAGTAACAAAAACAATCTCTCCATAGCGCCAGTACAACTAAAACCCAAACTGTTTTTAGATATTAAAGAGTATGCTCCAATGAAAAACAAATTATCAAATGCTTCCTTTTCAGCAGGTTCGACTTTAGAGGGGAGAAACTCCAAACAATAATAGTGAGTTTTTTGTTGAAATATTGAATGTAATCAAAGTAAAGTGAAAGTACAGTGAAATTTATCAGTTACACAGGCGGGGTGGGGGGCTGGGGAGGCGGGGGTGTGGGGGGGAGGCATACTGTGATTCTTGGTGGTGGAATATGTGCACTGGTGAAGGGATGGGTGTTCGAGCATTGTATGACTGAGACTTAAACCTGAAAGCTTTGTAACTTTCCACATGGTGATTCAATAAAAGAATAAATTAATTAAAAAATAAATAAAGAAAAAGTGAAAAAAAAAAGAGTATGCTCCACCGTGAGTGGTATTCAGGCAGTGCAAGTCTGCTCATTGCCCTACTCAACCTTGGGAATACTGAGTCTACAGCAAGTAGTATCTGAGACAACGTGGCCTTGCAGATCAAACATAGGGCTCTGGACATGGTGGGCATGCGTTCTATTACTTAAGCTATTTGTCTCATATCTTAAAATGTTTTAAAGGTCATGAAAATTATAAACATGAAAGGATTTTGATAATTATCACATCCCAATAAATGTAAAATGTACTTATATTTTACTTGTTGAAAAGTGATGACTTGGTTAATTTTCCAAAGCCTCAAATCACATCTCTTTATAATATTATTTTGATATCTAATTTGAATTTTAAAATTAGTCTTTAAGCATAAACCTATTTCTTCATTTTTTTATTGTTGCATAGATGATTATTAAGCCAGAGAGTTAGATTTAATACAATTCAAATTTGGGGAGGTATTTGGGCATTTTTTTGGCAAATATATGTGTATTTCATACTATTAAAGTAGAACTAAATATTGATACATACCTCTATGAATTAAGTGATTTTAATTTGGGAATGCCTCTAAAAACAATGTTCAAGGGACTGACCTCACTTCTAGTGATTATCAATTAACTAGGCAACTGGTTCTATGATAGAGTCTATGATATTGCTCCGGTTCTACCATTTTGGGGTCCCACAGGGTCATCCTGGGACAGGGTAGCAATGCTCTGAATTCAATATAATGTAAGATAAACCCTGATAGGGTACATAAAATATATAGATACCTTAACCCTCATACTATCTCCCCAACCACTATGATTTTAACGTTTAAAAATGTGTTGAATACCAAAAAATTAACTTATAGTGGCCCATATGATATTTATATATCAATAAAAAGCAAGGACTCATTGACCAATTTATAAATACATATTTAATGAGTAGTCTATATTCTGGAAAAGTATACTTCTTGTACTATGAACAAAGTCATAACAAAGTTGATTAAAAATTCTACCTCAATTGAAAGCCCAGTGTATGTTTGATAAATTATTATCAAACAATCTATAACATTTGGTACAATTTATTTTGCTTATACCCCTAATATAAAGAACTACCAAAAACTATCTTAATCAATAGCTACTTTAATCTTTGGTTAACATTTCAAATGAATTATTTGATTTCAAGAACAACTAATTTCTAGTCTAAAAACTACGAGAGCCTATAGAAACTATGCAAGTTTTAGTACAAAAAGTTAATTATGAAAGACAGAATCATAAGTGTTATTTCTACATGTGAGTTAATGTTATAGCATTACTTTCCCAAGCTAATACACCCAGTTCCATCTGTTTTAACCCTCATTAATCAAACCATATAATTCATTTAGAACGCAATGTTTTATAGAAAAATGTTTGTATTTTTAAATAAGAAATATTAAAAATTAACTCATTTTTCTCACATCGCATTCATTTCCAATGACATGAAATTACCTTTGGAAATTGAAATATGATCTATAATTTGTATTTAACTTTTAATTTTATTCATCCTCCTATACTAAATGTGTAGATTTTTTCTTTGTTTCTGCTATTAACTATGTTTATTTTCACTAAATTTTATGGCCACAGAAATAGTTGAAATATGTCTCTGCAATAAATCCAATATTTTCTATAATTTATCTTCCTATAATTTATCTTTCTATAATTTTTTAAAAAAATTATTTTATAAAGTAGTTCATAATATTTGTATTTGATATGCCCAAAACAGTAACAATAATGGGCCTCATACACCTGACAATGAATGCGACAGGGAAGAATGCAGACTTTACTGGCTCCCACTCGAGCAAATCCATGAAAAATGGGATGACAGTGACACAGTGATTCATAATATTTGGTTACATTTAATACTCAAACACCAATTCCACCACCATTACACTTTCCCACCACCATCTTTCTGATGTTTTCATTCCAAACCCCAAACCCTGCTACAAAGCAAAACCGAAATAATATATTCTGTATAGTTTTTTATGAAAATCTGCTGAGAATTCTAGAAAAAAGTACTTTTAGAGGAAAAAGTGTGAGGATTGTTGTATTGCAGCCATGTGCCATTAAGCCCTTCTATGAGAGATCACTAACAGATTGTTAAAGGTCGAGCCTTGTGTGCTTTACACATATATGTATATATGTATGTGTACATATGTATATGTATATATACGTAAAAAAAGGTATATTTCCCTCTAATATTGATTGCCTCCTATTTGGAACCCTATCAAATGTGGTGCAGTAATCCTGGCGTGTGGGTAGACTATTGCAGTCATGCGATACTTCTGAACCAAATAATATACAGATGTATTCTTCTTGTCTTCTTTGGCTACAGGTAGTAGAGAGTCTGATGCTTCTTTTTGTTTCAAACCCTAAACATTGTTATTGAGTTTCATAGTGGGAAGGGATTCTTTTAATCCATTCAAAAATGCAGACTACTTGAATCAAGATACCAAACTAAAATATTTTCTAACTTTGATTCAATCTTAATATTTAGGTATTGATCTTAATGATTATCAAAGAAAAATTATTTATTTCATTAAGGCAGAAAAGCACGGTAGAAATGATATCTGCACCTATATGTTCAATGCAACACTGTTCACAATAGCCAGAATCTGAAAACAACCTGCATGCAACTGACAACTGGTTAAAGAAACTTGGATACATCTACACAATGGAATACTATGCAGCTGTTAGGAGAGATGAAGTAATGAGATTTTCTTATAAGTGGATGGACATACAGAGTATCATGCTAAGTGAAGTGAGTCAGAAAGAGAGGGACAGACACAGAAGGACTGGACTCATTTGTGCAATATAAAATAATATAATATGGGACTGATACGCAAGAACAGTACACACAAGGGCCAGGAATATCACCCCATTTTTGGATGTCTGTTTCATGAGCTGGGGGAGAAGGCAGCTGGAATAGAGGAGAGATCACTAAGACAATGATGGTTGGAGGCATCCGTCAGAATGGGAGATGTGTGCTGAAAGTAGATAAAGGACCAAATGTGACAGCCTCTCAGTAGCTATATTATAAATCATAATGTCCAAAAGTAGAGAGAGAATATGGTTAAATTGTCTGCCAAGGAGAAAGGGGGAGGGTTGGCAAGGAAGCCATACTGGGGACATTGGTGGTGGAAAATATGCACTGGTGGAGAGATGGGTGTTTGATCATTGTATGATTGAAACTCACACATGAAAGCTTGTAACTGTATCTCACCACCGTGAGATTCAATTAAAAAAAGTCATTTTTTCCCCATCATTATAAGAAAAGTTGTGCTCAGGTTTTCATCACATTCTTCTGGTCTTATTAGCCTTTTATCCTGAGCAAATTAGTAATCACAAAGGTTTTTGAAAAGAATCAGAGCACAGGATTAGACTTAATTTATCCCCTGTTTTCTAGACTCTTGACCCTATAGAACCTGTTTGCTACCAAGTCCAAATTTAGATTTTTTTGAGTTACAAATTTATGTCAGTCTGTGCTGCTGCTTTCTGCTCATATTTGCTATTCAGTACCCTTTCTGGATACCTACAGCTCATAAAACACTTACAATTTCCTGAATAGTCTGTTTGATACAGGACTCCCAGATTTCTGAATTTTTGTGACTGATAATAGTGTCTTTTGTTTTAATGAGGTGATCATTATGTGCTGCCTGGTTATGAGATAATGTTGCCTCTAGAACCATGCAACTTCCAAACCTACCTTTCTATGTTCCAAATAGGAGAGATGGACTGGAAAATTAACTTAAATTTATCACACATGTGACCTGGTCTGGTAAAACCTTTGTAGAAATTCATAAACTAGCAGATTCAGATGGATTGAGAAAACACAGGAATGTACCAGAACAATTGGTGTACATAAATTCAATGATGACAGAGTTTTTTTTTAGACAGTTTTTTTTTTTTTTGCTTTTTGGGTCACACCTGGCGATGCACAGGGGTTACTCCTGCTCATGCACTCAGGAATCACCCCTGGTGGTGCTCAGGGGACCATATGGGATCCTGGGATTCAAACCCGGGTGGGACGCGTGCAAGGCAAACGCCCTACCCGCTGTGCTATCGCTCCAGCCCCCAGAATTTTTTTTTTTTTGCTTAAGTCTTTTACAATTTGACCAATGTCCGTTTGGTTGTTTACTCATATTTTTATTTAAGCTTTTATAACAAATACTTCACTCTCTTCAAGGATCATGATGATTGAAATTCTAACTAGAACTTGTCAGATCCCTTTGAAACTGCTTTTACAATTTTATTGAGTTTTTTTTTTTTGAGAGGAGGGATACACAGTGGGGCTCAGGTTTTACTCTCAGTATTCTCAAGCATAACTCATGCTGGTATTTGGAGGACTTAACTAGGATCTAGACTTCAAGTTAGGGCCGGCTACCTAAAAGGCAAACATCTAACCCACTGTATTATATCTCAGGCTCTGCTCTTTGATTGTTATCATTTTTCTTGGTGAGAATATGGTTATAAATAATTCCAGATGAGCCCAAAGTTTAAATTTTAGAGGCTATGTATTAAATACTGCAGTACATGCATACATAAACCATCTTGCTAAAAGAAACAGGGATAGAAAGTTTCTCACAAAACATCTTAAAAATTGTAATAAGGTGCATGATTACAGAAGATATCTCACAGGAAAAGTGTAGAATGGTGTACATAGTTAATTTCTCCTCTCAAAAGATTTTACTTCTATTTTTTAATGTCAGATTGCATGAACAAGAATTTTTACAAAAGTAAGGAAAATTTCACTTTAATTTTCCATATATCATGACTCTGTTGGGCTTTTTAAATAGTGTCACATCATCTACAATAGCATTTTAGCTCCCTTCTGACTGTAAACCTAATTTGACTTAGGGAACTCATAGTGATATGAACTCATCTGAAAATATCAAAACTTTAAGTAAAACATGGCACTGTATCTAGTGTGGCTGGGTAGGTGGAAATAACCCTTCCATTCATAATTCAGACATATGCACTGTAGAATATTTCAATGCTCATTTCTTCAAACAATTTAGAATTCTTACATTCAAACTTAAATAATTCCTAATTGTTGCCTGGAACACATCACATTTTCCCCATCAGTGTAGAATTCTTATTTATAGGATAAGAGCAGTTTTAGATTCATTACAGAAATTTATTATCTTTTATTTTCAGTTATTTATTTATTTATTTATTTATTTATTTATTTATTTATTTATTTATTTATTTTATCACCATGTGGAAAGTTACAGAGTTCTCAGGTTTATGTCTCAGTTATACCGTATTCAAACACCATCCCTTCACCAGTGCCCATATTCCACCACCAAAATCCCCGGTATACCTCCCGCCCCCCACCCCAACTGTATAACTGATGAATTTCACTTCATTTTCTCTTCACTTTGATTACATTCCATATTTCAACACAAAACTCACTATTGTTGTGGGAGTTATACCCCCAAACAAGATAACCCTATTAAGGAAGCATTTGATAATTAGTTTTCCATTAAAAGATTGTATGTTTTCAGGTTTTAGAAAAGGTCGCGCGGCTTGGATGTGTCCCAGTCCCGAATCCCGGAGCCGTGTTAGTTGCTGCTCGGTATCGCCAGGGCTCCATCTGGAGAAGGTGTGCTGGCTGCACCTCTTCCTTCCGGCTCCCCGGTGTTGTTGGCCCCAATTCGTGTCCGGAGCATTTTCCGGGCCGCGTTGCTCACCAGAATGCCTGCCGCTTCTCTGTTGATTGTCTATTGATTATCTTGATGACAAAAATTTTTTCAGAAATTTTCACTCTTTCTTATCACCAGCAGAATGATCTTCACCCATTTCATAATCCTATACTATACAATTATAATTCAATGCCTTACAACAGACATTACACACTATATATTTTTATTTAGCAAAACTTTGTGTCTGTGTATTTACATATTTCTTAGAACTGTACATAACATGTAATTATAAAGTATATTCAAAAGGGTTTCAACACAGCAGCGAGTCCCAGAAGACACCACAGTGACGAAGATCTCTCCAAGCCTCATACTGAGCCACTTTAACAGGGACACCCCAGATGGAGCAGGTGTACTCTCCCCACCTACTCCAGATGGAATCCTGGTGACCAAGAGCTTCCACAAGCAAGACCCAGGTATGCGGGTTCCAAGGCTGCATGGTGGCAGCAGACCCGGACTGTCCCTCCAAGGCTTCCCACCTGCTCTGTGGCCTGGCTGTCACACCCACTAACAGCCCTGGTCCAGAGATTCCTAATTGAATCTCAAAATGGATTAGTGCCTTACACAGATGTCTTTGGAGCCAAACCACTTATAATCTAGTATTCCAGAAGCATGTGGCTGCTTTTCTGTGCAAGCTCTCATGATATTCAAGATGAGCAATGGAAAATAAACTATCTAGCGTCTGCACCTAGCTATTAGGCTTGAATTTTGGTGGGAAAATTTGAGCAAAACATAATGCCCCAAAGTAGAGAATGAGTACAGGGTAAATTGTCTGCCATAGAGGTAGGATGAGGACTGGGATGGTGGGGGCGGGAGGGGGTGATGTACTGGAAGTATTGGTGGTGGAAATCATGCACTGGTGGAAGGATGGGTGTTCAATCATTATATGGCTGATCTCAAACATGACAGCTTTGTAACTCTATCTCACAATGATTAATAAAATTTTAAAAATTAAAATAAAAAGTGGTTCATTTGTGTCGATCTAATAGGTTTATTTTAAGCAAAAAAATGCATAAAATGGATACCTAGAATTTTGTTGTTATGCTTCACTGTTTAAGAGTTAGACTCAAATCTTGTTCAGAAACATTATATCAAAATACACCTAGCATTTTAAAAATTTTATTTTAGGGCCACATCCATCTATGCTCATGCATACTGCTGGCTCTATACTCAGACCTATCTCTGAATTCAGGGATTACTCCTAGCAGGGCTCAGGGGAACCTTTGGGATTCCACAATTGAACCCAGGTTGCCCACATGTAAGGCTAATATCTTTTACCCATTTCTATTTCTTTGACCTTTTCACCTATGTGTTAAACGTGTTCTATCTTTGAATATTTATTTTTCTCTATTGCAATATATAGGGAAAGTAAAAGTAGCATACTAATTTTACTGAAAATAACCGGAAAATACGGATTTAATATATATGAACACACATACATACACACACACTCACACACACACACACACACACACACACACACTCGACTTAGAAGTCCTCACAGACCAGGAAAATTTTTGTGAGTTTTCATAATATTCAAAGAAGTAAAGTCTGTATTTTGTTTTTACCTCACAGAATACACAGAATATGTTAGTTTAGTTCATGTATGAGGTTGGGTATGTTGGGGGAAGGTTGTGAATCTTATATAGAAAAAGAGAGAAAAGAATATCCAAAATAAAATATAGCAGAATTTCTGCAATCAGACTAAGCTGGATAAATGTTACAGAAATCATGTCCATGAAAAAAAAAGGAAATAAAACTTCTCAAAATATATTAGTGGGATGATAATAGGGAATAATTTCTTACATATGTATGTTTTTATTTCAGTTTTGTTTTGGGGCCACACCCAGCTGTGCTTGGGTGTAATCCAGGTAGGAATCAGAGGACCATATATGATGCTGTGGATAGGACCAATCTGGCCACATGCAAGGCAAGAACCTTACCTGCTCTACCTTAGCTCTGACCTCAAAATAACTATTTTTTAACAACATATTAGATACTTTGTGTCATTTAGTCATTCTAGAAAAAATATAACAGGAATGGCCTTGGGAATGTGGAAGAGTATATGATATCCTGTGTCTGGCCTGGGTATAAACTCCTTTTTCTAATGTGATTCACTAAAACCATTATAGATTGTAGGACTTTCAACAATGCAACAACCTCAACACAAAATCTATCTGTAATAGATATCCTAGTACCTATTAGAGCTATAATTCAAATAAAGGTGTCTTATAAAGATCTCTTATTCTTTGTCCTTTACCTTTCCTCATTCTTTACTCCTACATTCCTCCACAACCATCCTTCCTTCCTGTCTTCCTTCTTTCCTTCCTTTCTTCCCTCCTTCCTTCCCCCACCATTTTTCCTTCTGTAAAAATGACTTTCAAGTAATTAACTATCTAACACACATCTTTATATTTACTTTTGTTCTGCATTTGGAAACTTATTTCCACAATATATTTCAATAGCCATTAGAAATTGATGCTTTAATGCATTGCTAAATCTAACTTTCTTAAATGAATTTATAATGGAGTAATTATCATAATTGTCTTCACATATTTATGAGATCACCTGTATCTCCATTAACATCAATGAAAGCTTCTCTTTAAACATGTAAACCTTTATAAAATATGCCATTAGTACAAAGAAATATAATAATCCCTGTTTAATTTAGATCTGCGAGTAGTTTTAATCCCTACCTTTCCCAAAATGCCTAATTTAAAGGTTATTTGATTGTTTAATACATCCTTCCACAAGTCAAAAAATTATGACTTTAATGCTCATAAATTTATTCATTCATAACCTTTAATGTTGTATTTGTAATATTAAAGACACATTAGAATTATAATCACTATTCCCTGAAAGAGGGAAAGAGAATTAACTCTAAGATTACAAACATTATTACTATTTCAATAATATTCCTTTTTATGTTTCTCTAAGAGTTCTATGACCAATGCCAATGAGCTACATCAGGTAATATTTATGAATTAGCTGGATTAGTTAAACCGCTCTATTCATGTAGAGGGATTGACAGTTTTCTCTGTAACAATTGAGGTTTATTTATGTCATTATGAATTTAGAATTAGTTTGCAAGATGTTGAAAACTATGGTTAAATCTCATATAGCAAGTTACTTAAATTCCTTCTCTAAATAGCTTATATTCTTTCAGGATAAATTAAACAGTTGTACAAAATTTCTAATCACTCAGACTATAGCAGTTGATCTGACTTTTATGAAGATTTGATTTATCTGTTATTGGATTAAATATATTGAAAACACCACTTTACCTGAAGAAAGAGTAGCCAAAAATCACTGTTCTAAGTATAGAACTTTATAGATTTCCATGGGAGTTGAATAATTTGCCAATGTTGATTTACTGCCCTGAGATTCTGGACACTTTCTCAAACCAAGAGTTTTAGATGGTTACCATAACATTGCTACCTCTTCACTACCTTATAATCACACTAAATTAGTTGTAGCAGGTGGCAGTAGCTGGCACCATTGTGTCAGTCCACTATCCCCACCAACAATTGGCTATTTATTAAGCAAATGAAAAGAACTCAGTATGAGAAATAAAAATTGAAATGCAGTTTCTGTGGTTTAACCATTTCTTTTATTCTCTATTTCCTTCCTGACTGTAGAGCATGACCCTTTATAACAGGTTAAGTGAGACACTTCCACTTTTAGGTAAATATTTATTAAATATGCTTTTACAATATCTACTGGATTTAGACATGTGAAACACAAAGAATTACTTAAGATTTTCTTTAAGTCCTTTTTATAGATGACAGTTTTAATAAGATTATACAATATATTGTATGAAAATGAGACTTTTATTATTGCAACACTTTTCAAATTCACAGATCCCTTCTAGCCTTCCTCCAATCACTACTAAAATATTTAAATAAAAACAGTGTATATAACAGCACATGAAATGTGTGTACACTAATGTGCATGTATGTTAGTACAGATGCTAGTTTATCTTATATAAACATGGAGAATATACTAAATCTATGAATCTCGAAGTTTCCTTTCATTTAAAAACAATAATTTGTCTACAAGTTACTTAGTCTCACAAAATGTATATTCATTTTCTTGATTCCTTTGGTTTTGTCAAAATAAAATAATTATGACTTTCAAACAAAAATCCTAGAAAAAAATCAAAGGTTTCATTCAATGATTTTTATGTGATTGAGAAAGCAGTGAAACACTAAGGTTTAATTATGTATTATTTAAAATAAATTATTTTATTAGTTTTTAACTTTTTAATTGAATCAACGTGAGATGCACAGTTACAAGAAAACACAAAAATTAAGTCAAGATGCCAGAAAGATAGCTCAGTGGGATGAAACACATCTTTTTATGAAGGAGGTTTGAGTTTTGTCCCTGGATTCATGTGGTCTCCCAAGCACCAAGTAAGTAAGAGTCCCTGCGTGTAACTAACTGTGACCTCCCTCAAAACAAAGCAAACAAATAAATAATATTCCCCAAATAAATTAAAAATGTATAATAGGAAAATAACTAAAGTGAATTAGAAAAAATATTTTATTAATATTAATATTAATGTTCTTGAAACAAACATATTTTAAAAAATACACTGACCTAAAGGAAAGAGTAGTATGAGTTTTATTTCTCTCTTGCTGTTTATATTTATTAACATTTAAATATTATTTGGTAATATGTCTGAATCAAATGCATATTTTAAATGCATTAATCAAGTAACATAAATAATTTGAGTATAATAAGAAACCTTAATAGAAATAAAAAGATTTGTAACACCAGTAAGGGTTTCTTTAAAATACCATTTAATCGTTGTGCTATTTTGAGAGGTTGGAAATCTAAAACACTTTTTTTTTTCTGGTTTCCTTGGAAGCTAGGTTTCTAAATGTGATTTTTGTTCTGTGATTAAAATGAAGTTAAACCACATAGAGTAAAAGGCAAGTGACAAGTTTTATATGACAGTAAATGGACAAATAGGATCCAGAAAATGAGGTTTTGACAACAGCTGCACATTTTATTTTGCTAGTGGAAACTGGTTGTGTGTGTGAAGCTGCAGAGCAGGCTGCAGTGACATCTGAGAGACAACCAGAGTGGGAAGGACACAGGCAACTTTAAACACATAACCCCATTTACAGTAAAGCACACTCAGTAGAACGACTGTGGAAATGTCAGCAGCCATGGGCCCTTTAGGTATTCAGGGACAATTTTAAATTAAAATGTATATGTATAATATATAATATGAAATATATGTATGATATATATATAAGCACCATGCCATACAAAGTTACTCATCAATGTCTAACACATATCCTGCCACCAAGGTCAACTTCTTGCCACCAGTGTCCTTTCAGTACCACTCCAGCACCCCTAACGTCTGCCAAATACAATTTTGTAAGAAATCTACCTCTGTCGAGAAGATAGATTCTACCTGATTTTTTCAGTTTTATGTTTCAAGTAATTACTCTGCCTGAGGTTATTTCTCTGGTTATACTGAACCTTGGTACCACATGTGTTTTTTCCAGTACACCAACTGAACTGTAAGCACAGTGTTAGAAATATATCCTCAGTACCATTCCCCACAAAATTTTTTCCTTTATTTTTAAAAATGTTCTTTTTCTTTTTTCATTTTTCCTTTTTGGGTCACACCCAGCGATGCACAGGGGTTATTCCTGGCTTTGCACTCAGGAATTACTCCTGGTGGTACTCAGGGGACCATATGGGATGCTGGGAATAGAACCCGGGTCAGCTGATTGCAAGGCAAATGCCCTACCCACTGTACTATCGTTCCAGCCCCTTGTTTCCTTTATTTTTAAAATACTTTCTAATTTGCAAAACTCTGGATTAAAATACCATTTGTGAACATTTTGAACTGAAAAAATTTTAAAGATACTCCAACTTATACCTAAAGAATTAAAAGAGACTTGACTGACATATATGGCTTAATTAGTTTAATAGAAAGTACTTCTTCGATGTAAGTTATTATCTATTTCCACTTAATTATAAAATTGATATAATTATAGCATCATTTGATTTACATAAGTGGAAAATGTCACAGGAAAGAGGATTTATATTTAAGAAAAGATTCTCCACATTATAAGCCATCAAGAAAACGTCAATTAAAACAACGATTCAGCTTCCCGTGGCCGCCAGGCTCCTGACTTCCTGCAGCTGCCCCGCCCAGCGTCCCAGGACTCAGCCACTGAAGATACTGGGGGTGTGGCCTGTATTGCAGTGGGCGTGGTCTTAAAGGGGGCGTGGCCTCCTGCCGGAGCATGGCCGTAGTTATTATTTTTTACCTTAGCACAATAGGTATAGTCTATTTCTTTAAAAATCACTTTAGCCATCTCAATCACTTATGAAAAATAACACATTAGCTTAGTTTAACTTTATAAAAGCTATCAGTGAATAAGGGAAGCTTAGCACAACCAGAGTCCATTCTACAGACAACAAGAGGGAATAGGAATAAAAAACTACAAAGTTCCAACTCCACAGTTCCGTAACAATATGAAAAAGCAGCGAAAATCCCCTCCAGGAAGAGAGGGAGAAGAATAGATTCCAGAAACCTCAACAGGGGCTACTCACATCTATGACCTCTCATATAAACAATTCAGAGAGGAAATCTTGAGAAGAGTCGACGTACTCCAAGCAACCATGGAACAGACATCCAATAAATTAAAGGAGGATAGGAATGAAGCATTGGAACGGTCTACCAAGAAAATGCAGGAAGAAATGAGAGCAGAAATTTCAAAGCTACGAACGGAAGTCACACAAATAAAGGAATCGGTAGTTGAATTAAAAATCTCAGTAGATGCCCTCAAAAGTAGAATTACTACATCTGAAGACAGAATCAGTGATCTTGAAGATGAACTGCAGAAAGCTTATAGACAACAACAAATAATGGTGAAAGACATCAAAATGGCTATACAGCGAATCAGAGTCCTTGGGGATGACTTCAAGAGGAACAACATAAGGATCACGGGAGTACCAGAAGCACTGGGAAGTAACCCCAATGAAGAAAACACAGTCAAGGATATCATTGCTAAGAAATTCCCAGAGTTGGAGAAGGCAGGCATCCAGAAACAAGGAGTCTGAAGAGTACCAGCAAAAAGAGACCCAAATAAAATACTCCAAGGCATATCAGAATGATGGATGCTATGGATAGAGACACAATCTGGAAAGCAGCAAGGTCAAAGAAGGAAATCACATACAAAGGAGCACCCGTCAGATTAACAGCAGACCAGTCAGAGGAAACCCTAAAAGCCCGAAGACAATGATGGGACATAGTGAAGAAACTCAACGAAATGAATGCCTCACCAAGAATAATTTATCTGGCTAAACTATCACTCAAACTCGAAGGAACCATACACTATTTCTCGGATGAACAACAGCTCAGGAACTTCATAGACTGAAAACCAAACTTAAAAGAAGGTCTAAAGGGGCTACTGTAAGACAAGGAGGAGCCCCATAAGAACAACAAACCCCACAGAAAGATGACACAAAACCCCATCACAATAATCTCTCTCAATGTCAATGGCCTAAATGCACCTATCAAGAGACACAGAGTGGCAAAATGGATCCGGAAATTAAACCCAACATTCTGCTGTTTACAAGAAACACACCTGAACAAACAGAGTAAACATAGACTCAAAGTCAATAGATGGAAAACAATCCTGCAAGCAAACAACTCCCTTAAAAAAGCTGGAGTGGCCATCCTAGTATCCGACAACATAGATTTCAGGTTGAAAAAGATTAAAAGGGACAGCGAAGGTCATTTTCTATTTATCAAGGGATATGTACAACAGGAAGAAATCACACTCTTAAACATATATGTTCCTAATGAATGACCGGCTAAATATTTAAAACAACTCCTAACAGACTTCAAAGAGGACATCACTAACAGCACAATAGTAGTCGGAGAATTCAACACCACCTTATCACCTCTGGATAGATCAGCAAGAACAAAACTGAGCAAGGAAACACTGACTCTGAAAGAATAAATTGAAGAGAGAGGCCTAATAGACCTATACAGGGCCTTATACCCCAAAAAGAAAGAATACACATTATTTTCCAGTACACACGGAACAATTTCTAAAATAGACCATGTACTGGACCCCAGAATATACCTCATAGAATAGGAAAAATAGAAATTGTATCAACCATCTTTTCAGACCACTATGCACTGAAGATAGAAGCTAACCAATCACCAACATGGAGAACCAAATCAAACACCTGAAAATTAAACAACTCAATGTTGAAAAATGAGTGGGTCAGGAAGGAAATTAAGGAAGAAATAAAAAGATACTTAGAAACAAATGAGAATGAAGACACGAGCTACCAAAACATATGGGACGCAGCTAAAGCCATGTTAAGTGGAAAATTTATATCTCTCCAAGCATTCCTCAGGAAGGAAGAAAGGGACCACAAGATAGTGTGAGTTCACGGCTCAAGACCTAAGGAAAGGACCAGAAAAAGGAACCCAAACCAGACCGAAGGAAAGAAATAATAAATATTAGAGCAGAAATTAATGACATCGAAGCCAAAAAAAATCCGAAACATCAATGAAACAAAGAGCTGGATCTTTGAGAAAATAAATAAGACTGATAAACCGCTAGCAAGACTCACAAAGAAAGAAAGAGAGAGAACCCTAATAAATCGAATCATAAATGAATAGGGGGACATCATAACAGAAACCAATGAGATTCAAAAGATCATTAGAGACAACTTTGAAGGTCTATACACCAGAAAACAAGAGAACCTCAAAGAAATGGATGAATTCCTTGATTCCTACAATCTCCCAAGACTGAACAAAGAAGACTTGAAATACCTGAATAGACCCATTAATGTTAAGGAAATTGAAACTGCAATCAAAAATTTCCCCAAAAACAAAAGCCCAGGCCCACATGGTTTCACTGGTGAATTCTTTCAAACATTTAAAGAAGACCTGTTGCCAGTTCTCCTCAAGCTTTTCCAGGAAATTGAAAAATAAGAACTCTCCTAAACAGAATCTATGAAGCATATATCTCCCTAATACCAAAAGCAAAGACACCACTAAGAAAGAAAATTATAGATCAATATCCCTGATGAACACTGATGCGAAGATCCTCAACAAAATATTAGCAAATAGGATCCAACAACTCATCAAAAACATCATATATCATGACCAAGTGGGATTCACCCCAGGGATGCAAGGATGGTTTAACATTCGGAAATCAATCAACGTAATCCATCATATCAACAAAAGCAAAGATAAAAACCATATGATCATATCAATAGATGTAGAGAAAGCATTTGACAAGATCCAACATCCGTTCATGAAGAAAACCCTCACCAAAATGGGGTTTGGAGAACTTTCCTAAAGATAGTCGAAGTCATCTACCACAAGCCTATGCCAAGCATTATCCTCAACGGAGAAAACTAAAGGGCCTTTCCTCTAAGATCAGGCACAAGACAAGGATGCCCACTCTCACCACTTCTCTTCAATATAGTACTGGAAAAGAGATTAAGGTCATCCAGATAGGAAAGGAAGAAATCAAACTCTCACTATTTGCAGATGATATGATACTATATCTAGAGAAGCCTAAAGCCTCTACTAAGAAACTCTTAGAAACAATAGACTTATACAGTAAATTTTCAGGCTACAAAATCAATACCCAAAAACCCATGGCCTTCCTATACACAAGCAATGAGGCAGAGGAAAGGGACATGAAAAGAGCAATCCCATTCACAATCCTGCCCCAGAAAATCAAGTACCTCGGAATCAGTTTAACCAAGGAAGTAAAAGAATTCTACAAAGAAAACTATAAAACGCTACTCCATGAAATAAAAGAAGGACATGAGGAAATGAAAACATATCCCCTGCTCATGGATAGGGAGAATCAATATTGTCAAAATGGCAATACTCCCCAAAGCTTTATACAGTTTCAACGCGATCCCTATAAGGATACCCATAACAGTCTTAAAGAAACGGATCAAGCAATCCTAAAATTCATATGGAGCAACAAATGCCCACGGATAGCTAAAACAATTCTTGGGCATTTGTTGCTCCATATGAATTTTCTTGGGAAAAAGATGATGGGAGGCATCACCCTCCCCAACCTCAAACTTTACTAAAAAGCAGTAACAATTAAAACAGCATGGTACTGGAACAAAGGCAGAGCCGCAGACCAATGGAACAGGGTGGATTATCCCTACACACAACCCCAAATGTATGATCATCTAATCTTTGATAAGGGAGCAAGAAATGTGAAGTGGAGCAAGGGAAGCCTCTTTAACAAATGGTGCTGGCACAACTGGACAACCACATGCAAAAGAATGGGCTTAGACCTCGACCTGACACCATGCATAAAAGTCAGATCAAAATGGATTAAAGACCTCAACATCAGACCACAAACCATTAGGTACATTGACTACAAGATCGGCAAAACCCTCCACGATATTGAAGATAAAGTTATCTTTAAAGATGACACGGAACTAAGCAATCTAGTAGAAACAGAGATCAACAAATGGGACTACATTAAACTAAAAAGCTTCTGCACTGCAAAAGATACAGTGACCAGGATACAAAGACTATCCACAGAATGGGAAAGGATAGTTAAACAATACCCATCAGATAAGGGATTGATATCAATGGTATATAAAGCATTGGTTGAACTCTACAAGAAGAAAACATCCAACCCCATCAAAAAATGGGGCGAAGAAATGAACAGAAACTTTTCCAAGACAGAGATACGAATGGCCAAAAGGCACATGAAAAAGTGCTCTACATCACTAATCATCAGGGAGAAGCAGATCAAAACAACCATGAGATACCACCTCACACCACAGAGACTAGCACACATCCAAAAGAACAAAAGCAACTGCTGTTGGAGAGGATGTAAAGGGACCCTTCTACACTGCTGGTGGGAATGCAGATTGGTTCAGCCCTTCTGGAAAACAATGTGGACAATTCTCAAAAAATTGGATATTGAGCTCCCATTTGACCCAGCAATACCACTGCTGGGAATATATCCCAGAGAGGCAAAAAAGTATAATCGAAACAACATCTGCACATGTATGTTCATAGCAGCACTGTTTACAATAGCCAGAATCTGGAAAAAACCCGAATGCCCTAGAATGGATGACTGGTTGAGGAAACTTTGGTACATCTATACAATGGAATACTATGCAGCTGTCAGAAAAAAGGAGGTCATGAATTTTGTATTTAAGTGGATCGGCATGAAAAGTTTCATGCTGAGTGAAATGAGTCAGAAAGAGAGAGACAGACATAGAAAGATTGCACTCATCTGTGGCATATAGAATAACAGAGTGGGAGACTAACACCTAAGAATTGTAGAAATAAGTACCAGGAGGTTTGACTCCATGGTTTGGAGGCTGGCCTCACATTCTGGGGAAAGGGCAACTCAGAGAAGGGATCACCAACTATAATGTAGTCGAAGGCCATGCGGGGGAAGGGTGTTTCGGTCTGAATGAGGGCTAGAGACTGAGCACAGTGGCCACTCAACACCTTTATTGCAAACCTCAACAGCTAATTAGAGAGAGAGAACAGAAGGGAATTCCCTGCCACAGTGGCAGGGTGGGGTGTGGGGAGATGGGGTTGGGGAGGATAGTAGGGATGCTGGGTTTACTGGTGGTGGAGAATATGCACTGGTGAAGGGATGGGTTCCCGAACTTTTTATGAGGGAAGCATGAGCACAAAAGTGTATAAATCTGTAACTGTACCCTCACGGTAATTGACGAATTAAAAATATATAAATTTTAAAAAATAAAATAAAATTAAGCACTGATCACTCCCAGGTGTGACCCAAATACCCCCTTTCAAAAAATGACTATAAATATAGTCTTTGAGAAATTAATCATAATTAATACAAATAGTGATATTAAAATTACTTAAGTGGCATTCTAAGTGAGATATTTTAGAGGTATCTGATGTATTTACAAATAATAAAGTATTGAACTAAATACTAAATATGGTAAAAGCAATCAAATTTACACTTCTAATTGTTTGTGTGGGAAGAAGTGGTAATTCTCTGATTTGTGCTCAATAGAAATTATGATTTTTTTGTGACTATATGCTTTCCTCTATCTAATTTATCTTAATTTACTATTAAGGTACTTGAAGGTTGTAGGGATGATAATTTAAATTCCCTATCTCATTATATCAAAATGTTCACAGTTTGGATTTAAGATACAGTCACTAGGGCTGGAGCGATAGCACAGAGGGTAGGGTGTTTGCCCTGCATGCTGCCAATCCGGGTTTGGTTCCCAGCATCATATATGACCCGAAGAGCACTTCCAGGAGTAATTCCTGAGTGTTTGAGCCAGGAGTAACCCCTGAACATAGCTGAGTGTGACCCCCCAAAAAAAGATATATTTACTTTTTATCGGGTTAATCTAATTATTTAGAATATAGAATATAGAAATAAGGCCATAGATATGTATAGTTTTCCCAGAGCCTCCCGGATGGTGGGCTGTAAAGCATTTCAGGATCCTGTCTGGGCTCTGGGTATTGCCAGCCGGGGCTTTCCAAAGCCCAGCAACCTCTGGGGACTGCACCCCTCGTCACCTTGGTTGCCTTACACCGAGTGTGAGTTTTTATCAAAGGGAAGAATGGAGTTGACATGATTAGCCTCCCCATTTACTCAGGAAGCTTTGGAGGAGTTACACAAATTGTCTCATCCCAGTGCGCTCAGGAATCTTCTGGTGGGGCAGCTCTAAGGAGCAAGACTCCCCAGGAATATAGTATCTCTAATCGTCCCCAGAGCTCATCTGTGTCATTCTATGCCCTCTTATCTAAAGCTTATTTTACAGAAATGTCAACTAGTTGTAAATATGCAAAACATCTTGTGCTTCAAAATGATTTCGCCTGAGATCATTTGGAGACTGTCATTCTTGGAGCCCAAACTTTAAGGGAAGGCTGGTATGAAGGGAAAGTTGGAGATAGAGGTTTCTATATGCCTGTTGCAGTGATTAAACTCTTCCAAAATAAAACACTTTAAAAATGAAATTCATGGAATCTGATTGGAGAGGCCTTACATGCATCATAGGATTGGAAATTATGTCATGAGATTAGAGCATCTAGTTTTGAAGATAGAGAGGGGCACGTGGCATGACTTCAATTTGTTCCCAGACTATAAGAACCATAAGTAAGTCTTGGCTTAGGATTAACATGCCGCGACTTAAGTTCCTGGACTGGAGTGATAGCACAGCGGGTAGGGTGTTTGCCTTGCACATAACTGAACTGGGTTCGATTCCTCCCTTCCTCTCAGAGAGCACGGCAAGCTAATTAGAGTATCCCACCCGCTCTGCAGAGCCTGGCAAGCTACCCATGGCATATTCAATATGCTAAAAACAGTAACAACAAGTCCCACAATGAAGAAGTTAGTGATGTCTGCTTGAGCAAATTGATAAACAGCGGGATGACAGTGCAGTGCAGTGCTACAGATTTAAGCTCCTTCTATATTTTTTAATACTGGCACCTTAGTTTTACAGATAATCACTGTATTTAAGACTTTTGTTTTTTATGTAAATGGTTAAATATTTATATTTTTATATTTATATTTATAATTTTTATATTTTTTATTTTTTATATTTCTGTATTTTTAAATTTATATTTATATTTTTAATTAAAAGAATAAATCCTGTCCAAATTTGAAGATGGTTTTTTCCATATTGTGGCTATTGTAGACAGAGCGGCAATGAACATGGAAATGCAGATGCCATCTCTACTATACCTTTTTGCCTCTCCAGGATATATTCCCAGCAGTGGTATTGCTGGGTCAAATGGAAGCTCAATTTCTAACTTTTTGAGAATCGTCCATATTGTTTTCCAAAAGGGATGAACCACTTGGCATTCCCACCAGCAGTGAAGAAGAGTCCCTTTCTCCACACATCCTCTCTAACAGTGGTTGCTTTTGTTTTTTCGGATGTGGGCCAGTCTCTGTGGTGTGAGATGATATCTCATTGTTGTTTTGATCTGCATCTCCCTGATAATTAGTGATGTTGAACATTTTCTCATGTGCCTGTCAGCCATTCGGATTTCTTCTTTGGAAAAGTTTCTGTTCATTTCATCACCCCATTTTTTGATTGGGTTGGCAGTTTTCTTCTTGCGGAGTTCAACCAGTGCATTGTATATCCTTGTTATCAACCCTTTATCGGATGGGTACTGCATAAATATCCTTTCCCATTCTGTAGATTGTCTTTGTATTTTGGTCACTGTTTCTTTTGAGTTGCAGAAGCTTCTTAGTTTGAGATAGTCACATTTATTTATCTTTGTTTTCACTTGCTTGGCCAGTGGCGTGTCATCTTTGAAGATACCTTTGGCTTCAATGTCGTGGAGGGTTTTGTCGACCTTGTCTTCAATGTACCTTAGGGATTCTGGTCTGATGTTGAGGTCTTTAATCCATTTTGATCTGATTTTTGTACATGGTGATAGATGGAGGTCTAAACCCATTTTTTTGCATGTAGCCGTCCAGTTTTGCCAGCACAATTTGTTAAATATGCTTTCCTTGCTCCACTTCACATTTCTTGCTCCTTTATCAAAGATTAGATGATCATATATTTGGGGGTGTATGTCAGAGTATTCAACCTTATTCCCTTGGTCTGCAGCTCTGCCTTTGTTCCAATACCATGCTATTTTAATGACTACTGCTTTGTAGTAGAGTTGGAAGTTGGGGAGGTTGATTCCTCCCATTTTCTTTTTCCCAAGGATTGCTTTAGCTATTCGTGGGGGCTAGTGCGTTCTTCCAAACATTTAAAGAGGACCTTTTGCCAGTCCTTCTCAAGCTTTTCCAGGAAATTGAAGAAACAGAAACCCTCCCAAACAGTTTCTATGAGGCTCCTATCTCCCTAATACCAAAAGCAAACAAAGACACCACAAAAAAAGAAAACTACAGGCCAATATCCCTGATGAAAACAGATGCTAAGATCCTCAACAAAATATTAGCAAATAGAATTCAACAACTCATCAAAAAGATCATACACCATGACCAAGTGTGATTCATCCCGTGGATGCAAGGATGGTTTAACATCCGGAAATCAATCAACATAATCCATCATATCAACAAAAGAAAAGATAAAAATCATATAATCATATCAATAGATGCAGAGAAAGTATTTGACAAGATCCAGCATCCGTTCATTATAAAAACACGCCAAAATGGGTATAGAAGGGACCTTCCTCAATATAGTCAAAGCCATTTATCACAAGCCTATGGCAAGCATTGTCCTCAATGGGGAAAAACTAAGAGCCTTCCCTCTGAGAACAGGGACGAGACAAGGATGCCCACTCTCTCCACTTCTGTTCAATATAGTACTGGAAGTACTTGCAATAGCAATTAGGGAAAAAAAAAGATATTAAGGGCATTCAGGTAGGAAAGGAAGAAATCAAGCTCTCATTATTCGCAGATGATATGATTCTATACCTACAGAACCCTAAAACCTCTACCAAGAAACTCCTAGAAACAATAGACTCGTATAGTAAAGTTGCAGGCTATAGAATCAATACCCAAAAGTCCATGGCTTTCCTATATGCAAATAATGAGAGAGAAGAAAGTGACCTGAAAAAAGCAATACTGTTCCAATTGCGCCTCAAAAAATCAAGTACCTCGGAATCAGCTTAACAAAGGAGGTAAAGGACTTGTATAATGAAAACTATAAAACACTACTTCAGGAAATAAAAGAGGACACCAGGAAATGGAAAGACATCCCCTGCTCATGGATTGGAAGAATTAATATTGTCAATATGGCAATTCTCCCTAAAGCATTGTACAAATTCAATGCGATCCCTATAGGAATACCCTTGACATTCTTCAAAGAAATGGAGCAAGCGCTCCTGAAATTCATATGGAATAAAATTCCTGTTTCTGACATCTCTGAAATAGAGGAAATTTAATACCAGAAAACTAATGATTTTATGCCATTATTTCTAGGCACAAGCTATATTCCTCTTTGTGATCATTTTCCAACATTTTCTCAACATAGTATTCTAGGGGTCAAAGGGGCTGGAGCGATAGCACAGCGGTTGGGCATTCACCTTTCACGTGGCCGACCTGAGTTCAATTCCTCCTGCCCTCTTCGAGAGCCTGTCAAGCTACAGAGAGTATCGAGCCCGTGCAGCAGAGCCTGGCAAGCTACCCTTGCGAATTGGATATGCCAAAAACAGTAACAATAAGTCTCTCAATGAGAGTTTTTACTGGTGCCCGCTCGAACAAATCGATGAGCAACAGGATGACAGTGACAGTGACAGGGGTCAGAGATATTACTCATTGGCTGAGCATATGTTTAAATGGCAATAGCACGGGTTCGATCCCTTGCACTTCATGGTCGCTCAGTATCTCCAGGATGGCTCCTGAGCACTGCCAGGTGTGGCCCTAAAACAGCAGATAGTATTCTATGTCCAAAATCTTTTCTCATGAATGAGAGATAATTTGTTTTGAATCCATATCAGGTCTAATAATATTGAGATTTATACTATATAAATTATAGTCTCTGTTTAAACCAAGCTATAAAACCAAGCTACCGGAAGAGAGTGACTCAGTCTCTTGCATCTGAGCCTGGCTGTCTTCACCAGGACCCCTCAGAGGGGACGGGTTGCATTTCCCTTCCCGCCCCGAGCAGAGAGCAGAATCTTGACAGTAGAAGATCTCCAGAACCCAACCAAAGTCATGCTCAAGGCCGCTCTCCACACATTTGGATGTGCCACACACATGAAGGAACTGGCAGAGGAACCCAGGTGTATGGGATCTGGGGCCAAGATCTCCAAGCCTGCTCGGATCAGGACTGGGCCTCTTCTACCCAGATCCCACAGTTTCCAGTAGCTAGGCAGTCGCACCAAGAAACTGCCCCTGGAGCCGTGTAATCCCATCAATGGCCAATATCCAGAGACTATAAAACCTATCTTCCAGAAGAAATCTAATAGCCTAGTTCTCCCCCTTGGAGAACCTGACAAGCTACCGAGAGTCTATTGCCTGCTTAGGAGAGCCTGGCAAGCTCCCCGTGGTGTATTCATATCCCAAATACAGTAATAGATATATACATACCTCTCAGAGATCCCGGAAAGCTACTGAGAGTATTCTGCCCGCAGGCAGAGCCTAGCAAGCTACCCGTGGCATATTCGGTATGCTAAAAACAGTAATGATAGGTCTCATTCCCCTGACCCTGAAAGAGCCTCCGATCATTGGGAAAGACAAGTAAGGAGAGGCTGCTAAAATCTCAGGGCTGGGAGGAATAGAGATGTTACTGGTACCCGCTCGAATAAATCGATGAACAACGGGATGACAGTGATACAGTGATACAGAATATAGTAAGCTTTGGGATAGTCTCAATATAAATTGTGAGAGACATATCAGGTAATAAACTAATATACACAATACCGTTTGTTGCTACTATTAGTATAAAACCCACAAAATATACTAATAAATTTGTATAGATAGACCTATTTAGTCACTTGAATATTTTGTTTTGAATTTCAGATAACTTTTTATAATTTTATGACTCTGAGAGACTTGTACAATTCACCCAAAGAGATAAAACCATAAAATTTCAGACAAACTACTTCAGAACAAATTAATGCATTTTACACGAAATATTTGGAAAATTTTGGATAAATTTCAGGATTGTAGAGAGTCATTGATAGACAACTGAACATTCCATTTAGTGATAGATCTGTGCAAACACTGATTTGAAAAGATGCATTAAAATTAAGAAGTAAAGTTAATACTATGCTCCAATAAGAGAGAAGTAGAATTTTAAAATTTTAAATATGAAGAGACATTCTTCTAACAATTAACTGCTAACATGTAAATTAAAACCTAAATTAATGTCCCCAAAGAACTTTTTTAAAAAATTCTGAGAATATTTCTAAAGTCTATCTGGAATAAATGATGCATAGTTGGTTATTTTATATTTTATGCATTACTTAAGAGAATAAAACAAAAACTCTAAAATTAAAATATACCTATGGTCAGTTCCTTTTTGGCTGTAACATAGACTGATAGTTGAGGTGCTCTCATTGGCTATGTCTACCAATCAATATGGCATATCTGCAAATAATAAAGACTTGTGCTTTAAAAATAAACATACTTACGGTTGTGAGGTAATATGTATGTACAAATAATACTGCAAGAATTAAAATGATAAAACAAGTGGTTATGTAAAAGTGAAAGCATAAAATCAATATGTAACCAGGTTTTCACTTGTGTGTGACCAAAAGTAATCACCTCTTTCAGTTAACTTATAGATAATACTCTCGATGTTATTCTAAAGACAGATCAGATATTTTAAAAACACTTATGCTTTCCAAGAAAGGAAGTTGCTAAATGTTCTGCCAATCTTCTAAATATGCTAATCTGCTTAATGGAGTAATTTAGCTATGTCTGCCAGCAAGTATAAATTAGGGCTTGGAATAATTAAAAAGCGTCTGTATTTCTATTGCAATGAAAGTTGATATAATTTTTAGGAAATCTTATGCTATAAGTATTTAAGGAAATTTCTAGTCAACTTTATGTGACATAAATAATTTTATAGGCAATACTAAGTTGTTCAAATATACAAAATTCCAAATAAAAGTTAAATTTATTTATCACATTAAAAATTTCATGTCCTAGACATTTTAGATGTCTTTAACAATACAGTAGTTCTGAATTTAATTTTATAAATAAAACAGGAATCATTTTGAATTATATGCTGATAATTTAAAACGTAAAATATTCACGTGGCCGCCGGGACATCGGACCCTTGCCGCAGCCACTTCCCGCGTCCCACCGCCCCAGCTTTCCCATCCAGCTGGCTCCCTCCAACCCAGCCGTTTCCCAGGTACTCAGGCGACTCCCAGCCACGCCTCCCGGGTGCGCCCCTGGTTCCCACGCGGCCGCCGGGACATCGGACCCTTGCCACCACCACTTCCCGCGTCCCACTGCCCCAGCTTTCCCATCCGGCTGGCTCCCTACAACCCGGGTGACCCACGTCCCAGGAGGCCCTGCAAGGAAGAAACGGGGGCGTGGCCTGTACCCTAGGGGCGTGGCCTAAAATGGGTGTGGTCTAAAGGGGGCGTGGCCTCCTGCCAGAGCAGCGGCCGCTAATGCAGCCGCAGTTATTATTTCCTACCTTACCGCATTAGGTATAGTCTTCTTGCTTTGAATATTGCTTTAACACATCTCAATCACTTATGTGAACTAGCCTATTAGCTCTAAGTTTAGAAAAATTATCAGTGAATAAGAGAAGCTTAGCAAAGCCTTTGTAAAGAGAACTTAGCCTTAAGTCTTCATTAAAGCCCCCACATCAATCAGGAAGAAAAAGCCGAGTGTAAGGAAGACCTCTAGAATAGGAATAAAGCTGCCATCAGCAATAGCACAAACAGAGCCCCTCCTTCTGTCAGCAAGAGGTAGTAGGAATAAACACCTACAAAGTTCCAATCCTATACTTCCGTAACAATATGAAGAAGCAGCGAAAATCCCCTCCAGGAAGAGAGGGAGAAGAAAAGATACTAGAAACCTCAAAAGAGGCTCCCAACATCTACGACCTCTCAGATAAACTATTCAGAGAGGTAATCTGGAGGAGAGTCGACCTACTCCAAGCAACCATGGAACAGACGTCCAATAAATTAAGGGAGGAGATGAATGAATCACTGGAACGATCTACCAAAAAAATGCAGGAAGAAATGAGAGCAGAAATTTCAAACCTACGAACGGAAGTCACACAAATAAAGGAAACAGTAGATGAATTAAAAATCACAGTAGATGCCATCAAATGTAGAATGACTACAGCCGAAGAGAGAATCAGCGAGCTTGAGGATGAGCTGCAGAAAGCTTACAGACAACAACAAATAATGGTGAAAGACCTCAAAATGGCTATAGAGCGAATCAGAGCCCTGGGGGATGACTTCAAGAGGAAAAACATAAGAATCATTAGAGTACCAGAACCACAGGGAAGTAACCCCAATGAAAAACACATAGTCAAAGACATCATTACTAAGAAATTCCCAGAGCTGGAGAAGGCAGGCATCCAGATACAAGAAGTCCGAAGAGTGCCAGCATAAAGAGACCCAAATAAAAAGACTCCAAGGCATATCATAGTCAGAATGGTGGATGTTGTAGATAGAGACACAATTCTACAAGCAGCAAGGTCAAAGAGGGAAATCAAATACAAAGGAGCACCCCTCAGATTTACAGCAGACCTGTCAGAGGAAACTCTCTGAGCCCGAAGACAATAGTGGGACATAGTGAAAAAACTCAACGAAATGAATGCCTCACCAAGAATACTTTATCCGGCTAAACTCTCACTCAAACTCAAAGGAACCATACACTATTTCTCGGATGAACAACAGCTCAGGAACTTCATAGACTGAAAACCAAACTTAAAAGAAGGTCTAAAGGGGCTACTGTAAGACAAGGAGGAGCCCCATAAGAACAACAAACCCCACAGAAAGATGACACAAAACCCCATCACAATAATCTCTCTCAATGTCAATGGCCTAAATGCACCTATCAAGAGACACAGAGTGGCAAAATGGATCCGGAAATTAAACCCAACATTCTGCTGTTTACAAGAAACACACCTGAATAAACAGAGTAAACACAGACTCAAAGTCAAAGGATGGAAAACAATCCTGCAAGGAAACAACTCCCTTAAAAAAGCTGGAGTGGCCATCCTAGTATCCGCCAATATAGATTTCAGGTTGAAAAAATTAGAAGGGACAGCGAAGGCCACTTTCTATTCATCAAGGGATATGTACAACAGGAGGAAATCACACTCTTAAACATATATGCACCCAATGAACGACCGGCTAAATACTTAAAACAACTCCTCACAGAACTCAAAGAGGACATCACTAACAGCACAATAGTAGTTGGAGACTCCAATATCCCCCTATCACCTCTGGATAGATCAGCAAGAACAAAACTGAGCAAGGAAACACTGACTCTGAAAGAAGAAATGGAAGAGAGAGGCCTAATAGACCTATACAGGGCTTTACACCCCCAAAAGAAAGAATGCACATTCTTTTCTAATGCACACGGAACATTTTCCAAACTAGGCCATGTACTGGGCCCCAGAATATACCTCAATAGAATCAGAAAAATAGAAATTGTATCAACCATCTTTTCAGACCACGAAGCGCTGAAGATAGAAGCCAACCACACACTGACACGGAGAACCAAATCAAAAAACCTGGAAACTAAACTAATCAATGCTGAACAATGAGTGGGTCAGAAAGGAAATCAAAGAAGAAATCAAGAAATACTTAGAAACAAATGAAAACGAGGACACGAGTTATCAAAATGTATGGGACGCAGCTAAAGCCGCCTTAAGGGGAAAATTTATAGCTCTCCAAGCATTCCTCAGGAGGGAAGAAAGGGCCCACATAGAACACTTGACTTCACAGCTCAAGATCTTAGAAAAGGACCAGAAAAAGGAACCCAAACCAGACCGAAGGAAAGAAATAATAAAAATTAGAGCAGAAATTAATGACATCGAAACCAAAAAGACAATCCGAAAGATCAATGAAACAAAGAGCTGGTTCTTCGAGAAAATAAATAAGATTGATAAACCGCTAGCAAGACTCACAAAGAAAGAGAGAGAGAACCCTAATAAATCGAATCATAAATGAAAAGGGGGACATCATAACAGAAACCAATGAGATTCAAAAGATCATTAGAGACTACTTTGAAGGTCTATACGCCACAAAACAAGAGAACCTAAAAGAAATGGATGAATTCCTTGACTCCTACAATCTCCCAAGTCTGAACAAAGAAGACTTGGAATACTTGAATAGACCTATTAATGTTAAGGAAATTGAAACTGTAATAAAAAATCTCCCCAAAAACAAAAGCCCAGGCCCAGATGGATTCACTGGCGAATTCTTTCAAACATTCCAAGAAGACCTGTTGCCAATTTTCCTCAAGCTTTTCCAGGAAATTGAAAAAAACAGGAACTCTCCCAAATAGTTTCTATGAAGCAAACATCGCCCTAATACCAAAAGCAAGCAAATACACCACTAAGAAAGAAAATTATAGACCAATATCCCTGATGAACACCGATGCGAAGATCCTCAACAAAATACTAGCAAATAGGATCCAACAACTCATCAAGAAGATCATACACCATTACCAAGTGGGATTCATCCCGGGGATGCAGGGATGGTTTAACATCTGGAAATCAATCAACATAATCCATCATATCAACAAAAGCAAAGATAAAAATCATATAATCATATCAATAGATGCAGAGAAAGCATTTGACAAGATTCAACATCCGTTCATGATGAAAACCCTCACCAAAATGGGTTTTGGAGGAACTTTCCTCAAGATAGTCAAAGCCATCTACCACAAGCTTACGGCAAGCATTATCCACAATGGAGAAAAACTAAGGGCCTTTCCTCTAATATCAGGCACAAGACAAGGATGCCCACTCTCACCACTTCTCTTCAGTATAGTACTGGAAGTACTTTCGATAGCTGTTAGACAAGAAAAAGAGATTAAGGGCATCCAGATAGGAAAGGAAGAAATCAAACTCTCACTATTTGCAGATGATATGATACTATATCTAGAGGAGCCCAAAGCCTCTACTAAGAAACTCTTAGAGACAATAGACTTATACAGAAAAGTTGCAGGCTACAAAATCAATATCCAAAAATCCATGGCTTTCCTATATACAAACAATGAGGCAGAGGAAATTGACACGAAAAAAGCAATCCCATTCACAATCCTGCCCCAGAAAATCAAGTACCTCGGAATCATCCTTTTACAAGGATGTAAAAGACCTCTACAAAGAAAACTATAAAACGCTACTCCATGAAATAAAAGAGGATATGAGAAAATGGAAACATATACCTTGCTCATGGATAGGGAGAATCAATATTGTCAAAATGGCAATACTCCCCAAAGCTTTATACAGTTTCAACGCGATCCCTATAAGGATACCCATGGCATTCTTCAAAGAAACGGATCAAGCAATCCTAAAATTCATATGGAACAACAAACGTCTAAGGATAGCTAAAACAATTCTTGGGAAAAAGACGATGGGAGGCATCACCCTCCCCAACCTCAAACTTTACTACAAAGCAGTAACAATTAAAACAGCATGGTACTGGAACAAAAAGAGAGCCGTAGACCAATGAAACAGGGTGGAATATCCCTATACACAACCCCAAATGTATGACCATCTAATCTTCGATAAGGGAGCAAGAGATGTGAAGTGGAGCAAGGAAAGTCTCTTTAACAAATGGTGCTGGCACAACTGGACAACCACATGCAAAAAAATGAGCTTAGACCTTGACTTGACACCATGCACAAAAGTCAGATCAAAATGGATTAAAGACCTCAACATTAGACCACAAACCATAAGGTACATTGAAGACAAGGTCGGCAAAACCCTCCATCTAAGGATATTGAAGATAAAGCTATCTTCAACGGTGACACAGAACTAAGCAATCTAGTAAAAACAGAGATCAACAAATGGGACTACATTAAACTAAAAAGCTTCTGCACCGCAAAAGATACAGTGACCAGGATACAAAGACTATCCACAGAATGGGAAAGGATAGTTAAACAATACCCATCAGATAAGGGGTTGATATCAATGGTATATAAAGCACTGGTTGAACTCTATAAGAAGAAAACATCCAACCCCATCAAAAAATGGGGCGAAGAAATGAACAGAAACTTTACCAAGGAAGAGATACGAATGGCCAAAAGGCACATGAAAAAGTGCTCTACATCACTAATCATCAGGGAGATGCAGATCAAAACAACCACGAGATACCACCTCACACCACAGAGACTAGCACACATCCAAAAGAACAAAAACAACTGCTGTTGGAGAGGATGTGGGGAGAAAGGGACCCTTCTACACTGCTGGTGGGAATGCCGACTGGTTCAGCCCTTCTGGAAAACAATATGGACGATTCTCAAAAAATTGGATATTGAGCTCCCATTTGACCCAGCAATACCACTGCTGGGAATATATCCCAGAGAGGCAAAAAAGTATAATCGAAACAACATCTGCACATGTATGTTCATAGCAGCACTGTTTACAATAGCCAGAATCTGGAAAAAACCCGAATGCCCTAGAACGGATTACTGGTTGAGGAAACTTTGGTACATCTATACAATGGAATACTATGCAGCTGTCAGAAAAAAGGAGGTCATGAATTTTGCATATAAGTGGATGGGCATGAAAAGTTTCATGCTGAGTGAAATGAGTCAGAAAGAGAGAGACAGACATAGAAAGACTGCACTGATCTAGGGTATATAGAATAACAGAGTGGGAGACTAACACCCAAGAATTGTAGAAATAAGTACCAGGAGGTTGACTCCATGGCTTGGAGGCTGGCCTCACATTCTAGGGAAAGGGCAACTCAAAGAAGGGATCACCAACTATAATGTAGTTGAAGGCCATGTGGGGGAAGGGAGTTGTGAGCTGAATGAGGGCTAGAGACTGAGCACAGTGGCCACTCAACACCTTTATTGCAAACCACAACAGCTAATTAGAGAGAGAGAACAGAAGGGAATGCCCTGCCACAGTGGCAGGGTGGCGTGGGGGGAGATGGGATTGGGGAGGGTGGGAGGAATACTGGGTTTACTGGTGGTGGAGTATGGGCACTGGTGAAGGGATGGGTTCCCGAACTTTGTATGAGGGAAGCATAAGCACAAAAGTGTATAAATGTGTAAATGTGCCCTCACAGTGATTCACTAATTAAAAATAAATAAATAAATTTTAAAAAAATGTAAAATATTCTCTAAAATATCAAGTTTTTTTTCTGTGTTGTTTTCATTTATTAATGTAGTATTTCCTTTTTTCAGAGATAAAGTGGTTAATTATTCTCATAAATCACCCCATTTGTTTTCACTTTATTTCTATTTACTTAATTTTTGCTGTTAATCTATGAATTATATTTAATTTGGTCCTTTTTAACTTATATAAAAAACAAAATTTTTTTCTGTAAACCAAATTCTGTAATAGTTTATAACAAATATTTTTTAATTAATCAGTACACATACTTCTCATCTGGAAAATATAATACCCATATTATGTACCACAGATTAAATTGAAAAAATTATAGCAACAATTAAAGGCTTTAAGATAACTTTTAACCTTATGTCACTGCTGCCTCCATGAAAGCTCATCTACTGACCTTACTCTAGAGACTCATAAATAAATCTTCAAGAGATCAGGTAGCCGCAAAAATTTCTCAGGTATACCTGAGTTTCCAGTAGAGACAACTCTGGGCATCTCAGTATGGGGACAGCCAGCTCCCACCCTAACAGCCCTGACATGTCCCCACCCCAAAGTCACCATCATATGTTTGGTCGGACTGTCGAATTAGAACATTCCAGATATTTCGGACTGTCGAGTTAAAACATTCCAGATATTTTGTTCGACATCTCTAAACTCTGTAAGACTGATATTTCAGTAGGAACATACCAGATTGGATGGGATGTAAGGCAGAAGCCAACCACTCTCAACTATCAAAACCATTAACCCAGAAATCTTAGCTTTCAATAACAGCTAGTAAACCCTCAGGCCAGGTCTTAATGTGCCCATTGTAAAATACAACAATTTTCACAAATTTTCTCCTACAAAATTATTTCATATTATAATCACATTATATATTAGTTTCTTTGGCTAAGAAGTCAAGAAGTATAATTACTGGATCATATAGGAGTCCTATTCTTAGCTTTTTTTAGGAGTTACCCTACTGTTTTCTACAGGACCTGATCAAGAATACATTCTGGAATACAATAGAGTGAGGGGTCCATTTTCATTGCACCCCAGTCACTGTCACTGTCACTGTCACTGTCTTCCCGTTGCTCATCAATTTGCTTGAGCGGGCACCAGTAACATCTCCATCGTGAGACTTTTTGTTACTGTTTTTGGCATAACGAATATGCCAGGGAGCTTCCCAGGCTCTCCAGTGCAGGAGGAATATGCTCGGTAGCTTTCCGGGCTCTCTGAGAGGGGCGGAGGAATCGAACCCGGGTCTGCTGCATGCAAGGCAAACACCCTACCGTTGTGCTATTGCTCCAGCCCTGCACCCCAGTATTAATGATTATTTACAGTATTTTTAATAGACACCATTTTCACGAATGTGTGATTATCTTTCATTGTTCCTTGGTTTTGCATTTCCTTAAGAATAAGTGAACACAAACACATTTTTTAACAGTTAAGGATGCTTTTGACTTTTAAATAGTTTAAAAATTTGGCTATGGTTTTCTTTTCAAATTACATGAAATAATCTTTTTCATCAAAAGTATCACCAACAACTGGTGCTAATCAAAGTTCACTAGATGCATTTTGTTGTTGTTGTTCTGGATACCTACGGGGTTTGTTTTGTTTATTTGTTTCATTTGTTTTGTTACTCTTTGCCTTTAGGCTACACCTGACTTTGCTCATGGTTTACTCCTAGCTCTGCACTCACTCAGGAATCACGCCCAGTAGTGCTCAATGAACCATATCAGGTGCCGAGGAATGGACTCAGTTTAACAGCATACGGAGCAAGTGCCATGCACACTTTTCTATATCTCTTGCCCCAATCTATGTATAACTAAACTTAAAAATCAACGTATGATTTTTGGCTAATGAACTTAAGTGGTACGGGATTCCTAGTTTCCTAAAGCTATAATGTATTTTATTTGAAGTTCCTGGATCCACTAATAGAAATCTACTTCAAGGCCCATTTCAAGGTACATTAGATACCATCAACTTTATCTTGATGAGGCTTCTATTACAGAAGCAGTGAATGACTCCCTTCTTATCATCTGGACAGCATCTAGTCTCTGTAGAAATCAGTGTAAATGTTACACATACATAATAGATATAGTGTCTGGAATAAATAACAGCTAATATATCTATTAATCTATCTATACAAAATTTGAGCTCAAACATGATAAGAGCTCCCTATTCAGACAGAAACTTTCTTTACAAACTACAGAGAAACTGGATTCTGTAAAAGTAATAGGTAACAGGATTTGAAGGAATTTCCTTAGCACATCTTCATTCAAATTTGTTTTCCAACAACACTAGCTGTGCTCATGTGTCACTAGTAGATTTGGGCCTTTGTAGTAGCTTCAGAGTCATATACTATGCCAGGGGATTAGGAATTGTTGGGTTATATCCAGATCTTGATTATTGTTAATATTGCTTACTTAGCATGAGTGCATGTAACTTAAAAATATCTTTTTGGACTCTTAGGTAGATCATAATGTGGAATTTTGTGGCATATGGGATTAAATTTTTAATTGTTTGAGATCTTCATTCTTTTTTTATATAATCAGAAACAAATGTGATTCAGAAAAAAATCAGAGGATGCTTATTTAATCAAACTTCACAAATAAAATAGAGCCAATATTTTATTATTTTTCCCAGTGACCAAAGATTTATCTGTGACCTTAATGAGATGATGGAAGAATTACATAGCAAAAATGAAAATTGAAACATATGTTTGAGGTCATTTATGTCACACATCCATCTACCACAAAGTTTTAAAATCTATATTTTTCTTAATAAGGAAAACACTGTTGCTTCTACCTTCATAGACTTTTGAGTTATTATATCATCTCAGATCCATAGTAATTTAGCAATAGGATGCCAAAATCTAGGAACAGTATGGCTGTCAATATTTAATCAGTAAAATATTTTGCTATGTTTAACCAAGTATTCAAATATATATTTAGGTATATATATATATATATATATATATAAATCATTTTAAAGATTGAGAAGACCATGCCTGATTTATTTCTGACTACATACACAGTTTATGCCACTGAAAACTCCTTTTTTATATAACTTAATGGTAATTAATATTTTCTTTTAGTTAAAAAGTTCAATATTAAGTACGGCATCTATCAGAAAACCAGAAATTGGACTAGTAAGGGTGATTAAAACTATGAGTAAGGGTAAAAAATGTTTATTAGTAACTATAAAATTAAGAAATTGTTGTTTTCTAATTTGCTATCCTGGTTTTATAATTTTTCTTACCTTTATAAGAGTCATCAAGTAATTTGTGGAATCTTATCTTTCAATGGCATACTTTTCTACTATTTCTCAAACTATATTCATTTCACAGTACTTTTCAATTTTTTATGCTTATGCCTTTACTCAATATGCTAAAGTTATCTAGATATATGATGGATTTGAGCATGGAGAAACCACAAATATTTTCTACTGCAGTGTAGAATGTGTTATAAAAATCTCAAATATCTTGGGAAGATGGCAATAAGCAATCTGAGAGATAAGAATTTCTTCTAAAATGAGCTAACACTTTTGCTTTAGTAGGTATAACAAACGCTTACACAGCTTAAAGTATTCAATGATGCTTAGTAGTTTATTCTTCCTAAGTATTGAAGCCTTTAAAATAATTTGAACTCCACTACTCGCACTTTAAGTATAATGTATACTGCTCTTTTCTGATGTCTGATAATTTTTGTAGCAAAATTGCATAATGATGAACATTTTTTGCATGTGTGAAGAATCTTCTAGATAGCAGTACGAGGAGACCATGGATTCACTCCCAGGGATACTTGACCCTACAGGCTAGCCAGGAAGTTCAGTTCTTGATCATAGTGGGGCCAGATGCCTCCAGGATTACATGACCTTGTGCAGGAACCACTAGGCCTTACCAGGGAATGTTCAAATATGGGTCAGGTTAGCCAATGGTTTTTAGGGACAATTTGAAAGAAAGATTGAATTCAGGACATTGTGCTTCCTGTTCTCTGTCACTGTCATCCCATTGCTCATCAATTTGTTCGAGCGGGCACCATTAACATCTCTCATTGAGAGACTTATTGTTACTGTTTTGGGCATATCCAATACGCACGGGTAGCTTGACAGGCTCGGCCGCCTATTCTCTGAACTACTAATATTAGCCCCATACTTTTTCTTTATTCTTTTTTTTTTTTTTTTGCTTTTTGGGTTTCACCCAGCAATGCACAGGGGTAACTCCTTGCTCTGCACTCAGGAATTACCCTTAGCAATGCTCAGGGGACCATATAGGATGCTGGGACTCAAACCCGGGTCGGCCACGTGCAAGGTAAATGCCCCTACCCTCTGTGACTGGAGCAATAGCAGTGCAGGTAGGGCGTTTGCCTTGCAGGAGGCCGACCCAGATTCGATTCCTCTGTCCCTCTTTGAGAGCCCTGTGAGTACCTCGCCCACACGGCAGAGCCTGGCAAGTTACCTGTGGCGTATTTGATATGCCAAAAACAGTAACAACAAGTTTCACAATGGAGATGTTACTGGTGCCCGCTCAAGCAAATCAATGAAAAACCGGATGACAGTGCTACAGCAGTGCTACTTTTTCTTCTTTTAGAACACTGTGAGCCCTTTTTTGTATCTCTGTTCTCTGTTTTATTCTGGGCAACTCCCAGAAATGCTTCTTCTGTCTCTGTGTTGAGGGATCATAACTTCCAGGCCTAGGGGACCAGATTGGGGGAGTGTCATGCAGATTAAAACTTGGTCTGATTAGTGCAATGCACATGTCCTATCTGCTTTCTAATACTTTATTCCTAAATACTGTTAATCCTTTTATACTTCATCAAAATTATTAACAGATTTTTGAATTCTTTGAAACTATTTTCCATTGATTCTTAAGTATAAATTTTCTGATGATTATATTATCATATATGGAGAGATATAAAATGAACATCAAAAACATTAACAGTAAGTCATGATGCTGTGTGATTTTAAAAGTTCTTTATGAAGTTTATTTTATTGCTGGATAAGTATCCATAACCAACAGAAATAACTCAGGAACATATATTGATCAATAATGTGTTTTATTATCAATGATTTTTTTAAAAATACAGACAAAATTTTATGCATTTTTCCAAATGTACAATAAATGCATTAATATGCTTTCATTGCTTCTGGTCAAGTTGTAATATATAAATGATAATTATAATAATATAAATTATAATTATATAAATATAAGGCAAGTGGCCTATCTAAAATTTGATCATTAAAGCCCCTCTATGCTTTTTTTTCTAAACAAAAGTAACTAGTGGGACTTTGTGCTGTGATGCTTGGGGCAAAAAGGACTATACCTGGAGGTACTTGGTGGTCATGTTGTGGTAGGATAGAATCCAGGACTCAACAACACATATGCTCTACCATGTGAACCATATCATCACCCCTCACTTGTTAATTTTCTTCATTCTATTATCACTGCCCTATTTGGAAGATTTTTGTGCAACCAGACCTTAACTATTATTAAGCATGTATTAAGGTATTAATGTACATATTCTCCTCTCAGAGAGCCCGGCAAGCTACTGAGAATATGGAGCCTGGCAAGCTACCTGTGCATATTGGATATGCCAAAACAGTAACAATAAGTTTCTCAATGAGAGACATTACTGGTGCCCGCTCGAACAAATCGATGAGCAACGGGGTGACAGAGTGATTCTCCTCTCAGATTTAATATATTAATATTTTTAATATTCAATACTTAATATTTAAATTTTTGTCAGACTTACCTTATTTTCAATTGTGATCTAGCTCTACCTCACTATGAGAATATATTTAAAACAAGACTTCTCCATCTATCATGCAATTTAGAATTTCCACCTTTGCTCTGATTTATATTTTAACTTTGTTCCATGCATTGCTTGCTTTATTTGTATCATAACATTGCTTCAGTTCCTCTTCAGTAAGGTTTTTTATGTCCTTAGATTAGGAACCTTACCAAAACATAATGTTGCTTTCCTTATTATCCCCACAGAATAAAAAGTTGTTGAAAATTTCCTTAAAAAATGGATTAGTTTGAAATCAAGGAAGCTTGCAGAGATTTGAATGGAAAAAATTTCTTTAATTATTTACTGACAACAGTATAGTTGTCAACATGAAAAACTATTATATTGAAAAAGTAATATGACAATATTACAATTCAAGAAATTTGGCAAAGGGGTAAAATTTCAAAACTGTCATAGTTTACTTACTTCACCTGAATTTAAAAGAAAAAAATAATACAGTCTAATCGTCAACTCCAGACCTCTGAAGAATCTAGAATTCAACATTTAAACGTCTATCACATAGCTTTGAAAATACTTCTGGATGATTTAACATATAAGGTATTTCCTGGAATAAGTTTTGAGCAAAATACTATTCTATATTCTAGGCCTGTGAATGCCAGGGGACAGCTAATTTATGTTCCCTATATCCTTTTCTTCATTATTATTATTAGTAGCAGTACTAGCATATTTTTGGTTTAGGGGCCACATGCAGTTGTGCTCAAGGTTTACTTCTCATTCTCTCTTTAGGGATCACTCCAGAAAGGACTTGTATCTAATTATTCATGTGTGTCATTATTTTATGCAACTATTGTAGATGACATTCAATTCAAGAAAGATTGTGATATAGTTTAAAGGCATATGTGATAGATTCCAGAAAAATCCAGAGGGAAATGAAAGACAGTTCATGTGCAGTCTAAGTAGTCAGGGAGAGATATAATTAAACATGTTTTGGTCTTTTTGTTATATTTGCCTCTCAAATGATTATATGATGCTTTTACACATTGGGGAGAATGATATATTTTATTCAGGCAACCAATTAAACAGATAACAACTCACAAAACACAACAACAACAAAATATACTATTAAACGTGCTATCTGGATATCTACTACCACAGCTAAGTGTATACATGGAAATAACTATAACATTATCATCACAGATTAATCTGATAAACTATAAGAACTCTAAAAGTCACTGCCAAAATTAAAAAGCTTGGAACAAAAGCCTCTAGAGTAATGAATTAGTATAAATATTCAAATGATAAATTATAGAAATTGTTAGAAGCAGAGTACAGCCTAGCAGTGTCCATGGGACATTTTATTTCTTGAGAGTACAATTTCAATGAGTCCTCTAGTCATATGTGATCAATTTATTAAAAACACCACCAAGTTCTCATGGTGAGCCCTCCAAAATAAGGCCTAATATGTGTATATATATTAATATATATGTCTCTGTGTGTGTATGTTTTAAATTTTAATGAATCACTGTGACATAGTTACAAGTTTTCATGTTTGGGTTACAATCACACAATGATCAAACATCCATCCCTCCACCAGTGCACATTTCCTACCACCAATATCCCCGGTATATCCCCACTTTCCCACTCTCCCCCTGCCTTCATGGCAGACAATATTCCACATATTCTCTCTCTACTTTTGGGCATTATGGCTTGCAACACAGACTGAGAGGTCATCATGTTTGGTCCATTATCTACTTTCAGCAAGCATCCCCTATCCCAACTGATTCATTCAGCCACCATTCTCTTAGTTATTCCTTCACTATCCCATCTGCCTTCTCCCCTCTGCTCATGAAGCAGGCTTCCAACTATAGTGCAATCCTCTTGGCCCTTGTATCTACTGTCCTTGCGTGTCAGCTTCATGTTATGTTATTCTATACTCCACAAATGAGTGCAGTCCTTCTCTGTCTGTCCCTCTCTTTCTGACTCATTTACTTAGCATGATATTCTCCATGTTTATCCATTTATAAGCAAATTTCATGACTTCATCCCTCCTAACAGCTGCATAGTATTCCATTGTGTAGATGTAGCAAAGTTTTTTTTAACCAGTCATCTGTTCTAGGACACTTGGATTGTTTCCAGATTTTGGCTATTGTGAACGGTGCTGCAATGAACATATGGGTACAGATGTCATTTCTACTGTGGTTTTTTGCATCCTGGGTTATATTCCCAGAAGTGGTATTGTGGGGTCATACAGAAGCTCAATTTCTAGTTTTTGAAGGACTGTGAATATTTTTTCCAGAAAGTCTGCACCACAAAGCAGTAACAATTAAAACAGCATGGTATTGGGCTAGAAACAGACCTGCAGACCAACGGAACAGAGTTGAATATTTTGTCACAGACCCCCAAATATATGGCCACTTAATCTTTGACAAAGGAGTAAGAAATGTGAAGTGGAACAAGGAAAGCTTCTTCAACAAGTGGTGCTGGGAATATTGGATAGCTACCTGCAAAAAAATGAACTCTGAACTCTGTCTAACGCCAGGCACAAAAGTCAGATAAAAGTGGATTAAAGACCTCAATATCAGACATGAATCTATAAGGTATGCTGAGGAAAATGTAAGCACAACTCTCCAGGACATTGAAGTTAAAAGCATCTTTAAGGGTGAAACAGCACTGACCATCCAGGTGGAAGCAAACATAAACAAATGGGACTACATCAAACTAAGAAGCTTCTGCACTTCAAAAGAAACAATGACCAAAATACAGAAAGAGACCACAGAACGGGAAAGAATATATACCTAATACACTAGTAGAATTGTACAACAAAAAAACCTCCAACACAATTAAAAAATGGGGAGAGTAAACAAAGAGACGCTTCCTCAAAAAAAATACAAATGACCAAAAGGCACATGAAAAAATGTTCCACATTGCTAGTCATCAGGGAGATGCAAACAAAAAGGCCTAATATTTTTAACCAGGGGGGACAACTTAACTATTTAAAATGTCTTGAGTTCCTTACAACACAACTCTATTTAATAAGGAAAGAAATCTCTACCAAATGATTTTTAGACTTAGAGAACAGGGTCTGTCTAGCATTCTTTGTTCACACTATGTAATAAATCATGAGCTTTTTGTTAGGGAGGTGACTCAGAAGAGTAGAGTTTAAGCTTTGCATAAGGGAACTCTGGATTTAATCTCCATACAGCATAGTTCCCTTGAGCACCACTGGTGGAGTACACCCTCCCCAAAATCAATAAAATACTTGTTAAGATTACAGTCTAGGGACCCATAAGTACTGTCTTGAATTTAAGCACAGGATAATAGAACTTTCCTAATCCATACTTTATTACATTACTATACATCAACAAGGTTTGATTATAATGGTGGCACTATTAGAGCATTTTTGTGTACTGGAAAGAGCTGCACATCTCCGACAATATTTAAGAAAGAGTGCTATAAGAAGACCAATGACAATAAAAAAGATTAAAAAAACAGTAATTTAGAGGTGCAAAGTTTCCAACAAACATTAAACAGAGCAAAGTTCTAAGCAAATTAATATAAAAGCCTACACTAAAAGCCTATTTACTTAGCTCTAATTACCCATACATCATGTCCAGCTCTGAATAAAAAATTACAAGCCTTGAATACAGGCAAGAAAAAGCACATTGTGTGGAAAAATAGCAGGCATCAGAAATTGACCTGGTATGACATATATTTTCAAATTACTAGATATTCAAATCACTATTATTATTATGCTTTCTGGAAATAGTAAAGACTGTGCAATAATAAATGGATAATGCAAGCAAAGATATTTAAATCAGAGAATCAAAACAGCATGCTAAAAGTGAAAATAAAAGATAAAGTATAAAAAATGAAAGGCATACCTTAGTGAACTCAGTCAAGTAGTCTTGCTGAATATACTAGAAAAAGAATCATTAAGACAAAAGATAAACTCTAAACTCTAAACCCAAGTAAAAAGGAAAGAGAGAACAAAGTGAAAATGCAAGAACTCACAATACAAATTGTTTATGAGAATGCACAATAGTAATAGTGAACATTTTTACTCATTAGTAATGATAAAGTAAAATGAAAAAGCAACTTATTAGAACAGTTTAACATTTTCTTATACATCTCAACAATAAATGACTAGGCTATGCAAAAGTCAGCCACCTCAAAATTATCAAATCATATATAGATATTTAGGGTACTTAGATGCATATTTCTATTTAAAAAATCTTCTGAAATGACTATGTACTGTAGTACTATAGCACTGTCATTCCATTATTCATCGATTTGCTCTAGCGGGCACCAGTAATGTCTCAATTGTGAGACTTGTTGTTTATTGTGTTTGGCATATTGAATCCGCCACAGGTAGTTTGCCAGACTCTGTCAGGTGGAAGGATACTCTCAGTAGTTTGTTGAGCTCTCAGAGAGGGAAGGAAGAATCGAACCCGGGTTGGCCATGTGCAAGGCAAACGCCCTACCAGATGTGCTATAGCATTTTAATTTTATGCCTTTTGTTTGGAAATGTAAATTATATAGATATTGATATACAAGTGTGGGCCATGTATTTCAGATGATTAATTCATGCTATATCATACTACAGTGGTGACTACACTTTGTAGTGTAACTATACATTTTTTCAGAACCCATATAATTAGTACAGAAATTCAGAAGTGGAATATTTGAATATTTAAAAATATAAGAATTCTAGAATTTCTAAGGACAGAAAATTATAGCACTACAATAAAATGGTCTTTCTATATTAAAATTATATGAATCAATCACATTCCAGTATGAATAGAGAAGATGCTGATCTAAGTAACTTTAGAGTGACATTTTAAAGGAATAAAAGCATTACATCAAATACTGTATTGCAGCTGATAAATCTTTCTCTTATTGTGATAAAATTTAACTAGCTCTATGATTCTTTTATATATAATACAGAAATTAAAAAGTTAAATAAGACTTTGATCTCAGAGATAATTTCTAACTTCATTATTAGAGATATTTCTCTGATCATGGAGAGCATCCAAAACTATGAGCAGGAGCCAGTGTCCTATCCTGAGAGTGAAGCCAGTTCTAGGTGTTGCTTTTGCAACTGAATTTTACTATTGATGAGTGTTCATTCTTTTCTTCCCTTGGAAGGAGAGGGGGAGGATATAGTTCAAGTAGTTCTAGTTAAAAAAATAGTTAAATAAGTGATAGATGGTGATAGAGAAGTGAATACAGTTGTTGTATAAACTTAAAAAGAAGCAAGGGAAGTAGGCCATTAGTATATTTAAAAGCAGATTTAATTGATGATAATAGTAATAACACATATGTGATTCAACATAATTAGTTGCTTACATATAAAGCATATTTATATATAGATTAATAGACAATAGATCCAGATCCATCAATCTATCTATCCATGTATCTCTATATGTACATCTGTTTTTCTACACATGTGCTCTGTCAGATAAGTGGTCCAATTTTATCCCAATTATAATGATCACACATAGCATCTCCAATACTGTATTTCAAATTTCCTCCTCTGAAAAGCAAGATAAACAAGCAAAGGATCAAAGAAAGATAAAACAGACTCCTGGAAGTCTGATATAATACTGGGGTAAGAAATGTACAGGATGAATCTGGAACATACTGAGATCGGCAACATAAAGTAGCTGAGTATAACAAAGCATAACAGGGTATAGATCTATAGTTGGGTGATCCCAAAGAGGTTGATTATTTTCCTGTAAGGAGGACTGTCTGATAAAGGGGATGAGAATAACTTAGAGTAAAAAAATATGAATGTTACATAAAGAAGGCCGAAAAAACAGAATGAAAATAAGATAATAAAAAATATTTTAAAATTGTGTACATATTTTGTCTGCTGTGGGTAATGCAGAGTTAAAGCTTTAGACATAACTATTCAAATAAGCATATAAAATGCAAGTTATAACTATCAGTGTCAGGTTTGCTGATAGTTCTTAACAGGCTAGTGTTGGCATGAGACCATGCATTGATAGCAACTCCAACATACACAGAAAAGAACATATTCATGTAACAACCCATTAATAATACTGTATTAAAGACAGATGGCACATATAGAAGCTGTGATGATTTCTGAATTGTGAGACAAACAGCAAAATAAGATTGTAGAGGACACTCAGGTCTTGTCCAGTGTGATCATTCCCAGTAATTATTGTCACACCAGTCTCTTCTCTATCTTACCTACCCTCAGCCCCTCCCCCACATATTTGTGGTTAGTTTCAACCATTGACCAGTCCTCTCAGTCCCTGTTTTTCCCTGGACATAGATATTAGACTCTATTATATACTATTTTTATATATAACAAATGAGTGTTAAATAGGTAAAGGGCAGAGAGAGAGTGAGAGAGAGAGAGAGAGAGAGAGAGAGAGAGAGAGAGAGAGAGAGAAGAAAAGTGCCTGCCATAGAGACAGGGAGGAGGTGGGGAGGGTGATGCGATGTGAAGGAACCTGGGAAGAGAAGTGATGGAAAATGTACACTATTGGAGGGAAGGATGTTGGAATACTTTATGATTGAAATCTAATCATGAACAGATTTGTAAGGGTCTATCTTACAGAGATTTAATTAAAAAGTTTAAAAATGCTATAGAACAAACACTAAATAATGAGTGTTAAAAATTAATAATATTGGTATCACCAATCTTATTTATAGATTGCATAAAACATACAAAGAAACTTGTGTTATTGCAATTTCAAAAATACAGCAATTTACAGATGAGTTATTTTATACATATTTTTATATACCCACCGTGTTCCTGTGTTTTCTGTTTACTACTAATAGAAATTATAGCATGCCTGTATTGGCATAACTTGAAGTATATAGTCAATATATGTGTCACATTTTAATTATATAGTAATAAACACAGGAAAATAAAATCTAAAAAATAGTAATTTATTTATATCAATTTAAGTGCCTGTATTAATTCATAAATAAGGGCTAGAGTGATAGTATAGTGTTAGGGCGTTTGCCTTGCACACGGTCAACCCCTCTTGGCCAATTCCTCAACACCTCTCGGTTGAGGCCAATGCCTCAACACCTCTTGGTGAGCCTGGCAAGCTACCGAGAGTTTCTCGCCCACACAGCAGAGCCTGGCAAGCTACCCATGGCATATTCAATATGCAAGAAACAGTAACAACAAATCTCAAAATAAAAAAAAGAAAATGGAGACATTGCTGGTGCCCACTTGAGCAAATCAACGAGCAATGGGATCACAGTGACAGTGACAGAAAGTGTGTTAATAAAGAAGGCATTTTTAAATAAAGTAAGCTAATTTAAAAGTATTAGCTAGTTTTGTTGAATACTGCAACTATTTAATATTTTTGATAAATTTAATTTGACATTATTTGACAACTTAGTCTCAACTACATATATAAAGCTATGCAAAGAACTAGAACCTCAAAAGAAACAGTGACCAAATTACAAAGACAGTCTACAGAATGGTAAAGGATATTCAGCCAATACCCATCAGATAAGGGGTTGATGTCAAGGATATACAAGGCACTGGTTGAACTCAACAAGAAGAAAGCATCCAACCCCTTCATAAAATGGGGGGTGGAATTGAACAGAAATTTTCTCAAAGAAGAAATCCAAATGGCCAAAAGACACATGAGAAAATGCTCTACATCACTAATCATCAGGGAGATGCAGATTAAAGCAACAATGAGATATCATTTCAAACCACAGAGACTGGCCCACATCCAAAAGAACAAAAGAAAATGGTGTTGGTGTGGATGTGAGAAGAAAGGGATTCTCCTTCACTGCTGGTGGGAATGTCGACTGGCTCAGCCCTTTTGGAAAAGAATATGGACGATCCTCAAAAGATTAGAAATTGAGGTCCCATTTGACCCAGCAATACCACTCCTGGGAATATATCCTGGAGAGGCAAATAGGTATAGTAGAAATGACATCTGAATTTATATGTTCACTGCAACACTGTTTACAATAGCAAAACTTGGAAAAAACTGGAGTGCCCAAAAACAGTTGTTTTGTCAAAGAAACTTTGGTATATTTACATAATGGAATACTATGCAGCTGTTAAGAGAGATGAAGTCATGAAATTCACATATACGTGGATCAACATGAAAAGTATTATGTTAATTGAAATGAGTCAGAAAGAGAGAGTCAGACATAAAAAGATCTCACTCATCTGTGGAATATAAAGTAAGAGAATGGGAGACTAACACCCAAGAGTAGTAGAGATAAAGACCAGATGGTCTGCCCCACAGCTTGGAAACTGACCTCACAGGCTTGGGGAAAGGGCAGCTAGATAGCAAAGGAAACACCAAGTGGAGGATGTCGGGAGGACCCATTTGGGTTGAAAAATGCGTGCCAAAAGTAGACTATAAACGAAACATGATGGCTACTCAATACCTCTATTGCAAACTACAACACCCAAAATGAGAGAGAAGAGAACAAAAGGGAATACCCTGCAGCAGAGGCAGGGTGGGATAGTGTGGGATGGTGGGAGGGACACTGGGAACATTGGTGGAGGAGAATGGACACTGGTGGAGGGATAGGTAAATGATCACTGACTGAATGCAAGCATGAAAGTTCATAAGTTTGTAACTGTAGCTCATGGTGATTCACTAATAAAAAAAGAACTAGAACCAACAATTAATTTTAATCAAGTAATTGTTCAATTTCATTTTGATTAATTAATTAAAATAATTATTTCCTCCCCGCCCCCTGCCAGCCGCGGCTCGGGGCTTCTCCTGAAGCCCCTGCCTGGCACCTTTCCGCCGCCGCCGTCCGATCCTGACCAATCCCCACTCTGCTGCTTAGGCGCGTGTCCTCATCTCAGGGGGCGTGGCCTAAAAAGTGGGCGTGGCCTCTTTCCGGAGCGGGCCGCAGTTATTTTTTTTTTTACCATTCCATGCCTTCTCCTTTGGCCACAATTGATAGAATTCATTCCTTCAAAGAACTCCCTGAGGCCCTCCCTTTCCCCCACTTCCCGCTGCCGTCTTTGTCTCCCGAGTTTCTGAAGTCACTCCCTGCTCGCCCGGCGCACCCCGTCTCCCAAACCGGCTTGTAACTGCGCACGTCCATCAGGTACGAGGACCATCCCTCGGCCACGCCCTCCCTTTCCCCCACTTCCCGCTGCCGTCTTTGTCTCCCGAGTTTCTGAAGTCACTCCCTGCTCGCCCGGCGCACCCCGTCTCCCAAACCGGCTTGTAACTGCGCACGTCCATCAGGTACGAGGACCATCCCTCGGCCACGCCCTCCCTTTCCCCCACTTCCCGCTGCCGTCTGCGTCTCCCGAGTTTCTGATGTCACTCCCTGCTCGCCCGGCGCACCCCGTCTCCCAAACCGGCTTGTAACTGCGCACGTCCCCCCCATCAACAGGAAGACACTGGGGGCGTGGCCTGTGTCTTAGTGGGCGTGGTCTAAAGTGGGCCTGGCCTCCTCTCAGAGCGGCCAACGCTAACACGGCCGCAGTTATTCTTTGCTACCTCAGCTCAATCCGTACTGTGTATTCCTTTGAAAACTCACTTTTGCGATCTCAAACATTTACGCAAAATAGCCATTAGCTTAGGCTGACACTATAAAAGCTATCAGTGAATAAGGGAAGTTTAGCACAATCGGAGCCCCTTCTTCCCACAAAAAGGAAGAGGAATAAATAACTACAAGGTTCCAACTCTGCACTTCCGTGACAATATGAAGAAACAGCGAAAATCCCCTCCACGAAGAGAGGGAGAAGAAAAGATACTAGAAACCTCAAAAGAGTCTCCCAACATCTACGACCTCTCAGATAAACAATTCAGAGAGGAAATATGGAGGAGAGTCGACCTACTCCAAGCAACTATGGAACAGACATCCAATAAATTAAGGGAGGAGATGAATCAAGCGCTGGAACGGTCTACCAAGAAAATACAGGAAGAAATGAGAGCAGAAATGAGAGCAGAAATTTCAAACCTTCGAACGGAAGTCTCACAAATAAAGCAATCGGTAGATGAAATAAAAATCTCACTAGATGCCCTCAACAGCAGAATGACTACAGCCGAAGACAGAATCAGCGAGCTTGAGGATGAGCTGCAGAAAGCTTACAGACAGCAACAAATAATGGCGAAAGACCTCAAAATGGCTATAGAGCGAATCAGAGCCCTGGGGGATGACTTCAAGAGGAACAACATAAGAATCATTGGAGTACCAGAACCACAGGGAAGTAACCCTAATGAAAAAAACATAGTCAAAGACATCATCACTAAGAAATTCCCAGAGCTGGACAAGGCAGGCGTCCAGATACAAGAAGTCCGAAGAGTGCCAGCAAAAAGAGACCCAAATAAAAAGACTCCAAGGCATATCATAGTCAGAATGGCGGATGCTGTAGACAGAGACACAATTCTACAAGTAGCAAGGTCAAAGAGGGAAATCACATACAAAGGAGCACCCCTCAGATTTACGGCCGATCTGTCAGAAGAAACCCTCCGAGCCCGAAGACAATGGTGGGACATAGTGAAAAAACTCAACGAAATGAATGCCTCACCAAGAATACTTTATCCAGCTAAACTCTCACTCAAACTCGAAGGAACCATACACTATTTCTCGGATAAACAACAGCTCAGGAACTTCATAGACTCAAAACCAATCTTGAAAGAAGGTCTAAAGGGGCTACTGTAAGACAAGGAGGAGCCCCATAAGAACAACAAATCCCACAGAAAGATGACACAAAACCACATCACAATAATCTCTCTCAATGTCAATGGCCTAAATGCACCTATCAAAAGACACAGAGTGGCTAAATGGATCCGGAAATTAAACCCAACATTCTGTTGCCTGCAAGAAACACACCTGAACAAACAGAGTAAACATAGACTCAAAGTCAAAGGATGGAAAACAATCCTCCGAGCAAACAACCCCCTTAAAAAAGCTGGAGTGGCCATCCTGGTATCCGACAACATAGATTTCAGGATGAAAAAGATCAAAAGGGACAGCGAAGGTCATTTTCTGTTTATCAAGGGATATGTACAACAGGAAGAAATCACACTCTTAAACGTATATGCTCCTAACAAACGACCGGCTAAATATTTAAAACGACTCCTAACAGACTTCAAAGAGGAAATCACTAACAGCACAATTGTAGTCGGAGACTTCAATATGGCCTTATCACCTCTAGATAGATCCACAAGAACAAAACTCAACAAGGAAACACTGACTCTGAATTAAGAAATTGAAGAGAGAGGCCTAATAGACCTATACAGGGCCTTACACCCCAAAAAGAAAGAATACACATTCTTTTCCAGTGCACATGGAACATTTTCAAAAATAGACCATGTACTGGGCCCCAGAACATACCTCAATAGAATCGGAAAAATAGAAATTGTATCAACCATCTTTTCAGACCACGATGCGCTGAAGATAGAAGCTAACCACCCACAAATACGGAAAATCAAATCAAACACCTGGAAATTAAACAATTCCATGTTGAACAATGAGTGGGTCAAGAAGGAAATCAAGGAAGAAATCAAAAGATACTTAGAAACAAATGAGAATGAAGACACGAGCTACCAAAACCTATGGGACGCAGCTAAAGCCGTGTTAAGGGGAAAATTTATAGCTCTCCAAGCATTCCTCAGGAAGGAAAAAAGGACCCACATAGATAGCTTGACTTCATGACTCAAGACCCTAGAAAAGGACCAGAGAAAGGACCCCAAACCAGACCGAAGGAAAGAAATAATAAAAATTAGAGCAGAAATTAATGACATCGAAACCAAAAAAACAATCCGAAAGATCAATGAAACAAAGAGTTGGTTCTTTGAGAAAATAAATAAGATTGATAAACCGCTAGCAAGTCTCACAAAGAAAGAAAGAGAGAAAACTCTAATAAATCGAATCAGAAATGAAAAGGGGGACATCATAACAGAAACCAGTGAGATTCAAAATATCATTAGAGACTACTTTGAAAGTCTTTACGCCACAAAAAAGGAGAACCTAAAAGAAATGGATGGATTCCTTGATTCCTATAATCTCCCAACACTGAAGAAAGAAGACCTGGAATACCTGAATAGACCCATCAATGTTAAGGAAATTGAAACGGTAATCAAAAACCTCCCCAAAACCAAAAGCCCAGGCCCAGATGGTTTCACTGGCGAATTCTTCCAAACATTTAAAGAAGACCTATTGCCTGTTTTCCTCAAACTTTTCCAGGAAATTGAAAAAACAGGAACTCTCCCAAACAGTTTCTATGAAGCACATATCTCCCTAATACCAAAAGCAAACAAAGACACCACTAAGAAAGAAAATTACAGACCAATTTCCCTGATGAACACCGATGCGAAGATCCTCAACAAAATACTAGCAAATAGGATCCAACAACTCATCAAAAAGATCATACATCACGACCAAGTGGGATTCATCCCAGGGATGCAAGGATGGTTTAACGTTCGGAAATCAATCAACATAATCCAGCATATCAACAAAAGTAAAGATAAAAACCATATGATCATATCAATAGATGCAGAGAAAGCATTTGACAAGATCCAACATCCTTTCATGATGAAAACCCTCGCCAAAATGGGGTTTGGAGGAACTTTCCTCAAGATAGTCGAAGCCATCTATCACAAGCCTATGGCAAGCATTATCCTCAACGGGGAAAAACTAAGGGCCTTTCCTCTGAGATCAGGCACAAGACAAGGATGACCACTCTCACCACTCCTCTTCAATATAGTACTGGAAGTACTTGCGATAGCTATTAGACAAGAAAAAGAGATTAAGGGCATCCAGATAGGAAGGGAAGAAATCAAACTCTCACTATTTGCAGACGACATGATACTATATCTAGAGAAGCCTAAAACCTCTACTAAGAAACTCTTAGAAACAATAGACTTATACAGTAAAGTTGCAGGCTACAAAATCAATACCCAAAAATCCATGGCCTTCATATATGCAAACAATGAGGCAGAGGAAAGGGACATGAAAAAAGCAATCCCATTCACAATCGTGCCCCAGAAAATCAGGTACCTCGGAATCAGCTTAACCAAGGAAGTAAAAGACCTTTACAAAGAAAACTACATAACGCTACTCCATGAAATCAAAGAGGACATGAGGAAATGGAAACATATACCCTGCTCATGGATAGGGAGAATCAATGTTGTCAAAATGGCAATACTCCCTAAAGCATTATACAGATTCAATGCGATCCCTATAAGTATACCCATGACATTCTTCAAAGAAATGGATCAAGCAATCCTAAAATTCATATGGAATAACAAACGTCCAAGGATAGCTAAAACAATTCTTGGGAAAAAGATGATGGGAGGCATCACCATCCCCTACCTCAAACTTTACTACAAAGCAGTAACAATTAAAACAGCATGGTACTGGAACAAAGGCAGAGCCGTAGACCAATGGAACAGGGTGGAATATCCCTACACACAACCCCAAATGTATGACCATCTAATCTTTGATAAGGGAGCAAGAGATGTGAAGTGGAGCAAGGAAAGCCTCTTTAACAAATGGTGCTGGCACAACTGGACAACCACATGCAAAAAAATGGGTTTAGACCTTGACCTGACACCATGCACAAAAGTCAGATCAAAATGGATTAAAGACCTCAACATTAGACCACAAACCATAAGGTACATTGATGACAAGGTCGGTGAAACCCTCCACGATATTGAAGATAAAGGTATCTTCAAAGGTGACACGGAACTAAGCAATCTAGTAAAAACAGAGATCAACAAATGGGACTACATTAAACTAAAAAGCTTCTGCACCGCAAGAGATACAGTGACCAGAATACAAAGACTATCCACAGAATGGGAAAGGATATTTACACAATACCCATCAGATAAGGGGTTGATATCAATGGTATATAAAGCACTGGTTGAACTCTACAAGAAGAAAACATCCAACCCCATCAAAAAATGGGGCGAAGAAATGAACAGAAACTTTACCAAGGAAGAAATACGAATGGCCAAAAGGCACATGAAAAAGTGCTCTGCATCACTAATCATCAGAGAGATGCAGATCAAAACAACTTTGAGATATCACCTCACACCACAGAGACTAGCACACATCCAAAAGAACAAAAGCAACCGCTGTTGGAGAGGATGTGGGGAGAAAGGGACCCTTCTTCACTGCTGGTGGGAATGCCGACTGGTTCAGCCCTTCTGGAAAACAATTTGGACGACTCTCAAAAAATTAGATATTGAATTCCCATTTGACCCAGCAATACCACTGCTGGGAATATATCCCAGAGAGGCAAAAAAGTACAATCGAAACAACATCTGCACATGTATGTTCATCGCAGCACTGTTTACATTAGCCAGAATCTGGAAAAAACCCGAATGCCCCAGAACGGATGACTGGTTGAGGAAACTTTGGTACATCTATACAATGGAATACTATGCAGCTGTTAGAAAAAAGGAGGTCAAGAATTTTGTAGTCAAGTGGATGGGCATGAAAAGTTTCATGCTGAGTGAAATGAGTCAGAAAGAGAGAGACAGACATAGAAAGATTGTACTCATCTATGGTATATAGAATAACAGAGTGGGAGACTAACACCCAAGAACTGTAGAAATAAGTACCAGGAGGTTGACTCCATGGCTTCGAGGCTGGCCTCACGTTCCGGGGAAAGGTCAACTCAGAGAAGCGATCACCAACTACATTGTAGTCGAAGGCCATGTGGGGGAAGGGAGTTGCGGGCTGAATGAGGGCTAGAGACTGAGCACAGCGGCCACTCAACACCTTTATTGCAAACCACAACAGCTAATTAGAGAGAGAAAACAGAAGGGAATGCCTTGCCACAGTGGCAGGGTGGGGTGGGGGGGAGATGGGATTGGGGAGGGTGGGAGGGACACTGGGTTTACGGGTGGTGGAGAATGGGCACTGGTGAAGGGATGGGTTCCGGAACTTTGTATGAGGGAATTATAAGCACAAAAGTGTATAAATCTGTAACTGTACCCTCACGGTGATTCTCTAATTAAAAATAAATAAATTTAAAAAAAAATAAAATAAAATAATTATTTCATTTATTTAGACATTAATTTTAATTAACAATTAATTACTTATAAATAATAAATAATAATTCCCTGGTATTGCCAGGATTCAAACAAGGTTTTGTCAAATGTAGGATAAACTCCTTAAATCTTACACTGTTTCTCTGGCTCAATAAATTGCTTATATATCAATTGTTTTACAACTCCAGTAAGATAAATAATCAAATTTATGAATTTAATTTGGGGCTACAGCCTATGGTGCTCAGGGGTGGTTCTGGTTTCCTGCCAATGCTTAGGGGACAATATTTGGTGCTGGGGAGAAAAACTGGTATCAGCCAAACGCTTTGAATGTCTTTACTATCTCTCTCATCTGACCTATATTTTTAAGACATTATCCACAGAGGAACTCAGGTATTCAGGATCCATGGCTGAGATCTCCAAGCTTTCTTGAATCGGGACTGGGCCTCCTCCACCCAGATCCCTGGTTTTCCAGTACCGTGGCAGTCACACCCACAAACTGTCCCTGATGCCATGTCTCATCAATGGCCAAGATCCAGAGACTATAAAACAAAGCTCCTGGAAGAGAGCTATGCATAATCTTGCACAGCAGGGTCTGGCAAGCTACATGTGGCATATTCAATATTCCCAAACCAGTAACAATTATGGGTCTCATTCCCCTGACCCTGAACATGACAAGGACAAATGGAGACATTACTGGCGCCAATTCAAGCAAATTGATGAGCAATGGAATGAAGTGATACAGTGATTATCATATCTGAATCTGAGAACAACTGTGGATGTTTTCAAACATGTACACAGAGTATTTAAACTATAGCATTATTTAATCTCCTAAAAATAATGTTTTACCTATATGACTGGTTTACCAAAATGCATTATCAAATGAAGATACAAAGTCTTTAAGAAGATGAGAACATTTAACAAAAGCTCATGCTGATTAGAGTGATAAGGATTGAACATAATTCAAGCACTTAAAATATTTAAGACATATGACATTGACAAAAAATGAGATAAAAATGGATTGCTTGCTTTTTAACAGCAAATTATTACTGATTGCTAACCATATATTGCTAGTGAGTAGTTCTATTGACAACAGGTGAAATAATCTATACCACACTATGTAAAACTGTGATATCACTTATATTATTTATTTGGGAAATAATAAAGAGCAAATAAAAATTATATAAACATCATAATGTTGCAGACTAGTTATATGAATATTTTGAAATATACCATTTCTCTGTATAACTCTATTAGTCAACCTTTCCATAAAATGAAGCAGTAATGTTAGGACAATAAAATTAATAAGGAAAACATACTTTTGCCAAGTTTTTTTTTAATTTTATTTTTTTATTGAATCACCTTGTGGAAAGTTACAAAAGTTTCAGTTTTAAGTGTCAGTTATACAATGCTCAAACACCCATCCCTTCACCAGTGCACATATTCCATCACCAAGAATCACGGTATACCTCCCCCCACCTCCCCAGCCCCCCACCCCGCATTTGTAACTGGTAAATTTCAATTTACTTTCACTTTACTTTGATTACATTCAATATTTCAACAAAAAATTCACTATCATTGATTTGGAGTTCCTCCCCCATAAAGTCTACCTGCTGAAAAGAAAGAATTTGGTAATTTGTTTTCCATTTGCCAAGATTTTTTATTTGCAAAGCATTTTCAACATGCATTGCAGGGTTTTGATTTGAGAAAAAGAAATATTCCTGAGTAATATCTTGTCAGTTGCTACTGATGTTCCTGCTGGAATGAGAGCACTACAGAGTTTCTCTTGTTCAATAAAAAATTTGTGATTGTATTAATTGAATCTTGTGCTATAATTATTGTCAACATTTTATTGCCAAAGATCTTAGTGACTGTCTACATATGTCATTACACTGTTGTTGAAACAATGAATGCAATCAGAATCAATTCATTGAATGACAGATTATTAGGACAAATGAGTATTTTAAAATGATGAAGATTTCAATAGCTGTTGCTTAATAAGTTTCATTGGATGTCAAAATGTGACTATTTGGTTTAACTTGATATCCATTTCAACCCAAGTTGCAGCCAATTGAATGTTTTTATCATTTATTAGAGTTTCAGAATATAGTATTAAACTGTGTAATGGTTATAAATAAGCACTCAAAAATACCATTTAATTAATATTTTGTCATTTTGACATAGATGCCAAGTAAAATAATTAGGTGGAAGACAAAACTGAATTATCTGATTCATGTGCATTATAAGCACTGTCGACCCATTGTACATCGATTTGCTCAAGTGGGCACCTGTAACACCACCATTGTGGGACTTGTTATTACTGTTTTGCCATATTGAATACAATACACCACAGATACCTTGCCTGGCTCTGTTGTGCAGGCAGGATACTCTTGGTAGCTTGCTGAGCTCTCCAAGAGGGATGGAGGAATTGAAGTCAGATCAGCCACATGCAAGTCAAACACCCTACCCACTGTGTTATTGCTCCAGTTAAGTATCACATAAAAGAATTCTCCTTATGATTTTTAACTCTTCTTTCTATTCCTTAAAGAAAGTAAAGTGTATGGTGGGAAGGAAAAGAAAAACATAGAAAAGAGAAGAAAGAAAACTTTTAATTATGTATGATTTAGCTATATAGAATATTTACCTAAGTATGTGTACTCTTGATGAATGCTTTAAAATGCTATCAAGACTCCAGAACAGCAAGAATGAAAGTCAAGCCTTCCAATGAGAGCAACAAAGGATACTCTACTTCTAATTAAGTACAGGAATTGTTCTAAATTTGATTTTTAAGTCAATGTATGTATTTGTTCAGTTAGAGCCTAGATAGAACTCATTTGCAGTGGTTAGTTAGTGGGCTTCCCAAGCAGCACTCTGGGGGCTTGCAGACCACTCCTAGCTGTGTGGTCTGTGATGCAGTACTGCTTGGGGCAGCTGTGCTAGGGACCACAGTGGGACCCTAGGGGCCCACGTGCAGCGGTGCCTGGTGGGGAACATGCAGAGTCAGTATCGAATGAAGACATTTGGCATTCAATTAAAAAACTGCGGTGGCTAAGCTGTGGGGATAGCCACTATAGAAGGAAATGATCCTATATTGTAGGATAACATTGGGTTTGTCCTTTTAGCCTTGCCACAGCGAACTTAGTTTACCTTAAAGCAATGTCCTTTCTGGATGGACACAGGAAGACAGTTAATACTATGCTTTTTTAAATAATTTATTTATTTTTATTGAATTACCATGTGGAAAGTTACAAAACTTTCAGTCTTAAGTTTCAGTAATATTATGCTTTGTAACCTGGGAGCTGTTTGACTCCAATAATATTTTATTCACATCTGCTTTTTCAACTCAGTTGCCCTTAGTTCCTAGCACCCCAAAAGCAGTGTCCTGGTGAATAACAGAATGGACCTAGGGCAGGTTATTAGCTACACTGACATCTAAATGGGCCAGACCAAAGTGCCACAATATTCAACTATAAGTTGAGAGCATGGTCATAGACAAATACTGTCATGGTCCAAAATTAATGACGAGATTAGGACCCTGATGGATTAGGAAGACTAACCTGGTCTGAGGACTGTGGTCTGGAATATATAGTGAATGTCCTCAGGAAGAACCAAACTTTAAGTCTGATATATTTCTTACTAGGCTCATACAGAATGACATTGCTAGAAATATTAGAAGTAAATTTGCTACAACTATTTTAGTGGATTACTAGCTAAGGGAGGAAGAAAGCATCATAGCCTTGTTTGGATACCACCCTTGACCAGATCTCCTCATAATCTGAAATAATCTCTTTAGTGAGATTTTGTTAATCTCCTGGAGAAATGGTTTTACCTCTCTTTCTTGATTTGTTAATCTTCAACCCACCTTTGTGTCACCACCCTATGTAATTGCTAAATAAACTAAGACTGTAAGGGGAGAAGAGACAGAGGCAAGACGGAAGACACAGAAGCAAGAGGGAAACACAGAAGAAGAAGAGAAGAGACACAGAAGCAGAAACAGAGAGATCGGAAGAGACCAGAGGACCAGAGGAGAGACTACAGAGACAGAGATAGAGAGACAGAAGAGAGCACAGTGGCACACACAGAAGCAGAGCACAAGGAGGAGCCATTTTGATCTGGTCCATACACAGCAGCTCAAGAGCACAGAACGATGGCGGCAAGAGAGAGAGAGAGAGAGACGCCCTGAGAGACCAACACACACATCACTGTGTACGCGCGTGTTTGTATTTTTTTTCTAAAGTCCCATTTAAGGAGTAAAGTTTTAATATCATCACAAATATCTTGAATAAAAGCAAAATAACTACAAAAAACTATTAATGGTGGTTTTAAAATTCTGCTAAAAAAAGAGTCAAAGTTTAATAAATTGATAGCAGGTTCACTCTTTGCTTAGGGTAATTGTAAATCTGTTAATTTTACCTCAATATTATACATCATTATCTTAATTTTCTGCTTATAATCTGAATTTCACTCTAATTTTATTTTGCAATGGTTGATAGGACCATAATTTAATAAATAACTATGAATTCTCACTTCAGTCTTAATATACGATCTTTCTTTACACTATTGTAAAATATTGGCAGAACTATAAATACATGAAACATTTATAAGTATATTCTTTTTGTTCACTTAGAGAAGGGAGATCCCATTGGTGGAGTGGGGCACTAAGTAATATTTTTTGTTTTTTTAAAAAGTGGGCAGTAAATTATGTTTTGGAGCCCTCCATGTAAGAGTTTGCAGGTACCATTTGTTAGAGTTCTTACTGGTTAAATATGGAAAATATGAGCAAAAATATAAAGTAGCATTGACTTTTATAGACTAAAATGAATAACATCTGATTTATAATTTGATATATAAAAACCCATGTGGGTCTAGATGCATTCATAAAGAAAAATAAGTGTCAAGGGTTTAAAAATCTTCAAAAGAGAAAAAATTGAAATTATCCATGAGGATACTTCACTCTAAAGAAGAAACATAATCCCCACTTCATATTATGGACATAGTATTGTCTTTAAAAAAACATCTTCTAGAACTAAACACAGAAAAAGCTGTAGTAAAATCATAGCATTTGGAAAACCTGACAAACTTTTTTTTTTCAATGAGATTAGAGAAGTCTAGCATTAATAATAGAAATTATGTGACTGATACGGGCCTTGCATGATATGATGAAAGTCACTCATCTATAAATTTCATCTTGTGGGGCTGGAGTGATAGTACAACAGGTAAGTTGTTTGCCTCGCACGCAGCTGACACAGGTTCAATTCCCAGCATCCCATATGGTCCCCCGAGCACCGCTAGGAAGTAATTCCTGAGTGCAGAGCCAGGAGTGTGACCAAAAAATCAAAATAAAATAAAATAAATTTCATCTTGAAATGGTGTAACACAAATATAGGTATGAAAGAAAGATAAAATAAACTACAATAAAATAATCTCTCATATTATGGCTAGTCAGCACTTTTTATTTTTATTTTTATTTATTTATTATTTTTTTAAATTTATTTTATTGAATCACCAAGTGTAAAGTTACAAAGCTCTCAGGCTTATATCTCCGTTATACAATGCTCAAACACCCATCCCTTCACCAGTGCCCATATTCCACCACCAATAAAAACAAAAACAAAACAAAAACAAAAGCAAAAACAAAAAAAAAAGTATACATCCCACCCCTCACCCCCCAACCCCCCACCGTGCGTGAGTGATAAATTCACTTCCTTTTCTCTTTACCTTGATTACATTCCAGATTTCAACACACAACTCACTATTGTTGTTAGAGTTTCAAAACAGACTCACTATTTTTGTTGGAATTTATCCCCCAAGAATACAGCTCTATTAACAAGGAAATATTTGATAATAAGTTTTCCACTGATGAGAATGAAGAGATAAAATGCCTGCGGCCGCGCGGTTTACAAATTCTGTATTATAGTAATTAAGTCCGCGGAGATTTAAGTTGGAAAATGAATCATTTCCCTTCCTGGACCAGCATGTGGCAAAAGCTTAGTTCACAGTCTCCATACATGGGTGCAAGCACTTGCTGGAACCCCAAATCCTAAATTGTCTCTGGTTCCCGCTCGTTCCACATCCACCGGCTGTGCAGAGGCAAGGGCACCCGGGCCAAAACCCGGCAGGAGCCGAGCACCGGCCCTGGCGGGGACTTCCCGGGTATCCCGCGGCTGTTCCAAGTTCAAAGCACCTAGTCAGCACTTTTTAAAATGCCACAAAACTGCCAATGATATCCCAAACCAAAAATATCTTCACATCATTCTCTTTGGGCCTAGCCAGAGTCCACTGACATTAATTTAGGAATAAACCCTGATAATTGTTATCTTTAAATTTTGAGTAATTCTCTGCAATATAATTTCACATTTTATAACATGAACTTCAATAATATATCCCTCATTTATAAGATAATTTTCATGTAGACTTTGCATCTGAGATCAGGTTTACTTTGTCACGTAATTAGATCTTAGCTTTATATACATAGTACTGACAATTTTACAAATGCTTATATTATTGATATTGAATTTTACACACTAATAATTAAGAAGCTAAAGTTAATATATTAATTACATCACGTATGTAAAACAAAAACTATACCACTGATATACTATTAGAAGATATGATTATTCCTGGATTTTTTGGAGGGAAGAGACGGGGATTAGGTCTTGGGCCACACCTGTCTGTGCTCAAGGCTTTCTTCTGGCTCTGTACTCAAATATGACTCTTGTGGTGCTCTGGGAACCATATATGGTGCTGGTTGAACTCTGGTTAAATGCATGCCATGCTATTATCTTACCTTAAGATACTATCTTTCAGGCTACTGGACCAAACTCATTTATTTATTTTTTTCTGGTCTTTTTGGGTCACTCACACCCAGCAATGCTCAGGAGTTACTCCTGGTCCTGCACTCCTGGTGGTGCATGGGAGACCATATAGGATGTCAGGGAGCAAAACAGGGTCAGCCCCATGCAAGACAAATGCCCTACGCACTATACTCTCATGGCGGTTCTGGAAGAAATATTAAAGGATTTTAATCCTTTAATAAAAGGATTAAACTTAGATGGATAATTCATAGTATAACACAATTGAAAAGAATCATAAATTGTTTCTCTTTTCTCTCTCACAACAGAATACTTCATGCATGTCCCCTACGGAACATTTGTTCATTGTTCTCTAAGTATAAAGTGGAGCAAGGAAAGTCTCCTCAACAAATGGAGCTAGAAAAACTGATCAGACACGTGCTAAAATTAAAAAAGAAAGAATCAAGACACTTTTCTAACACCATACAAAAAAGTCAAATCACAATGGATTAATTATCTCAATGTAAGACCTAAATCAATACACTATTTTGAGTAAAACATAGGTAGAGCACTTTGACATTGGATCTAGAGGTATCTTGAATGATTTGATGTCAAGCAAAGATAAACTAGTGGGACTATATCAAATAAGAAGCTTCTGTACTGCAAAGGACACCCAGTAATTTGGAAAAGAATATTTTCCCATCACTTATCTGATAAAAGGTGCTGATACCCAAGATATAGGTAGAACTGGCAGAACCTTACAAGAAGAAAAATAAATCTCAACCAATCCCATTAAAAAATAGGAGTAGGAAAGAGAAGTCTGTTGCAAAACTTTCTCAAATAAAACAAGATTGTCAAAAGTATATGTAAGTACTGTGTATCACTTACCGTCAGAGAAATGAAAACCACAACAGTGAGCTATCAGCTCATAAGTGATTTTGGAGCACATCATAAAGAACAAATACACCAGTGTTGGCATGGGTGTGAAGAAAAATGAACCTTCATTCACTACTGGTCAGACACTATTGGTATCAACTTGTTCAATCTATTTAGAAAACATGGACACTTCTAAGAAAACTAGGAACTGTGTGAACCAGCAATTCCTCTCCCTGGCATCTGCCCCATAGACAAAAAAAAAAAAACATTCAGAAGAGACATTTATACCCCTGTGTTTATTGCAACACTATTCACAATAGTCAAAATCTGGAAACACCCCAGTGTCCAAGAATGAATGACTGGATAATGAAACTTGTTCATACACACAATGGAATGCAACTTGTTCGTAATACAAGATGAAGCCATACAATTTGCTGACACATGGATATATCTAGAGAGTACCATACTGAGTGAAGCTAATCAGAAGGAGAGGAACAGACATAGAATATTATCTCTCATAAGCAGGATAATTTATAGTATGACACAATTGAAAAAAATCGTGAATGAGCATAATATGTGACTATCAGATGCCCAAAGGGAACAGACACTGAAAACTGGTTTTCAATAGGAAGCTTAACGTGGAAGGTGGTGGCATTGGAAGGGTTGAAGGAGTTGGAGAGGAGACATAGGGAGATGGAGGGAAGCATGTGCTCTGGTGAAGGGTTTGGTGCTAGAATGTTAAATGCATGAACACCTATATAAACTGTTTTGTAAGCCAAGGTGCCTACAATACATTTTAAAATCAATGAATTAATAAATGCAATTTGGCATTAATGCTTATAGTAGAGTATAAAATAATTGAAAATCAATGTTTCATTCTTAATATAAAAATAGGTACAAAGACAGGGTTTGAAAATTATATGCTGAATTATGTTGGATAGTTACTAAATTGAATACTTAAAAACCTGGATATTTTTACAGTTTATTTTCAACATAAACTGAACAACTAGTGTAATACACATTTGCTATAACATAGTTCTTTTGCAAAAGAATCTGAAGCTTCCTAACTCAGGTTTCATCAACAAACTACATGCTATTATTTTCATTCTTACTCAAGTGATTGTAATTCATATAAAACAGCTTATTATTTTTGTCTTTCTCTCAAGTGATTTCTTTTGTTAGTACGAATGAATAATTTTTCTCTATTAAAAATCCCAAATTGAATAGAGGTTACAGCAAAGTAAGGAGAGATAATGTCATTTTACATTGTTTGTATCTAAATGCTCCATAAATTTTCCTCTGGATATAATTTTCTCTATATTGAAATTACACAGAGTATTATAAAAGACATTACATACTAAATAAAGCTTATTTTACCTAAATGGCAAGCCAATTTATGTGTTATGCTCAACTGAGTATGCAATAATAAATATTAAGAAACCATATCCTTTTATACTAATATTCTGACACTTGTGTTAATACTGAGTTATATAATTATTAGACTGTTGAGAGAACTACCCAATTAATTTGAAGCCATGATGTCTTTTTCAAAACCTTGAGTGTATATTAACTGGTAATTTAATAATGAAAAATACATTTGAATTTAAGATACAGCTTTCAAAAGCATATTTGGTCACTTAATGATAAAAATTTTATTCTCTGCACATTTTTTAGCATGATGATAGTTGCTCAACCATTCTACCTGAAAGTATACTTTACCTCATTTTAATATTAATATATTATATAATTCTAACAATTACATATTTTAAATTTATTGTCAGTTTTTTTACTATTTTAAGTTAAAATGCCTTCTTTGAAGCAGAAGATGAAGCAGAAGAGTACTTAAATTTATTTACAACTTGTGCTATATGTTTGCATTTAGCTCAGACGTACTCTTTTGAGTGCTATTTTCCTTAAAATTTTGCTATAAACAGTGTCAAAAGTTTATTTTACACTGAAGTAAGATAAAATTTGACAGAAGAATTCAGTATTTTTGTTTATTTATAAGAATATGGCATTAAAAATCAAAGTTAACAAATTACTGCTTGAATGGTCTTAAATGCACAAAATAAATCCAAGTTTGCAGGTGCTCTTATTATTTTAATTTTCTCTTGAATAATTATCTGAGTTTAATTTGAGGTTAAAAACTTCAAAGTCATCATTTCTTAATTACTCTGACTGGTTACTTTCTAAAGATTTTCAGGTAAACATAATAGTTATGGATTTTTAAAAACTTTTTCTGTTTTCTAACTAATATCACAAAACTTTTCTCTTCCACTGCTGCAGAATGTTTTAGTGTATCATTTTCTTTGAGTTTCATGTAATGACTCAGTCAATGCTAGCAGTTGAATCCTTTGGGCCATCGATTGGCTTTTCCAGATTATTAACTTTCTCTGCTAATTTGTCCAATTTAAATTTTAAACCTTTATGCTCCCATTGTATTATATATGTCTTTTGTCAATTTTCATTAGTAGGGCATGAGTGTGAAGCCATTAACGACAACTCTATCGGTTCATTTGATTGCTGTACTACCCACAGAATGATTTAGTTATCATCTGGGAAAAAAATAACTCAGTGTGTGTAGCATTCATATTGATAATTTTCATGGCTCTCTTGATCTAATTCTAAAAATTCCAAAGCTTTCTTAATCAAAGCACATAAATCAAATAGCTCTGCTGCAGATTTGCTATCTTATATCTTGATGATAAAACATCTGGAACCAATCTTTTTATATTTAATTCTACATTGGTGGGTCAGGCTTGCATTATTTCAGATAAAGAAAGTTATGATGAGTTTTTACAGATTAGCTGAGTTCACCAAGTTCATCAATAATCCATTTTAATGTCAGGCCTGAGTATAATAACATGTTTTGGGAAATTGTTAGAAGTAGGAGTGTGTAATATTACAATTTACTCTATTCTTGAGAAAGAATAATAAATTGAAATGAACAGAGAAAGATTTGTTTATAAAATACTTTATAATAAACTTAAATATTAAATGAATATAACCTATACTTTTATAGTCTACACTGTATTAAATATGGCTTATGTTTAATAAACATTGTTTAGTAAACAAAAATATCTCACCATTCTAGTGAGAGTGGGAGTGTTTAATATCACAATTTAATCTATTCTTGTGTAATAAGGATGAATTGAAATAAACAGAAAGTTTTATTTATAAAATACTTTATAATAAACTTCAATATTAAATGTATATAATCTATACTTTTATTGTATATGATTTATGTTTAATAAATATTATGTTTAATACACATAAAAGGTCTTACCATTCTACAAGGAAGTGATCATCGACATAAAGAAAGGAGTTTGGCAGGGTGATACCATTTCACCGAAACTCTTCAGTGCCACCCTCAAGAATGTCATACGATGACTGGAATGGGAAGGAATGGGAGTGAAAGTAGACAATCGGCAACTCCACCTCTGCTTTGCTGATGACATCGTTCTAAATAGCACCAAACATTAGCCAAGCAGCACGAATGCTGTCCGACTTCTACCGTGAATGTGGAAAGGTCAGGCTGCAGCTAATCTCACGAAGACAATGTTCATGAGAAATGGACTACTTTCTGACATTTCATTTGCTCTCAATGGAACTAACAACTTCAAATGCAGCAGTTATATGTATCTAGGTCAAGAATTCAACATGACAAATGACCTGGCACCTGAACTGCACAGGAGGTCAAAAACTCAACATGACAAATGACCTGGTACCTGAGCTGCACAGGAGGAAGAGAGCTGCGTGGAACACCTTTAAGAGCATCGAAGAAGTGGTTAAGGGAACAAAGTACCTCTGGCTCTAGGCACATCTTTTTGACTCCACTGTTCTTCCTGCACTAACATACACTTCAGAGACCTGGGCCCTACAAAAACAGGATGAGTACACTATTTGTGTATCCCAAAGAGAAGAGGAGTCAAAAGAGCTATGCTTGTAATATCACATTTCACTCAAGTGAGAGAAGGAATGCAGAGTTCTGACCTCCGTCAACGATCAAGAATCAGAGATGCCGTCTCGTTTGCCAAGGCGTGGAAAATCGGATGGGCTGGACATGTAATGCGATTTGGAGACGACCACTGGACTAGAGCTGTTACTGTTGGATTCCACAGTACATAAAAAGACCGTTCGGTTGCCCATCTACGAGACAGTCAAACTTCTTTTTTTTTCTTTTTTTTTTCTTTTATTAGTTCACCATGTGGAAAGTTACAAAGCTTTCAGGTTTAAGTCTCAGTTATACAATGCTCAAACACCCATCCCTTCACCAGTGCACATATTCCACCACCAAGAATTATAATATACCTCCCCCTTCCCCCCACCTCCCCAGTCCCCCACCCCGCATGTGTAACTGGTAAATTTCACTGTACTTTGATTATATTCAATTTTTAAACAAAAAAATTCACTATTAGTGATTTGGAGTTTCTCCCCGCTAAAGTCGATCTGCTGAAAAGAAAGCATTTGGTAATCTGTTTTCCATTGCTGAGAATGAAGAGATATGAGGTCCGGAGGCCGCACTAGCAGCAGCATAGTTTTGGATTTCTGTATTTTAGTAACTAAGTCTAGTGAAATGTCTGCCAGGAATCACAACATTGTAAGCTTGTACCTTTCAGCTACTTTATATTCCACATATGAGTGTGATCTTTCTATGTCCGTCTCTTTCTTTCTGACTCATTTCACTCAGCATGATACTTTCCATGTTGATCCACTTATATGCAAATTTCATGACTTCATGTTTCCTGACAGCTACATAGTATTCCATTGTGTAAATATACCAGAGTTTCTTTAGCCAATCATCTGTTTTCGGGCACTCTGGTTTTTTCCATATTGTGGCTATTGTGAACAGAGCGGCAATGAACATGGAAATGCAGATGTCATCTCTACTATACCTTTTTGCCTCTCCGGGATATATTCCCAGGAGTGGTATTGCTGGGTCAAATGGGAGCTCAATTTCTAACTTTTTGAGAATCGTCCATATTGTTTTCCAAAAGGGCTGAACCAGTCGGCATTCACACCAGCAGTGAAGGAGAGTCCCTTTCTCCCCACATCCACGCCAACACCGGTTGCTTTTGTTTTTGGGGATGTGGGCCAGTCTCTGTGGTATGAGATGATATCTCATTGTTGTTTTGATCTGCATCTCCCTGATGATTAGTGATGTTGAACATTTTCTCATGTGCCTCTTAGCCATTCGGATTTCTTCTTTGGAAAAGTTTCTGTTCATTTCATCAGCCCATTTTTTGATCGGGTTGGCAGTTTTCTTCTTGTGGAGTTCAACCAGTGCATTATATATCCTTGTTATCAACCCTTTATCGGATGGGTACTGCATAAATATCCTTTCCCATTCTGTAGATTGTCTTTGTATTTTGGTCACTGTTTCTTTTGAGTTGCAGAAGCTTCTTAGTTTGAGATAGTCCCATTTATTTATCTTTGTTTTCACTAGCTTAGCCAGTGGCATGTCAGCTTTGAAGATACCTTTGGCTTCAATGTCGTGAAGGGTTTTGCCGACCTTATCTTCAATGTACCTTAGGGATTCTGGTCTGATGTTGAGGTCTTTAATCCATTTTGATCTGATTTTTGTACATGGTGATAGATGGAGGTCTAAGCCCATTTTTTTGCATGTAGCCATCCAGTTTTGCCAGCACAATTTGTTAAACATGCTTTCCTTGCTCCACTTCACATTTCTTGCTCCCTTATCAAAGATTAGATGATCATATATTTGGGGGTGTATGTCAGAGTATTCAACCCTGTTCCATTGGTCTGCTGCTCTGCCTTTGTTCCAGTACCATGCTGTTTTAATGACTACCGCTTTGTAGTAGAGTTGGAAGTTGGGGAGGTTGATTCCTCCCATTTTCATTTTCCCAAGGATTGCTTTAGCTATTCGTGGGGGCTTATTGTTCCATATGAATTTCAGGAGTGCTTGCTCCATTTCTTTGAAGAATGTCAAGTGTATCCCTATAGGGATCGCATTGAATTTGTACAATGCTTTGGGGAGAACTGCCATTTTGACAATATTAATTCTTCCAATCCATGAGCAGGGGATGTCTTTCCATTTCCTCTTGTCCTCTTTTATTTCCTGAAGTAGTGTTTTATAGTTTTCATTATACACGTCCTTTACCTCCTTTGTTAAGCTGATTCCGAGGTATTTGATTTTTTGAGGCGCAATTGTGAACGGGATTGCTTTTCTCAGGTCACTTTCTTCTCTCTCACTATTTGCATATAGGAAAGCCATGGACTTTTGAGTATTGATTCTATAGCCTGTAAATTTACTATACGAGTCTATTGTTTCTAGGAGTTTCTTGGTAGAGGTTTTAGGGTTCTCTAGGTATAGTATCATATCATCTGCGAATAATGAGAGCTTGATTTCTTCCTTTCCTACCTGAATGCCCTTAATGTCTTTTTCTTGCCTAATCGCTATTGCAAGTACTTCCAGTACTATATTGAACAGAAGTGGAGAGAGTGGGCATCCTTGTCTCGTCCCTGTTCTCAGAGGGAAGGCTCTTAGTTTTTCCCCATTGAGGACAATGCTCGCCATAGGCTTGTGATAGATGGCTTTGACAATATTGAGGAAGGTCCCTTCTATACCCATTTTGGCAAGTGTTTTCATCATAAACGGATGCTGTTTCTTGTCAAATGCTTTCTCTGCATCTATTGATATGATTATATGATTTTTATCTTTTCTTTTGTTGATATGATGGATTATGTTGATTGATTTCCAGATGTTAAACCATCCTTGCATCCCCGGGATGAATCCCACTTGGTTGTGGTGTATGATCTTTTTGATGAGTTGTTGAATTCTATTTGCTAATATTTTGTTGAGAATCTTCGCATCTGTGTTCATCAGGGATATTGGCCTGTAGTTTTCTTTTTTTGTGGTGTCTTTGTTTGCTTTTGGTATTAGGGAGATATGAGCCTCAAAGAAACTGTTTGGGAGGGTTTCTGTTTCTTCAATTTCCTGGAAGAGCTTGAGAAGGACTGGCAAAAGGTCCTCTTTAAATGTTTGGAAGAACTCACTAGTGAATCCGTCTGGACCTGGGCTTTTGTTTTTGGGAAGACTTTTGATTACCATTTCAATTTTCTTGATGTTAATTGGACTATTCAGGTACTCTAGTTCTTCTTGGTTCAGCCTTGGGAGATTATAGGAGTCGAGGAATTTATCCATTTCTTCTAGGTTCTCTTGTTTTGTGGCATAGAGATTTTCAAAGTAGTCTCTGATGATCTTTTGAATTTCTTTGGTTTCTGTTGTGATGTCCCCCTTTTCATTTCTGATTCGGCTTATAAGGGTTCTCTCTCTCTCTTTCTTTGTGAGTCTTGCTAGTGGTTTATCAATCTTGTTTATTTTCTCGAAGAACCAGTTCTTGGTTTCATTGATCTTCCGGATCGTCTTTTGGGTTTCCATGTCATTAATTTCTGCTCTAAGTTTTATTATCTCTTTCCTTCTGCCTGGTTTGGGCTCCTTTTGTTGGTCCTTTTCTAAGGTCTTGAGCTGTGCAGTCATGTGGGCCCTTTCTTCCTTCCTGAGATATGCTTGCAGAGCTATAAATTTTCCCCTTAAAACGGCTTTAGCTGCGTCCCACAGGTTCTGGTAGCTCGTGTCTTCATTCTCATTTTTTTCTAGGTACCTTTTGATTTCTTCCTTGATTTCCTTCCTGACCCACTCATTGTTCAATATCGAGCTATTTAATTTCCAGGTGTTTGATTTGGTTTTCTGCATCTGTCCACAGTTAAGTTTTATCTTCAGTGCATCATGGTCTGAAAAGATAGCTGGTACAATGTCTATCTTGTTGATTCTGTTGAGGTATGTTGTTTGGCCCAGCGCATGATCTATTCTGGAAAATGTTCCATGTGCACTGGAAAAGAATGTGCATTCCTTTTTTGGGGGATATAAAGCCCTGTATGTTCTATTAGCCCTCTCTCTTCTATTTCTTCCTTCAAAGCCAGTATTTCATTGGTGAGTTTTAATCTTCTAGATCTGTCCAGAGGAGACAGTGCGGTGTTGAAGTCTCCAACTACTATTGTGTTGCTCGAGATGTCCTTCTCAAGGTCTCTTAGCAGCTGTTGTAGGTATTTAGCTTGTCCCTCATTGGGTGCATAGACATTTAGGAGTGTGATTTCTTCCTGATGTACACATCCCTTGACTAATAAAAAGTGTCCTTCACTATCCCTTTTAATCTTTTTCAACCTGAAGTCTATGTTGTCCGATACTAGTAAAGCCACCCCAGCTTTCTTGAGGGAGTTGTTTGCTTGCAGGATTGTTTTCCGTCCTTTGACTTTGAGTCTGTGTTTGTTCTGGCTATTCAGATGTGTTTCTTGCAGGCAACAGAATGTTGGGTTGAGTCTCTGAATCCATTTTGCCAGTCTGTGTCTCTTAATTGGTGAATTCAGACCATTGACCTTAAGGGAGATTATTGTTATGGGATTTTGTGCCGTCTTTGTGCAAGGGTTTGTTGTGCTTGTAGGGGTTATTCTTGTCTTACAATAGCCCTGTTAGTGCTTCTTTTAGGTTTTGTTTTGAGTCTATGAAGTTCCTGAGCTGTTGTTTATCCCCAAAGTAGTGTATGATTTCTTCTAGTTTGAATGAGAGTTTAGCCGGATAAAGTATTCTTGGTGAAGCGTTGATTTCATTGAGTTTTTTCACTATATCCCACCATTGCCTTCGAGCTTGGAGGGTTTCCTCTGATAGATCTGCTGTGAGCCTAAGGGGTGCTCCTTTGTATGCGATTTCCTTCTTGGACCTTGCTGCTTGGAGTATTGTGTCTCTCTGGAAGATGTCCATCATTGTAACTATGATATGTCTTGGGGTTTTTCTGTTAGGATCTCTTTTAGCTGGCACTTTTCGGGCGCCTTGAATCTGGATGCCCGCATTGTCCAGCTGTGGGAAGTTTTCTGCAATGATTTGTTTGACTGTGTCTTTCTCATTGGGGTGGGTTCCCTGTGGTTCTGGTAGTCCAATGATTCTAATGTTGTTCCTCTTGAATTCATCCCCTAGGACTCTGATTCTGGCTAGAGCTATTTTGAGGTCTCTTGCCATGGTTTGTTGTTGCCTGTAGGCCTCTTGCAGTTCATCTTCAAGCATACTGATTCTGTCTTCGGCTGCAGTCATCCTATTGTTGAGGGCAGCCAGAGAGTTTTTGATTTCATGTACCGAATCCTTCATTTCTTTTTGAAGGTTTTTTATTTCTGCTCTCATTTCTTCCCGTATTTTGTCGGCTGTCTGTTGTGTTGTTTCTGCCAGGTCTTCCTTGAAGTTGTCCATCTTTGCATTGAGTTCATTGAATATGTTGAGGATTTCAACTCTGAATTCTTTCTCAGAGAGGTCAAGTTTGTAGGAAGCGCCCATTGAGGTTTCCGGACTCCTTTGAGCATCCTCTGGTTGCAATGGGGATTTTCGCTGTTTCTTCATGTTGTTTGTGGTGATATGAAAGAGGGCCCTTGAAGATGAGTATCCCTGTCTCCTTTTGTTGTGAAAAAGGATTGTGGATAGGCTCAGTTAATAGTGGTTACCTTTTAACTTGCCGTTTGTATAACCTGATCTACTGAGATGTTTCCTTCAATCCTTATGTGAAGTCTTGTGCATTATTGTCCTACTGCTTGTGAATAGCTAGGATGTTAGTCTTGGATAGGATGTTGAGGAAACTACCTGCCGCCGCATGAGCTTTGGCTGGCCGGCAATGAGGCCACGCCCACTTTTCTTAGGCCACGCCCCTGGCGGTTAGGCCACGCCCCTTTCCCACAACCCGACAGCGGTCAACGTGCTGGGGGTGGCGTGCCGGCCATTCGGCTGGCAGTCCGGTGGGGAGGGAAGCCCGGGGTGCTCAGGGCCGCGGAGCAGGCTGGGTCCGGAAGGGCGGGTCGAGGGAGCGTCACAGACCTTTGCCGGAAGACAGGACGGAGGCGGCGCTTGGGGTCGGCGTGCCAGCCACTGGGTCGGCAGTCCGGAGGGGAGGGAAGCCCGGGGTGCTCAGGGCCGCGGAGCAGGCTGGGTCTGGAAGGAGACAGTCAAACTTCTTAGTCAAAACCCTGAATGAATGGTTTGAGGCTCTTTGTGTTCCTGGAGCAAGCAGATACCATTGAGCTACACTAGCACACTACAGGGACAAATGGAGATGTACTGGCACTGGCTCAAGCAAATGCGATTTGGAGATGACTGCTGGACTAGAGCTGTTACCAACTGGATTCCATGGCATGTCAAAAGAATGTGTGAGTGCCCACCTACAATATGTTCAGACTTCTTCATCAAGACCCTGAACTAATGTTTTTTTAAAAATATTACTTTTTAAAAATTTTATTGACTCACTGTGAAATAGTTACAAGCTTTCATGTTTGGGTTACAATCACACAATGATCAAACACCCATTCCTCCACCAGTGCACATTCCCCACCATCAATATCCCTGGTATACTGCCCCTTTCCCACACTCCCCCTGCCTTCATGGCAGACAATATTCTCCGTACTCTCTCTCTACTCTCGGGCATTATGGCTTGCAACACGAACACTGAGAAGTTATCATGTTTGGTTCATTATCTACTTTCGGCACACATCTCCCATCCTGACTGATTCCGCCAAAGGAACGGTTTGAGTCTCTGTGTTCCTGGAGTGAGCAAACACCATTGGGCTACACTAACACGTGAAAGGAATGGATGGAGATATTGCTAGTGACTGCTCAAGCAAACCGATGAGCAATGGGATTACAAGTGATAGAAGTGATATATACTTCTTTTGAAACCATTGTTGTGCATTATATTATGTTTATCTATCTGTTTAAGTTATATGTGCTATTTATAAATTAAACAGAGGGGATAAAGTATCAATCAACCTAATTTCTACATATAAGTATTATTTTTATTATTAGTAAAGTTCAGATGAGGACTGATGCCATGATAATTCATCAATTATCATTGCATTTATCTATTAAAATAAGAAATCTTAAGACACAAAATTACATGGGTAAAATTACATTTTAAGTTGCATGGTGCACATATATGACATACAATAAAATAATTTGATTTTATCTTTATTATGTTAAAGTAGAAGCATTATAACAGGTCTTTTTTTCGTTCATTTGAATCTTTTGGGTTCGTTTCAGGGTTATCCTGGACATTATCAGGGGTTACTTCTTGCTCAGGATCACTACTGGCTCATCCCTGGACCCTGCGACCATACATATGTGGTTTCAAGAATGAAACTGGGTTGACCGTGTGTAAGGCAAGTATATGAAATTTTCTGAAACTTCTTATAATTGTTTTCCATATTTATATGATCCAGAGTTAATATTTAGAGTTAATATTATTATTTGAATAGGATACTTAGAATATTAGAACTAAATATGATTATGATTTACCAGTATCATCATATTATCAGTGCATAGTTTTACTTTTTTTTCTTATTTTCATGTCTGTGTTTATTTTTAAAAGTGTAATTATGTGATTGGTTTCATGAGTTAACAAATCTACTCAGTGATTTGATAAACCTGAAAAGAATGGATATTTTATTTGTTTTGCAGCAATACATGTTTTCATTTAGTAAAAGTGTGTAAGAAAGGGTAACATATTTATTTCTCTTTGAATAACAAACACATTCAATGCCTTTACTTATGAAATCAATAACACATTTTCATTTACTTGTATTTATCACTTTTGAAGTAAAAAAATTTATTTGTTTGTTTTGGGGGAGCACACCGGGCAATGCCCAGTGGTTTCTCTTGGTTCTGTGCTCAGGAATCACTTTGACAGTGCTCAGGAAATCATATGGATGCCAGGGATCGAACCTAGGTCAGCCATACACAAGACAAATGCTGTACTCACTACTATCTCTTTGGCCCCAAAGTAATGTTCTTTAGATAAAGTAGATAAAACACACAAAAAATAGGTATGTAATGAGTACAATCAAATCTATCACTTATATTAGCTTCAAAATCTTTTAGTGGACTAAATCTCAAAAATTAGATAAATCCATTTAAATAGTTAAGTATTATTATCAAGTTAATATTTAAGTATTAATATCAATAATCAGAGTCTCTTGCCCCCGCACCTTGCTGTCTTCACTGGGGCCCCCTTGGAAGGGGGTGTGTTGAGTTTCCATCCCTGTCCCAAGCAGAACCCTGGCATGGGAAGACCTCTGGAACCCAGCCACAGCCATGCTCAAGGCCACTTTGCACACGTTTGGATAAGCCTCATGCATGAAGGAACTGGCAGAGGAACCCAGATGTGCAGGACCCAGGGCTGAGATCTCCAAACCTGCTCAGATCGGGACTGGGCCTCCTCCACCCAGATCCTCCATTTTCCATTAGCTTGGCAGTCACACCTCCAAACTGTTCCTGGCAGCCATGTAATCCCATCAATAACCAAGATCCAGAGATATAAAACAACGCTCCCAGAAGGCATACCACTTTTAACCTATTTCTCCCTCTCAGAGAACCTGGCAAAGTACCAAGAGTATCCTGCCTGCATGACAGAGCCTGGCAAGCTCTCCGTGGCGTATTTAATATGCCAAATAAAGTAACAATGATGGGTCTCATTCCCCTTACCCTGAAAGAGTCTCCAATGTGGCACTACTCGGAAGAATGAGTAAAGAGAGGCTGCCAAAATCTCAGTGCTAGGACGAATGGAGATGTTACTGGCACTCGCTCAAGCAAATCGATGGTTAATGGGATGACAGTGATACAATGATCAAGAATTAGAGTAGGTGTAAAGTTTTAATAACCACAAATTATTTTTACATGCCTAAATTAGAAAAGGAAAGTGCTTTACAAAATATTTAACTATTACTTCTGAAGATTAAAAATGATTTTGGTACATTTAAATTACAAGTTTCAATACTAATATTATAATAAAAATTAAAACCTGGATCTTAAGATATTCCAAACTATAGAAATATTAGTTTATGTAATTATAATAATAATACATATCTATTTGCACTAATAAAACTAAGGAAAGTAAATTTTTGAAACATAACATAAAGAAGTCTGTAACATATGTACTTGGCAATACCATTCCTAATAGTCTAGTATTAAATTAAAATCATCAGTAGTAATTTTCTGCCCACATGAAATATGCCTAAGCTTCAGATACTAAATAACATACAGGGTCACGAGCAGAAGGCATGTTTAATAACTAACTTATCAGAGATTTTTATCTTCTAATTTCTTCACTATAAAAGAGAATACTCATTTATTTATGTGCCTTTGAGCCATTTCAATTACTTATACATGGAAGTTTTAGTTCATCCCTTCTTCCCATTTTTTTGGTTGGGTTGAATGATTATTTTCTTGCAAAATTATTTTAGTGCTTTATAGATTTTTGATATTAACCATTACTAAATGAATGGTGGGCAATTGATTTCTCCTCATCTGTGGGCTGACCTTGTAGTCTGGTCTGTGCACCTTTGAGGTGCACAAACTTCTTAATTTAATGTAGTCTCACCTGTTTATCTTTTCTTCCACTTGCTTGCTCGCTCAGTTATATCACTAACTGTAGGATGACATTGCTTTGTCCTTTCCCCCTTGCCACAAGGAGCTTAGGTTTATACAGGTCACACCCATCAAGGTGCTCAGGAGTCACTCCCATTCCTTTGTCTATCTGTAACCACTTCTCTATGCTCTCTTCCCCAAACAGTTAAGCAGCTTTTACCCCTAATCAGACTCTGTTAATTTGTAAGGTCGGATCTTTCTAGGACACTGATCTAATATTGTAAGCTAATATTGCTTTTCTCCTCTCCTTGTGTCTTTTGAATAGTTTGCTTCAAAGCAATGTCCCTTTTGTATAGACACAATAAGATAATATTATGCTTTTGTTACTTGGATTTAATTGGCTTCAAATATTATTCATTTCTGGATATTTGCTTTCTCGACTTTAAGCCTCAGTTGCTCTCAGTTCCTAGCACCCCAAAAACAGGGTCCCAATGAAGAACAGGACAGACCCGGGGCAAGTAGTGAGTTATGTGCTACCCTAGCATCGAGATGGGCCTGGCCAAAGTGCCTAATTCTTAACAATAAGTTATCATGGACAAATGCTGTCATGATCCAAAAGGAACAATGAGACTAGGACTCCGCTAGGGTTAGGAAAGATTAATACAGCATAAGCAGTGTAGTCTGAGATTGAGATGGCCCCAGGAGAGCAATTCTATAAGCTTAATACATCTCTTACTGTGTCCATACAAAATGATCAATATTATTAATGCTTATATGTTTGCTGGACAAGCAGAGGAGAAACACACTCATCGGATTTGCCCTTGGGTGGGTCATCCTGCTGAAAGAGAATCTGTCCTAGAAGCAGCATTTCCTGAGGGAAAGAACTTTAACCCTATCGATTGTGACCACACATATGTGTAAGCCCCAACCCCCTCATGCTGAGGGGATTTAACTGGGCTGTATGAGTGCGTTGGGGGTGAGATCAAGAGCTGGAAGAGAAGCAGAGAGAGAGAGAGAGAGAGAGAGAGAGAGAGAGAGAGAGAGAGGAATGAATGGATTAAATGGAAACTGATCAACTGGCTTGGGGAGAGAGACTAGTGAAGAGAGGAGAATCCTGAGAACGGGTATGGAGGAGTGAGGAGCTAGGAAGGAAGTGGTCTGGAGGAGAGAGAGGAAAGAGGAGAAATGGGGAGCTCAGAGTGACTGGAGCAGGCACGTTGAGAGAATGGAATAAATGGCAACTGATCAATCAACTGGTTTGGCCCTCGTTTCCTCCTCCATCGTCTGCCCCATGGCCCAGGCCGCTCTGGCTGGGCGAGTGGCCCGGGACTGATCCCTCCAAACCCGGGGACCGCCAGTTGGGAGAGCTGCAGGGGCTCTTCCCCTGTTGCCCCTGCCAGATGTTTTTTACAACTAATCATCAGAGAAATGCAAATCAAAATGACAATGAGCTAACACTTCACACCAATGAGACTGGTGGCCATCAAAAGAACAAAAATAAGCAGTGTTGGAGTAAGCTAGGAAACAAAGTGACCCTCATTCACTGCTGGTGGGAATGTTAATTGCTCTAGTCTTTTTGGAAAACAATCCCACACCTCAGAATATAACCTAATTCCCCAAACACAATGCAAAAAATGGCATCTCTGCATTGCAGCGTTATTCACAATAGCCCAAATCTAGACTACTCAAGTGCCCAAGTATAGAAGAATTGTTAAAGTAGCATGTTATATCTATACAATGGAATATTATGCAGCCATTAGAGAAAAAGGAAGTCATGAAATTTGCTGATATATAGATGGACATGAAGAGTATCATGCTGTGTGAAATGAGTAGACAATAAAGTCCAGAAGGACTAGTTCTTAATAAAAATCTTGCTAAAATTTGGCGGGGAGGTTAGTTAGGTCAGAGAAAGAACCACTATCACAATGATAGTGGTAAGCAATTACTAAGGACAAGTACTGGCTGCTGAAAGGAGGTAAAGTGGTATGCGTGATATGCTTTCAATAATAGTGCTTCAAAACACAATGCCTAAAAGGAAAAGATAAAAGTGACCAACATAGAGGCAGGGATTGGGATTGGCTGGCGGGGCATGGGAGTTGAGGGTGAAAGGGAAACTGGGAACATTGATGGAGGAAACGTGGACATGGCTAAACTGAAGGGTGCTCAAACATAGTATAACTGAAATTCAGTCACAAAAAACTTTCTGTCTCATGTTGATTCTATAAACTAAAAAATTTAAAGAGTGAATACTCAGAAGTTAAAATTAGTTTGTATAGCATTGATAAAGTAGAGCAGACATAATTTTTTTTTAAATTTTTTTATTGAATCACCATGTGGAAAGTTACAAAGTTTTCAGGTTTAAATCTCAGTTATACAATGCTCGAATACCCATCCCTTCACCAGTGCTCATATTCCACCACCAAGAATCCCAGTATAGCTCCACTCCGCCCCCTCACACCCCAACCCCCCCCACGCCCCTAGCCCCCCCACCTTAAGCCCCCCCCACCTGTGTAACTAATAAATTTCACTTTACTTTCACTTTGATTGCATACAATATTTCAACAAAACTCACTATTATTGTTTGGAGAGTCTCTCCCCTAAAGTCAGACCGAGCAGACATAATTTAATTAGAATATTTATAGAGGCAGTCAATAGTTTGAAGGAAAGCTATTGGAAAAAATTCACAAATCAACTGCATTAAATCAAGATGTATAAATCTATGATATAGTCCTATGTTGTGTGGGGGAGCTTAATCCACATATTTAATATTTAATAAGTATTAATGGCACATTTTTAGCAATAGGAAATTCGAATATTCATAAATAACCAGTTTTCATGTGACTAGAATTGAAATGTAAAAGTTTATGTATTGATACAGATAACTTATAAAGTGAGGCGTACAAATCACTGTTTTGTGCTTGAGTTGACATATGTAAAGTGGCGGAGAGATTTATGATGAAGTGACATAGCTATGTACATCACTACCATGAGCATTAAAACTATCATAAATACATCATATAAACTATAATGAAATGAACTATAAATTAAACTGCAGAAATTAATTAAAATTATAAAGAAGACAAATTTTGCTCTTCCTTCCTATTACATCAAGTGATGACAATTATACCTCTGTTCACTTTGCTTATAGGCATGTTATTGCCAATATTTCATCATCATCATCATCATCATCATCATCATCATCACATCCCATTGATCGTTGATTTTCTCAAGCAGTCTCAGTAACGTCTCCATTCGTCCTACCCCTGAGATTTTAGAAGCCTCTCTCTACTTGTCCTTCCCAATGGTGCCCCATTGGAGGCTCTTTCAGGGTCAGGAGAATGAGACCCATCATTATTACTGGTTTTGGTATATGGATACTCCATGGGAGTTTGAGAGGCTCTCCCATGTGGGCAGAAAACTCTCAGTAGCTTGCCAGGTTCTCTGAGAGAGAGAACTAGACTATAAGATGTCTTGGTATCCAGATCTTATAGTCCAGATCCCCTATTTTCCAGTAGCTAGGTAGTCAAACTGAGAAACTGCCCCCAGAGTCATGTAATCACAGGCTCTAAGAACTAGGCTATAAGATGAGTCTATATTCTAGAATACATATTCTCTACAAATCTATATTCCATAGTTTTATATTCTATGTTATATAGATCTATCTTCTGCAGACTTGTAGAACATATATATATATATTATAATGTAATATAATATATAAAATATAGACCTCATTCAACCAGAGCCCTACTGTATTAGGTACAAAATTATAATTGTTTTGGTTGTTGGTGGGTTATACCCAGCAGTTCTCAAGGATTACTTCTGGTTCTTCGCTCAGGGATAACTCCTACTGGGCTTGATGGATCATATAGGATGGCAGGAATTTAATACTACCCACTGTACTACTGTTTCAGAGCTCAAAATAGAATATACTCATGAAGGTAATATAAGAACAAACCACATTTACATACATTTCATTACAGCATGCAATAAAATTCCTATATTTTATTATTGTTATTTTCATCTCTTGCTGTGGCTAAATTATAAATTAATTTATTATAGATATACCATAAGTATACATATTTAGAAAGATACTATACATAGGGTGAAATATAATCTTCAGTTTTAGTCATCATTGTGTGTCCTGGAATATGTCCCTTAATGGGAATTGATAATTTCTCCATTAAAATAACATGTTTATTAATTAATGTGTAGTATTAAATTAAATAGCATAAAGTGTTATCTACATGTCTCATTAACTCATTTTGTTTTCAAATTTTCTGGTAATATTAAAATTTGATTGACCTTCAAATTTAGGTGTTATGAAAGCTGTAAATATGTTCTAGGATGAAGCAATCAGACAGAAAATGGTGCCAAGTTGTAAAGTTGCTCAGTAATCAACAAATGGCATATCAGAGAAATAGCATAGTTAAACCTCTGTCAAATATGGTGACAGTTGAGCTACTTTAAAATAAAATTTTTATTTTTAAAAAACGTTTTGAGAGTGTATACATAAAATAATATTTATATAACCACATTTATGAGTTGCTTATATATAATGTTATATGTTAAACAGCAAGAAGGTGGTGAATGACAGCAAAGTATTACTGGAGTAAATGAAACTATTTAAGTCAATTTATGAACATGTATAGAAATTGGTATATTAATTGCGAAAATAAATATGCAAATAGTTATTGTCAGCTTCTTTTAAATGTATAATGCAATAAAATAATTAAAAATCTGCTGCTTCATTTATATCTAAATATATATGAATTAATATAATAGCACATTAAAAGGACAGGAGAAAACAAAAACTCTAAGCTCAAGTTTTTGAATAGAGATGTATATATCGGAATCACATATTACATGTTAAATATTTTAATCATGGCAGAGCCTGGCAAGCTACCCGTGGTGTACTCAATATGCCAGAAACAGTAGTAGCAATGGTCCTTATTCTCCTGATTCTGAAAGAGCCCCCAATGCACCATCGGCTATACCAGCACGTGACAGGGATGAATGGAGACATTACTGGCACCCGCTTGAGCAAATCAATAAACAAAGGGATGACAGTGACAGTAAAGTATTTTAATAATACAAAAATTAGTCATATACAAAATAAATTAGAATTAAAGGTAAATTATTAAGTAATTTATATTAATCAGTATTCACATAATAAATAAAGGAGACATAATTGTGGAACAGATAAGACAGATATATATTATATAATAGAAAACTTACCAGAATCACATTTATCAATTCTACCAAATTTTAATAAGAAAAGTAAATTTGTTATACAATCCAAGTAGGCAATTATTATCAGATAACATTCCCATCGCTCATCGATTTGTTCGAGCAGGCACCAATAATATCTCTCATTGTGAGACTTATTGTTACTGTTTTTGGCATATCCAATACTCCATGGGTAGCTTGTCAGGCTCTGCCGTGCGGGCTCGATACTCTCGGTAGCTTGCCGGGCTCTCCAAGAGGGGTGGAGGAATCAAACATGGGTCGGCAGCATGAAAGGTGAACGTCCTGCTGCCGTGCTGTCGCTTCAGCCCCAGATAACATTGCAATATTTAATTATGTAAGATACAAGTTAACTTTATCAATGCTCTCATATATATAAGTAATAAACCCAATACCTGTTATTAGTAATATTTATGTTAAATTTGATTTATAAAACCTCTATTTCCTTTCTTTTAATTTTCTCTCTGTATAAATTATATATTAATGACATTGTGTACCACTGACAAAAACTGACTAAAATATAAGCTTCACACTTGACAATTTATACCATTGTTTGAAGTAATATCTCCAAAGTATTGTAGTTGGCACTATAACTATTGAGAAATATATGATTTTTGCTCAATGATGATAAAAGTTAAGTAAAATTTAGAGTGACTAAAGTAAAATTTAATTAGTAACTGTCAAAAAAATTCCATCACACTGCAAATATAATAGTTCAAGCATAAACTATTAAATTTTTTAGAGTAGGCAAATTATTTTATATCAATTGATAAAATTGATAGTTTACACCATACACCAAATTGGTATTTTATATCAAAATTATTGACTACACATTATGCTTTTAATTTCCAGAAGCTTTATTATTTAAAATATGCACATAAAATTTTAATTAACACTTTATATTCTTTATGCTATTTCAAGCTAAGTTGAGTAAAATAAAATTAGAATTAGTACAGTGTGGAGTAGGTACACATCCTCAGCACATTTTTATTTTTCATACTGAGTGAGACTTGTTAATTTATCTCTTTCCTGAGAGGCATAATCATCACTAATGAATTCTGATAGTATTTTGGGTCAATAGACTTTCTTCATTTCATTAAGCTTTAATGAACTTTATAGTCTTTCAAAATAACTGGATTAAATTTTTTCACACGTATGTTTGATTAATGATTTGTTTCACCCTGTTCATAAGTGACTGTAATAAGCAAGTGATTTTCTGATTTCCCAGTACCTTATACATTGTTACTCAGTTGACCAGTGAGTGTTGACCAAGTACATTACATTATGACTGCACAACAAGGTCAACTCAAAACCTAACGACCCCTTTGGATCTTTCTAAGCACAGCTATGAACTTGCAAAAATGATAAGGAAAAGAAAAGAGAAAGCAGCTTTTTTTTTTATAGAGGTAAGGAAATAGGATGAAATGATAGATTATTCTTTCATCAAAGAGGAGCATACTTTACTCAAACATTCATTTAGAGGAAGTTCAGAAACAAAACAATAGAGACATATGGCTAACATAAAATTTACTTATAAATATAATGAAAACAATTTTTTTTTGCTAGGAGTGTGATGACCATTAATTTCTTTTTAAAGAGTACATTGCAAGTCTAACATTCTACTGACAATATTTTAGCTCTTCTTTCTTAAGAAAGTAATCTCAGAGTTCCTTTCTGAGTTCCTTAATTTACTTTGATTTCCATTATTTTGGTGAGAATACTAAACCAATTTATTTAACCATGTGATTGTTTAATTAAAAAAATAAAACAAGCACTATCCTCTTGCATGTTTACAAGAAAATAAAATTGAACTATGTTTTATATGACTAACAAGATCTCCATGAGTCCATTTGTTACTGAATAGGACATACATTTACTATGTATGACACAAGTATGAAGAATTGTATTGCCTTGTGCTTATAAGTAATTTTGTTGAATATAATCATACCTAAGTCAAACAGATGGTATCGATAATTGAAAAAAACTGATAAGGGTTTAACTTCCTATTAAGAAATTTTGTTCATTATTCTGAAGAAATTTACATTAAGCTTCATTCTGAGAGTACACTTTTATATTCATCATAATCCAATTGATTGTCGAATTTTTCAAGCGGTCTCAGTAGCGTCTTCATTTGTCCTAGCCCTGTGATTTTAGAACCCTCTCTTTATTTGTCCTTTCCAGTGGTGCCGCCTTGGAGGCACTGTCAGGGTCAGGGGAATGAGACCTATCATTGTTACTGGTTTGGGCATATGAATACACCATGGGAAGTTTTCGAGGGTATCCCATGTGGGCCAGAAACTCTCGATAGGTTGCCAGGCTCTCCCAGAGGGAGAACTAGGCCATAAGATGCTTCCAGGAGCTTGGTCTTATAGTCTCTGGATGTTGGCCTTTGGTGGGATTACACAGCACCAGGGGCAGTGCCTGGGTGTGACCGCCTAGCTACTGGAAAATGGGAAATCTGGGCAAAAGAGGCCCAGTCTCGATTAGAGCAGGCTTGCTTGGAGATCTCAGCCCCGGGTGCCACACACCTGGGTTCCTCTGCCAGTTCCTTCATGCATGATGCTTGTCCAAATGTGTGGAGAGGGGCCTTGAGCATGGCTGTGGCTAGGCTCTGGAGGTCTTTGACCAAGGGAGCTCTGCTGGGGGCAGGGAGGGAAACTGAAGCCCATGCCCTCCAAGGGGCCCCAGGGAAGACAGCCAGGTGAGGGGGCAGGAGACTTTTATATTAAATTATACAAAAAATAATGATAAAAGCAAATCTTATCCTACTTTTTATTTTTACCTTAATCATGGTATTATGAAAAATGAATGATTTATATATAAAATAGAAGAAAATATTTTAATTGTATTAAAATTGTAATGACTAAAATTAGAATAATAAATGGAAATTGCTAACATCTTATGTATGTAATACTAAAGTCACATAAATGATAATTACAAAAAGTACCTAAACTCGGGAAGGAAATTTCTGAAATTCCTCACCAGAAATGCAATAATTAAAATGCTGAATTTTATTAGAATGGTAGTCAAGTTTACACTGGCACTCCATTCTTGTGCATAATACAGTTTTAGTTATTCTTCCACATCTGAAATTACTACTAACTTAGGGTAGCTCAAATGACTGCTCATGTGTGTGTGTGTCTGTGTGTGTGTGTTTGTGCACACACGTGTGTGTATGTGTGTGTAGCTAAGTGGGCAATCTGATTATTTGCACAGCTATATTTTCTCCACAATTAAAAACGTGATACATTCTTGGAATGGCCTTATATTGCTGCCCATTATCTGTATCTTAACACTCTTCGTATTTTAATGTCACATATCTAATACCTTATAGGGTTTCGGAAGAGCCAGCTATTTTTTTTTCCTTAAAAATTAAGGCAACATTGAGAAAAGTTGTAGGAGGAAGGTTGAAGGAGCAGAAAGATAAACCAGAGAGCTGAGAAATAGCAAGGAAATAGCATTTATCATATTAGTATATATTAAATAAGTGGCAGAATTACAGAGTGGCAGAAAATATAATAACATCAAAAGAAATACAAGAGTAACATTCATGTTTTCAGAAAAGGAGAGTAAGACTTATAAAACCTAAATGCTTTATCAATCATTAAATAAAATGCATTAGAAAAGGGACTTAATTTGACCTTATCTGGCACTAACTTGTTTCTGCCTAGAGTATTTTGGAAGAGAATAATTTAAAGCTCTCTTTGAAAATTTCATAAATTATTGCTAGTAATGTTATCACTTCAATTATTTCTGAGAAAAAAATTGTCTTTTTTTCTACCTGTTTTTCTAATGTCAATTAATTTTTATATTATGTATTCCATTCTGTACAATTGCTTTTAGTTTAGAAATTATTTTCCATTATCTAATTGCAAAAACATTCACATATTTTATTTTCATTTTCTAATGAAAATTTTATTATCTGATATTTAATCTTTTAATTTAAAATGGGGGTGCATTTGGTGTACTGTGGCAGTGCTTAGGCTTGCTTGTATCTCTGCTCTCAGGGATCACTCATGCCAGGGCGGTAGCACTGCATCACCATCATCCCGTTGCTCATCGATTTGCTCGAGCGGGCACCAGTAATGTCTCCATTGTGAGACTTGTTACTGTTTTTGGAATATTGAATATGCCACGGGTAGCTTGCCAGGCTCTGCCGTGTGGGTGAGATACTCTCAGTAGCTTGCTGGGCTCTCCAAGAGGGATGGAGGAATTGAATCCGGGTTAGCTGAGTGCAAGGCAAATGCCCTACCCACTGTGCTATTGCTCCAGCCCTCTGCCAGGGCTCTTAGGACTATATAAGGTGCTGGGGACTGAAACATAATTGGGAAAATGCCCTAGCACTGTACTCTTTTACCCAGACATTTTCATTTTAATTGCTTTGTTATAGCTTATTTGAATAGGTCAGTAATAATTTCATCTGCTTCCATTGTGGATAAATTTTAATTTTATTTCAAAAAGTTCTCAAAAGTAAATGAAATATGCCTCTTTATATTAAACATGGTGTAAGACCCCCAAATATTGGTGATTGGTTACTTATCTTTCTCCCCATATTTATTTGTCACATATCAAATAAAAATTGTACCACTGCAAATTATATATATTTAACTAATTAATGATCATGTATTTATAGCAAGGAACAATTGAGTAGTTTATTGGGGATTTTTTTTGCTTTTTTGGGGGGTCACACCTGATGATGCACAAGGGTCACTTTTGGCTCTGCAGAAATTCCTCAGGAATTACCCCTGGCAGTGCTCAAGAGACCATATGGAATGCTGGGAATCGAACCTGGGTCGACCGCATGCAAGGCAAATGCCCTACCCGAAGTGCTATAGCTCCAGCCCCCAATTAAGTAGTTTAAATATTGGCAACCAGAACCCAGCCATAGCCATGTTCAAGGCCCCTCTCCACAAATTCGGATGAGCCTCACACATGAAGGAACTGGCACAGGAACCCAGGTGTACAGGACCCGGGGCTGATATCTCCAAGCCTGCTCAGATGGAGACTGGGCTTCTTCCGCCATGTAATCCCACCAACAGCCACCATCCAGAGAATATAAAACTAAGACATCTTATCCAGCATAGTCTCTGGATCTAGAGAACTAGGCTATGAAATGGGAAATCATGGCAGATTACACGGGATTCCGCCCAGATCGCCCATCTGAATACCAGAGGGGGATCTCGGCTATAAGATGTCTTGGTACCCAGAGACTATAAAACCAAGCTCCTGGAAGTGTTCGGCCTCAAAGAATATATTGACTCACAGTGATATCACAGTTATAGTCACTCATGATTGGGTTCAGTCATACTCTCAAATAGTGACTGCAGTAAAAAGTAAGAGTCATTTTCATTGTGGAGAACCATCTCTTGGACGAATATTAGAATAATAATGGCAGTCACATTATGGTTGTGATCTCCCAGAAGGAATATCTATTATCTTATCTTTGATTATACTAGTGTTGTGCAACTTAAGATAAAAATAAAAAGTCTGACCTCTTATTAATAGAACTACATTGACTTATATAAGATGTTTATGTGCTCAATAAAGATATTTAGACTTTCTGATTTGCATAATTATTGGAAATTTCATAGCCCTGGGTTATCACCAAAGCAGGTTATGCACTATTGTCAATATTTTATATTATGTATAAGTTAATATTTATGCAGTTAATTAAAAACTGCTAAAAATTTAATCCTGCTAAATTTTTTAAAGTTCTTTTGAATTTGTGCCCAGTTAACTTTTTCTTAAATTTCTTGCTATATTCAACAGGTTGTCATCAATAATTAGAGAAAACGGATATCAAAATGGAATATATTTATTAATTTTATGTGCATTGCTGGGCTGGAGCGATAGCACAGCAGGTAGGGTGTTTGCCTTGCATGCGGCCGACCCAGGTTCGTTTCCTCCGTCCCTCTCAGAGAGCCCAGCAAGCTACTGATAGTATCCCGCCTGCATGGCAAAGCCTGGCAAGCTACCCCTGGCTTATTCAATATGCCAAAAACAGTAACAAGTCTCACAATGGAGATGTTACTGATGCCTGCCAGGCAAATCGATGAGCAATGGGAGGAAGTGATATGCATTTCTGAATATTATTAAAAATTATTCTATTCTGCACATCTACGAACTCATTGCACCCAAAATTGTGGTTGTTCAAAGGTTAAAATTTATTCACTAAGCCAAAAACTTTCTGAGTGTTTCTGAGTAAAACCGGGTGCTTTTGTTTTTGTATTTATTTTTTGGTGCATTAAACACAAGCATTCCAGCCCACTGAGCTATCTCTTCACCTATTGGTTCAACATGAACCTACCTAGAATTTTGACAATAATTTTTTGCAGATGTGAACTAGTATCTTTATGCTTATTTCCATTGCATTTGTATAAGAAATATCTCTCTGAGGGACATCACTTCCCATTACATGTTCATTCTAGGCATTTTGACTCCTTGAGTTAAACACCAGTGCTTACCAGTGGAAATATCTTGATCATAGGGTGGAAAATAATAAATATTGTATAAGAACCAATCATGGAAGCATGTCAAGTTTGGGAATAAATGAGCAGTGAAAGAAGCACTTGAGGTTCTGGTATTAGCCATATAAATATGCAAATTATATGCCTAGAGGTACTCAAACATATTTGCTGCCAAAAAAATCCACCTGATAAATTTCCTCCCACTAGAATTGCACAGACTCAAACTTCAATTGCATCAAACTGACCTGAATGGGGTCTATAATACAAGGGAAAAATTAACTGGGCAAATATATTAGTAAAAAGATTATATTTTGCCAAAATGCTAGCATTAAAAACCCCTGTTATGTAAAATAAACCTTTTGAACTTTCCTGTCTAACAAAATTCAATATAAAGATGTTAAATCTCATTTGAGCAGTACACAAAATAGTTAAGAATCTATAATAAATTAACTTGCTTCCTTTTAATCCAGAATATTTGGGATGCTTTATTATCAGATATAAATAACAGGTAAATTGTCAAGCAGGAAATATTACATTTATCTATAGTATATTGACTAATTACACAGAACTGCATGTGTCAACAATATAGAAGAATAAACAAAAAATATTCCAGATATAGGAAATAGCAGCGAGGACTTCCTTCCCCAGAAGAATAGCGGGTGATCAGTACCAGATATTTCCTACGAAGTTATATGAATGTCTAATGTAATCAGTGTGGAAGTGACTGACATACAAACAGAAAAACAAAACAAAACATACTGTTGAGAAACTAGCAACACAGACTACTTCTTAGATAATAATAAACAAATTATATCAATAACATAGAACACTCAGCACAGTTTGGCACAGAATGGGAAAAACAAGGAAACCTGCGATGAAGAGTGTTCTGTTCCTGAAGTTAATTAGCTTTAAAAGCCAGTATAACCTAGAAAATGAAAAACAGAGAAGGCCAATGTGCAGATACAATAAAGATGAATTTAAATATATAGCAAGAGTGGTCTGGAGTGGTAGTGCTGTGGGTAGGAAGGGCATTTACTTTGCATAAAGCAGACCAGGGTTTGGTTCCAGGAACCCAGTAAAATCCCCCGAGCCTGCCCTGAGTGATACCCTAGAGCATAGCAAATAGTGAGCTCTGAGTACTGCTGGGTGTGGCCCCAAAATATAATAAATAAAAATATATAATCTAGCAAATGTAAAAGCTGCACAGATTTTTCCATGGTTCCATTATAATGAAATTTGGAATATCTTGTAACTTTAAGAAATAGATGGGACCTAAATTTGGCAAAATAATTAGATCTTGATGTTAAAAATGTTATTAACTCATATATAACAGATTGTGCAAATAAGTAGAAGTTCACAAGCACTTATTTTCTTAATTCCTATTTACGTTTTACAACTTCTTGGAAAATAAAAAAGGAAAATATAAGGGAAAATAAATAAAAATATTTCCTTAAAACCTTCTATGAAGCTAAAATTATACTAACACACTTTCTGAAAAGAAAATTTCATACCAATAACTTCGGTAAATATCAATGCAAAAATCCTTAACAAAGCACTATCTAATAGAATCCAACAACATATCACAAAAATCATATACCCTGATTCAATCCAGTTAAACATGATAGTTAAACATACATAAATCAATTAACAAAATACTCCACATTAACTAAAGAAATGATAAAAGTCATATGATCATATTTATTGATGCAGAAAAAGTCTTTGACAAGATCTAACATCAATTCATGATAAAAATCCTCAAAGAAATAGAGTTGTAAGGACCCTTTCTCAAGATAATAATGATCATCTATAACAAGCCTACAATTAGCATCATACTTAATGGTGAAAAGACTAAAAGAATTTCCTCTGAGATCAAGTACAAGGCAAGGATGTCCACTTGTTCCACTTCTATTCAACATAGTATTAGAAGTTCTGGTTACAGCAATTAGGCATCAATAAAAATCAAAAGGATCCAAGCTGGAAAAGAACTGAAAACATCACTCTTTGCAGATGACATGATAATATTATAAAAGATCCTAAAGAGTCAAAGCTCCTAGAAACAATAAAATAATGTAGCAAAGTGGCTAGGTACAATGTCAATACACAAAGCATCAGTTGCATTCTTATATACAAAGAATGAAGATTAGGAGAAAGCAATCAAGAAGTCTATCCCAATTAAAATAGTACACAAAAACATCAAGTATCTAACAGTCAGCTTTAAAAATTACTTGGGTACTCAATGCAATGGGTATTTTAACTCACCTAAGAAAGAAAGATGAAGATGAAGAAAGTGGAAAAATACCCATGCTTATGGATTGGAAGAGCAAATATTATTTAAATACCTATCCTACCTGTTATTATATAGATTCAGTGCAAACCCCATATACATTTAAAGGAGGCAATAGTAAAGTTTTATGGAATTAGAAAAGACCACAAACAGCCAAAACCATACTGAAAAATAAAAAAAATTGAGAGGCAATTAATTACCTAATTTGGAACTATAATATAAAGCTATCACTGTATCACTGTTATCCCATTGCTCATTGATTTACTCAAGTGGGCAACAGTAACATCTCTATTGTGAGACTCGTTGTTACTCTTTTTGGCATATCGAATATGCCTAATTTGGAACTGTAATATAAAGCTATCACTGTATCACTGTTATCCCATTGCTCATTGATTTACTCAAGTGGGCAACAGTAACATCTCTATTGTGAGACTCATTGTTACTCTTTTTGGCATATCGAATATGCCATGAGTAGCTTGCCAGACTGTGCTATGCAGGTAGGATACTCTTGGTAGATTGCCGGAGTCTCCGAGAGGTACAGAGGAATTGAACCCTGGTTGGCTGTGTGCAAGGTAATTGCCCTACCCGCTGTGCTATTGCACCAGCGCTTCTATAAATATCACTGTATCACATGGGAATATAAAGCTAGAGTGATCAAAACTGCATAACACTGGAATAAAGATAGAACCTCTGATTTATAAATTAGAATTGAATACCCTATGGCAAAATCCCATATGTATATATATGTACATCAAAAAATAATATGTATATGGGTATATATATACATATATATATATATATGGGAAGTTAATTTTTGATAACAGATCTGAGAACATGAAATGAAGTAAGGATAGCCTCTTCAACAAATGGTGCTGGGAAAATTGGATAAATATATATGAGAAAATGAAGTTTACAGCTTCATTTGATCCATAGTTTACAGCTCACACAAAAGTCGATTCAAAGCATCAAAGATCTTGAGAACCAGCCAGAAACTCAAAGTACATTGAGGAAAACTAGGCAGAACACTTCAAGATTTGAACCTCTAAGGTGCCTTCAATGATCTGATATCACTGGCAAAGGCAGCCAAATAAAAAATAAACAAATGGATAAAACTAAAAATAAACAAATACCTTAAATTAAAGAGCTTCAGCTTGGCATAATAATAATAATAATAACAAAAATGCACTGAAGCTAAAAGACAGCTAAATGAATGAGGAAAAATTATTGCAGTCATCACATCAGATAAAGTTTTGATCACTGTATCACTGTCATCACTGTATCATTGCCATCCCATTGCTCATCTATTTGCTCAAGTGGGCACCAGTAACGTCTCCATTGTGAGACTTATTGTTACTGTTTTTGGCCTATAGAATATGGCATGGGTAGCTTGCCAGCCTCTGACGTGCTGGGCCGGATAAACTTGGTAGTTTGCTGGGCTCTCTGAGAGGGGCAGAGGAATCAAACCCAGATCAGCCATGTGCAAAGTGAATGCCCTACCCACTGTGCTATCGCTCCAGCCCATAAAGTTTAGATATTCAGGGTATATAAAATCCTAACAAAGATCAACAAAAAGAAATTCAAAACCCTTTTGACAAATGAAGAGAGAATACAAAGAGACATTCCTTAGAGAAAGGCAGGCAGATGGTTAGTAGGCACATGAAAAAAAAATGATTAGTATCTATTATCATCAGAGAAATCCAAATCAATTCAATAGCAAGATACCATCTCAAGTCAGACAGAATGGCACAAATCAAAAATAGTAGGAGCAATCTGTGTTGGAGGTCATGTGATGAAAAAAGGAACTCTTATCTACTGTCGCTGTGGACGCTGTCTGAGACAAACCCTTGGAAAACAGTATGGAGAGGTCTCAATAAACTTAAAATTGAACTTCTATAAACTCCTCAATTCCACTTTTGGGCATCTATCCCCAGGACATAAAACACTCTCTTAAAAGGACATGTGGACACTAGTATTCATTGCTGCTTTCAGTACAATAGCTAACATATGGAACCAACCTAGGTGTCTGATGATAGATGAATGGATTATGAAGATGTGGTATATAAACATACTGGAATACTATGCAACTGCAAGGAAAGATTAAATGATGTAGTTTGCTACAGAATGGTTGAAACTGGAAACTATCATATTGAGTGAAATAAGACAGATAAAGAAAGACAAACATAGGATGATCTCACTTATCTGTAAAATATAGACTACTGGATAAGTATTGTATGTAGCTAGGGAGATGCTTAGATCATCTTTGACCCCAGTGTTGAGAGGAGGCAGACAGGGAAGGAAATAAGTAACGGAGGATGAAAAGATCAAGGAACAGGTTGCAAGGCATCAGGGCTTCAGTTCTGCCAGTGATATGAATGAGATATGAATGAGAGGTATACCATATACCCAAAACACAGATTCGGCAGAACTGAAGGCAGGAGATCTAAGCAGCAACCACTGAAAATTTGTAATGTGCCTTTCTAGTTGACAGGCAGGGGTGGAGTGGGGGTTGGGAGGGAGTCTAGAAACACTGGTGGAGGGAAGTTGACAGTGGTGGAGGGATTGGTATTGAATAATTGTATGTCTAAAATTCACCTATCAGAAACTTTGCAAATCATGGCTCCTTGATGCAATTTTTTAAAGTAATAATAAAATAGGAAAGTTAGACTGTTATCATTGTCCAGATTACCAAACCCACCTACAAAACATGTCAGAGAAAAAGGGTTATAAAACCAAGGTCAACAATGTCTGATATGTTTATTTAATTATGCATTGCACAGAAATTAAAGTTAATTAAATATGTTTATATTAACTGAAATAAAGAAAAGGAATTAGGATATATGTGCTAAAATGTCAACTGAAAACATGATTTTGGGTCTATGAGGAGAACATGTTTATTATTCTTTTTGAAATTCAGAGATGAAAACAGCAATGACCTTTTATTCAGACAAAAGTATATTTTTTTCTAAAAAAGGATGTCATGAGTTAAAAGCGATTTTATTGAAATAGCACAGTTCCAACTGTAAAAATTACCTTCATCTGAAAGGTTAAATCCAGGCCCATGCAGGTAGATTCTGAACATATTAGAAATCTTTCAGTTCCTCTGCCACTGTCATTGACTCTGTCTGAAAGTTGTGTTATTCTTACACTATAAGCTAAGGTTGTGTCTGGTATAGGAGTCATTTCTCAATGTAAATTAGCCTTCACAGGAAAAACTGAGCTAATCCTACAGAGTAGTCAATATTTCAATATTATAATTTTGTCAATAATTAATCCATTCAAAATGCATTTTATAGGGAATGGTGTAAGGGATTTTTCAACAAACATTGTAAATAAGTGAGAGCATACTGAAGTAGAATCAAAGGGTTAAATACTCATGGACTATAGCAGAGTTAAATACAAGGGCATTAATATAGTCATGTTTATTGTGAAGAGAAAAGTTGCCTAACTGTGAGGATCAGAGTTAGTGACATGTAGAAGAGAGAAAATGAGGGGACAGGATGACCATAATAAACTCTCTCTAGATACTAAGTAAAGTCTTAACTAATGGTGTCATTTGAAGGATATAAAATGAGACTTTTAAAGACTTAGATGTAGATTATGGTGGGTTAGTCTAGGTTATATATATATGTATATATATATATGTATATATATGTATGTTATCAGGTACAAGATAACTTAAGATAATTAAAACAGTTTTATTTCAGTATTCATGAGTTATGAAAAAATTATTTCTCAAACTTTGGCCTCAGTAATTAAAGCACAAACTTCACTTGAGATGAAAAAAACTGGGTACAGGGTTAATATGTAAAGGCAGAGAATACTTAGAAAGTGTGAACTTGAAGATATTAAATGCATAATTCTTATTAAGTAACAAGATAAAAAAATTTATTGTGAAGTATCAAAATGAGTGAATTTTGATCTTTAGTTATACATCAGGGATAGAGATATTTATAGAGAACAAAACTAAAAACTCATCCCTGAGCACAGAGAGAAGAGTAATTCCTAGGAACTGCTGAATATAGCCTATTAACAAAATATAGACTTTACATAAATTTATACAAAACAGTGGAAGATATTCTAATGAGGGAATTCCCTTCCTTTGGCAACACTTCGCTGAAAACCATACTTTAACTTGAAATTATGCTATATGTATAAATCTCAATCTTTGTCTATAAAATAGGAAATTGGTGGATAATGAAATATCCTGGAGTAATTTAATGAGAATTAAATGTAATATAATATACAAAGTTCTCACCAAAATAGCTGACAGATTGAACATGCTCAGTTGTCAGTTTTGTTTGCCTTTTATCTAGATCTATTTTATTTATTTATTTATTTATTTATCTTTTAGATCTATTTTAGAGTTAGAGACAGAATAATTTAAACCTATCAGTTTTCAAGACCATGGAAAACTCAGACTGCCTATATTGAGAGTAAATTTTCTGTCACATTTATAAAATTAAGATGGACATTGTAAGATGACCAATTATCACTGTTATCTTGACAAATCAAAATTTAAAAAATTTCAGGACCTTCTTAATGACTAAATCTTTAAAGATGAAGAGCTTGAAAGAACTAGAGCTAACTCTCAATCAAGAAGATTATATGGTAAAAATAGCCTTGAAAACTCTTTATTAGTGCACTTGAAGATATACTTTAAAAATCATAAATTTTACTGGAGAGGAAAATCATACAAATTGTAAAGTAATAATATTTGGCCTTAGAAATGTACAAGTTGTGACTGATTATAAGTTTACAGAATTATATATACAACATACAGCTCATGGCTTGCCCTTTCAATGGTCTTAAATACCTGTTTAAGTGGTATTCAGCTCATTGTAAACCTATGAATACAAATTCAATGATGTTAAAGAGGTTAAGGATAATATAATCTCTGTCATCTCCAATATAACTAACAAAAACAAGTGCTTCTTTCTCAACGATTTAAGTTAATTGTGAAACAAAAAAACCAAATAATGGTTAACTGACTTGCCATTTAGGTAACATTCCTAGAATTACTGTATAAGCTAATTGTTTTCTTAAATATACAGGAAATTAAAATGAATATTTTCAATTAAAAGATATTTTCAGTATGTACACTAATATTAGCAAAACATTTTTAAAAGGATAAATTCTATTTAAATGCACATTCTTGAAGAAATAGTATGTGCCAATGTAACTCTCCAGTTTTGAATATTAAGTTTTTTACTTCTTTCTTTTTATTCCTCCCTTCTTTCCTCTTTGCTACCTCTTATTTTCTCTTTGTTTTGCCCTTTGTACCACTTTTCTCCTTCCTTTATTTTTTATATATATTTACCTTTTTATAGGTACAATCTTATGTTTTGGGAACTTAATAGTTTAACTAAATATCATATTATAAATCTTCTTTGTCAATTTTTATTCCACCATATAGACAAATCTATGGTGCAAATTAAGGGATTGTATCTCAAAGAATTTATTGATTAGTTATAATTTTTTGGAGAGATTACCTAGCTTACAATTAACATCTACAAACTTGAGACTAGGAGCAGAAAGCAGAAAGTTTCTCTTGTGTTTTTGTATTTTATTTGGGTGTTGGGGTAGTTTTTGGCTTTTGAATCACACCAACAGAGATCATGCATTATTCCTGGCTCTTCTCAGAGGTGACTCATCCAGTCAGTTGGTAAGTGACCATATGTGATGCTAAGGATCAAACCAGGTTCCTACACATGGAAGACAACACTTTCCCTCTTTTACTCTGAGCTCTTTTTCTCTGACAGTACTTAGCTACATAAATGACTTATGTAAAGCCAGATATATCAAATATATGGTATATATTCATGATTTATATTCCTTGTATGTAATTCATTATAGTATGAAATGATTTTACACTGTTTGCTTGTCTAATCTATTCTCTTACCATGTCATTGCAGGACAGTACAGATAATTACTATAGAATTAACTGCACCAATAATAATTACATATCTACATGTTTTAGGATCTATTTCCAGATTTGGGATCTTTCCACTATTGTGTTGTAACTGTGCATATTTTTCAATATTATTTTAATAGTGTTTTTTAATATGTATCATTACATTTAAATCTATTTTTGAATTTTTGCATATTATTCCATCTTGGGTTATCTATCAATTGTTTTTCCAATAATTTTTCTAATGTATCAAACAAAATAATGTGATAGAAACTTGGTATATTTTTATATTTTCAAGATTTATAGATCTATATTTTAACATTGCGAGGTGAGTGGTCACTTTTAAATATCCCATGCATTCTTATTGATCACAAGAAAATAATTCAAAATATTTTATTAGAATAATCACAAAAATATTTAAAAACACAAAATGAGCAAAATGAGTGTGTTTATATTATTCATTAATGAAGTATTGAATAAATATTTGAGAAAAGATTGGATTTTCTTTTCTAACTAAAAGGGCAGTGTTTAGTGTTGATCAGTAATACATCACTGATCCTCTCTCACAGCTTTTTAAAATTCTTCCTCATATTCTAGTGCCTGTGCTTGCTTCCAACTTAATCTTATTCACTTGAGTAAAAATGGTTTAGATTTACTATCACTGTACAAATACACTTTTATGTGGCCTAATATCCATAATACTTTCCTATAGCTAGATGAAAGCTATAATGAATATCTCAATGCTTGTTCTTCTCTCTTACAAGATATTCCTCTTTGTTTTTATTATTATCAGTGAATCTTTTTTAACAACTCTCACAATGGAGATATGACTGGTGCCCACTCGAGCAAATCGATGAACAACAGGATGTCAGTGACAGATTATCAGTGAATTACTTAAGGAGTAACTTCTTTGTACTTGTTCAAAATGTGAAGCTGTTATTTTTGGAAAGGAGAGTTTCATCAGATGCCATTCTACCCTCAGTCATACTCTAGAACAAGGGATTATCTAAAAAAGCTGAGAAGGAGAAATGAGGATAATTGGTGACAATGATAATGAGGATACTTGGTAAATACTGATCACCAAAAATTATATTCAGAAACATGAAAAAGTTTTAAAATGTCCTAGAAGACACTTTTACGTTATGATCTGGAAGATTTCATGCCTTTGGTGACAGAGGGCTACAAAAATGATTAAATAAATCTTAGTGGGCTCTTTGTAGAAATCGTGTGAAAAGCATCCAGATCATTTTGCTTGAGTTTAACTCTTGAGTTCTGCAATGTTAGGTTAAAAACAGGTTAAAATTCTAGAGTTAGTTTTCTGAGAATCTGTAAACTATGTTTTGACTTGTCCTAGTCTGAGATAGAGAAAGCATAAGAATGTCCGTACACAAGAGAAGCATGGCATATAAAACATAAAAGGATATATGGAAAATTCTGATCAAAGGTAGTTGATTATTTTAAAATATTATTAACATATATTATTTCTTTAATTATTAATTTATTTGTAATTCAGTGTTTAAAAATATTAAAAGTAAATGCTTTTTAACAATATTTGGCTAATGGGGTTCTGAGAAGAAAATAACTGTGCTATCTGGGAATATGTATAATTCTAATAATTTTAGAAATACATCAAACTTTTAGACAAATTTTGGAGAATCTTTTAGATTGAGATAGCTATAGTGTAGAGTCTTAATTATAATTATATTTTACATTATAACACTTCTATGTAAAATATACTTTTACAATATGCAGTAAATTATTACATAATATTTTAAACTTAAATAGTGAATATTTTATATTACCTCTGTTTAATCTTCTGGGTGTATGTATGACTTACATCACTGTATATTTTAGAGAGTGCATCAGTCATTATTTCTGGATATATATTGTGTTGATTTTGTTGGATTTGTTGGCTCCAAACTTTTCTTTTTTTTGCTTTCTTAAAACAATGTTTTTCCTACTGAGAAATAGGTTTATTCAGTTGGAAGTTAAATATGAGATCATAGCCCAGGTGTATTTCTGTCTCACACATACATCTAGCCCATCTGTTCTTGAATACATAGGTGATTTGCCTAACATCTGCTTTACCACTTTGTTTACATTTAAGAGTATGCTGAAAGTGGTTACAAACACAATTCTGCTCATTCATCATTTAATCGATCCTTGAGGAAGAGTCAGTGGTCCTCTTTTTCAACTTTCAAAATGAAACCTCCTCCACACCTCCTGCAGTGCCTAGGACTATTCAGATTTGTTGTCAGCATTGCTTACAACTGTAGTCAAAGGAAATTATAGTCACTTTCTTATATTTTCTCACTTTCAAAGGCTACAATAAGCTATGTAATGCTGGTTTTAATTTGCATTATTTGGGGGGGAAGGGGCACACCCAGAATTGTTCAACTGACTGCTCCTGGTTTTGTGCTTGAGGGTCACTCCCAGTGGTGGTTGAGGAAGCATGAGGTACCAGGATCAAGTAAATCCAGGCTGACACGTAGAAAATATCACTCAGCTCATTTAACTATTGTTCTGCCTCATTTTAATGTTTGATGTGTTCTCCAATTGTAAACATATGTTAATGTTCACATATTATTTATTAGTTATCATTTCATTTTTTGTTTGTTTGAGGTGAGGGGCCCTATCAGTACTCAGGTCTTACCCTTGGCTCTGCATAATCTGAAATCACTTTTGGCTGCACAGGGAACCATAAGAACAATAGCTGTACTATCACCCCTACCTTCTTAGCACTGATTTTAATTATTTTTTTTCCTAAGAGAATCTGTATAGGTGTGTGAAAAATATGATGAAAGGTATATTTTAATTCTCTGTGGCAAATGAAAATAATATATTAAATGATGTTATACAGCTGGCATAAATGGAATTATCAGTAAAATATTATCTTACATAGTGATCAAACATTTCCATGAGCAACATATAAAGGGGTCTAGATCAATCCTTCCCAAATAGGGAGCTAGCACCCCATGGGCAACACGGGAATGAATCAGTGTACAGCAGTAGTCTTGAATGTCCATGGGAGTTCTCTCTATGATTGTTCACTTGAAGTTACATTTTAAGGGAGATACTGAGTATTTTTTAAAGGGTGCTGTAGACCAGTATGTCAGGAACTTTTGGTTTAGAAGTACTGTATCATACTTGCTTCAAGTGTATGTAGGTCTAAATATTTAGTGGCAAACTTCTGGTTTAGATGTATTGCATTATACTGATTTCAAATGTTAATTATAAGTCTAAATATATGATGGCAAAAAAAGGGGGGAAGAGATAGATGAGAAGCAACAGGGGCAAAAGTCAAGGTGATTCAGGTTCATCAGTGGTGTTAAGGAGTGATAGGGCTAAATATCCAAAGTTAACAACACTGAAATCATGAGACCCAGACTTTAATAACCAAAAGTCATAGATGCTTCTCAAGATGGCAGGCTGGGGCAGGGGTGGGGAGAAGAGGATAGGAGAGATAGGAGAGGGAATCTGAGAACACTGATACAGAGATGTTGACACTACTGGTTGGATGGGTGATAGAATTCTGTATGTCAACAGCCCAACTCTGAATAACCGTAATTCATGGTTCTTTAATAAAACAAAATTTGGGAAAAAATTAAGTAAAAGACCCCAAAATACTGGTGGATATTTTCAATGTGACTCTAGAAGGAGTTTTGTATTTAACCAGAACCCATTTCTCTTTGGGTATGACCCTACTCATCAGAATCTTGCAGTCCAGAGTTGTTCACTCTTGCTTTAATATTCTATAGTTGCTGAACTGAAATTCTTATGCAGTTATCTTTGAACTTGTGTTCTAAATGAAGACAGATGATATAATCATACAAATGAGAGAAAAGTTACATATAAGTTGCATATTCACCATTTCTCTCCATCTATTCACACATGTAGTTCTGTAAATGCTGTGAAAAAATTCCAAAAGTTTAAGACGCATGAGAATTCTGAGTTTAAAAAAAGTAAGGTGACAAGGTAAACGTGTCACAATTATACTAAGCAGAGATTGTGATAGCCCTCAGAACTGCATTTACTTTGGAAACAGAATTGGCTTTGGATTTTTTAAGAATGCCATGGTAATTTAAAACAAACAAACAAACAAGCAAACAAAAAACAAACGAAGGGCTCTATTATATTCTTTCTTATTTTATTTCCCTGTATAGTTAACCACTTGGATTGAAAGGGTGGCAGAAGAGAAGTGATAGGGAGACTGATAATTTTTTCTTTTCTCATCAGTTATCCAAAGGTATGGAATGTTATAGAATATTCCAGCATCAGAAAGTGAAAGAAAAGTTGCCAAGCTAGACTCATAACAGTGCTTTTCCTGTTCATAAGTCTGTGTGATCCATAAAATACAAATTGGACAATTTTAAGAATTTTAAAAGCTCCATCCCACATTGTAAAGATGCTGGTGAGACTCATTTTAATGGATTTAAAATTTGATTTTTCTTTAACCGAAATGACATTAAGCAACAAATGAAAATCAAAATGACAATATGAGAGCATATTATAGAATGGTAAAAGCTTTGTATTTATTATCTCTATAGTACTTTTCTTCTGCTATTCTAGCAAAGTATTTGACATTTTTAAACTATACTCAGATCATTAAATTAAATATACAGATTTTCATTTTACCGACTATTCTATGTAGTGTAGAAATGAAATATGGATACTGATATAAATTTATGGGGGTTAACTGAGCATTCAGTTTTGCCATTTACGAAGATTGAAGGAAACAAATTAATGAGATGAAAATCAGTTAAGATCAGATTTTTTTGGAACTGATCCAAAAACACTTCATTCTATGAGATTATTCTGATAATTACCATGTCTGATCAAATACATGGAAAATGATAGATAGGTCACATGTTATAATATTGACCTTATATTTTTGACATTTATATAAAATAAAAATTTCCTATACTGTAGACAGATTTGTGTGTTTAAATGTTTTTGTTTTGTTTTCCTTGCTTTTGGGGTCATACCTGGCTATGCACAGGGGTTACTCCTGGCTTTGTACTCAGGAATTACTCCTGGCAGTGCTCAAGTGACCATATGGGATACTGGGATCAAACCCCCGTTTGCCACATACAAGGCAAACACCCTGCCCACTGTACTATTGCTCCAGCCCCATGTATTTTAATGTTTGCCACACAGATATTCTGTCAAAATTATTGCTACCATTCTACATTGCAATTGAAATAGTGAGCTTGACTACTCTTGGACTATGTATACACCAGCGTTCAAATTAGTAGTGTACATATTGAAAGAAAATGCAAAATTAATATGTGCTGAAGATTTGGATATTTATAGGACTCAGTTTTACACAATAGCCTTCATATCTTAATACAACCATAAGGATTTCATTTGCCTTTCCAAATATTCCACTTCTTTGTGTATGCTAATTCTATATTCCTACTTAGGAGATACTTATCTTCACTTTGTGCCACATACGCTAAAAAAATTAAGTCAGCATAATCCAATTGCATTAACCAAAATTCATATACCATATAGTATATTATCTCAATCATTTTTAATCAGTTATTTTTATTTTGTCATCTTTTTATTTGACTTCATCATGTTACCATTTGTAAAATGTACCTGGTTTAGTGAAACTTGAGGTAGCTTGATGAAATGGGACAGTCTTTTCCTTTTCCTTTACTTTGACTGTTTCTACCAGATATGTTTGACAGAAACTTTCAATCAATCAAATTTCTATTAGACATCTGTCAGGAGCTATACAGATGACAACATTTTAACTAACTTCAAGAGACACTAATTAACTGATTTTCTGGAAATGTTTCTTTATGTGACAGATTAATGGCCTTATATAAATCAGTCACTTTAATTTTTCATGGAAATTCCTATTGTGACATAATGGTACTGACACATATCTATGTTCAGTTAATTTGATGCCAAAATTCTGTTCTTTCTCCTATAAACATGTTTTGCATTTATATATTATTCTTTAATACTACAAAATACTTATTATATTTATGCAGTGAAATGTGAGAATATACCAGCAAGTTACATTTTTTCTCCCCTCTAACTGTATTTAAACCTTTTGGTTTACCAAGTTCATAATACTGTTGTTTTAGACATTTGGTGCTCCAAACCAACCCCAACACAAGGTTGGCCTTGTCTCCAAACCTGTTCCAGATAAGGTCAGACCCGAACACCTGAAGAATCTGCCACCAAAACTTGTTAATATACTGCCTTGGCTCTTCACATGCTACCTGTCCGAATGCAAGATTCTGTCCTAATGGAAAACCAGCAGGACCGTTCTGTTGTACAAGAAGGGAGACATCCACAACATGGTTAACTATTGCCAATCTGCCTGTTGTCTGTCATTTACAAGTTGTTCATTCCAGTCATCCTGAATAGAATAGGCAGAACACTAGATGAAAGACAACCATGCAAGCAGCTGGATTCTGAAAAGGAATCAGCACAATCGACCATATTCACACAGTGACCAAGCTCATTGAAGTTTTGCAAGAGTTCAAGATGCCACTTTGTCTAACACTCATCAATTTAAAGAAGGCCTTTGATTCTGTTGAGACTGAAGTGGTCATTGAAGCCCTCTCCAAACAGGGCGTTCAAACTCAGTATATCAAGATCCTCGGCGAGCTGTATTACGGATTCACCACCAGGATCTCACCATTCTACAAGGAAGTGATCATTGACATAAAGAGAGGGGTTCGGCAGGGTGATACCATTTCGCCGAAACTCTTCAGTGCCATCCTCGAGGACGTCATGCAATGACTGGAATGGGAAGGAATGGGAGTGAAGATAGACCGTCGGCAACTACACCATCTACCCTTTGCTGATGACATCGTTCTAATAACACCAAACATTAGCCAAGCAGCACAAATGCTGGCCGACTTCGACCTCAAGTGTGGAAAGGTCAGGCTGCAGTTGAATCTCAGCAAAACAATGCTCATAAAAAATGAACTAGTCCCTGGCGTCCCATTTGCTCTCGATGGAATGAATATCATCTCTGAATGCAGTAGCTATGTGTACTGGGTCGAGAACTCAACATGAGGAATGACTTGGCACCAGAACTGCACAGGAGGAAGAGAGCAGCATGGGACACCTTCAAGAGCATCGAAGAAGTGTTTAAGAGGAAAAAGAACTTCTGGCTCCGGGCACAACTTTTCAACTCTACCGTTCTTCCTGCACTAACATGTGCTTCAAAGGCCTGGGCCCTCCGAAAACAGGATGAGAACACTATTCGGGTATCCCAAAGAGGAATTGAAAGATCTATAATTGGAGTATCACATCTCACTCAAGTGAGAGAAGAAATCCAGAGTTTTGACCTCCATCAACGGTCAAGAATAAGGGACGCTGTCTCGCTGTCTCATTTGCCAAGGCATCAAAAATCAGATGAGCTGGACACATAATGCGATTCAGAGATGACTGCTTTCCTAGAGATGTTACTGACTGGATTCCACGGGATGTCAAAAGACCATGTGGCGGCCCACCAACAAGATGGTCAGGAATGGGAATTTCTTAGTCAAAATTCTTAACAAATTGTTTGAGGCTTTTTCTGTTCCTGGAGCGAGCAGATATCACTGGGCTACACTAGCATGCACATGGATGAATGGAGACATTACTGGCGCCCAAAAGAGCAAATCAAAGATCAACAGAATGACAAGGGATATAGCAACTGAACTATAACAACGGTACTGGAGTGATAGCACATTAGGTAGGCATTTTCCTTGCACGAGTCTGACCCGGGTTCCATTCCTCCATCCCTCTCAGAGAGCCCAACAAGCTACGAGAGTATCCCGCCCACATGGCAAAGCCTGGCAGGCTACTCGTGGCGTTTTGGATGTGCCAAAAACAGTAACAACAAGTCTCACAATGGAGACGTTACTGGTACCCGCTCAGGCAAATCAATGAACAACTGGACTACAGTGCTAAGGTGCTACTTGTTACAACAAAGGGAAAAGTGAGATGATCAAAAGTAGTTCAGAAAAAAAATGTAAATTTTTTATATCTCAGCATTGTGTTATTAAAGTCATTTTCTGAGGAGGCACTGAACTTTCTGTTGCTGATTGAGCCTTCTGTGTAATTGCTTTTATTTATTGAGCTTAGAAGGAGTCGATGTTATTTTTTCATATAATTTGCTATGCCCCTACTGGTATTCCGTATTTGGGAAGTTGGGGGTGCTGTGTGGCACACCAGTGCTCCAGAATATGTAGAACTGAAATGTCTCTTGGCATGAACTCTTCCCAAGATACCCAGAGTTTTCAACCCAAAGACTGATGTTCCTGTGACTTTCATTAGTTTATCATTTGTTCCAAGATTCATTTAGAAGCTGTGTTGCTTGGCAATTTAAGTAGTGGAGACTGTAGGATGTGAGAAGTTTCTGGGGCTTCTGGCAGTAGGAAGATTGGAGGAAGACTGCAATACCCATCTCTGAAAAATCCACAGAAATTTTCAATCAAAGACAGGTATATCTGGTAGTTTCATTTGCTTGGTATCTTTTCTGAGATTCTAGTAAGTCACTTTTTAAATAATAGTTAAGATATTCCATATTACCAAAATCAATTCAACAAAACTGGGGTTTGCAAACCTCAAATTCTAATCTGCAATATATTAAATATAGGAAATAAAATTATAATTTGTTGATATTTTCTACTATATAAAGATAAGAGAGCCCAATAGCATTGCATAATTTTTCACTGACTTGTCAGCAATTTCTATCCAAATTAACAGTAAATATACTTCAAAATGTGTAAATTTGTGTTAAGAACTAGTTAAAAAAAATACCTGTACATGAACCCCATACCATCATTCATAGGATGAAAACACATGAATTGGAAAATTGTCCTTTTCAGAACAAGTTATGTTACATCCACTTGATAACAAAACAAGTACACTGAAACTATTTCAACATAGTGGAAATCACACAATTAAGCTGTGGGATTAGGAATTTATTTTATATTGAATTAAAAATTCTAGGTTAAAATTTTAAAAATTACCAAATTTAAATAGGTGTGTATTATGTATATACATATATGTATATATTTGCATATATATAGGTATAAAACTCAGTTACTTCCATCTTGGTTTGAATGGATGACTATTACATGCTTTACAATAAATCAAGTGGCTCTCTTCCATTTCTCTTCAGACTTACATTTTAATTTCAGATAAATAGACACAGTTGTACTGCATTTTCAAGCTAAATGAGAGAAAATTATTTAAGGGAACAAATTGATTCAGACTTGGTTTTTTTTTCCCCTGTTTCTTTAAACCTTTTTTTTTAATTTTCTTTTTGGGTCACACCCAGCATTGCTCAGGGATTACTCCTGGCTCTGCACTCACTCAGGAATTACTCCTGGTGGTGCTTGGAGGACCATATGGGATGCCGGGGACTGAACCCAGGTTGGCTGTGTGAAAGGCAAACATCCTACCTGCTGTGCTATCACTCCGGCCCCACTTTTTTTTTTTTGCTTTTTGGGTCACACCCGGCGATGCACAGGGGTTACTCCTGGCTCTACACTCAGGAATTACTCCTGGCAGTGCTCAGGGGACCATATGGGATGCTTGGATTCTAACCCGGGTCGGCAGAGTGCAAGGCAAACGCCCTACCCGCTGTGCTATAGCTCCAGCCACCATTCCGGCCCCACTTTAAACCTTTTCTGCTATGATAAATTATTGGTACTTCGATGATAGAAGCAGAGTGGTAACATATTAAAGGGGTGTGAAAAAATTTCCCAAAGGTCTATTGTGTTTTGTTAAATTAATGGTAAATAAACCAAGTAAAAAGTAAAAATTTAATTGTAAACATTATTAGATAGACTATTTTAGTTGACTTCTATATTTGTTTTAACTGCTTAATGTACAAAATTTTTGGTATATTTGCACTATTCTTTGCAAATTAACAGAACAAATGATATTTGAAATTAAGAATTTTCAATATATGTTCAGCATCTCATGATTAATTGTCATCTATCTGTGTATATTTTGATAAACTACTATTTTTAAGATATAAGAGAGCATCTGCAAATCATTGAACATGACATTAATAAAAACAGCATCACTGTCACTGTCAGTGTTATCCCCTTGTTCATTGATTTGCTCAAGTGGGCACCAGTAATATGTCCATTGTGAGACTTGTTGTTACCGTTTTTGGCATATCGAATATACCATGGGGAGCTTGCCAGGCTCTGCCCTGTGGGCGGGATACTCTTGGTAGCTTGCTGGGCTCTCCGAGAGGGGCAGAGGAATTGAACCCATGGCAACCACATGCAAGGTAAACGCCTTATCCGCTGTGCTATCACTCCAGCCCAAAAACAGCATATGGACTTTTATATAATATGCACAATGGTATCTTAAAATTAGAAAAATTGACCTTTCCTCTCTCTAATAAGGTTGACTTGGTGCTTTCAGAGGTTCACACAGAAGGAAGAGTAAAGTCCCCACACAATCAAGAAAGAGCATTGTAAAACCTCTCACTAGGGTTCTTTCAGGAGTCATGGCCAAAGGGATAAAAAAAAAGAATAGAAAGTAGAAAAATCTATAAGGTATACAATGATATAGGAACAAAATAAAATCCAAGAATAAATTTAAATTAAGATATAAATAGACCATAATTTAACATCAGGCTGGGGAATGCATTAAAAACGAAACCACCTTTGAATGCTTTTGATGATATAGTCAGGTAATGCTGCTAAAAAACTAACCGACATATATATTAGTATTAATTCATTATTGCACCTAAATTAGTGAAGGGAAGAATCTTAACTGCAAATATATTTAATCTCTTACACTCTTAACTAGTTTAAAAGTTTAAGTACGTTAAGGAGAGCATAACTAGTTAGAATGTGTGTCAAAAAATAATCAAGTTACTTACAAGTGGATGAAACATAAAGATGAGTAGAGAATATTATTTAATACCAAAAAGTTGATGCATACATAGGATGCTACAAAACTCCATCTCCCATTTATTGTTTACAGGAATTATTTGGACTATGTGACTAAAATAGCAAATAGCTTACAATTTTCTACGTTTATATTTTTACATCAGTTCATTAAATATTTAATGTTTTAGATCTTAAGATTTTCTTAAGTAATTAATGAAGATTTAAATATAGTTTATTTTGTTTTAATGACAGTATCTAAAACAATCTCTTCATGCTTTCTTTTTGAGACTGTCCTCTATTTTCATAATCATCTGGATTTTGCACACACTAGGTCACATTCTTTTGTTTATATAATATCCTTAATATTTAATTCATGAACATTGCATCCCTGAATACTTACGGAGATATTGAGGGGTTGGGGGAAGGGTTTGACTGGTATTTAAAAAGAGTGAAAAAATTACCATTTAACTCTCAGTACAAAGGGGTAATAAATCGAGTATCAATGACATAATGAAATTATTGCCCATAATATCTTCTCTGCACTGGAGTGATAGCACAGCAGGTAGGGTGTTTGCCTTACACACAGCCAAACCCGGTTAGATTCCTTCATCCCTCTTGTAGAGCCCGACAAACTACCAAGAGTATCTCGCCCACACAGCAGAGCCTGGCAAGCTCCCTGTGGCATATTCGATATGTCAAAAACAGTAACAAGTCTCACAATGGAGATATTACTGGTGCCCACTTGAGCAAATCAATGAACAACGGGATGACACTGCTACAGTGCTAATATCCTCTCCAAGTATGAACTTCAATGTTATTCTACAAAGGAGCAAAAAAAATATGTCTGGCAAAAATAGCATTCTATACTCTTTCCAAAAGAGGTTTGCATGACATGAATCCTAAGAGATTTGCTCAGTTAAAAGCACTCTTCTGTCCTGTGGATATTTGTGTACATGACTGATTGAGTGGAAAAAACTACTGGAGAAAAATGAGATCACAAATGTATGTTTTGACTGCCATCAAGTCAATACGGTAATAGGTTGGAGAAAACATCAAAACACAATCAAAGCTGCCTTTTGTGTCTGAGTGCAGAATTCAGTGGGCGGTCAGCCAAAAAGGTCATTTTTTTGTTCCATTTCAGCGGTAATCATGAAGGAAATAACTATGAGGATCATGCCTTTTGTTAAAAAAAATAAGTTTGTGGATGACTTTCCAAAGATAGTTTGGATATTCTAAACAAATTTATAGTTATTGGATTAATAAGCTGAATTCAACATGAAGTATGAGAAACAGGTGGATATGTGCTTTGTATGATTAATACAAAATATCAATTATAGTCAAATAGTAACTTATGCAAATTTATACACATTTTCCTGAATTTGACATATTTTGTGAAAATCTCGTATATAGTTTTGAAGATACGGTATGAAATGTAAATACACCAGAGTACAAAAGAAAAAATATACAATCCATTTTGTATGGTTTTTAGAATAACATGAACTGAGCAAAGCTATAATGTAAGCAAGCGAACATTCCCTTGCACTATCAAGACAATAATGCATTAATAATAGTTTATATTATAAAAATGAAAAGGACAGGTCTTTGAAAAACTCTATTAGTTTTAAATATCTATACTATCTAGATAATTTAAATTTCTTGATTGTTTTATTTAAATCTATCTAGTTTTAAAAAATGATTTAGAACAGAACAGGGAAACCTAAAGTGCTTTCTATTCTATGGAAATAAAGACCAGTTCTCAGATAGAAAAATACAGATACAATTTTACAGAAATGGTCTTAGTGCCAATGCCAGTAACTGCTGAAAAAGTTCTGAAGAAAATATAACAATACTGTGGTTTAATGAGATAAAATATTGTGGCTGGAGCGATAGCACAGCGGGTAGCGTGTTTGCCTTGCAAGAGGCCGACCCAGGTTTGATTTCCAGCATCCCATATGGTCCCCTGAGAACCTCCAGGAGTAATTCCTGAGTGCAGAGCCAAGATTAAACCCTGTGCATCGCCAGGCGTGACCCCCCCACCAAAATAAGTAATGAGATAAAATAACATGACACTTTTATTTCAATAACTAATTTTTTACTCAATTAATATTTTAGAATTTAATACAAAAATTTAAATATGGAAGTTGTAGATTAAAAAATAAAGGCATCATATCATGACAGAAAATTCAGACAGTAAGGATTTTTTTTGTGGGGGGGGGGTCTGGAGAGATAAAACTTTATGTAGGACACATGCCCTGCATGTGACTGACTAAGGTTGGTCCCCAACAGCCTGTATGCTCCCCCAAGCTCAGTCAGGAGTGAACCCTGAGCACCACTGATTGTGGTTCCAAACAACATTAATTAATTAATTAATTAATAATATAAAACCTATTTAGAAAGTGACAGACATTGTAGCAATAGCTCCTCAACAGTTGGACTTAAGTTGGAAGTCTATCATTCACATTGTAGGTTGAGGGAATGGCATTTTAGCTAAAGCATGAAAGATGTGTAAAATTAAAAAAATAAACAGTTTAGCATTTGGGGATTCATAATTATGTCCCTATCTTATCTATCACACTGATGATCATTTCTTGAAAGAACATATAAAAGTATCAAAATGAGTATCAAGTTTGGTAATATGTACCTATAATCATGGGCTGAAGCGATAGCACAGCAGTAGGGCATTCAACCTTTCACGTGGCCAACCCATGTTCAATTCCTTTGCCCCTGTCAGAGAGCCCGGCAAGCTACCAAGAGTATCGTGCCCACACGGCTGAGCCTGGCAAGCTACCGGTAGCGTATTGGATATGCCAAAGACAGTAACAATAAGTCTCTCAATGAGAGACATTACTGGTGCCCGCTCAAACAAATCAATGAGCAGCGGGATGACAGTGACAGTGACCTATAATCATGAATCTGAGTGAGAAAAACATTCTGTATAGTATTTTATATCATTTTATCATTTTTTAAATTTTTTGAGCCACACCCACAATGCTCACTTGTTATTCCTTTCTCTGCATTCAGAAGTAATTACTCCTGTCTATGCTCAGGGGTTCAAAGAGGATGCCAGAAATTGACCCTGAGTTGACCATATGCAAGGTAAGTGTCCTATCCACTGTACTATTAGGGCAGGCCATCATTTATTCTTTTTTATATTATTAAAAATAGATAACTTCAGAAAATATTTAATAACTAGCCTTTCTTTAATATTTATGACTTTTGCAAAACAGAACTCATTTTTTCCTAAAGTACATTTAGTTAGACAGTATCTGGCAAATATTTACATTTAATATTTTTTTCTATTTCTGTATATGTTTTAAATAATCCTTGAAAAATACTGGATTGAGTTTATAGGCTGTAAGATTTCATGTCACATCTCACTCAAATAGACCTTAGTTTTAGCTGTTAAATTGGTAATTTGCCATTATTGTTAATTATTTTTGGATAATTTATTGATCTCAGATATTTGAAAATTAAAAAATACTTGTGGAATTAACATTAGTAATAAAGATTTTGATTATAATCTTGGTGTTATTTTTAAAATTTGAATATTAGTTTAAGAAATGAATTCCTTGTTGATCCACTTATATGCAAATTTCATTACTTGATCTTTTTTAACAGCTGCATAGTATTCCATTGTGAGTCAGAAAGAGAGAGACAGGCATAGAAAGATTGCACTCATCTGTAGAATACAAAGTAACATAATGGGAGACTAACACTGAAGAGTAGTAGAGATAAGGACAAGGAGGTCTGCCCCACAGACCTGGAAACTGGCCTCACATGCTGGGGGAAAAAGCAGCTGAGATAGAGAAGGGAACACCAAGTAGAGGATGTTGGAAGGACCTATTCGGGTTAAAAGACGTGTGCCGAAAGTAGACTCTAGACCGAACATGATGGCCACTCGATACCTCTATTGCAAACTACAACACCCCAAAGGAGAGAATGCCCTGCCACAGAGGCAGGGTGGAGTGGTGGGGGATGGGGGGTGTTTGGGGGATACTGTGAACATTGGTGGAGGAGAATGGGCACTGGTGGAGGGATGTAAACAATCACTGTATGACTGAAATGCAAACACGAAAGTTCATTAGTTTGTAACTGTACCTCATGATGATTCACTAATAATTTTTTTAAATAACATTATATATATTAAAATTAACAATATATAAGATTACAATCTCACATAAAAGAATAAATAAAAGATAATACATTATATAATAAAGGACATAATTAAAAAGAAATGAATTCCTAATGGTTATTACATTATTAGCCCCATAATAGCAATGTTTCTTACTCAAGACATGTTAAAACTATTTAATTTATAGAGTTTCCATTAAAATTTCAGTATAAAACTTACTATACTATAGGAACCCAAGAAATAGTATAGTTTTTAAGGTGATTGGTTTTCAAGGACATACCCATGTTTGACTTCTGGCAACCTTTCATGGTTCCTGAGCCATGTAAGGAATGATTTCTGAATGCAGAGATAGGGTAAGCCCTGAGCATCATGTGTGGTCTAAAGCACAAACAAAATGAATAAACAATTTGTTTTTAAAATAATATGAATTATTTTGTATTGATGAGAGTTTGATCTTCCTATTCCTCAATATATGCTCCATTTAAAAATTTTGTATTGGGGGTCCGAAGTGATAATACAGAAGGTAGGCAATTGCTTTGACAATTACTTTGGATGTCGCTAACCTGAGGATATCCCTGACAACCCATTTAATATCCCAAGGTCTACCTGGAGTAATTCCTGAGCATAGAGTCAGAAATAAGCCTTGAGCACTGACATGTATGTCCTCCAAAGTTTAAATAAATAAAATTACAGTATGTTTATTCAGAAATAGGCAGATTTTTCAAATGTAACCATATTTTAAAAGATGTTTCTAGACAAAATAATCCAAAAACGGCTTAGCATAATTCATTGCTCACAAAAAAACAATGACAATGCAAAAGACTTTCTAAGCAACTCACTTTAATTACTAAATTTTATAGTTTTTCAATAAAAAATTGTGATTTATAAAGTTATTGATAGTTGAGTTTTAGGTGTATAACGTTTCAACACTAATCCCACCACCAGTGTCAACTTCCCTCCACCAGTGTTTCCATATTCCCTCCCGCACCCTAACCCTCACCTTATTCAACTCTCAACTTGACATGTATGTTACAAAGTTCCAATGGCTAAATAACTCATGTTACAAATAAAAGATGTTTTTCTTTTCACTATATTATTATGTGTCAGAAAGTTTCAACAATGAGAATTTAGGAATTCTTTATGTTTGTGATAGAATTGTTTTTACTCATCAAGTATTTTATATGCCTTTTCTTTGCTTTAATGTATTATAGGTGAGAATAAAAACGTTTACATTATTGCTAGCTATTAATGTACTTGGTGAATTCAGGACCACAGTTATCTTTCCTGAATAGAATATTTTTGTCCTTGGGGTAGATACAAATAAGAAAAATTGCTAGATTCCATTAATGCTAAATTCTTAGCTTTGGAAAAGTGTCAATTTCATTTTCTGAATGGGTTGAATCAGTTGACATTCACATTAATGTGGTTATAAGTATGATTTGAAAAACACAGGATAATGTGAATTTGGTGATTGAAGAGATGAAACAGTTCAATGGCATGGTACTTATTGATCTGTGTGTGATGAAGCACTAACACCAGAAACAGCCTTAGAATTAATTTCAAAATAAGAGACCAAGAAAATGAGAGAAATATTGTGTGTATGGAATTAAAAATAGAATTCATAAGACTTAAAAATTAAGCTAAAGTAGGTTATGTGATGTCCCTGAGAAATGTAAGAAAATTAATAGATTTGTAAAGTATATTATGAATTCAGAAGCAATGATAAATATTTATTTTAGTATAAGTAACTTAAGGAATTCTAAATCTAGAAGATAAAACAATGCACTGCATTTAATACAATAAGGATATCAACACTTTATGTAACTTTTCTAATTCTCCATATTATATTTTTAATTCCTTTATAATAAATAAGTTTAAAGTAGATCTGACTTATCTGTAAGTGTTTGTCAAAAAGGAAAAAATAAGTGCATACATGGAATTCATTTGTCACATTTCATTTGATGAATAGGAAGTAAAGGCAGCACATTAAAAGTTTGAGGTACTTCAGAACTCAATTTAAAAATAAAATCTTGTAGAAAAAATGCTTCATACAGACTGAAGACTTGCTTGAAATACCATAATATAAAAATTTTAACTTTAAATTATTTGCAGTATTAAATTACCTGTAACTCTGAGATTCATAAATAAAGAAATAAAGCAGAAAAAAAGAGACTTTGATAGATGCCCTATGTAGCTTTCAGATTCCCTAGAGTTCTTATACCATTTCTTTTCTCCCATTAGAACTTTTATGTAATCTGCTGTTCTGAGTCACGAAAATCCACTGAACTAATGTTTAAGTATGCCTCTGAGCTCTGAGTGTTGCAAGGTTAATTTTGGGAAAAATATGGTACTTAAGAGTAAGGTAAAAACAAATTACCTTTTTGAAATTTTCTTTCAGGTTTATAACTCCCAGAAAGCAGAACTACTTGGTTCCTAGTTTTTAAAGGCATATATGATGTCAAGATTTAGTGTTAGGATGGACTCAAAGTGACGTTTATATTAGAGAATGCTGCCAAGGCCACAATATCTAGAAAATTGGTTCACAATGTGGATTGCCTTGTGAAAAAATTCTACTGTGATATTGTGGAGGGGGTCTATTATACAATGGTTCAACAGAGACTGTTTGATGTCCTAAATGCATTTTCATTGATACTAATTTTGTCATTAGGCTTTTTTAAAAAAAATCTATATTATATTATAAATAATCTAGGTTTGTATTTGTAGACTGCTTTATGAGAGATTGGCGTAACAGAACGTCTTTATAAAGGCATGATAAAAACTTCCCAGAGGAAAAAAACCCTCACCAATCCACTTCTTTGAGAAAGGAATTCTGAAAGTGACTGAAAAGCTGTATCAGCTCTTCATGTTCCCATAATCTCTGTGAAGTACAGTTACTCTCACAAACACCATTTTCAATGTTTTTGGAAAATGGAAAAGCACATTTACTAATATTATATGATTAATTAAAAAATCAAGAAAGTAGTTAAAGTTTATAAAAAGGCATTTTTCAATAGAAAGCTAGATTAGATACAAAACAAATTTCAGTTTAAAATTTTCTATAGGGGACTGGAGCAATACTACAGCAGGTAAAGCACTTGCCTTGCACCTAGATGACCTGCATTCAATCTCAGACATCCCATATGGTCCCCAAACACCGCCAGGAGAAAATAATGAGTGCAGAGCCAGGAGAAACCCCTGAGTACTTCTGCATTGGTCCCAAAACAATAGCAAAAAATGCTTGAGAACACAAGGATTTTATTTTCTAAGAAAATATGTCTTTTCAAGTGGATATAGTGTGAAGAGAATAAAAATATTATTGTTTTTCATTCTATAGATAAGATACTTGCACATTCAACTATCCAATACTCTCTGTACAAGGGAATAGATATGGATCTTGAATGATAGGTTTTATATTTGGATATACGATGTCTTTATGACCATCTTTTTTAGTATATGGAAGACTTTCTACTGGTAACATGATAGATAACTGCATGGGCTAACTGTAGAAACACTATTGTTTCAACCGGAATATGCTAATGGGAAATAGAAACATACCTTATCTCCTCTGAAGGCATTCATGTATTTTATATCCTCCTCTTATTGTAAATTTGGTCTCTTAAGGTGTTTTTCTTTCTCCCTTTCTTTCTCTTTCTCTCTCCCTTCCTTTTTTCTTTCTTTCCTTTCCCTCTTTTTCTCTCTTCTTTTCTTCCTTTCTTTGCTTCTTTCTTCCTTTCTTTCCTTCTTTCTTCCTTCCTTCCTTTCTTTCTTTCTTTCTTTCTTTCTTTCTTTCTTTCTTTCTTTCTTTCTTTCTTTCTTTCTTTCTTTCTTTCTTTCTTTCTTTCTTTCTTTCTTTCTTTCTTCTTTCTCTTTCTTTCTTTCTTTCTTTCTTTCTTTCTTTCTTTCTTTCTTTCTTTCTTTCTTTCTTTCTTTCTTTCTTTCTTTCTTTCTTTCTTTCTTTCTTTCTTTCCTTCTTTCTTCCTTTCCTTCTTTCTTCCTTTCCTTCTTCCTTCCTTTCCTTCTTTCTTCCTTTCCTTCTTCCTTCCTTTCTTTCCTCCTTCCTTCCTTCCTTCCTTCCTTCCTTCCTTCCTTCCTTCCTTCCTTCCTTCCTTCCTTCCTTCAATCCTTCCTCCCTCCCTCCCTCCCTCCCTCCCTCTCTCTCTCTCATTCTTCTTTCTTTCCTTCTTTCTTTCTTTCTTTCTTTCTTTCTTTCTTTCTTTCTTTCTTTCTTTCTTTCTTTCTTTCTTTCTTTCTTTCTTTCTTTCTTCCTTCTTCCTTCCTTTCCTTCTTCCTTCCTTCCTTCCTTCCTTCCTTCCTCCCTCCCTCCCTCCCTCCCTCCCTCTCTTCCTCCCTTCCTTCCTTCCTTCCTTCCTTCCTTCCTTCCTTCCTTCCTTCCTTCCTTCCTTCCTTCCTTCCTTCCTTCCTTTCTTTCTTTCTTTCTCTTTTTTCTTCTTTCATAGCTGAATTTTCAAGTGTCATCAACCTTGGTTTTCTTCCAAAAAACTACCTCTTGATTTTATTAATATTTTGACTTCTCTTTTAGTTTTAAGTTTTAGTATTTCCTCCCTTCTCTTTTCACTTTGCATTCCAATTTGTTCATCTGTTTCTAAACTGTTGTTAAGTAATTTATTTGATTTTCTTCTGGCTTCTTAATGAATACCTGCATTGCAAGGAACATACCTCTTTTTTTTTTTCTTTCCCTGTGGTTTTTTTTTTTATAATTTATTTATTTTTAATTAGAGAATCACCGTGAGGGTACAGTTACAGATTTATACACTTTTGTGCTTATACTTCCCTCATACAAAGTTCGGGAACCCATCCCTTCACCAGTGCCCATTCTCCACCACCCGTAAACCCGGCGTCCCTCCCACCCTCCCCACTCCCATCTCCCCCCCACCCCACCCTGCCACTGTGGCAGGGCATTCCCTTCTGTTCTCTCTCTCTAATTAGCTGTTGTGGTTTGCAATAAAGGTGTTGAGTGGCCGCTATGCTCAGTCTCTAGCCCTCATTCAGCCCGCAACTCCCTTCCCCCACATGGCCTTCAACTACAATGTAGTTGGTGATCGCTTCTCTGAGTTGCCCTTTCCCCGGAACGTGAGGCCAGCTGCGAAGCCATGGGGTCAACCTCCTGGTACTTATTTCTACGGTTCTTGGGTATTAGTCTCCCACTCTGATATTCTATATACCATAGATGAGTGCAGTCTTTCTATGTCTGTCTCTCTCTTTCTGACTCATTTCACTCAGCATGAAACTTTTCATGCCCATCCACTTAACTACAAAATTCTTGACTTCCTTTTTTCTAACAGCTGCATAGTATTCCATTGTATAGATGTACCAAAGTTAAGGAACATACCTCTTAACACGATTTTTGTTGTGTCCCATATTTTCTGTTAACTTATGCCAACATTTTCATTTGTCTTCAGGAATCTGGGTTTCTTTTCTGATTTCCTTTTTGATCCACTGCTTGCTCAATAGCTATTTAATTCCAGGTATTTCCATTTTTCCCCCTTTTCTTTCTTTCTTTTTTTTGTAAAGCAAGAGGGTATTAGTGAAACTTACTTAAAATATATATGAGGAGAGATGAAGGAAGAAACATACTCTTCATACAGAACAGAAGCTTCTCTGGAGTGGAAGTAAACAAACAATGAACCTAGAGACTAGCAAGGTAAAAACTGTTCGAGGAAGAATGCTGGCTTGAAGGGCAAGATTTTTTAACTCCCAGTTTCTGTTAGTGCTTAACTTTCGTTTTCTAATCCTCTAAGGTCTAAGTGGATTGTTGATACAGTTTCTCAATTTCTATCTTCTTGATACGTGTCTGTGGTCCATCATGGTTCTGTCTTGGAGAATGTTCCCATACGGGCTGCAGAAGAAGGTGTATTTGAATTTTGGGGAATGGAGAGTCCTGTGTGTGTGTGTGTGAAGCCTGTCTTTTCCACTTCTCCTAAAAGCCAGTGCTCACTGTTTAGGTTTAGCCTAGATCTATATATCTATATATATAGATATATAGAAAACCATGTAATTTTGATATCTCCATCCATTCATATATTTGAGAAAATTCTCCTTGTTCACTATTTTTCTTTTCAAATGTTCTAAAACTGTCACAGTTCTTTGCCACTCAAATGGTCTTTTATGTTAGGAAGGTTTAAGGTTCTTATCAAATCTAATTAGTGTGCGACACTAAGTAATCATTTGAAGAACTTATGCAAAATGATCTGAATTAATTTAATTAACATTAGATTTTTGAAATGCTATTTTACACTGAACAATATTACTGGAGATCAGAAATATATAAGTAGAATGATTCCCGTTTTCGTTTCTTTGCTTAAGGAAGTCAAAGAAAATTATTCTTGGGACTGTGGGGAGCAGTGACGAATGTGCTGAAGTGTGGAAATGGAAATAGGTAAAATTTCCCAAAATGACTGTTAATACTTTATTTAGATTAATTTTATGTGATTTCTCCACTAAGTTACTTATAAGTCACATAAATCATATTTCACCATTAAGTAACATTATAATATTTTCATTTATCCTTTCAGTTGTTATGTATTCTTTCATTTAAAGAACACTAAATTTCAATTTGGACTTTGCTGGACATCAGAGAAACACAATTGCCAAGGGATGTAGATTTTATTTTAATATATATTATTACTTTGTAATAACATATATAAAACACATTTAATGTATTTACAGAAATAAAAATATGTATACTTCTTTAAATGTACATTTATTATTTTATTATAGAATAATTTCATATTTTTCTCAAAATTTTGTATTCTTATTTTCTTACACTCAGTCACCTTTTTAAAGTTATATGCATACTAAAACAATCCAGCTTATAAAAATCTTGATATTTTACTTTCATTTGCATTGAATTTTCTCCCTTTATTCTCTTCATCATAATTTTAAAATGGTCTCTCTATTAAAAGTTATGCAATTTAATTTTATTAAAAATGACAATCAAGCTTTGTATGTTGTTGCATGTTGTCTCTTTCATATACAGACTCTGCCATTAGCAGTAGTATAAGTCACCATAGGTATATGGAACTACATATAATAAAAGAGCTTCTTCACTGGGAAAAAAAAAAAAAAACACCAGAAGACCAACAACAACAAAAAAGCCTACAGGCTAATACTAAAAGACCACTAATTTAATGGGAAAACAATAAATTTACCTTTAGCACATGAGATATCACTTTGATATCACTGTAGCACTGTCATCCCGTTGTTCAATGATTTGCTTGAGCAGGCACCAGTAATGTCTCTATTGTGAGACTTGTTGTTACTGTTTTTGGCGTATCGAATATGCCATGGGGAGCTTGCCAGGCTCTGTCATGTGGGCGAGATACTCTTAGTAGCTTGCCAGGCTCCCCGAGAGGGACAGAGGAATGGAACCCGGTTCAACCTCGTGCAAGGCAAATGCCCTACCCGCTGTGCTATCGCTCCAGTCCAGCACATGAGATAAAGGCTAAATATCAAGGATATTAAAAGTACTCACAAAAATAAGCAAAAAAACATTTTTTAAAACCCTACTAACAAATTGGGAGAAGAACTGAATAACAGTCTTCTGAGAAAGACAGACAGAGTCCAGCAGACATATTGAACATGCTCAGCATCACTTACCATCAGAAAAACCCAAACCAAGATGACAATGCTATACCACCTCACACCAGTGTGAATGACTTATTTCAAAAAATAGTACAAAGAATCTGTGTTTATGGAGAAGTGGTGAAAAAGGAACTCTTATACCTTGCTGGTGGGAATGTTGTCTGGGGCAAAACCCTGTGGATAACAGTATCTCGAGTTTTCAGTAAACTTAGAATTGAACTGCCATATGATCCAGCAATTCCACTTTGGATTCTCTATACCCAGGACATAAAAACACTCTCTCATTAGGACATATGTACACCCGTATTCAGTTTTGCTCACAGTACAATAGTTAAGATATGGAATCAGTCTAGGTGTCTAATGAATGGATGACGAATATATGGTATGTAAACACAATGGAATACTACACATATGCAAGTAACAAAGAAATGATGCAATTTGCTGCAATATGGTTGGAACTAGAATATATCAGGCTGCATGAAGTAAGACAGAAGCAGAAAAATAAATGCAGAGGATCTCGCTTATCTGTAAAATATAGACCTCTGGATTAGGGAATGTATTTTAATTAAAGAAGATACTTATCATCCTTAACCCCAGTATTTAGGAAGGAGATACAGAGAAGGAAAGAAATCAGTTGGGAAGAAGAGAATAAGAAACAATGAATTAACAGGCATCGGGGCTTCAGTTAAATGAGTGAGGGATAAAGACATATATCTAACCATAGATTCAACAGAACTAAAAACATGAGTTCCAAGTGGTAACTGTAACTCTTACTGTAACTGTGCCTGGCAAGTTGACAGATTGTGGTGGACTGAGGGTTGGGAAGGGAATCTGAGAATACTGGTGGAGGGAAGTTGGCACCGATGGAAGGTTAGGTATTGAATTATAATATGCCAAAAACACAACTATCAATACCTTTTTAATCAGAAAAACTGAGATGCCCATTTCACAAACCATAACCCTGGGGCAATTGTACCTTTTCAAGAGAATACACAAGCTTGAAAAAGCAAAGCCATAAAACGTTTTCTCTTTTCACAAAAGAATATACAAGTCAATTTTATACTCACCACTGTCACTTTAATGCTAATTTTATTTTTTAAATTTTATACATATGTTTTTTGATGGTATTTCAACTCTAGTTATGTTAAATGAGCCATTTTACATATCAAGATCTCATGTGGAGTTGAATAAAGATTATGAGATAAGTGATCTTTAAATAGTACAACCAAAAAACAACTAATGTTCTATCCACCTATCATAATAACAAATTTTTTAAATGATTCAACTTTTTAATTATTTTCAAAAATTGTCTTACAAGTCAAATAATAACCCTAGATAAGTATTTGATAGAATCAAAGCAAACAAATAATTACCATAACATTTACAATTTAGATTCATTTTATGCTGAAGTTTCCCACATTCCAACACTGAAAGTATGAAATTTCTTTTAGTCTTAAGAATCTCTCTTTTCTCTAGACAACCCTATATTCTCTCTAGAACATTTTCTTTTTTCTCCCTTTTAAGAAAATTTCTTTTTTAAAATTCATTTGATAATTTAGTTTATGGTCATACTTTTATTTACAACAACTGATTTTATATTCATCAGTTCTGCAGAAAAATCAATAATCTAAATAAAGTACTTATTTCCTTAATTTCTCCAGTTAAATTGTTTTCCTGCTTACTCAAAATCAAAATAATCATGCTTCATATTAAAAATTATTGTTAGTTCATTGATATCAAGTTACCTCTAAAAACGATGCCTGGTTTCCCTTTTGTAAACATTCTTATCCCTTTATCTCAGTGTTTACCTCTCCTTTCTCTTGTACCATTCGTGGTTCATGAATAAATTAAAAAATGCAAATTTTACTTGCACAGAATCGTTATTAGTTCAATGATTTATATTGTATTCCTCTATTGATTTCCAATAGTATCAGCATTGATTCTCTACTATTATTTACTGTGTCCCTTATCTTGAATTTTCCATATTCTTGAGTTTCATGAATTTTCTATGTTATGAATGGCTTACAAGCATATACTCATTCTTTATGTATTTCTCTAACATTTACTGTTGTTCCCCAAATTGCATATAAACACAATGAGTATTTATTGGAGAGAATTATTATTTAGTCCCAATTTATTAGAGGGACTGGAGCAAAAGCACAGCAGGGAGGGCATTTGCCTTGCATGCGGCTGACCTGGATTTGATTCTTCTATCCCTCTCAGAGAACCCGACAAGCTACCGAGAGTATCTTGTCCGCTGAGCAGAGCCTGGCAAACTACCCGTGGCATATTCAATATGCCAAAAACAGTAACAACAAGTCTCATAATGGAAATGTTACTGGTGCCCGCTCGAGTAAAATGATGAGCAACAGGATGTCAGTGCTACAATGCTACAATTTATTAGAGAGTAAATGATAACTCTATATCTAGCTACTATAAACGGCCCCAGGAATAGGAGTCCCTGGTATAGCCCTAAAGTGATGAGGTTACCTGATATTTTGAGCTGGGTTAGAAAAATATCTAATAACTCCCTCACTCTCTGTTAGAAATAAATATTTTACAAATGCAATGAATAGTTAAAATTAATATGTGAAATGAGAAAAGCGTAGAATCTCTCTCTCTCTCAAACACACTCACTCACACATACACAAAACACTTAGTTCACAGCTTATACTTTGCAGAGCTGAAGACATGCTACTAGGATGATAAGCAGAAAAAAAACCTTCTGTTCACGAAGCTAAAAGACCTTAAGACCTCAAGGTACCATCTTATTTATATCTCAAAACTTACCTTCTATTTTCAAGGAAATTGGTAGGAGAGTGGTCTCTAGCTTTTCAATGTTCTCCTAAAATTATTATTCCAGAAATGCTGGGAGGTAGATTTAAGAATTTCTCCCACCCTCAGAGCCTTCCATACTGCAATGAAAAATCTTTCCCTTCTTGCAAAAGCCGGTATTAATGGAATGATTTGCATTTCTTATGTATTACATTTCTTATGTAGTACTTATGTACTACATAGATCTTATGATCTATGTTGAAGACCTGCATAGTTTTTGATTTAACAAATGTATCCACTTTTTGGTACCACTGATATATAGTATTTGACTATAGGCCAGACTCGTGATTCTTTACTTGTATCACTTGTCATCATGTTGTTCATTGATTTGCTCGAGCAGGTGCCAGTAATGTCTCCATTTCTCCCTGTTGTGTGCTAGTGTAACCCAGTGTTGGTGTCTGCTCAATCCAGGAACAGGAAGAGCCTCAATCCATTAATTCAGGGTCTTGACGAAGAAGTCTGATTATCTCGTAGGTGTGCATGGTCTTTTGACATCCCGTGGAATACAGTCCATAACAGCTCTAGTCCTGTGTTTGTCTCTAAGTCACAATACGTGTCCAACTCATCTGATTTTTGATGTCTTGGCAAACAAGACAGTGTCCCTGATTCTTGATCATTAATGGAGGTCGGAACTCCAGATTCCTTCTCTTACTTCAGTGAAACATGATACTACAAGCATAGCTCTTTCCATTCCTCTTTGGGATACGCAAATAGAGTTCTCATCCTGTTTTTGTAGGGCCCAAGTCTCTGAGGTGCATGTTAGTGCAGGAAGAAAGGTGGAGTCGAAAAGATGTGCCTGAACCCAGAGGTTCTTCATACTCTTAACCACTTCTTCGATGCTCTTGAAGACATTCCATGTTGCTCTCTCCCTCCTGCACAGTTCAGGTGCCAGGTGTTTGTCATGTTGAGTTGTCAACCTAGGTACACATAACTGCTGCAATCCAAAGTGTTCGTTCTGTTAAGGGCAAACAGAATATCAGGAACTAGTTCGTTTCTCATGAACATTGTCTTCATGAGACTCAGCTGCAGTCCGACGTTTCCACACTCACAGTCTAAATTGGCCAGCATTCGTGCTGCTTGGCACGATTTGGTATTATGATAACAATGTCATCAGAGAAGCAGAGGTGGTGTATTTGCTAACCATCTTCACTCCCATTCTTTCCCATTCCAGTTATCACATGATGTTCTCGAGGGTAGCACTGAAGAGTTTTGGTGAAATGTTGTCGCACTGCCAAACCCCTCTCTTTATGTCAATGATCACTTTGTAGAATGGTGAGATTCTGGTAGTGGATCTGTAATACAACTCATAGAGGATCCTCGTGATTCTTATTAAAATTAATTTAATTAGTTTAACTAGATTATATTAATTGAATTAGCAAAAGTAAGTTTAAGTTTGATTGAAACAACATACACACTTTGAATGAAATGTTATTAAAATATTAAAGAATGTACAACATTACTGAAATCCTAGGTACACTTCCAGATTAGTAAGTAAGCTATTCAATCACATGATGTTTTTATATGTTAAAAAGTTAGAAACTTTATAAACTGAATAGACAAATAATGTTATAGATTTTAATTTTGAGGCCACACCTCACAAAGATCAGGGGTTACTCCTGGCTCTGTTCTGAGGAATTAGTCCTAGAGGTGCTCTGGATCCATATGAGATGCCAGGATTGAACCCCGGTTGCCTGATGCACTATCTCTCTGACACCTAATTTTAAAAATTTAAATGAAAGTCTAGATATGCTGTTTTCTTTTTTTTAATATTTTTTAATTTTTAATTAGTGAATCACCGTGAGGGTACAGTTACAGATTTATACATTTTTGTGCTCATGTTTCCCCCATACAAAGTTCGAGAACCCATCCCTTCACCAGTGCCCATTCTCCACCACCAGTAAACCCAGCATCCCTCCCACCCTCCCCAGTCCTGTCTCCCCCCACCCCAAACTGCCACTATGGCAGGGTATTCCCTTTCGTTCTCTCTCTCTGATTAGGTGTTGTGGTTTGCAATAAAGGTGTTGAGCAGCCATTGTGTTCAGTCTCTAGTCTACATACGGCACGCATCACCCCTCCCTTGCATGACCTCCTAAAACATTTTACTTGGTGTTCCCTTCTCTGAGTTGCCCAGAATGAGACAACCTCCTGGTACTTATTTCTACTATTCTTGGGCGTTAGTCTTATAGTCTATTATTCTATGCTCCACAGATAAGTACAATCTTTCTATGTCTGTCTCTCTCTTTCTGACTCATTTCACTTAGCATGATACTTTCCATGCTGATCCACTTATATGCAAACTTCATGACCTCCTTTTTTCTAACAGCTGCATAGTATTCCATTGTATAGATGTACCAAAGTTTCTTCAACCAGTCATCTATTCTAGGGCACTCGGGTTTTTTCCAGATTCTGGCTATTGTAAACAGTGCTGCAATGAACATATAAGTGCAGATGTTATTTCAACTATACTTTTTTGCTTCTCTGGGATATATTCCCAGCAGTGGTATTGCTGGGTCAAATGGGAGCTCAATTTCTAATTTTTTGAGAATCGTCCATATTGTTTTCCAAAAGGGTTGAACCAGTCGGCATTCCCACCAGCAGTGTAGAAGTGTCCCTTTCTCCCCAAATCCTCTCCAACAGCGGTTGCTTTCGTTCTTTTGGATGTGGGCTAGAATCTGTGGTATGAGGTGGTATCTCATGGTTGTTTTGATCTGCATCTCCCTCATGATTAGTGATGTAGAGCACTTTTTCATGTGCCTTTTGGCCATTCGTATCTCTTCCTTGGGAAAGTTTCTGTTCATTTCTTTGCCCAATTTTCTGATGGGGTTGGATGTTTTCTTCTTGTAAAGTTCAACCAGTGCTTTATATACCATTGATATCAACTCCTTATCTGATGGGTATTGTGTAAATATCCTTTTCCATTCTGTGGATAGTCTTTGTATTCTGGTCACTGTATCTTTTGCGGTGCAGAAGCTTTTTAGTTTAATGTAGTCCCATTTGTTGATCTCTGTTTCTACTAGATTGCTTAGTTCTGTGTCATCTTTGAAGATACCTTTATCTTCAATATCGTGGAGGGTTTTGCTGACCTTGTCTTCAATGTACCTTATGGTGTGTGGTCTGATGTTGAGGTCTTTAATTCATTTTGATCTGACTTTTGTGCATGGTGTCAGGTTGAGCTCTAAGCCCATTCTTTTGCATGTGGTTGTCCAGTTGTGCCAGGACCATTTGTTAAAGAGGCTTTCCTTGCTCAACTTCACATCTCTTGCCCCCTTATCAAAGATTAGATGATTGAACATTTGAGGTTGTGTGAAGAGGTATTCCACCCTGTTCCATTGGTCTTCAGCTCTGCCTTTGTTCCAGTACCATAGATATGTTGTTTTCTTCTGGGAATCATTCAGTGGTATGACAGTCAATTTTGTGGTGGGTATTCTCAGAAGACCTCCAACCACTTGGTCGTGACACAATCATGCTGTGCAGCACGTATTTCCAGGGATCTAATGCATGCCCTCTTGCACCCAGACTCCACTCAACACTATCGCCAGCTGGCAGGGGCCTGTGACTATTTCTCAGCTTGACTGAGAAATCTAGAGTTATGATTAGATTTTAGTTCTAGATGTCTCTGTTAAAGTGTTTCCAGAAGACATTATCATTTGAATGCTTAGACCAAGGTAAAAATTTCCCTCTCACCAATATGGTTGATGATCATTTATTCTGCCAGTTTGCTCAGCTGGAACAAAGTGGCTGAGGAAGAGCAATTTGTTCTCTAGATGAATGACCCATTTTCACTCGCCTTCATATATTGACATTTCTGCTTCGCCATTTAGACTAAAACTGGGACATGTCATCTCTCACACTGTTCCCAAGTTTTGTGGTTTGGATTGGAACTGCACAACTTACTTTTCTAAGCCCTCAGCTAACTGCCTACCAGCTGTGGGATTTAGCCTCCACATTGTGTAAACTAATCTCCTCTCTTCCCACCTCCCCTCTCTCTTTCTTCTGTGTTTCTCTTCCTCCCTAGTTGTATGTCTCTCCTGGGGACACTCATTAAAACAGTTTTCCTAAGATCTTAGCATTGCAGTGTCCAAATGTTCATTATCCTATCTTGTTTCATTCTATTTTTAGTTAAGTATTTGTAATTCTCTTTCTATATTAATATCTTCATATATTAATATCTTCATATCTTAATTTATAGTTTCCCAGCCTGATAAATATTTACTGTCTGAATATAAATCTGAAGCTTATTTCTCTTGATTTTGAGGCCATGCACAGTGGTGATCTAGGACTCTGCCTTAGAGCAGCAGAAAGTGTGCGGGGTTCTGCTGGTCGGTAGACCCAGGATTCACACGCAATGAACATGCTCTTTCACATCAATTATCTTCTAGGTTTATCAATTATCATTCTTTGATAGTCAATGTATTATGTTTCCCTTTAATTCTTCTTAAATCATGTAACACACATACCTTAGACATGCACACATATTTTTCTACTCTAGAAGATAAGTTTGAAACTCATGGTAGAATCCAAAGAAACTCATCACTAGTTTTGATATCATCAATTCAATACTACTTGCCCCCTTCTTTTAAAATTATATAAGCCCCGTTTAGTATAGGAGATTATTCTTCTTCTTTTAAACAGGAATTATCAAATTTACCTTTTTGTCTTTTCATTTTCCACTTCCATTTTCTCATTTTACTTATGTTCTATCTTTTTATTTAACTGCCTTGCAGTGCAGTGACAAGAGACAGAGTAAGATACTGCATGATTTCTTTCTTTCTTTTTTTTTTTTTTTGCTTTTTGGGTCACACCCAGCAATGCTCAGGGGTTATTCCTGGCTCTGCACTCAGGAATTACTCCTGGTGGTGCTTGGGGGACCATATGGGATGCCGGGGATCGAACCCAGGTCGGCCGCGTGCAAGGCAAACGCCCTACCGCTGTGCTATCGCTCCGGCCCCCAGATACTGCATGATTTCAACTGTTTAGCCACACTATCAGTTCTCATTTTATTGTGTACTTCTATACTTTATTAAGATGTTACTGTGTGTTCAGAAGACAAATAAATGTACTATCATGTTTTCCAAAATCATTCTTTAATTAAAGAAAATAACGATATCAGTAATTTTCATTAGTCAAGGTTAAAGAAAAAAGATTAATAATAACTGACATTAAGTTGAGGTTGAAGAAATATTTCTCTTTATATAGTACACCTGTGCAAACATGAATATTGTAACAAAAACAAATCTACTTACATGTACTCCAGTTGTGAACCTAGCAATTATATTCCATCAATTTATCATAATTGATTAAAAAGCATAGAACTTTTAGTAAATCCTTTATTTTAGTGGCATAATTGTGCTTAATTAATGCACATCATAAATAAATATAAAAGTAAATACCCTAAATATCCAACATTGATTTTAATGTGTCAATTTATTGAGATTTCAATAATCATTGTAAGGTTGTTGTAACTATTCCAACATAACATGTGGCAGACTGAATTACTCAGAAACAGTGTGCCATTCCTTTCTGCCTAGAGTATTTCTTGGTTTTCAAAATCATATTCCAGAACATGGCAATAGATTCATCATGACGAGAGTCAGTAATAAGCCTCACTACTCCAATGGCTTCTTTGAACAGCTGTTCTGACACAATTTCAAATCCCACATTCCTCTGAAAGATAGCATGTTATGTTTATGATTATAAAAAATTGAATCTTGATAAGCTCATGAAGACATTCACTAATATCAGTGTATGCCACCAAGAACATTTTTTATTTTTTTTACATCAGATCTCTAATTTTTTTGGATCTTTTGAGGAAAGCCATTCTATCATTTTTCTCTACATACAACATTCAAAATATTTCTGAAATGTATGCATGTAGACATGTAGAAATAACAAGATCACTTTCTTTTTAATACATGATTTCAATTAGCAGGCACACTGCCAGCATTCCACTCAGTCAAATGCATTTTTACTTAAGTCAGATGTTAATTGAATACATATACTTTCATTTATTAATTATGAATTAGACCAAGCACACAAAATTACAGAGGACACAACTGTTTTAAAAAAAAACAAAAACAAACAAACAAACAACAACAAAAAAAAAACTTGCAACCATTTAAAACTTGTAAAACTTTATTTCCTTGAAGCTCGATAAATCTTACTTTAAGGAGTGTCTCAAAATCTGTTTTTTTAAAAAATCTGTTCCTCTTTTACTCAGGTACTTTCAGAGACTCTGAAGATTAATCTAGAGTTAACTGATTGGAGACCTTAAATCTACCTGCAAAATTTCTTCACCTTTGCCATGTAACTGGAAAGAAATGAAGGTGTAATAGTCTTAAAAATGTACCATATTGGATTTAGTCCTATACTAATTTTCTCCCTACTAGTAAGAATAGGCTGAGGACTTTCTTTCTATTCCACTGTCTAAAAAACCTTTCTATTTTCTAAAAATATTTTTAAAAAGATGTCATATTTTACCATAAAAGAAAGATTCAGAACTACCTATTCTCAAGGACAGAGGATTCTATTAGGTATGTATTATAGGTAATCATGCTACTCTTCTATCACAGTATACGATGAAGTATATTCAATATAATTAAAATTGTCTTTGCCATCATTTTACCACTTAGTAATAAATGAAATGACTCTCCAAATAATTTCTTTAAGAAAGTTTCATTGAAAGTCATTCTAATAGCTCTTGAAAACTTGACAATATTGACTTTCTAATTTTATAGTGCGCTGAGAGTTTGGTTGCTAACACAGATATTGATTCATAGTTTCTTTATTTGACACTTTTATAAGCATTTTATTGTCTTTTTATATTTTACTATTGAGGCAGAAAAATCAGGGTAGCTATTAAGATAGAATGTAATCAGTTTAATTCATTATACTCAAAGCTTGGATGAAATTATGACATCCATCATAGGTGAGCAGACCAATAAGTTAAGATGAAACTTAACTTGACGATTTACCGGAACAATGGTGCAGGGATACAGACTCTCTAGTGAAGGGTATGGTGTTGGGAGTATGTTTTTCCTATGAAACCATACAAATGTTTGTAAACCACAGTGGTTAAAAACAACAAAAGTCATTAAAACATGAATCAGTCCTAAATACATGGTACAAAATGATAGCAGACTATCTTACAGTTCTACACAAAGTATGCTTCCAACTATGTGGGATACTGTGAAAGAGAAAAAAACAGTAGATTTCAGCTACAATGGAGCTAGGAACTAAGCTAGAATTAATAAAAGAAGCATAGAGAATTAGTAAATATGTCAATACTATAGTGAAAGATAAACAGTGATCTATATCCATCCATTGTATATCCTTATTGTATTGATTATACTTTTGATCAGATTTATAAAAATCCAACACCAATAATAGACCTCAATGGCAATTAGAAACTTTATATGATAATGACTTCATGAATATTCATCAGTGATAACAAACACCTCTGGCAAGTAATTTAAAACTGGGCTAGTTTTGTTATAAATTGAACAGAAGATATATGAAAAATCTCTTTGTTTTCAAACTTTTGGGGTCTCTTTGTTTTCAATTTTCTGTGAATCAAAAGCTTTCTCTTTTTTTCAATTTTCTTTTTTCCTAATTTTCTGTGAATCAAAAATTTTCAAGGACAGTGCTACAGTGCTATATTTTTTACAAAATATAAAATGATGTAGCACTGAAGCACTGTCGCCCCATTGTTCATCTATTTGCTCGAACGGGCACCAGTAACGTCTCTATTGTGAGACTTGTTACTATTTTTGGTATATCGAATATGCCAGGGGAGCTTGCCAGGCTCTGCCATGTGGGCTGGATACTCTTGGTAGCTTGCTGGGCTCTCTGAGGGGGGTGGAGGAATGAAACCCAGGTCGGCTGCATGCAAGGCAAATTCCCTTCCTGCTGTGCTATCACTTCAGTCCATAAAATAATGTATATTTTAAAATTTAAATTCTCTATTCGGGGTGAATAATAAACTTAAATATTAACTTTTATTATAAGTTATCCATAATTGCCTACAATTTAGGTCTAGCTGAGAAAGGAAAGGGAAAGTCAATAGATATAGAATATAACTAAAGAAAATAGAAAACTGACTTATTTTCAAAGAAAGAATATTTGTTAAACAAGAATACCGGTAAAACAAGGATAAAAAAAGAATGCAATATGTAGTAAATATACAAAATACTTTTAACAAGTCTTAACTTATACATTATACATCAATGTATTTAATAAATAACAGAACAACACTTTTATTTAAATAATGTGGATCTGGGCCGGAGCGATAGCACGGCGGGTAGGGCATTTGCCTTGCACGCGGCCGACCCGGGTTCGATCCCCGGCATCCCATATGGTCCCCCAAGCACTGCCAGGAGCAATTCCTGACTGCAAAGCCAGGAGTAACCCCTGAGCATCGCTGGGTGTGACCCAAAAAGCAAAAAAAATAAATAAATAAATAAATAATGTGGATCTTTGAGATATTTCGATTTTTAAATGACCTATGAAATGTGAAATTCTAATTTATCAGCCAGGTTGTTCTTCTGCGTGATGCCAAATTCCCTACTGCTTAATAATATTTGCATGACTAATGCATTTTTATCTACATATTTGGCTAGTTTTAGAAATAATCATATCATTATTTTATAATATTGTGCCTTAGCATTTCAATGTCACCCGATGTTAGACTGCAATCAACATCTATATATTTTATAAAATCAAATTTTGGGATATAACATAAAAACTGAAAAATTGCTCTAGGTCATGTTTTCATATAGTTGTGTGTGTTTACTGTAGGGCATATGGTTAGAATAACATCAGTATTTTGGGGGGAGATGTATAAAAAGTTACTACATTTACACCATTACCAAAGAACCAAAGACACTTTAGCACTGTCTTTATGGTGCTTATCCTTTTTATAATTTACTATTTTATTTAGTACTAATATTATCATTTTGTACTTGAAGTAGTGTTCACACTACACTTGATCGTAGCCAAAAGGGCTGGAGCGATAGCACAGCGGTTGGGCTTTAGCCTTTCACAAGATCGACCCGAGTTTGAGCCTTCCGCCCCTCTCGGAGAGCCCGGCAAGCTACCGAGAGTATTGAGCCCGCGCGGCAGAGCCTGGCAAGCTACCAGTGCATATTGGATATGCCAAAAACAGTAACAATAAGTCTCTCAATGAGAGATGTTACTGGTGCCCGCTCGAACAAATTGATGTGCAACGGGATGACAGTGGACAGTAATGTTAGACTATGTCTGTCATCAGAGTGCCAAGATCCCTCCACCAGAACCCAAGGTTCCCTCTTTACTCTCTTAGTTAGTTAGCATCACCACATTTCATTGTGCATTTTGCTGCTTCATGTTTTTGCTGTTGCTGTTGTGGTTGTTGTTATTGTTATTGGGGTTCTTTTGCTGTTCTGTTGGCGGTGTGTGTGGGGGGGGTGTTGCTTTCTAGGTCAAAACAAGCAGGGTGATGTGAGCTTTGGTATCTGTATGTGAAAATATGTATATATGCATATATATATTTCCCTCTATGATTTGTTGTATACCATCTGAAACCCATCAAATGTGGTGTGGTAATTATGGAGAATGGGTAGGAAGTGTTTTATGACGTGTCCCGTGGCTGCAAAAGCAGCCACGTGGTCCAGGAAAATGTTTACTCATATGTAAAACAGCCTGAGTGCATGAGGCATCGCCTTGAGCATGGCGGTGGTTGGGTTGTGAGAGTTTTTGGCTGCCTGGGCTAGGTCCCTTGGGGCGGGGAGGGCTCTCACCCTCCTCCCTTCTGGGATACCCCACGGGAAACAGCCTGGAGCAGATTCCAGGTGGCATGGTTATGGAGGCCTCATGGTGCTCTCCCTAAAAGGAGATACAATGTATATACATTTTTAAATTTTATTAAATCACTATGAGATAGTTACAAACCCTAATGTTTGGGTTACAATTACAAAATGATCAAACACCCATCCCTCAACCAGTGCACACTCCCCACCACCAATATCCCCGGTATACTCCCCCTTTCCCACCCTCCCCCTGCCTCCATGGCAGACAATATCCTCCATACTCTTTCTCTACTTTTGGGCATTATGGCTTGCAACACAGACACAGAGAGGTCATCATGTTTGGTCCATTATCTACTGTGTAGCACACAATACTTTTGAATGCAGTATAGCAGCTTCACTGATTAGTATAGAAGTAAACACTTTTTTTTTTTTCCTGGCCACACTCTGAAATGGTCAGAGTTGTTATTCCTGTATCTGCACTCAGGGATCACTCCTGGAAGACCCAGGGAACCATCTATGGTGGCTAGGGCTCAGATCCATGTCAGCGATAGTCAAGGCAACTACCCTACCCAAGTACTATCTTTCCAGCACACTCTGTTTATTTGTAGAGTCACTAAGCATCAAAATATTCTTACTCTTCTTTTTTCTTAGAAATTAATTTTAGTTTGTGTTTTATCTCTCTACCCTTACACTTCATATTTTTTAAATAATATTTGCATTGCTTATATTTTAGGTAAAATAGTTTTATTGTAAAAATTTACTTAGGAAAATTTGAGAGGGGCAGAGAGAGAGAGAGAGAGAGAGAGAGAGAGGGAAAGAGAGAGAGAGAAAGAGAGGTGTTTGAGAGAGAGCATAGTTGTTTCCAGTAGGCTAAAAGAAGTAATGGCAGGGTTGGAGAAATAGCACAGCTGGTAGGATGTTTGCCTTGCATGCGGCTGACCTGGGTTCAATTCGCAGCATCCCATATGGTTCCCTGAGCATTTCCAGGGGGTAGTTCCTGAGTGCAGAGCCAGGAGTAACCCCTGTGCATCGCCGGGTATGACCCAAAAAGCAAAAAAAAAAAAAAAAAAAAAAAAAAGTAATGTTCCCTGAACTCATAATGTTCATATGTGGTCACAGGGATAGCTTTTCTCCTTTTAATTGAATCTCAATGCACAGTTACAAAGCTGCTCATGATTGGGTTTCAGTTTACATAATGTTCAAACACTTTGGGCTTTTTAGGGTTATTTTATATTTTTATTGGGACCCGTAGATTCTCAACGATTTAGTTTATCGTCTTCTGGAGGCTTCCATCCCTCTCTGGGTACTTCTGAGTTTCTGTATCTGGCAGGAGTCTCAGTTTCTCCATCTGTAAAGAACTCAGGATGCATATCTCAAGAAAATTTACATGTTAGTCATGCCTTTAGGCTACATCAAGGCTAGTCTATTTCTTCTTAGTTTTGTTATTTCTCAAATCTCATTACCAAGCTCCCCTGACCACCTACTGAAACATTTCACCCAAGCTGAACTTTGATGAAGTTTCCTTCTTATATAGCTGCTTCCTGGCAAGGGTCATAGACATAAGTGAGTGAAACTCATGCTAATATATTTTCTTATTTACTTGGGTATTCTTCTTTCACTGGATGTGAAAAAAACATTACTTATCCAGAGCATATTTTGAAAAAAAATTGTCTGATCTATCTGATTTCTCTTTCAGACTAATAACTCTGAAACCCAGAAACTATTTTCTGGATCACATTATTACATTGATTATTTTAAGTAGAAAAATAGCTTTATGATGCTATCTCCAGAATTTAGTCATAAAGTTGCTTCTAGAGAGCTAATTTATATCATTTTATAACTTAAATGCAAAGTTTTAAATATCAAAAATAATCCCTGAAATCAAAATAATGCTGTTTGTTTTCATATTATAAGATCTCTTGATTACTTTTGTGTATTTCTAACAGTGGCTTCAGTTACAGAGAAAGTAAATTCACAATATTTATTTAAGATATATTTTATTAATTATAATTTTCTCCTTAAGTGAAGATTTTTTTCTTTTTGGGTCACACCTGGCGATGCAAAGGCATTACTTCTGGCTCTGCACTCAGGAATTACCCCTGGCATTGCTCAGGAGACCATGTGGGATGCTGGGAATCAAATACAGGGTGGTCGAGTGCAAGGCAAACCCCTCCCCACTGTGCTATTACTCCAGCCCCATGGTGAAGGTATTTTAAAATGCTTAAATATTTCCCTGTTCTTTTGAGCAATATATATATATATATATATATTAGTATTTTTTTATTTTTAATTAGTGAATGACCGTGAGGGTACAGTTACAGATTTATACAATTTTGTGCTCATGTTTTCCTCATACAAGGTTCGAGAACCCATCCCTTCACCAGTGCCCATTCTCCACCACCAGCAAACCCATCATCCCTCCCACCCTCCCCAAACCCATCTCTCCCCACCCCACCCTGCCACTGTGGCAGGGCATTCCCTTCTGTTCTCTCTCTTTGATAAGGGAGCAAGATATGTGAAGTGGAGCAAGGAAAGCCTCTTTAACAAATGGTGCTGGCACAACTGGACAACCATATGCAAAAAAATGGGCTTAGACCTTGACCTGACACCATGCACAAAAGTCAGATCAAAATGGATTAAAGACCTCAACATCAGACCACAAACCATAAGGTATGTTGAAGACAAGGTCAGCAAAACCCTCCACGATATTGAAGATAAAGGTATCTTCAAAGATGACACAGAACTAAGCAATCTAGTAAAAACAGAGATCAACAAATTGAGCAATATATTTGAAAATCATTACTTAAATATTTTGTAGAATGTTTCTAGTGAAAAACGAATGTGACAGAATTCAAAAGAAATAGATTTTTAAATATATAAATTTTATTAATGCAACATATATTTTTATTTAAATTTCATATATTAAAGGCTATATTATTGAGATATATTCATATTTTATTCATTTAGACATATAAATAATGATTTTGTAGATTATACATTACTGCCAAATATGATGAATGTAGGATATAGATAGAAAATCTGCCAGGTAATTGGTTGAAATAATGGCATTCTAATGGACAGTTTTAGCATAAAATGAAATCAACCAAAAAATAACAAGTTTATTACTTTTTTTTATTGACTGAGCTATCAGTGCTTGTAATCTGGTTAGAGATATTTTGTGGATTTTTTAGTCTAATTATCTTATAAAATATTAATTTTATAGTAAAAGCAGGAATATCCACTTGATTATTACATACCAAGCAGAAGATTTTGTTCATATTACTATTTTATTTAAACATTGATTGCAACACCCAAAAAACTTTTTTTGAATTATGTCAAGTTTTATTTGGAAATTTTGAGGAAAGGGAGAGAGGAGAGAGAGAGAGAGAAACTAATATACTCAAGAGAGAATGTGATGTGGGCTTTTCCAGACTGTAGAGGGAGTCCAGGTATACATCCCAGCATTAGATATGAAGGAAGGAAAATCCACATCTCAAGAGAGGAGATATGGGTAACATATGTGCCTGGCAATACATGTACACAGGCAGCAACATATTGGAAAAGGCAGCACATGGGACATGAGTTTGAGTGTGATATGAACACACAACATAAAATTTGAATCAATAGATGTAATAATTTATAGTTCATAGCTTTCTACAATTAATTAAAACTTATATCTCAAATGTATCTCCATATGCATTTTCTAGGCATATATTGAAAAGAAAAAAAATAATGGAACAAAAATATGGAAAATACGTACCCTAAATACTATTCTATGATGGTTTCACGAGCCCTTAACTGACATGTTATTTTATAATAGCAGTGAGTCTAGTTATTCTCTGGAGACCTGCTTCTCCCTTCATGCACCCTTTACATTACATAGGAATATCCCAAATAGAGAAACTTTAATTTGATGCAAATAGAAAAGAAAGCATGTTGGATCATGTAAGACTTGATAGCTCAATTCTTCTGCAGAAGAAATACTGTAAATACAGTATATTTTTATTTAAAACCTTGCTGATTCTATGAATATCTTATTACTTTTGAAAATTCATGAACAGATACGAATATATCCTCACTTTATTTTTTAGGTAGAGTTATACCCATGAATATTCAGGAATTAAAATTTGTGTGTCTATTTAAAAGTCTTTTAGGAAGAACCGGGATAGTAATGAAACAGAACTAAGTAACAAAGCCTTTATGAGAAAAACTTTATTTTTTTTTTATTCCCTTGGGGTAGTGTGAGTACTGTGCCTCTGAAAAGAGGAAGAAAAACTGGAGATTTCTATGTTTATTCTACATGTATGTCTGTCAGTTTTTGGATTACAGAGGGTAAAGGAACGTTGACTCTCTTAATTAGAACATAAGACATTTTTAGATAAATCTTGAGCAGTAAGTTTGGAAGAAGAAGATACAGTTTGTCTTGAGAGTGATAACATACCGGCAACCATCACATAGGAAAATGGAAAGACAATTAAAATATATCTATGTGTGCTAGATATAGTTTTAATGCTTGAAAAAGACACAGTGCAATCTCAAGTTCTGAGTTGCATGGACTTAGTTTCAGCTGAAACTACTTTCAGTTATCAAAAATTATAGAAAAAATTTCACATATACATGTACAGTGACGAATTTCAGAAATTGTAGATAGTCATAGTCATGTTGATCAGTATGTTGAACATTCCCAAACAACTAAAACTCATATACCCTTGGCCTACATTAGAGTTCAGGTGTCCTCTGCCATCTTTCCCAATACTGAAAACAATTTATTATTTTGAGTCCTATAGATTTGCTCTTTCTATAATTTTATATAATGATATAATTATGTGTTTATATACATAAATACATATGTTGTGAATACAGGTATGTCTGTGCATGTTTTGTTTTTGTTTCTTTTTTATTGAGTGAATGGTTTACAGAGATAAAATATTTATGTCCTGCTGGTGCAATGATACCATAAAACAATCACCACCAAAATGTCAATAACTTTCCACTACTATCAATAGAACTCTCCTTGTTAATCCTTCCACCTAGTGCAAGATTGAATACAAGGATCTGTTTGTATTGTACAATGTCTCTCCCTTGCTGTTTCTTTACGCAACTGATATGATTGACATCACTTTGCATTTGTCTTTCTCTTTCTGGAGTATTTTGCTTAGCATGACACTCTATAGATTCAAACCATAGTATATCAAAATGAAAGATATCAAAGTTTCTTTCACCTGAATACAATTCCAATAGTATGCTATTATGAATATATAAGCACAATTTTTCTTATGGTTTCTCATCAGAAATAAAAAAAATCTAAAACATATTTTTATCTGTTTCTAGATCTTGGATATTGTAAATACTACTGCAACAAATATAGATATTCATTTATCTTTTTGACTTAGTGTATTTGTATTCCTGGAATAAATAGAAATTTCAAAATAACAAGTTACGTCTATATTTGATATTTTTATAATTATTGATAAGGTTGTCTATAGAGGCAGAAGTAAATGACAGTGCCACGAACAGTAAATGAGGTTTCCTTTTTTTTTTAAATTCTTTTATTGATTCACCATGTGGAAAGTTACAAAGCTTTCAGGTTAAAGTCTCAGTTATACAATGCTCAAACACCCATCCCTTCACCAGTGCACATATTCCACCACCAAGAATCACGATATACCTCCCCCCTTCCCTCCACCTCCCCAGCCCCCCACCCCGCATGTGTAACTGGTAAATTTCACTTTACTTTGATTACATTCAATATTTAAACAAAAAAATTCACTGTTGTTGATTTGGAGTTTCTCCCCCCTAAAGTCAATCTGCTGAAAAGAAAGCATTTGGTAATTTGTTTTCCATTGCTGAGAATGAAGAGATATGAGATATCAGGAGGCCGCACTAGTAGCAGTATTTATATGCAAATTTTATGACTACATCTTTTCTAACAGCTGCATAATATTCCATTGTGTAGATGTACCAAAGTTTCTTTAACAAGTCATCCGTTCTCAGGCACTCGGGTTTTTTCCAGATTTGAGCTATTGTAATCAGTGCTGCAATGAACATACAAGTGCGGATGTCATTTCTACTCTATTTTTTTGCATCTGTGGGACATATTCCCAGAAGTAGTATTGATGGGTCAAATGGGAACTCAATTTCTAATTTTTTTAATAAATTTATTTATTCTTAATTAATGAATCACCATGAGGGTACAGTTACGGATTTATACACATCTGTGCTTATGCTTCCCCCATACAAAGTTCGGGAACTCATCCCTTCACCAGTGCCCATACTCCACCACCAGTAAACCCAGCATCCCTCCCATCATCCCCAATCCCATCTCCCCCCACCCCACCCTGTCACTGTGGCAGGGCATTCCCTTCTGTTCTCTCCCTCTAATTAGCTATTGTGGTTTGCAATAAAGGTGTTGAGTGGCCACTGTGCTCAGTCTCTAGCCCTCATTCAGCCCGCAACTCCCTTCTCCCACATGGCCTTCGACTACATTATAGTTGGTGATCCCTTCTCTGAGTTTCCCTTTCCCCAGAATGTGAGGCCAGCCTCCTAGCCATGGAGTCAACCTCCTGGTAGTTGTTTCTACAATTTTTGGGTGTTAGTCTCCCACTCTGTTATTCTATATGTCATAGATGAGTGCAATCTTTCTATGTCTGTCTCTCTCTTTCTGACTCATTTCACTTAGCATGAAACTTTTCATGCCGATCCACTTAAATAAAAAATTTGTGACCTCCTTTTTTCTAACAGCTGCATAGTATTCCATTGTATAGATGTACCAAAGTTTCCTCAACCAGTCATCCATTCTAGGGCATTCGGGTTTTTTCCAGAATCTGGCTATTATAAACAGTGCTGCGATGAACATACATGTGCATATGCCATTTCGATTGTACTTTTTTGCCTCTCTGGGATATATTCCCAGCAGTGGTATTGCTGGGTCAAATGGGAGCTCAATTTCTAATTTTTTGAGAATCGACCATATTGTTTTCCAGATGGGCTGAACCAGTCGGCATTCCCACCAGCAGTGTAGAAGGGTCCCTTTCTCCCCACATCCTCTCCAACAGCGGTTGCTTTTGTTCTTTTGGATGTGCGCTAGTCTCTGTGGTGTGAGGTGGTATCTTGTGGTTGTTTTGATCTGCATCTCTCTGATGATTAGTGATGTAGAGCACTTTTTCATGTGCCTTTTGGCCATTCGTATTTCTTCTTTGGTAAAGTTTCTGTTCATTTCTTGGCCCCATTTTTTGATGGGGTTGGATGTTTTCTTCTTGTAGAGTTCAACCAGTGCTTTATATACCATTGATATCAACCCCTTATCTGATGGGTATTGTGTAAATACCTTTCCCATTCTGTGGATAGTCTTTGGATTCTGGTCACTGTATCTTTTGCGGTGCAGAAGCTTTTTACTTTAATGTAGTCCCATTTGTTGATCTCTGTTTTTACTAGATTGCTTAGTTCTGTGTCACCTTTGAAGATACCTTTATCTTCAATATCGTGGAGGGTTTCGCCGACCTTGTCTTCAATGTACCTTATGGTTTGTGGTCTAATGTTGAGGTCTTTAATCCATTTTGATCTGACTTTTGTGCATGGTGTCAGGTAAGGTCTATGCCCATTTTTTTGCATGTGGTTGTCCAGTTGTGCCAGCACCATTTGTTAAAGAGGCTTCCCTTGCTCCACTTCACATCTCTTGCTCCCTTATCAAAGATTAGATGATCATACATTTGGGGTTGTGTGTAAGGGTATTCCACCCTGTTCCATTGGTCTAGGGCTCTGCCTTTGTTCCAGTACCATGCTGTTTTAATTGTTACTGCTTTGTAGTAAAGATTGAGGTTCGGGAGGGTGATGCCTCCCATCGTCTTTTTCCCAAGAATTGTTTTAGCTATCCTTGGACGTTTGTTGTTCCATATGAATTTTAAGATTGCTTGATCCATTTCTTTGAAGAATGTCATGGGTATACTTATAGGGATCGCGTTGAATCTGTATAATGCTTTGGGGAGTATTGCCATTTTGACAACATTGATTCTCCCTATCCACGAGCAGGGTATATGTTTCCATTTCCTCATGTCCTCTTTGAAATCAAAGAGGACATGAAATCAAATCAAAGAGGTTTCCTTTTTCACCACATCCTACCAGCACTGTATTTTCCAGACTGTATGAAGTAGGTTACATCACTGATATTACATACCTCATATATCTCATTGTCATTTTGATTAGTATTTCCCTAAAAATTATTTATATGAACCACTTTCCCATATGCCTATTGGCAACTATCTTTCTTTTTTGAAAATGCATCTGCTCAGCTCTTCCTCCTTTTTATTATTTTTAGTTTGGGGGTGTAGCTATTTGTGTTTTTTTGTGTTTTTTTTTGCTTTTTGGGTCATACCCGGTGATGCACAAAGTTAACTCCTGGCTCTGCATTCAGGAATACCTCCTGGCAGTACTCAGGGACCATGTAGTATACTGGGAATCGAACCTGGGTCGGCCGCATGAAAGGCGAATGCCCAACCACTGTGCTATCGCTCATATTTAATTTTATTTACATTTAATTTATTGAATGGCACATCACATTAATTGATTAATAAATGTTGAATCATCCCTGCATTTCTGGAATAATTGTATTTTATATTTGATCATACAAGATTGCACAAGATTGCAAGATTCAGAGAGAATGGTATCATCGGGGCACGGAGAAAACGAGGCAGCAGCTGCAGCATCGCCACTTGCCTCGGCCTGGCCGAGTTGCATTGCCATGGGACATAGAGCCTTGGCAGCAGAGCGCTCAGTGGCTCATCCACTGTGGGGTACTGTCAGCCAACCACCGGGTGACCTGGGACTCAGCGCAGGTGTTTAACCTGGCACAGACCCTCCACTACAGGGTCCAGCTCTGCCAGGTGCTCAACAACCTCTGAGCGCACTCTATCAACCTCAAGGAGATCAACCTGAAGCCACACATGTTCCAAGTGCTACCAAGAGATGCAGTCAGGTGCGTGTTTGTCAGTGTGCAGATCATTACAACATGCCCGCTGACCAAAAGCTTACATTTGGTAGACTGGGAACACCTGTAAAAGCAATTAGAGGCCGCCCCCAAAGCCTCCCTCCTTCTTGGAGAGCCCAGCAAGCTACTGAGAGTATCCTGTCTGCACAGCAGAGCCTGGAAAGCTACCTGTGGCATATTTGATATGCCAAAAACAGTAACAACGACGGTCCTCTTTCCCCTGATCCTGAAAGAGCCCCCAATAGGCCATCGGGCTACACTAGCATGTAACAGAGACAAATAGAGACATTACTAGCACCTGCTTGGACAAATTGATGAACAACGGGATGACAGTGATACAGTGATACAGTGATATTTGATCATGGTGTATTATCCTATTAATGCACTGAATTCAGCTCACTAAGATTTTGGTTTAGGATCATAATATTTATATCAATAAACAATATTGGTATACCATTTTCATTATGTTGGTCATCTGTCAATTTTTGGTATTGGGGTAACATTGAAGTCTTGAACACATTTCAATGAATTTCTATTTTTTTATTGTTTGGAATATTATATGAAGAAAAATTCACATTTTTTCCCACTAAGAGTTGAAAACTTTGTTTTAAAAATATAAGGGCGGGGCTGGAGCGATAGCACAGCGGGTAGGGCGTTTGCCTTGCATGCGGCCGACCCGGGTTCGATTCCTAGCATGCCATATGGTCCTCTGAGCACCACAAGGAGTAAATAATTCCTGAGTGCAGAGCCAGGAGTAACCCCTGTGCAATGCCGGGTTTGACCAAAAAAAGAGAAAAAAATAAGGGCACCTCTTGATAAACCCTTGGATTACTAAACTCGGATTTGGAAGGAAAGGAGAAGGTGTGTGTGTGTGTGTGTGTGTGTGTGTGTGTGTGTGTGTGTGTGTGTGTGTGTGTGTGTTGGTGAGAAAGTGCTGAGTAGAGGTGACAGAGAGAGTTGTAGAATCTTGGGCTCTTTCATCTTGAAGAGGTGCAGTAACTATCAATAACATAAAAGCTAACACTGTGTAACAATGTTAGCTAAACTATAATAAAATATTCATTTAAAATTAATTAATTTATATTTTTAAAGAAATTCCTTTTCAAAAGACTTAGAAATCTAATATAGATACCAAAGCAAGACACACCTAATTATGTCAGCATCTGGAAGCACACATAAATTTCAGAATATTTTATTTCTTCAGAGTGCTTAAGTTTATTATAAAAATAAAATAGCAGTAAAAATCCCAGTAGCACTCTAAATAAAATAAAATGGTAAAAGACTAAAGTACCACTGCCTAAATATAATGACTAGTAACTATTTTCACATGTGTAGTGACCAGTCAGGCAGTAGTGCTCTTTGTAACTGACAGGAGAACCTTAGATGACTCTATACCCTTAAACCTATGTTTGGAAATACTGAGTACAAACAGAGCAAGAAATTACTCTGAGTCGACACAGAGATCAATGGTCGTGCTTTAACCGCAGCTGAACTTAATGAGAAAATAACTAAATCAGTTCTATAAATCTAGAGTGAACAGATAAAGTTAAAAATATATAAATAAGTAAATAATTGCTTACTCTGATTTTAAAAAAGTAGGCGAATAACTAGAATTCCATAAACCTGGAGTTGGATGAGAATTCATGGTCAGGTAAACTTAGAATTTTCCAGCTGCTATGATAGAAAAGTGATTAGATACCTAAATTTGACAGGCACACTTATTTGACAGTTTAATTGAAAGTTTCAATTCATTCCCAGTTGCTTTTATTAAAAATAATTAAATTAATTAGTTAAATTGATTAATTAAAATGAATTAATTAATTTAATTCATGGATTACTTTAAAACTAAAATGAGGGGCTGGAGAGAAAGTACAATGGATAGGGTGCTTGCTTTGCATCCTACTGGCCCAGGTTCAATGTCCACCATCCCATACGGTCCCAGGAGGCCCATTTAAAGTGAATCCTCAGCACAATGACCCCTGAGCATTGCAGGGTGTGGTCAGTACCTCCCACAAAAAAAAAAAAGAGGGGTTTAATCCTAGGTATCCTATATGGTCCCCAGAGCCATGCTGGGTGTGATTCCTAAGCAAAGAGACAGATTTAAGCCATGAACACCACTTGGAGTCAGGCCAAAATAAAAACAAATAAAAACGAACTAGAAACAAAACTAAATGTGGAGGAGAGGATAGCTAAAATGGCTGGATGTGGAGCCTTCTGTATTTGCATGCAGTAAATTGTCATTCAAGTCTTGGCACCTCACAGTTAATATCACCTGGGCTGAAAAAACAGAGGAATTTGGTCAAACATTAAACTTTTCCAAGTTATTTTTTTTTAAAGAAATATTTTATTGAACCACAGTGAAAACAAAAAAATACAAAGCTTTCAGGTTTAAGTCACAGTCAAATACTGATTAAACCACCATCCCTTCACCAGTGCACCTGTTCCACCACCAAGAACCCCAATACACCCCCTCCCACCCCTCCCCCCATCTAAGTAGCTGATGATATTCCCATTATTCTCTCTATATATTGAGTACATTTCATATTTCCATACAGAACTCACTATTGTTGATTGGAAATTTTCCCCAACAATCAGGCCTGCTGAATAAGCATCATCTAATAATTTCTCTTCCTTGGTAAAGGTGAAGACTTTGAGTCCGCGCGGCCGCGATAGCGGCTGCGCGGTTTTGGGTTTCTAATATTTTAGCTCAGTTCACAGTCAAAATGGATGGCTGCAAGAATCTGCTCTGGTGCCAAAATGGGTTAGGAGACCTCAGGATCACAGTCAGTAGGCGGGAGGCTCTGCTTCTCGTGCCGCGGCTCTTGGTTCATCTCTGGGCGGAAGGCGCGCCGGGAACACCTCCCCTCCCAGGATCACCTAAGGGCTACGTCACTAAAGAGAGTCCTACCTCCTGGTGGAGGGGTCTTAGAGGGTGGCTCTCACCGCGTGGCTGCTGCCGCTGCCGCCATTTTCGCTCAGAAAAATGGGGTGGAGAGGGAAAAAAATCCCTTCCCGGGCTGCACGAGGTTGTAGTTCAGTTCGCAGTCAAAATGCATGGCTGCAAGAATCTGCTCTGGTGCCAAAATGGGTTAGGAGACCTCAGGATCACAGTCAGTAGGCGGGAGGCTCTCTCCAAGTTATTTTTGACCCTACTAATACTGAATTCATGAAAATGAATAAAGCAACTAGCCATCCATAATATGGGTAACTTCATGTAAAAATAATTAGAGCTATTAAGCCCAAACAAGCAAAACCTAAAGAATTACATCTTCAAACTATTTTTCTACTCAGATCTCAGTATCAGTTCATATCTGGGTCTCTGCCATCCCTGAATTTTTTGTATTTCCCTACTTCTGCAATTTTATGAACCAATATCTGTAAAATTTCTTCCTCTCATTGACTTTCTCCAAACACTACCCTTTTTTGTCAGAAACTGGATTATTAAAATGATTCTTATTTTGCTTTATTCATATGCACAAATGCATGTCTCCATTTGTTACTTGTATGCAACTATATATTTTTATCAGATTGAAGAATAAAAACTCCTATAACTAGAATATTCACTATCACTATCACTGTCATCCTGCTGATCGTCGATTTGCTCAAGCAGGCCCAGTCACGTCTCCATTCGTCCTAGCCCTGAGTTTTTAGCAGCCTCTCTTTACTCGTCCTTCCCAATGGTGCTACATTAGAGGCTCTTTCGGGGTCAGGAGAATGAGAGCCACCATTGTTACTGTATTTGGCATATAAATATGCCAGGGGGAGCTTGATAGGTCTCCTGTGTGGGCAGGAAACTCTCGGTAGTTTGCCAGGTTATTTGTGAGGGAGAAATAGGCTATAAGATGTTGCATGGCCGCAAAGTGGCAGTGTGCTTCCAGGAGATTGAAATGTAAGGTAATATTTCCAAAGGTTTAAATGAGTATTTCTCTTGTGCCTTAGAATAATTGTTATGTAAATTATTACTCCGATATCCATAATAACTTGATTCATATTAAAAGATTTAGCTATCTAGGAGTTTGTATATTATTATCGATAACCCTAGTCAGTGATATAATTTGATATTTGTTTAGCTAATTTTTCAATAACCTAAGTAGAACTACCGTAGATGTAATCATCATTTTAAGGTTTATATTTAACTACTCTCGTTTGAGAATGGAGCAATAGCACAGCAGTAGGACATTTGCCTTGCACTCGGCTGACCCAAAATTCAATTCCTCCATCCCTCTTCGAGAGCCCAGCAAGCTACTGAGAGTATCCCACCTGCATGGCAGAACCCAGCAAGCTACCCGTGGTGTATTGGATATGACAAAAACAGTAACAAGTCTCACAAGGGAGACGTTACTGGTGCCCTCTCGAGCAAATCAACGAACAATGGGATGACAGTGCTACAGTGCTACAGCACTTTTGTGAATAAGTATGAAACTTCATAAATACCAAATCTCAAAAATGTTAGTGTGTATATGTATATTGGAGTGAAAAATATTGTACTAATTTTTTCTAATGATTATAAAGAAACCAAAGACAAAAATGAAATGTTATTCTGTACATGAGTGTTCTTCAAATAACATGCAGCTCTGGGATCATGATTAGTAGTGTGTTTGTTTTCAGCAAATTTGGGGAAAAAACGAAAGACAATAATAGCGATATTTTAATGGATATTTTGTTTTCAAAGTGAAGACATGTAGACTTGTTAATTGCTTCTTAACATTAAAGTAACACTTTATTACAACATTAAATTTCAATTGTATATCATTATAAATAAACTACTATATTCAGTAAATTATATATACTTCTGAAATTATAATACTAGCCTCCAATATCTAATTTATTCTTCCCAATTGATATTCCCACACTTCTTAAGATATTCTTTTTTTTTTTTTTGCTTTTTGGGTCACACCCAGCGATGCTCAGGGGTTACTCCTGGCTTTGCACTCAGGAATTACTCCTGGCGGTGCTTGGGGGACCATATGGGATGCCGGGGATCGAACCCGGGTCAGCCGCATGCAAGGCAAACGCCCTAACCGCTGTGCTATCATTCCGGCCCCTCTTAAGATATTCTTAAAGACTTCAATTATGACTAAAAATCTACTTTTGTGAGATTTTTGTTTCTTGTGGTGTTATTTGAGAGGTGAAACAATTCAAGTTTATAACAATCAATTTATAAACTAGATTGAGATCAACTATAGATATAAATCCCTTGAATCACAGGCAGTTATAGTCATATTTCTTCTGGACATAGTCTGACTCATAGTTTTGTTCATAGGCAATAAACTCAAAAGCTATCCACAGATAGGTATTTTTAGTCATGCAAAATTCTGTTGACTGTTGGCTTCTTCTAACCTTTCTTTTTTTTTTATTTTATCATATCCAGTGTCTCCAACCTTGCGTTTTTATTGAGTCCACTAAATTTCTTTGGAGATTTCAGGGTTTGAGGAATTTGTCCTCTGGCAAGTTTCTGTTGGCTAACATGGCTCACAATACAATTTAAGCCTCTGTTGTCCATTATTGTAAATCCAGGAAATGAAAGTCACAAACTTCTTACAAGTATTATGAAACTGACATCTGTCAAAGTAAATGCTGTACAGTCAGTACAGTGGATTTAGTTTAGTTCAAATAGTTAACCTTGATATTTTATTTGAGAATTCTGTAGATATATCTACATTATATGTCATATGTGTATAAGCTGATGCTATGTAAAAGTTGCAAGTTAATATTTTTTAAAAAGTTAGTTTAAATATTAAAACTTTCTATATTAGAAAATTATAATTTCTCCTTGTTTTATCTACATAAAATCAGTATGATTTTAAGTCTTTTATTTGCTGTGTTGCAATTAATAAAATTTTATATTCTTTAAAAGAAATATGCATATACGTGACAGTTCAAATATAATTGCTATCACTATTTCTACCAATGAAGATCTCTATATCATTAGCTATGCCTTACATTCTTTAAATTTTTTTAAAGTTCACATTGACTGTAAAATGAAAATTTAAATTTTATTTTTCAGCAAAGTTTGTATCATTAACATTTAACTTTGCTACATTATTGTAAATCTTAACATAGTGTTATTCTATTGTATACTGGCTATTAGAATGCTTTAATTACAGGTAAAATAATGTACTTCAAAGAAGAAAACCTCTGTCTTTGAAGAAGGTGCTAATAGCATCATTAGATTAAAAATTCAGCTGAGGAAATAAAAGTATTTTGCAATATTTTGTTTTCGGTATTTTGTATATTATAATTGAGCATAAGATAAAGGGTTCGCTTTAAATTTACTCATCAGATATGTATAGAATATTTTAAAATATAAAAGTATAACATGTTTGTTTTGATATTTTAACATAATAAATAAAAAGTCATGAAACATCAGGAATATCATATATTAAATCAATATAATAATGACAAGTGGTAGTATAAAACACAAACAGAAAACATAATTAAAAATGTGGATAAATCATTATGTATATGAACCTCTTAAACCATTGACTAATAGGCATATTTAAAAGCTATCAGTTGGACAGAAGTTTGTAAACTAAAAAAAAAGAAATATGGTATGAGACTAATACCCAAGAACAAGGGTCAGGAGGGCTGGTCCATGGTTGGAAGCTTGCCACAAGTGTTTGGGGAATGGGGGTGGGGAGGTGAGTGCACTTAGGGTAGAGAAGGGGCCATTATGACAATGATAGATGGAGCTGATAACTATTGACAAGAATTGAATGATGAAACTAGGTAACTTTCACTTTAACATTTGAGTACCTGTATTTCAAACCCTAATGCCCAGAAGGAGAGTAAGAGAGATTAGGTTGGGGGGGAAAGAAAAGTACCTTTCTGTGTGGTCGGGTTGAAGGGTTGGCCGGAGGGAAAATGGGAACATTGAAATTGTGAGGATTTTATACAGGTGAAGGGATCAGTATTGGAATTGTATGACTGAAACCCACTCATGAACATGTTTGTAAATGTATATCTCATGGTGATTCAATAAAAAAATTAAAATTACAAAAAGTTTAAAATAAATATAATGAAGACATAAGTGCATATCAAAACTAAAGTAGACATAATATTTATACTGGTAAAATTAATAAAACCTTCAACATGTGTTATGTTGAAAGGAAAATTTTGTTTTTATACTTATGAAATTAACTTTCCATGAAAATTTTCAATCTCACTTGTGTACTTTTTATATAAGCAAATTAATATTTAATCAGCTTCCAAGAATCATATATTTTATTTTGTAATTTATGTAATAGGGGAACTATTTGATTAAGAATTTGTTTAGTAGGTTACTGAACCATAACAAGCTAAACCTCCCCTCATTACTTGAAAGATAGACATCGTTCTCTTCTTTCTAGCAGTATATCTCTAATTTTCCTTTAGACATTAATATTCAATTATTCATTATTTGTAGCTGTTCAAAGCCCACAACAAGAAATTTATCAGAATTTATTACTACCTTTATTTCTTTGAATATTTTATGGTTGAAATAATCAGTGGTATTGATTTCAATTACTAATAATTTTACATCACAGATTATTTATGCTTTTTAGTTTCTTTTCGGGCCATTACCTCATGTGCTTTGTGCTTTCTAATCATTTTTTAAAATTTGAAATATATCTACTAATAATCTTTTCCATGTATGATGTTATCAGTTTCTCTTGATTTTGTTCTTATTTATATTATACAGTAGATCTCTAAAGACCAATGGCATATTGTAATAGAATATTGGAAAGGAATCCCCTACATCAATAATTTTTCTGAATCAATATGTTCCTTCAATTGTTTATATTTAGACTACAAAAGGGCTTATTGTTTGCAAAAATAAGTGTTTAGCCCCATTACTCTACTTTCTAATGTATGATTATATACACAGTTTCCCTTGTTTCCCACCTCTAGTGGGCGTAACCACAAAAGTGTTAAATTAATGAATAAATATAAAAATAAAAACCGATTTGCCAGTAACTACATATGACAGATCTTTTAACAAACACATTTTCATCTATTTTTCTAATATAAAATGGGGGCATTAAGTATTGGATAAAGGCTGATTCTCAACGTTCTGAACCAAATTGCCTGGATTTGAAACATTTATTTTCCCTCATTGGGTGGGGAAAGTTGTTTGTCAAACCTGACTCTGCTCAGGGCTTACTCTGCATTCAAATATTATCTGATGAGGGATTAATATCCAGGGTATACAAGACACTAGTAGAATTGTATAAGAAAAAACACTCCCCATCAAAAAATGGGGAGAAGAAATGAACAGAAGTTTCCTCAAAAAAGAAATACAAATGTCCAAAAGGCACATGAAAAATGTTCTGCATTGCTAGTAATCCAGGAGATGCAAATCAAAATAACAATGAGATATCATCTCACACCACAGAGACTAGCACACATTCAAAAGAACAAAAGCAACCACTGCTGGCCTGGATGGGGGCGGAAAAAGATGCTCTTTCACTGTTGCTGGGAATGCCGAGTGGTCTAGCCTTTCTGGAAAACAATATGGACAGTCCTTCAAAAACTAGAAATTGAGCTTCCATATGACCCCAAAATACCACTTCTGGGAATATATCCCAAGGATACAAAAAAGTACAGTAGAAATGACATCTGTATCTATATGTTCATTGCAACACTGTCCACAATAGCCAAAATCTGGAAGCAACCCAAGTGCCCTAAAACAGATGACTGGTTAAAGAAACTTCAGTACATCTACACAATAGAATACTATGCAGCTGTTAGGAGAGATTAAGTCATGAAATTTGCTTATAAATGAATAGACATGGAGAGTATCATGCTAAGTGAAATGAGTCAGAAAGAGGGACAGACAAAGAGGGACTTCACTTATTTGTGGAGTGTAGGGTAGCATCACATGAAGCTGACACCCAAAGATGGTAGATACAAGGGCCAGGGGGAATGCCCCACAGCTGGAAGACTGCTTTATGAGCAGAGGGTAGAAGGCAGATAGAATAGAGAAGGGATCACTAAGAAAATGATGACTAGAGGAATCAGTCAGGATGGGTGATACATGCTGAAAGTTGATAACAGAACAAACATGATGACCTCTCAGTCTCTGTTGCAATCCACAATGCCCCAAAATAGAGAGAGAGTATGGGGAATATTGTTCGCCATGGAGGTAGGGAGAGGGTAGGAAAGAAGGGGTATATCGGTGATATTGGTGGTGGGAAATGTGCACTGGTGGAGGGATAGGTATTTGATTATTGTGTGATTGTAACCCAAACATGAAAGCTTTTAACTATCTCACAGTTATTCAATACAATTAAATTTATGTAATATGAATTTAATATATGTTTATTATATGTTTAAATATATATTAAATATTTATATATATATCACTCATGTCTCTGTAAACAGGACCATTTGGGAAAGCAAGAATTCAAGACAGGGACTCTATAAACAGTGCTAACTTTCTGACCCTTGAATTTGAATCTTGGTCCCATAATTTAGTAAAAATGCTTTGACTAACCATGGACACCATGCATGTTCAATGAGTGTTAATTTTGGAAATTTTTTATTTTGAATTAATGATTAATCTATACATATACAGTAATGCAGATTATAAAAATGCGTGTTCTTCCCAGATGAGATCCAAAGCAGACCCTCTGCTCCTTAAAGACTATGATCAGGGAGGTCTACTAACCCATTTTGGCACCCAGAGACGTCTTATAGAAATGCATCTAGACTGTGAACTAAGCTAAAATATCAGAAATCCAAAACCGCGAGAGCTCATATAATCTTCATTCTCAGCAATGGAAAGCAAATTATCAAATGATGCCTTTTCAGCGGGTTTGATTGTTGGGGGAAAATTCCAAATAATAATAGGTGGTTTTCTGTTGAAATATTGAACTATTCAAAGTATAGAGAGAATAAAGTGAAGATCATTAGCCACTCAGCTGGGGGAATATTCTGGGGTTCTTGGTGGGGAAACAGGTGCACTGCTGAAGGGATGGGGGTTTGATCATTATATGACTGAGACAAACCTGAAAGCTTTGTAACTTTTGTCACGGTGATTCAATAAAATAAATTTTTTAAAAAAAATACGTGTTTACTTCCATGTGATATAGAACTGATAAAGTGCTTAATTATACATTCTCTAATAGTAGGAAAATCAACTACATGGATCAAATGAGTTCTGTGTGTATCTTTAATTAATTTTTTGTTTCATATTTGTTGGTTTATATGAAAAGGGAATCATTTTATTTTTCTTTAATAATCAATATCAGTGTAATTACATCTAAAAGAAATAAAATGACACATATGGGATTTCTTTTATTTTCTATTTTATTGGTTTTGATTTTGGGGCTTTATCCAGTTGTACTCAGAGGCTACTTCTCACACTGCACTCAAAACTCACTCCTAGCAGTTGTCAGGGAATGAGATGTGATGCCAGGATCGAAACCAAGTGTGACACATGCAAGGCAAACACCCTACTAGTGAAAAATCTCTCCAGCCCACATATAAATGGTATTTCAAAACATTCTAACGTACCCACTTAGTAAGACTTAGCCTTGTACCTTGAAAATGTAAAATAGATATCACTACTTTGTTTTCTTTTATATAAAAATTAATTTGTTAATTTGAGATATTACTTTGTGATAATCCACAGTGCCTTACACATTGGTCTATCTCTTCCACCTCAGTTATCATTTTTTAATTAGGCTTTTTATTCAGTGAGTGGTTTATGAGATTATAGATATTTATGATTTAGGAGTTCAATGTTATCCTACTGAGCTCACATCCCATTATCATGTTCCATAGGACTCTTCATCCACCATCTCTTGTTCTGACGTCATAATTGAAATGTTTACATTGAACACTGTTTATTCATGTGTTTGTTTGTAGTGCAGAAGATTCAACCCAAGGCTTCATGCATACAATGCAGGTGGTCTAGAACTGTCACATACCTTTCCCCTATTTCATCCTCTGTTTATATAATACATTCAAATGAAATCATACAGCAAGTCTTTCCCTCTATGATTTATTTTTTTAACTAAAACAATAACAAATGTGTTAAGAAAAAATACGAAGCTAAAGAATAATATTGTTAAAGACAGATATTAAAGAAAAAGTCAAAGTATCCAATGTTGAAGGTTAATATTCCTGGTAGACACTGAAGTAAGTGGCTGGTGACTGGGGTGATGGACACTTTGCTGTGTAATGAAAAATCTAATTAACACATGTGGAGACACATTTCATTCATTTCAGCACTCATATGATATTTGAAGTGAGAATGTTGTCAAAAGGAAGTAATTTTCAAGTTTGTATTTTCTATTAAATTTCTGCCAAACAACATAAAATTTCACCCACAGAAATAGCTCAGTTTCTCCTAAATTACTATTCCTCGAGGGCTGAATAGAAATAGTACACATTTTAAATAAGATCAATTTCTGTGTTATGAATCACCTATCTACAATACAAAATCTAATAAATTGTGAAATAATTATTTATGAATAAAACACATTTAACTAAATAAATTTTGCTCCCACTTTACCATAATCTTGTGTCCCAATTTAGTATACTTATTCAAGCTCTCTATTTTATTATTCATGTTAAAATTTTAGCAATCTTAAACTTAGTTTAGCAATCATTTAAGCTATAACTTTTAATACCACTAAATTACCATTGATGTAAACACGCTTATGCATACACTTAGAATACATTTAAATCTCTATAAACAAATGAAGCAATAGCTTTGTTTATCATAGAAGCATTAACTAAAAGCTACATAATGCAACAAATGAACTTTTATACTTTAAAAAATATTAAATAAGGCTAGACACAAGTAAATTTAGTGAGACAGCCACCACATTTAAAAAGGCTTAACCTCTAGTCCATCTAATAATCATAAATGCTTAAGTTCTTACATCAACACTGTAATGTTGATATCTAAATCTAAAATGATCTAGCAATAATCTATAATGAAATCCCATAGTTTAACAATAAAAATTATATAATCCATTCAAACTAATATTTAAAATAGTAAATGCTTTCTTTGGTGTCATGTCTAAAGTGAATATATCAGTGAAAGGAATAAAGTTCTTGCATTCACCTTGAATCTAAATGAGTTTCCTGAGAAGTTTCTGAAGCCTGTGCTCCTGAGCGAGGAATATCATTGAGAGATTTTCAGCTGTCCTCTGCACTGGAGATATATTACAAAGTAAGCTATAGCTATTTTGTCTTTCACTCACTCTAAATATGGAAACAATATCCTTATTCTTTAGTTTCCAATGCCTGGAAAGATAAAACAAGAAAAAAACAATTGCCTTCAAGCTGACTGACTTCTTTTTCAGCTTCTATTTCACACTGAAAGGATTTAGCTGGCTTATTTTCTCAGTAATTTTTTGCCAGGTTCAAATCTTTAGTTTCATGCATAAGACCTTCTTGTTTCACAGAGACTATAATATTTTATATGTACTACCATGAAAAGATGTTTTACATAATGTCATTCAAACAGTTCTAAAGATTCAACTCTTGTTATCATTGGTCTAAACACGGAACAATTTTAAATATTTATGCATGCTATTTTTCCTTCCAATTAAGTATTAAAGTATGGACAAAATGATCTTGCTTTTGCATAAGTCATTATAAAACAAATACACTTTGCTAGAATCCAAACTATTCTAAAGATCATAGTGTCTTAGGTAGATTTTGCAATTTGTCTTTTGGAAAAGCATTCAAATTTTCCCTCAAATTCCAGAAAATGTTGAGATCACAGGATTCTTAGTCTCCCTGAAATCCGTACAAAATTACCAATACGATATTTTCTTAGAATTTTTAAATATGTTGTTGATTGTGTTCAGTGATCATAAAGCTATTCTCAATCACACGAATATAGGCAGAGAGGAAAGTGCTGTGATATTTACTTATTTGTATACTTTTACTAGCTCTTTTATTCAACAATTGTATAACAGGTGGCACTTTCTTGGTGCTTTGACATATTATTCAAAAAACAGAGATTCCTTTTCTCAATTAAATTTTATAGTGTGGGGCGAAAATTGATTAACAAACTTAATAAACTAGAGTATATTATATATTTTTTAAAGTTTTTATTAAATCACCATGTGGAAAGTTACAAAGTTCGCAGGTTTATATGTCAGTTATACAATATTCAAACACCCATCCCTTCACCAGTGCCCATATTCCACCACCAGAAACTCCAGTATATCCCCCGCCCCCACCCCCTACCCCCTACTGTATAACTAATGAATTTCACTTCATTTTTTCTTTACCTTGATTACATTCCATAATTCAACACAAAACTCACTATAGTTGTTAGAGTTTCCAAGCAAGAGAGACAGACCTACTACATTTGATAATTAGTTTTTCATTGCTGGAAATGAAGAGATATGTAGCCCCACTGCTACAAGTACATAACTCTCTCTCTCTCTCTCTCTCTCTCTCTCTCTCTCTCTCTCTCTCTCTTTTCCCTTTTTCCTTTTCACTTTTTTTTTCCTTTTTCCCCCTCATCCTCCTTCCAGCGCCTCATAGTATGGTGTACGCCACGCCGCGTCGGCCAGCAAGGGGCTTTTGCTTAGTTCACAGTCCAGAGAGCTGGCTGCTACATTAAAAACCTTCAAAATTTCAACAAAAACTTACTGTTATTATTTGGAGTTTCCCCCCCAAGTCAGACCTGTTCAAAAGGAACCATTTCACATTGCTGACAATTATAAATGTTAAGTCGCACGGACGCGGCAGCGTCCGCGCGGTTTTGGATTTCTGTATAAAGTCCAGGGAAAATTCTGCCAGATGCTGGAACCCCAATTCCTAAAGCTGTCTCTGGTTCCCGCTCGTTGCACATCCACCGGCTCTGCAGAGACATGGGCACCCGGGCCGAAAACCCAGCCGGCGGGAGCAGAGCCCCGGCCCTGGCGGGGGCTGGCCCTGTATCCCGCGGCTGTTTCGTATATTATATTTTTGCCACTCTCCACATGCTTGGGTGAGCCTCACCCATGAAGAAACTGACAGAGGAACCCAGATATGCAAGACCTGTGGCTTATATCTCCAAGCCTGCTCGGATCAGGACTGGGCCTCCTCCACCCAGATCCCTCATTTTCCAGTAGCTTGGCAGCCACACCCACAAACCGACCTTGGTTTTTATAATCTCATCAATGGCCAAGGGCCACAGACTATGTGTGCCGAAAGTAGATATATATCTGTGTTGCAAGCCATGATGCCCAAAAGTAGAGAGCATGAGTAATATTGTCTGCCATGAAGGCAGGGGAAGGGTGAGAAAAAGGGTTATACTGGGGATATTGATGGTGCGGAGTGTGCACTGGTGGAGGGATGGGTGTTTGATCATTGTATGACTGTAACCCAAACAATGAAAGCTTGTAACTATCTCACAGTGATTCGATAAAATTCAATTAAAAATAAATAAATAAAAATAAAGCTCCTGGAAGAGAGCAATGCAGGTGCTGCCTAGAGATACAGGCAAGTGCAGGACTGGACTCCTTGCATCGACTGTGTTGATCTGGCTAGTACTTTCTGTACGTGAGCAGCAAGTCCATGCACAAGGTATGTGGCATGTTTGTCAGCGTACAGATTGTTACAACATGACAGTTGATCAAAAGCTTGCGTTTGGTAGACTGGAAGCACCTTTAAGGGCAATTAGAAGCAACCCAAAAGCCTCTGATGCTCTCAGAGAGTCTGACAAACTACCGAGATATCCCCCCACACAGCAGAGCCTAGCAAGCTACCCGTGGTGTATTGTATATGCCAAAGACAGTAACAATAGTGCTCTTCATGTTTCAGGAGACACCACTGGGCTACCATAGCATGTGACAGGGATGAATGGAAATGTTACTGGCACCCGCTCAGGCAAATCAATGAGCAATGGTACGACAAGTGATACAGGTGATATTATATTTTTAAAAAGAAGTAAAATATGTATGTAGAGAAGGGAGGTATATGATATATTGTTTGTAGCAAGTTATTTATGAACATAACCAAGTTTTCTTAACATGGTGATATTTATTACAAATTTGAAAAAATGTCATATCCTTCAGGTAGATTTCTATGTGTTTTAATGACACAATGTGGAAAATCTAAAACTTGGAGCAGATTTATTGTATTTGACATAATGAGGATGATGGGTGTTCCTGTAGTTAAATAGGTTGGAAAAAAAGTAACAGGACATAATAGCAAAGTCCTGTAGGTTATTATGAAAACATATTTTTTTGGATTGTGCCAGACCTTTGCTGTTCAGAGGCTGCTTCCAGTTGTTCTCAGTAGTAATGCCAGGGAGTGACAGTACCGGGGACCAACCTCAAACATCCTACATACAAAGCATGTGTTTTAGCGCTTGGAGCTTCTCTCATGCTCAGAAACATTTTAAAGTTTGTGTCATTTTTTTGAAGGATATGAGAAGACATGGCAAAGGTCAAAACAAAGTGTGACTGATCTAACTTATATGATCAAATGATAATATGCATTGCAATATCGAAAACAAATAAAAGGGCATAAATAGTCATAAAATAGAATGGTACTTGAAATTACATTCCTTGTTATTTCTAGACTGTTTTCTAGACATGAGTGTATGTTGTTTATTCCAATATGACATTATAGCAGTAAAAATAAAAATTAAATTAAAGACCACTGGGGCCTGAAATTTGGAAGAGTGGGTTTGCCTCCATGAAAGTGATCTTTTTTCAACAGCAGGCACCCCAGGGTCCCATGAGTTCTTCCATGTGTGATCTCTGAGTACAAAGCCAAGAGTAATCCCTAAGCACTTGTGGATGCAACCCAATCTCTAACTCCCTGCTCAAAAAAAAAATCGGAATTCTTTGGGGCAGATAGATAATTCAACGAGTTGACTGAGCACTACCTATGTGAAGTCAGGTTTCTATCCCTGCATGATTAAAATACCATTATTAAGACTGACCCTATAGCACAGAACCTTGAGTATTCCTCACAAATTGTCAGGTGTTATCCCAAACAAAGCAACAATAAATGAAATTAAACACTGTAATTATATACATGAAAGTGCTTTCTAAATATAAAAATTAAAAGCTTGCCCACCACATAATTATTAAATGAATGTTTTATAAAACCAAAATATTATTTATCATTCTCTGGACATTTTTAAAATTTTTCAAACATCAGTTTTCCACTTATTGAAATTCACTCTTACTGTTATATATTTGTGATTTTTGACAAGCATAGAATTCTAAAAAGAGCACCAAAATTAAGATACAAACACTTTATTCATTGGTGCCCTGTCAAAGAGCTAGGATAAATCTATGAAAACAAACTTAACTCAGAAAACCAATTTACTTTGTTTTATGTGATGGGTTATGCTTAACGGTTTATGGTATGCTCTTTTAGTAGAGTTGCTTAAATCTAACATGAATTTACATCACTTTGTGTTATTTATCCTAGTTCATCTGTTATGATGAACCCACTGTGTGGATATTCTATAATCAGTTCAATCATGTTAAGCAACATCCACAATGTTTTGTTTGTACTAATAAAAATAAAGTTGCCATAAAAATCCACCTGCAGAATTTTTTGTGAATACATTTTGTATCTCAGAGAGAATTTCTGAGCTATGTGTAAATCAATGTCGAAACTTTTTTATCTACTAACCTCTGTCTCTAAATGATTTATTACTGTCCAAATTATCTTTCCTTTTAGCAGATATTTTTTGTCTTGGTTTTTGTTTGTTTTTTTGTTTTTAAGAGGGCCATACCTGGTGAAAATAATGAGTTATTCTAGTTCTGCACAAGAATCATTCCTGATAGTGTTCAAAGGACCATAAGGGATGTCAGGGATCAAATCTGGGTTGACAGTGCACATGGCAAGTTCCCTCCCCACTATGATATCTCTTTGGCCCGCCAGTACTTCTTACTACTCATTTTACTCTTTAATTGATTTAATTTGTAGCAATTTAAGAGATGTGGCATGGAGCCAGAGAGACAGTACAGCAGAGAAGGCCATTACCATGCACATGGCCCAACTGGGCATGATTCTGGCACTCATGCATTCTCTGAGCCCACCATGAATTTCAGTTGAGCACTAATGGGTGTGGCACAAACCACCACAGTCAAAAAGAATGTAGCATCATGAGTTTTAATTTAATGATCCTAGTATTAATAATTTTGGGTATTCCTTCTGAAATTAATTTGTAGATATATAAGTATATATACTAGATAATTATTTTGCTGAAATTTGTATTATAATATTTTGTAATTTTTACTCTTATTGCTTATGAGAGACTGATGCGCTGCCTACTGCGCTAAGAGAGCTACTACTGTGCTAAGAGGGCTGGAGGGATAGCACAGCGGTAGGGCATTCGCCTTTCACGCAGCCAACTCGTGTTCGATTCCTTCACCCCTCTCAGAGAGCCCAGCAAGCTACCGAGAGTATGGAGCCCGCACAGCAGAGCTTGGCAAGCTACCTGTGCGTATTGGATATGCCAAAAACAGTAACAATAAGTATCTCAATGAGAGACGTTACTGGTGCCCGCTTGAACAAATCGATGAGCAATGGGATGACAGTGACAGTGACATACTCTTATTGCTTACTTTGAAAATCTTTTATATATTCTGAAGGAAGTATTTTATACAAAATTCAAGACATACCACATCTGGTGTTGGTATATTGTCCCTTTATCATACTACCAGATGGCATGAGTTTAAATTAATATAAAGTTAATTATTATAATAAATATTATTCATTTATTTTTGTATCAAAGAAATAGCTGTCTTATTCAAATTAAGATAATGCACCAGAGAGATAGCTGATTGCTATCTGGGTTAGAGCATAGCTTAACATATAATTCATCCAGATTTGCCTTTGGCAATTCATAATTTTCAAGTGTCTCCAGGAGTTAACTCTTCAGTAATGTACCTGGAGGTGTGTACCATTAGGTGTACCATTAATATACCATTAGATGTGGTTCTCACATATTTCTTAAAAGCTCCTATATTTTTGCATTTTCAGTTTAAATATGTGTATTTTAAATTAATATTCATTTAATTTAATAACTATGGTTTACAAAGTTATTTCTACTTGAGTTTTAGGCATATATTTCAATACCAATCCCAGCGCAAGTGACGAGTGTCAACTTTTCTTCACCAGTGTTCCCCAAATCCATCCCCCTGACTACTGCCTGTCACCTTGACAGGCATATTACAAAGTTCCAATGGCTGCTACTTAGATCTTGTGTATTCAGTGTTGTTGAGTCTGTATTTTGGATACAGTACTATACCACTGTCCCACATCACCAGTATAACTGAAGCCCTGACCCTTGTTTACTGATTACTTCCAGTTCTCTTCTCACTTCTTCTTCACCCTTGATTTCTTTCCTTCTCCTCTCTAAACTCAGTGGTCAAGAATCATCAAGTCACATAGCCTTTACTGCAATATGCTTTCTCATTCAGTTATTCTTTGTACCACAGATAATTGAAATCATGCTGTGTTTGCCTTTCTTCTTCTGGATAACTTCCTCAACATAATTATCTTCCAGATCCTGCCAAGTTGCAGCAAATTGCATGATTTCATTATTCCTTACATAATCCATTCATTTGTTGTTACACTGAGGTGGTGATTCCATATCTTAGCTGTTGTACCGAGTGCTGCAATGAAGGGAGCCCAAGCTAAGTGAAAGTTGGAAAATAATAAAAATCTAAACAGAAATCAAGGATATGAAAATAAAAGAAACATGCTACAAAATATCAATGAATTAAAGAGATTTTTTAAAAGAATTAACATTCAGAGATCTGGATAAATTTATAAAGAAAATAGTGACATCTTCTCAATGGGATCATGAATGAAATGGCATACATGACAAAAGAAATACAAAATACAGAATATATGAAATTATTCATGGTAGTACCAGAGACATAGGCACTTTATCCTTGTACTATTTTGCTGGCTCTGTACCCTGACATTTTCTGACAAAATTGGCAAACTTGAGCTGGGACCAAATCCATCTTTTTTGGTAGAATCAGCATTAAATTATAATTAACATCACTAAGACTTTAGGCATCAGGATGAGGTAGTACTACTGAGATTTAGGCTATATACTATATATACTATAGTACATAGTATATATACTATATATACTATATGAAAGATCAGTTTGTAACCAACTAGTGATGGTGTTTTCCTCATTTTTTATACTCGAGGATTTCTTTAATTACTTTTATACTGAAGAAATTGTTGCGTTAGCAATTATAAGTATTATTTTAATACAAATAAACAGTAGTGGGTACTTCTTTGTGATATTTTTGCATAGGATAAAATCCATAGAACAAAAGAGAAAGAAAAACACAAACATTTGGGACAATTACCTTTTCATGTCATATTTCTGATATTTTGCTACTTTTGTATTTTAACCTCAATAATAATGCATATTTGATCTAATTTATATATTTATTAGTGTATTATAATGAAAAATTTAGCATTATTTATGTCCATTATTTTTTGTGTGTCAGTAGTTTGATGGTAGACTCATTTTTTTGTTATATCTAAGTTTACATACTGTGTTTATTTTAATTTTGGAGTCAGGCAATTATTTACTCAGAAACTGAAACTTTTAAAAGCTTTTTTTATAAGTAGTAGAGTAAAAATGAATTGGTTTGACCTTTAAATAAATATTAACTAAATACATATCCAATTAAAATATTTTTCTGGATTTTACGTTTTTAACACATCATTTGACCAATTAAAGATAGTACAGTCAGAGATGCCCTTGCTTTACACGCAGCCAATCTGGGCTTGATCGTTGATAACACATATGATCTCCCAAGCACCTCAAGGAGTAGTCCTGGGGCACAGAACCAGGAGGGAGACTAAGTATCAATGATTATGTCCAAAAATTAATAACATGTAAACATCAAACAACCCATACATAGATTAATGCCAATCTTGCTATGTATTTGGCCACTAATATCAAACACAATTTAGTTTTCTAAATAAAGTTATGCATATGTAAATAGGTAATGAAAATTAATTCTGAGTTTTGTGTTGTTTAGAGATTTACAGACACTTTCATATGACTAATTTGCATCCAGTTTCTACTAATCAAGAAATATAAAGAGTACTTGTTATTAATTTTTGCCATTATTGTTAAGATAGATATTCTAAAGGTGCTTAGGCATCATCAGGCCATAGCCAAAAGTGGTTAGGATGTAGTATGGTATCAGGCATCAAATCAAACCTTACATATACAGTCTATTGATATTACTAATTATCTTATTCATTATCTACTAGATATTATTCACCCATTCAAGCCTTGAACACACATAAAACATTTTTTAAATGTTAGCCTATGATTTAGGGTAAAACACATATTCAGTACTTGGTAGGTAACACTAGTCTTTTTATAATTTTTTGTCATAAAATATAAAGAAATATATAAACTAATGTCAAGTTATTTCATCTTTGCTCTAATATCATCGTATTGCTACATTGAGATTTGTCTGAAATAGTATTTGGTTATTTTGCTGCATCATGCATTTCAACCCCATACAAGCCCTGTGAAATTTTAAAAATCATCGTCAATTGAAATGTTTCCCTGTTCTACAGTATGTCATGGCTGACAGGGAGAAGGAGGTGGTGGGCTAGTACTTGCACCCTCCCCATTCCACCGCAAACCTTCCCTTCGGTGTCTAGTGCAAAAGGAAAGAAAGAGGCTTTAGTGGATAGAGGATTATGTGTTTCTTATATTTCTGAGGAAACATTTTTGAAGCTGACATGAGCTAGACCTAGAGTTTGATCCCTGCACCACAGGCCCCCTGGAAAATCACCAGGGATAGCTCTGCATTACTGAGCTTGAGCAGCACCATATCACTATGCCAAAGTACTGAACCATCAGGCCCAATCAACCAAGCGAAGCATCAGTGGAAGCAGCTCCCTGCTTCCTTGACATGGCTTGAGGGTCTCCCTCCAAAAAATAGAGTATAGCACATGTCTTAGCATCATAATTTTTAGAATTTGCTTATCCTTACTGATATTTTATTATTATGGTTTTATTTTTTATGAAAAATGTTATCTATCTAAATTAGCAATAACAGTAGATCTTCAATGAAAAAAATTATAATATACACTTTAGGAACTGTCTTTTTTTGCTGATACATAAATAAGCAAGCAACTGAGTAGGTATTTTTAAAGATTAAGTAATTGGAACATAGAGGAAGACAGAGATAGAAAATGTGGGACTTATTTTGATAACTGTAATAAGATTAGACTTTCTCACACAGAGGTTTTGCTCCGAAAGTATTAAATTTAAATATGTATGAAATTCAATGGGCTGGAGTGATAGCACAGAGGGTAGGGCGTTTGCACGCGGCTGACCCGGGTTCAATTCCTCCGCCCCGCAAGGCAGAGCCTGGCAAGCTACCCATGGTGTATTTGATATGCCAATACCAGTAACAATAAGTCTCACAATGGAGACCTTACTGGTGCCCACTCGAACAAATCGATGAGCAATGGGATGACAGTGACAGTGATATAGTGGGGGAAAAAAAAGCATTGTTTCTTATTTCTTACCAAGATAGACAGAAAACCATGTCTCCAAGATCACAGATATCATTGGAAACCATTCCTTTTACCATCAAATGCTCATGCGTTTTGATCTATAAAGTTGGAAGACCCTTTTTACCAGTACCGTGTATTATAGAATACTGTCATATAATCGTATTTCTAGGTTTTCTTTTTGTTGTTGTTAGTTTTGGTTTGGTGACCAGACCATATACTATGTTCAGGATTTACTCCTGACTCTTTGCTCTTGGATCACTCCTGAGCTTATCGCCACACTCCACACTACACTCTGGAATCACTATGGGACTGCATGGGATAAGAGCTTCAAACCAGAGTAGGCTGTATAAATAGAAAGTGCCTTACCTACCATATTTCTCAGGACCCTAGTTTTTCCTTTAAAGCATATTTTATATGATGAAAACATACAAGTTTTGGAATACAATTACTTTGGCATACTAAATGTCTTTAAAATACAACCGTATTTTGGGGAAGGGCTAAGCATTGAGCACAAAGCTAAGAGAATTAAGCCCTGAGTATTGCTGGGTGTAGCCTCAAAACAACAACAAAAATAAGATGTTATTATATTTTGTTTTACAGAATAGTAATATGTTTTATGTATTGATGAGTATACTATTTTGAATTTGCCATATTTTATTAATATACAATAGATGGGTAGGGAGGTTGTTTCCAGATTTAATTATTTATCAATAATTGCTGCTGTAAATAAACCTGTATAGGTTTTCAGGTGAATAAAAGCTTTTAGCTTTCTTGGGTAATTATGCTTAAAGGCAGTTATTATGTCCTACCTTAAGCAGTTTTAACTGATTTTTTTTTTCTTTTTGGGCCACACCTGGCAATACACAGGGATTACTCCTGGCTCTGCTCTCAGAAATTACTCCCGGCGGTGCTCAGGTGACCATATGGGATGCTGGGAATTGAACCCAGGTTGGCCAAGTGCAAGGCAAACGCTCCACCTGCTGTGCTATTGCTCCAGCCCCTGATTCTTCTTTTTAGATACTGTTAGCTGTTTAACTGTATTCCTCAGTTATTGCTGAGGTCCTATTTCCCAGTAGCACAAAATATGATTTATTTGTGTATAAGGCCGTTTTAAAGGTGATCAAGTTAACATGGGGTTATCAGTATAGCCCCTAAACCAATGATTGGTGTGGTTATAAAAAAAAATAGGAATCTGTACAGATTCACATAGGGGGAAACATTGTGAAACTGAAGGCAGAGTTAAGTCATAGATCAACAATAAAAGTAATGCAATGAATTGTTGACAATCACCAAAAACCAAGAAAGGGCCAAGGGACAGATTCTTCTGTTAGCCATCAAAAGAAATCAATCATGCCAACCATTTTAGCTTGAAATGTAGCTTCCAGAACTTGAAAAACAAATGTTTATTGTTTTGAAATACCAGGATCATAAAAATTTATTACAGCCATTTAGGAAATTAATGTAATGTCAAGCTTGTTTTCTAAAAGCTGTAACAATGTATTTTATAGTTTTATATATAATATATATATAAACATACAATATAAAGTTTTAACTATATTAGAAAATCACAAACAAATCTTTAAATTGCTTCCAAAATTTGCTTGGCTTTTTCCATTATTTATATCTTACAATAATATGATAAACTTTACATTACAATATAAAGTATAGCAAAAAATATATTAGCATGGCATTTGTTATAATGACAATACCATATTGATGCATACCTATTAGAGTCTGTCTTCAGTTTTCCTAATTTTTTATTGTTAGCCTTATGTATCACACAATTCTATATAAAATACTCTACCCATTATGCCTCATTAAGCTTTTAAGTTTCTCAGACATACCTATTTTCTGAGAACCATGATAATTATGAATAGTTTATCACAGGTATCTTATGAAATATCCCTAAATTAAAAACATTATGAAATGATTTCCTTACAATAACAGGGATTCACTTGTATCACTTGTATCACTTGTCATCCCATTGCTCATCGACTTGCTCGAGTGAGTGCCAGTAAAGTCTTCATTCATTCCTGTAGTATGCTAGTGTAGCTCAATGGCATCTGCTGGCTCCAGGAACACAAAGAGCCTCAAACTGTTCATTCAGGGTCTTGACAAAGAAGTGTAACCATCTCGTAGGTAAGTGGTTATGCATTCTTTTGACATCCTGTGGAGTCCAGACGGTAACATATCTAGTCCAGCGGTAATCTCCAAATCGCATTACGTATCCAGCCCATCTGATTTTCAAAGCCTTGGCAAACGAGACAGTGTCCCTGATTCTTGATCATTAATAGAGGTCAGAACTCCAGATTCCTTCTCTCACCTGAGTGAAATGTGATACTCCAAGTATAGCTCCTTTGATTCCTCTTTGAGAGATCCGAATAGCCTTCTTAACCTGTATTCATAGGGCCCATGTCTCTGAGGTGTGTGTTTGTGTGCAGGAAAAATGGCGGAGTCGAAAAGATGTGCCTGAAGCTGGAGATTCTTCATCCTCTTAACAACTTCTACAACGCTCCTGAAGGCGTTCCATGCTGCTCTCTTCATCCTGCGCAACTCAGGTGCCAAGTCATTCATCATGTTGAGTTCTTGACTTAGGTACACATAACTGCTGCATTCAGAGATGTTCATTCTGTGGAGACCAAATGGAACATCAGGAACTAGTCTATTTCACATGAACATTGTCTTTGTGAGATTCAGCTGTAGTTCGACCTTTCCACACTCATGATCAAAGTCAGCCAGCATTAGTGCCACTTGGCTAACGTTTGGTATTATTGGAACGATGTCATCAGTGAAGGGGAGGTGGTATAGTTGTGGGCCATCTATGTTCATTCCCATTCCTTCCCATTCCAATCATCACATGATATTCTCGAGGGTGACACTGAAGAGTTTTGGTGAAATGGTATCAACCCTCCAAACCCCTCTCTTTTCATCCAGGATCACTTCATTGTACAAAGGTTAGATCCTGGTGATGAATCTGTAGTACAGTTCATGGAGGATCCTGATGTACTAACTTTGAACGCCCTGTTTGGCTAGGACTTCCATGACCGCTTAAGTCTCAACAGACTCAAAGGACATTTTTTAAATCAATGAATGTTAGACAGAGTGGCATCTTGAACTCTCACGAAACCTCAATGATTTTGGTCACCATGCGGATATGGTCGATTGTGCTGAATCCTTTTTGGAACCCAGCTTGCTTGCATGGTTGTCCTTCATCTAGTGTTCTGCCAATCCTATTCAGGATTACTTGAGTGAACAACTTGTAGACGACAGATAAAGGGCAGATGGGGTGATAGTTGCCGATGTCATGGATGTCTCCCTTTTTGGAGAACAGAAAGGTCCTATGGGTTTTCCATTGGGACAGAACCTTGCATTCAGACACGTAGTGTGTGAAGAGTTGAGCCAGTGTATTGATGAGTACTGGCAGCAGATTCTTCAGGTGTTTGGGTCTGACATTTTCTGTACCGGGAGCAGTACGCGTCTTTACTGACAAAATGGTGTGTTGGATTTAAGAAGGGAGAATGCTGAGAACAACATATACATCTTGTGGAATTTGGTATGTGGGCAGGTGGACATGACTATCAAAAAGATCTGAGTAGAAGTTGTAGATAACCTTCTCCATTGTCCATCTGGAAGATGTGATAAATCCATTGGGATGTTGAAGGGCAGTTATGTTAGTCTTATAGCTGGCAAAAGGACAGGTGGGCGTTGGGAATACTTTTCCTGGCTTCTGCCACATCAGCCAACACTGCTGCTCTCCTCTCTTTGAGTTCTTCTCTGCACAGATCTGAGAGCTTGGATGTTAGCTTGTGATTACCTGAAGCTTGTGCCAAACCACATTGGTAAATGAGCTTGAGAGTTTCCGAAGACAGGCGTCTTTTTGTGGCTTTCTCTCTCTCAACATTCCTCATACAATCATAGAGGTGCTGAACCAGTAGATTGTATTCCTCCACAATGTTGTCAAAGATGGCATCTTCCCATATTGGCCCAATAGTGCCATAGAGCTCCTAGTTTGTGGTTATTCTGGCAGTTCTCTTAAATTTTGCAGCCCTTCTCACTGCTCCGTGAAGCAAAATTTCACGTGAAGGAGATGGTGGTCTGATTCCATTTGGAATTTGGGACAACAGCAACATCGGTCAGACAAAACCATTGATTGACTATGATGTGGTCAATTTTGTTGTAGAAATGTCCACCAGGAGACTCCTATGTCCAACATTCAGATTCAGCTTTCGGGTACTGCGAGTTAACATGATGATCTTGGTCAACATGATAAACTCAGTCTCTTACCCTGTTCATTCCATTCTAAGCCGTGGGTCCTGATGTGGAGCTCTTTGGGCAACCATCCCTGTCCTATTTTGGTGTTAAAATCACCAATGCTGACCTTGTATACTGTGTGTTCTTCCTTATAAAACTTCTCCAGCTCCATGTAGAACTTCTCAATTTCTTCATCATCGTGGGATGTTGGTGTGTAGACGACGAAGATAGAAATTGCCAGTAATGAGCCACATCTATTCAAATGTAAGTGTCTGATTCAGGTTGTTAGGCATTTGAATGAATCAATGCTCATTGCCAAGTTCATGTTGATGAGGACACTGACACCACTGATGCCTTTACTGTTGCATGTTCCGAGTAACAGTTCTTCTCCAGTGTCAAAAATGGTGTGATGTGATTGATGCCTTCTTGTCTTAGTCAATCCAATGATGCTGTAATTGATCATCTGCGCTTGTATCATTAGGTCCTTGATGGATGCTTCTGATGGCAGCATATGTGGGTTAAAAGTGCAGACAGTCTCCTTGATGGTTCACTGCCTCATCATGGCGAGGCAGTGGCAAAGGTGCCAACCTGCAAAGAGAGAACCAACAGGTGCTGCCCAGAGATGCAGGCAGGTGCAGGGCTGGATTCCTTCATTGACTGTCACAATCTGGCCAGTACTTTAAGTACGTGAGCAGTACGTCCATGAACAAAGTGTGTGGTGTGTTTGTCAGTGTGCAGATCATTACAACATGCCACCCACATGACAGAGCCTACCTGTGGCATATTCAATATGCCAAAACAGTAACAAAAATGGGCCTCATAACCCTGACCATGGAAGAGCCCCTAATATGGCAGAATTAAGAAGGAAGAGCAAGGAGAGGCTGCTAAAATCTCAGGACCGAACTAGGATGCCAAAATGAAGAAGGATTAAAATTAATGTCGAACAGGGATTATATTATTTTTTAATTAAGATAATAGGTGAAAATGTCATTTTTAGTATATCATATTAAGATCATGTACCTTAATGAATTACATTGTTGATATTGACTTGGCATTTTGGTTGAGATGGTGTTGGTTAAATTTATACCCTACAAAATTTTCATTCCTTCTTTTATATTGTAATTTTTTCCTATAATTTTTGCAGAGGATAGATTATTTTATTAGCTCCTGATAATCTTGACATATGCCTCACATTATGGAAATTCAAAGAACCTTCTTAGATTTTGTATTGCACATTTCTCTGCATTAATATTCTTGACCCAAACATAGAATAAGCAATCCAAAAAGGCCTGATTCTTATATTGAAAATAACTAAGACAAACATAAAGCAAAAAACTAGGGACTTTTCAAGATGCACATTTTGCTATTGCAATGGGTTGTATATGGAGAATGAGAAAAAGATATTGTATATACTAAACTCACTCTTTATAAAATTTTGTTTGATCCTAGCATATTGGTTTCAGAATCATTTTAAATATTTATTTTATTGGGAGGAGAGGGCAATAAGTTCTTGGCAGAGCCATACCATCATTTCTAAGATTTGTAAGATTAACATGTCTATTTAAGGTCTCAGTAATTTTTCCCCGTGTATTTATCGTGCAGATAGATTCTCTTGACATACTTCAGTTTCATTGCCTGAAACTTCTGTTGCAGTGTTTGAATACACTTAGGTACTCTCTATGCCAAGTTCTGTAGGGGTTTTGATGAAGTATCCTGTGATATGCCTGTCATTGCAATATAGTTTCACTACTATAAATAATTACTCAGCACTTAGACGTATGCCCTTTGAATCCATTAATAGAAAGCAGTCTCATATTCTATCACATTTCCCTTTATGAACTGTATGTAATTGAAGCAATACAATATGTAGTACCATTACACAGATTTCTTTAACTTGCAATATGTATTTGAAATCCATACATACAATACTTGAATTAATATAATATTTCCGTTGCTGAATTATACTCCATTTTATGGATATGCTGTATTGTTGCACTTAAAAATCCATTTGATAATAACTTTGCTATAAATCATGCATTCTCTATTATAATGCAAAGAATTATCTATCTATAACCAATATATTTTTATAAATACAGCTTGCAATTTGTTCTTGAATTCTTTTTTGTAAATTTCTTAATTTTGTCTTAAACAGAAAAACGTTAATTTAATACTTCTTGCAAACATTTATTTTAATTATTGTAGAGTTTTTTGTGTTATATATAAAGACAAATTCTTTGTCTATGAAAGAATAACAAGTTTAGGATATGGTCCTCAGAAAACTGCCAGAAGTGATTCCTGAGTGTGCATCGCTGGATGTGACCCAAAAAACAAAACAAACAAACAAACAAGCAAACAAACAAAAAGGCTATAGCACAGCAGCAGCAGATAGGGCGTTTCCCTTGCACGTGACCAAGCCAGGTTCGATTCATTTCTCCCTCTAGGAAGGCCTGTCAAACTACTGAGAGTATCCCGCCCACAGAGCAGTCCGGCAAGCTACCCGTGGTGTATTCAATATGCCAAAACCAGTAACAACAAGTCTCACAATGGAGACGTTATCGGTGCCTGCTTGAGCAAATCGATGAGCAATGGGATGACAGTGATGCAGTGATACCCAAAGATTAGAATATTTTCTTTAGAGTACTTTTTAAGTAACTATCTAGTGACATAGTAAAGAATATAAGATAGTATTTTTCTGAAATAGGCATTATCTTTCAGAAGCTAAAGATAAATAGAAATATGAGCTTGCCTCACTAAAGAAGAAGCCTGAGTTTTCTAAAATGTCCTTAAAAAACACTTGCTTTTTGCACCATTTCTTATTATATGCTGAGTTTGAATAAATGCCATTTTTTTTACTTTTTAAAACTTTACTTGGTCTAATTCTTGACATGAATTAATAAAATTATATAATTTCAATTCTTTACAATAATTTTAAATAAATTTTGGATAGCTATGTGAAGATAATCTAACAGTATCATAAAAAGTCATTCAAAAATTATCAATACAATTAAGACATTTGTATTTATATAGAGCTGGGGTGATAACATAGTGGGTAGGGTGTTTGCCTTTCATGCGGCCAACCTGAGTTCGATTCCTCCATTCCTCTCAGCGAGTCCGGCAAGCTACCGAGAGTATTTACCCACATGGCAGAGCCTAGCAAGCTACCCATGGTGTATACAATATTCCAAAAACAGTAATAAAAAAATCTCACAATGGAGACATTACTGGTGCCCACTGGAGCAAATCGAAGAACAACGGGACGACAGTGCTTCAGTATTCATCCTCAAGCATTTTAATCTTAAAAACTTGTGCATGTAGCTTTGCTGAGCTTCATTTTTTAATAGTTTGGTAGTTATAATACTATTTCATTATAATGTAAAAATAATTTGATTAGAAGATGGAATATGCCTAAAATAAATCTATATATGTATTTGATAGGTCAATCAATGTGAATCTGCTATTCATATATGTTATATGATGGAAAATCCTTTTTTAGATATGGTTCATTTTATATCTACTACCTTCATATCAATAATTTTTGATGAATGGATGCTAATGTATGTTTAACTTTACTATGTGATGTATACAGGGTGTGGTCTTTGTGAATGTAATTCTTTTCATTTTTATCTCAGAAACAAGTAATATTTTAAATTGTTCTACTTTTTTACAATGCTCCCATATTATTGGAACCTGGAACCCCTATCACTTAGGATGTGGCCAATGAAAAGATATTCTTCTAGAGGCAGAGCAAATTATTTACTTTGCCTTGCATCCAATCTGAAGTGAATCACCTGCTAAACTTAAGGTTTCCCGAGCACTGATGCATTGGCAGGAGTGATCTGTGAGCACAGAGATGGGAACAAGTGCTGAGAATAGCCAGAGGAAGTTCACAAAACAAAACCAAAAATATATCTTCCATAAAGCAAGGATGAGAATGTGCTGCAATTAGCAATTGGATGGTTTGTTTTAGAATCTTAGGTTATTCTAATAAAATAGAAACTTTATTCAATGCAGTTACCTCAATTTGAATACTTAAAAATGCAAAAGATGCTAATTTAAATATATGTTTATACATATATCCATATCCATTGAAACATTGTTTACTATAGTCAATACATAGAAACAACTTAAGTGTCCATCAAAGAAACAATGAATAAAAAGTTGTGGTGTATATATGTAATGGACTAATCAGTTATAAAATTGTGAAATTATACCACTTACAAGATGGTCAGATATGTTTGATATTATGCTTGTGAAATAGAGAAAGTCAAATACTACATGATTTTATTTGTATATGGTCCAAAGGAAAAACAAATAATAAACTAATTTTTAAAAGAAGAAGATTTGAACTTACAAGACAAATGAATTACAAGAAAAGAAGGCTTGAGAGGAAACGAAGTTAAGACTAAGGAAACAAATATAGAATAATGTATAAAATTGTACTTTGAATGATAGACTTAATACAACATATACAAATTTTTATTTTTTCATGAGGCTTACCTAATTATAATGTTAAAATGTTATATTCTTTTTTAAAAGATTAGGCATGAAATATTAAATTAATCAGTTTATATAGCAGAAGCATTTCTATAAAATGTTAAACTGATTTTATTTAACTTTGATAAAAAAAGATGAAATAAGAACCAATATCTGCACAATTAATCAATTCAAATATCTGGGAATCTTCCAAAAATTTTCATTAACATAGATACTGAAGTTCAATTGAATATAAAATCAAGATCTAAAAATTATCAGAAATTCTTAAGTTGTTCTAATCTTTTATTCCCAGTCACAATGCCTTGCTTTGAACTTCTATCATTCCTATATAAATTATTCTCCAAGTTTTCAAATTACATTCTCCATTTGGCAAATTTCAAGTGAAACTTCAAATTTCTTAGAGGAAGAATAACCAAGTTATTTAATATATTAAGGTATTTTAATGCTGCAGATTTCTTCTTAATAAAGTGTAAATTCCATTATAAAGCTTTTTATAACTTGTTTATCTCTATAATCTCTTTAGCAATAATCCAATTAGCTTTGTCTCTCTTGGAAAAACTGAAATCTCTTATCCTGTAATGTTCTAAACCATTGAACACCAATAGAAATTTGTATATGTGACTTTCTCCAACCAGCATATTTATCCTTTGTATAATGGCCTAGATTAATTTGTTTCAAATATAGTATGAATTTGTACTTTAATAGCAGGTCATTTGCCTAAGAAAATCAGTAGTGTAGTTTACTGGGTCTCTGGTTATAACATTTTTTGCACTATAAACTCAACAAAGGTCAAAATGTTTCCATCTATAGGATGGCGTCTGACACATGATAAGAGTTCAATTAGCATTTGCTATGGTCATTAATTTTAGTAGTCCACACATAACAAGTAACAAATATTCTGAATCACTAAGTTAAGATGTTGGGAGCTTGAGATTCCTATTTTGCAATAGTAATAATCTGTGAACTATCCCTTTTCATTTTGAGAAAGTTGAAGCTTCCCAGCTATTAGCTTGTGTGGAAACCCGAGTGAAACCAAGACAGTTCAGTTCCGCGGCATTTATTGGTTTTGTTAGATTTCAAGGAAATTATATGAGAAAACACTAAGGTAAAGGGTAATAAAGTACATTTTAAAAATTAAGCTGTCAATTACATATAAATATTCATTTGCTTTGAAAACAAATTATAATTATTCTTTACTTTTCAAGTTGATGCAGGTGTTTTCATGGTTTCAAAACATGTTTTTGTGGTATGCCCATCTGCCTCATCCTTCTGTGATTCTTTTTCTGTCCACAAATATCTAAATTACGTACTGCCATTCCTCATTTCAGAACACTTCTATCACAGTATTTGCATCTTGTACAGTGAATTGCCTATTTTGAAGTCAATTTCTCACTGTAGTTTACGTCATATCCTCATATTGTAACAGTATTTTACAAAATACATGTTAATAAATATTAATATTAAATCTTTCTTGCTGATTCAAAATTACCTACAAATGAAAAGCAACATTTAGGAAGATAAAATCACATTTCAAGTTAGTTTCTTTCAAAGAATAAATTAATTATTACCTGTTTGAAATACCATCAAATTCCTTAAATGTGATTTTACCTGATTTTATCATATTGTGTGAATTTCAGCACCACTAAATAATTTGTGAGCAAAGAGGTTTGTGTAAGAGTTTCAACAGAAGTGAGAAATCTAATTTATACCTGAATCATGCCAAGGTTGTTTAGCTTTAGCTCACAATCTTTTTCACATTTGTTGATACAGTCAAGCAAGTGGCATTAAAAACACATACTATGTTCACCAGTCCTTAAAAAATAAAAATACTCATTAAAACAAGTTGTTCAAAGCAAATTAAAGCACAAAAAATGGTTTATATTTATCCAGTTTTCACTTGGTCAGTAATATATTTTCAAAATGCTTTGAAGGCTTTAATTTATAGTTTTTATTTGATCTTGCTTGCCTACTATTTAGAATTCACTAACTTCCATATTAACGTTATGAAGGTACAAGTTTCCATTTCAGGAAATCTCTTTTCTTTTTGATACTTCAAGATGTCATTTGGATGGTATTCGATGATTATTATATAGCACATATTTTATCAACTACCATATTTCCAGCTGGAGACAAAGTGCAGATAGGGTGCTTGTTTTGCACAGGCCAAACATGTTTAATCTCTTACTACATGTGGTTTCCCAGCTGCACCAGGAATTATCCCTGACATGACCATGAAACAACAGGAAGTCTTCAAACCCCTGAATACCGGGCAGTGTGCTCCATCCTCTAAATAGTACAAATAACTTAAATAATCACTAGTCATTATATTATTCTATCTTAGAACCAGCTAATAAGAAAAAAACAATTATACAAGAAAAAGTAAGGGGGCCAGAGTGATAGTAGAGTGGGTCAGTTTACTGTGTTTCTATCCCTGACATCCAATATGGTCCCAAGATCATTGCCAAGAATAATCCTTGAGGGAAGAGCCATAAGTAACCCCTTAGCATAGCTGATTGTGACCCCAAAATCCAAAAACAAGAAGGATAAGGAGGAGGAGGAGGAGGAAAAGGAAGAGGAGGAAAAGGAGGAAGAGGAGGAGGAGGAGGAGAAGGAGGAGAAGAAGGGGGAGAAGTAGGAGGAGGAGGAAAAGAAGAAGAAGAAAAAAAAAGAAGAAGAAGAAGAAGAAGAAGAAGAAGAAGAAGAAGAAGAAGAAGAAGAAGAAGAAGAAGAAGAAGAAGAAGAAGAAGAACAAGAACAAGAACAAGAACAAGAACAAGAAGAACAAGAACAAGAACAAGAACAAGAACAAGAAGAACAAGAACAAGAAGAACAAGAAGAAGAAGGCTGAGGAGGAGAAGGAGGAGGATGATCAGTAACTAGTCTCAATTGACATCAGAGTTCATATAATCCATCCTGGTATCAGAAAATAACCTGGAAAGAAAAAAAATCCAGGAGGAGCTTTTTTTTTTAACCAAAATGAGCAGTTAAAAAAATCAACAATATTTCAAACAAATATGAATTAATTAAGTCCTGTAAATTTTAGGCTGTTTCTCACTTCCTACTGATTTTTCTTTCAACTTTTATCCATCATTTTAGTATTTGGAGATGTCAATTTTCATTATCCATTATAATATTATTTTCTTAATATAGCCCTACTTGAGATTTCTAGTGTTGAATGTTTCTATAGTATAGAACATCCTGATTATTATCACTTTAATCCTAAGTATCGTATTTTATAAGCTTAAAAAAGAAAAGAAAAAATATTGTTTGTTATCATTTCCTCAACACCTAATATAATCCTACCAAATTCAAATTGTTGACTTAATTCATGTCTTTTTTGCTATACTGAAGTGCTCAAGATATCAAAAATAGTCTGAAAAGTATTGCATGACTCAATTTCCTATTATGTGGAAAATATGTAAAAATGAAGATGAGTTTTATATAACTAAATGCCCTTCATCATAAAAATACAAAATTAAAAGCTAAGCTGAAATTCAGGAAGAAGGAAAATCCATAATAAAAAAAAAAGATTCTGTTCAGTATGAATAATAAAAAAATTAGTTTAAGTTCTATTTTACTTGTATATAAAATTATTATAGATAATATTGATGCTTGTTGGTGATGTTTTTATAAATTGATAAGTATGTTTAATAAAGGTTACTCATTAGATATATGAAAGAACATGGCATTTAAGGCAATATAGCTCTTGTCTTGCTTATGGCTTGCCCAGATTTGATCCCCAGAGCTTCTGAGCATAGCCAAAAAAAACTTCTGCGCACAGAGCCAGGGATAGCCTCAGAGCAATAAATAGAAACAAACAAACAAAAATGAAAATTCTAGTATAAGTAAAATACTTCTCTACAATAAATTCAAATATATTTTTGACATGCAATGCTATTAAGCAAATTTTCATTTCAGTACTAATGTATATTTTTTCCTGAGCAATCCATGATTTGCCAATTTTTATTACTCTAACTTTTATTACAAATTCTTAGGAGTATTTGTCAGATTCTATTTTAAAGATGCACATTTTAATTCTGACATCAAAAAATTGATATATATAGAAATATTTTCTTCAAGTTTGTGATTTCTACAATAAATTTTAAATGATAAACTTTAAGTAGTAAGCAAGCTTATTAAAGGACTTTATCTTTTTCTTGTAGCAATGAGTTCTTAATATTTATTATATTAGATACTATGTCCAGAGGGCATACATAAACAGCCATGGTTTATTATAACATGTTTGTGTTTGTGCCTTTAAAATGAACTATAAAAATATGTTTTAATCTCTAGAATTACCTAACATTTTTCAAATAAATGTAACTAATTGTTAATTGTTAAAAACTCTTCCAACTATATGACTTGAAAATTGTTTAAAGGTATTAAATGCATAATAGAACATCCATGTTGAAAAGACATTGAACATATATGTGTAAGTCTAATTCGGGATTTTATTGTTAGGTCTTACTGATTTAGGAGCGATAGCACAGCGGGTAGGGTGTTTGCCTTGCAAGCTGCAGACCCGATTTTGATTCCTCCATCCCTCTTGGAGAGCCTGGGAAGCTACTGAGAGTATGCTGTATGCACAGCAGAGCCTGGCAAGCTACCTGGGGCATATTTGATATGCCAAAAACAGTAACAAGTCTCACAACGGAGATGTTACTGATGGCCGCTCAAGCAAATAGATGAACAATGGAATGACAGTGTTGCAGTCTTATGGATTTATTTTTTTTACACTTACTACTTTATGCTTACTGCTTTACTGCCTTACTACCTTACTGCCCCCAGCGCCCTGTAATCCCATCAATGGCCAACATCCAGAGACTTAAAAGCAAGCTCCCAGAAGCTTGTCATCTTATAGCCTACTACTTCCTCTGGGAGAACCAGCAGGCTACTGAGAGTTATGGGAGAGCCTTGCAAACTCCCCATGGGGTATTCATATACTAAAACCAGTAACAATGCTGGGTCTCATTCCCCTGACCCTGAAAGAGCCTGCAATGTGGCATCGTTGAGAAGGATGAGTAAGGAGAGGCTTCTAAAATCTCAGGGCTAGGATGAATAGAGATGTTACTAAGACTTCTCGAGAAATTCGATGATCAATGGGATGATGATGATGATGATGCTACCTTATGATGATGGCATTGTTTTGAGCAAAACTAGCTGTCTGTTATTTTAAATTCTTTAGCATTGTTCATCTTTCAAAAAGTGATCATTTGTACACTCTTTAAAAATGCTATAAGTGCTAGTTTTGAAATTTTTGCACTTTCAATGAACTTGCATTTTATTCCACAGACTAACTTAGTAGAATGTATATCATTAAAACTTAAACTGAAAATTCATAAATGTATTTACTCTATTTGGCTTTAGAGTGTTTTAATCATATATTCTATTTTTCTTTCTAGAATATCTGTACTATTATTATCCATTTCGATATGCATGTAACTATAAAAAAGTTGAGTGTACTAAGGATAAATTCAATATTTTATGTGAATATATAAAACTATTTCGACTTTTGGGGTGATATTTTAAATGAAGTTACCTCTTAAAATAATTTTGTATAAAGGCCCTATATCTTGCAAACATCTAGATTTATTACTTCTAGTAGCATATTGGAGTTTTGCTAATTTCTACACATTCCATCCTTTTTATAGCAAGATATATTTGTATTTGATATCTTTAAAATTTTTACTTCCGTAATTGAATTGTTTGAATACTAGTTACATATAATTTGAACAAAAAGTTAACAACTGAACATTTTCCTTCAAATTGTAAAGAAAATTTTTTTTCAGGAAAAATAACCTCTTTTACAATCACTTCCTGTACTGCAACCAACTGGAAAATATTTACGACCACTAACATCCAAAAGCTTAAATAGGAATCACAGAACCATTACATTTGCTAATTTACATCAATGATAAATTATCAGTAAATCCCCTACTGAAGGTTAGTTTCATTTGTGCAAAATTGATTCCTTTTGGGTTGCTGTTTAAAGCATAAGTCTGTGATTATAGAAATTTACCAGTATAATGTTTCTAAACATGGCACATTATATTATACTTGCTGTTATAGAGTCATAGAGTATTTCCCGACACCGTTTGACAAACTAAGACATCTTTATTTTTAGGTCAAAGTAAAAGTAGTGGTATTTTAAAAGAGATAATGACTCTGGGCCAGATTAAAATATTTGCATTTTGGAAATTAGTTTATTTTTAATTTTTTTATTTTATAAAGTTGTTTCTCCACCCCTCTCGGAGAGCCCAGCAAGCTACCAAGAGTATCTCACCTGCAGAGCAGAACCTGGCAAGCTACCTGTGGCGTATTCGATATGCCATAAACAGTAACAACAAGTCTCACAATGGAGACATTACTGGTGCCTGCTCAAGCAAATCGATGAGCAATGAGATGACAGTGATACAGTGATGTAAAGTTGTTCAAAATATTTGATTACATTTAATATTCTAACATTAAAACCACCACCATTATACCTCCCCCCAACATTTTGGCTTTTTCCATCCCTAACCCCAATCCCTGCCCCAAAGCAAACTGAAATAATATATTTCCATCTAAGTTTGGTTGCCTCCTACATTGGATCCCATCAAATGTGGTGCAGTATTCTTGGAGTATGGATATGGTGTGTCCTATGAAGTGTTCCATGGCTGCATTTGTCTATTTCCAGGAAAAGGTTCACTCATGGGTGAATCTCGGCCAGAGCGTGTGAAGAGCGAGGAGCACCCATGAGCATGGTGACTGTTGCGTTCTGGTGGTTTTCGGCTGCTGGGGCTGAGTCCCTTGGGGTGTGGAGGGTCTAACCCACCACCCTCTGTGGTGCCTCAAGAGAAATAGCCTGGTGCAGGGTCTGACGGCATGGTTATGGCATGGTTATGCTCCCTTTCAGGAGAGAAGGACATGCAATCTCTGGAAATTAGTTTTGCGAAATATTACTTCTGCTCTATTTTCCATGCTACTTAATCTGTAATATTATTTTTAAATAACCAAATTAATAAATAGCATTCCTTTACCTATATTATTGTTCTGATGCATCTCCTTAGAGGAGTGCACTTAAAATTAAAATGTATCATTTTGGACATCTATATCAGTGGTGAAAATAATTTCTTTGCAGAAAGCTTGGGGCAAAAGCCTTCAGAAATTACGTTCTTTTACAAATTCTTGTTCTTAACAGTAAGACTTTCCTAAAGATAAAGATTCCACGTAATGGGGAGTTCAGTGAATAAGATATAGTTCAGTGAATAAGGTGCTTGCCTTGCACATGCCTGACCCAGGGTTGATTTCTGGCACCTTTGATGACACCCCAAACCCTTCTGTTAGTTATCTCTGGGCACAGAGCTAAAAGTAAGCCCTGAGCACCACCAGGTGCGGCCAAAACCAAAAGTGCACAACAACAAAAAAATTGTAACAATGAGTAGTATTGTGAATCATCAGATTCACAATTATTTTTGACAGGAGAATTTTATTTCACTACCTAGCAGTTTACCATGGATATTTAGGGATATTAAGAATATTCAGTAAAGTAAATAAATAAAGCTGAACCTAAATGAGAAATGTAATTAATTCACTTTAGAGTTAATTTTTAGTGACAGCTATTTTGTTGTTTAAAATATCATCTTAAATATGATAAAATAATAAAATGAATTGATTTATAATCTGATGATTTATTTTATATGAAAACTGGCTTTATTTAGTAGCCTAAATCATTAAGATAGTCTAAACACAGTGGAAGTACCAAAAGATCTCATGAAAATTCCTCATAGAATATCAATTTAATTCAAAACTATATCATATTTGTGTAAGAGAATAAGAAAAAATGTTATCTTTGGAATCTAATTCAGGTAAATGAGGGGGTAGCTGGTATTATAACAATATTCTCACAGCAAACATAAGTTCAAAAATATTCATGCTTACCAAAAATATTTTTAAATAATTGTAAAGTTTTAATGTTTGGAGGTTATTTTTAGTTAAAAGTAAAAGGGAACCACACTCCTCATCCTCATTATGATTTATGTGTGTGTATGTGTGTGTATGTGTGTCTGTGTTTTGGTGTGTATATAAAGTTTTATATATATTTAATTTGTATTTATATATGTACTTATGTATGTGTATATACATACATGTATATATGTATATACATACAAATCTATGTATGTACCTGCATTTTTATAGCTAAGTAACTCTAGCAGGAAACCATTATTCATTGATTAGAGCTATTTTATATTTAGATTAGTTTGACTATGTATCTAGAAATTCAGTAACAAAATTTCAGAAAGTAAAAAAATTCAATGAGTAAAACAGAAACTTATTTCACCCTAAAACTCCCCATAACTCTTTGGCAGGTATCAAGAGTCATTGTAGCTTCACCCAAAATAAAACAGGAAAGAACAAAAAGATATTTCCATGGAAGATTCCATATAAAAAGTCAAAGTGAAAATATGTTGCAAAATTTGTGAAATGAAGAAAGTTATAATTATCTAAGTTTTGCTATGCTAAGTGCTTGAATATAAATTACCATTTTCAACAGCTTGTCAGAAGAGAAACAGAAGAATGGAATAGAATTTTGTATACATACCATAAGCATCTTGCTCAAAGCATTAACCTCCTGGTGTGGGAGAGAAGGAATACCCACTGTTCATCCAGATTCAACACATGGTGCTATATAATAACACTTTTGAATTTACTTCTTTTGAAACTAATTTATGCAATTTATGGGATGATGATTTTAGTTGGAACATAATATAAATCTTAATGGTCTGAGTATTATTCTATTGTTAGTATCAAACTGCTAGAACTGTTTTAGTACTCATTTTATCTCAGTATTGCTAGAATTTAGTTATAAAACCAAAGAATTCTATATACTTTGTTTGTTTTTATTTGGCCTTTTGGCCACATTCATCTGTGTTCAGGGTTTTTTCCTGCTTCCGTCATTAATGGATAACTCTTAGAAGTCCTTAATGGACAGTATGTGGTGCCAGGGATCTTAAGGTCCTGGGTCTTGTGCTTGCAAGACAAATGTCATACCTTATGCACTATTGCAATGGGCCCCAAAGAATACTTTTTAAAGAAATAATTTCAGATCTTCTTGATTGTTAGAAGGCCTAACGTGATGAACAGATGTTCCCTTAACATTATAAAGTTTGGAAAATTCTAAGTAAAATTCATATCAGTTTATAAATTCAATTACATTGAATTGAGCATTTCTTAAGGATGCTTAACTATTTTTGCTGGGTTCGGTAAATCATATATTCAGTATTTGTTTAAGATTCCCTTAAACCATTTTAACTACAATAGGAAAATATCTCAATTACTAAATATATTCCTATTCTACCTCAAAGTAAAGTGATCATGACTTGGTCACTTTATAATGTAATTATAAATCCCTTATAATTACATTTTTTCAACAGCCATATGATTTATAAGTTTGTGTATGTGAACAGAAATTTAAGAATGTAAAACTCATAGTTTTAAATTTCACAAATTCATTCAATGACAAAAGTTCACATGTGAAAACATAACTAACTAAAATACTACTAAAATGATAATTAAATATAACAAAAAAGATAAAATATAGTCAACAACTTTCAAGAAACTGCTAGTAATTAGATATTCCTGAATGGTGCCTAACAATTGAGATCAAAGGATACTAGTGCTAACTACTTTTGAGAATATTTTCAGACAAAGCACAGGAAGCAGAGAACCAGGAAGACGACTGTTAACAGTTGCTGACATAAAATTGGAAATAGGGCCTGTTTCCATCAGAAAAGAAGTGAATATCAAACGTTTTATGCAGCATTAGTTCTGCAGTGGAAAATAATAAACATTACACTGAACATAGGTAATTCGCACGCATTGCACTATATCCCTAATTTCACCCTGCCCCTGTCAATCCCATCAAAGCAAATTTGGTTCTAGGGGAGCTATGGACTCAGGGTGGTGTGAAAAATTGCTCTTTTTCTGGAAAAGAAAATGGGTTCTCATCTCAGCACAGGCAACAAATATATTTATGAAGAAATTGTCAAATACATATCACTTAGGCATTCAAAAAATAATGAAACATAGGAATATTCTATAATATCAGTGAATCTAAAAATAAATGACCCCAATAAGATAATTCAAAGATGAAAATATTACATACCTGACATTTTATTATTTTATTTATTTGTTTGTTAGGGCCATCTTCAGTGGGTGCATCAGGCTTAATAATGGCCCTTCTATCAAGGATGACTTCTGATAGTTCTCAGGGAACATGGGTGAGTGCTAGACAGCAAACCTGGGTTGACCGCACACAAGCAAGCAATCTGATCTCTATATCATTTCCCGAACTCTAGTGAAATTTTACTTTTTATAGAATTCTATTTAGTGTAAGATAATATAACAACTTTTTAGTGAAAATATGTTTGCTTGGGGATTAGATGTGTAGCAAAATCAGTAATAAGGAATGTTTAAAGAGTCAGTGAGAAACTGGGGACTGATTGATATAACTCGCTTTGTTTATTTACTTTAAAATGTATATAATTTATTAATATATATGAAAACATGCAACCATAAACTTAAAATATGTAACAGCTTTAGTAATAGTATAGAATTTTATGTCTTTAAATTATTAAAATATTTTTTAAATAAAAGTACATGAATGTACATGAAATAATCTCAAATTCTTTATACAAAAAACATTATAAAAATTGTAGCATTAATTTAACAGTCTAATAGCTGTATAACAGTTTATAACTTCTCATAGAATTTGAGAGTTCATTAAGTAATCATCTGAGACAAGCTTTGCGAATTGCTCCCAATATAGAGATAAGCATTCTACCTAAATATTTTACAATTAGTAAAACATTCAAATTACTTTTAAAGTAATTGATAATCTATAACAAAAATTTTAAGTAACTGCTTTTAATTTATTGGTTTGGCTTTTGAACATTTCTGTGCAGTATTAATTATTTTTTATGGTATTGTAATCAATTTAAAAGAATTTGATGCAATACAGACATGTCAGAATCTGACACTTATATTCAAATCAAATTCTCTCTGATTAAGAATAGGTAATGGCACTGTATTTTATTTGAAACAATTCTACCTTATTTGTGACCCAGAAAATTTTTAGAAGCAATATCGAGCTAATTATACGGAACTGAATTTCACTAAATTAAATTAGATTTCTCAAAATATGCTGATTCTATGGAGAGTTCTGTATGCTAGGTGTATAAATGTTTCACAGCTACTCTGACAATCTGGAAATCTCAGAATTACTTGGAAAAGTCATTTATGAAAACAAATAGCTGATCACACTCATTAAAGTCCTACCTCTGTAATACTTTGAAATTTCAGTGTTAGGTGTAACAAGAATGTATAATTAAGATTTGTTGTGTTCAAGTTAATCCTATCAAAACTAACTTATTGGCTAAAATCAATATGGTTTGTAAAAACAAATTTCATAGGAATATGAGAAAAAAGAAACTTCCTCACCTATGTAACTAGTCTTAAATGTAGAGTTTTTAAATTAAAATTTAGAGCTTTTAAATTTATATATATAAAGGTTCTAATTGTGATAACTTATAAAAAACATTCAAATTTCATTTTTTAAATTATTTTGGTTTGGAGTTGTGAGTCCACAAAATATGTGGGTGCTTCGCGATGTGTGCATTCAGTGGCCTGGGCACCTCCCATCTTCCCCAGGCCCTCCCAGTAGAGAGACAGAGATATGGGGGCCACAGCCTGATGATAAAAATGGCCCATTTAATGCAGAGCTGCTAGCATACTTATAGAATATATGAAGGGGTCAGAGGTATAGGACTGCATGCCCGTGTGATTTACAGAGGTGAAACATTCATCAGAGGCAATTCTCTGGGGGAGATGAACTCAAGGAGATTCCCCGTCTCCCACGGATATCTATATTGCTTTTCGATTTCCTTCTAGTCGTATACGTCAAATAATTAAGTCAAACAATCAAACAATCAATCAGACAATTAAGTCAGCTTCTTACCAATACTTGTAGTTGTTTGGATAAACACAATAAGAGATAAAGATCCCAAACTTAGTTCTTGGTCTCTTAGTTCTCTGAGAGCAAGCAAGGTTTTTACCATAAATCCCAGACTAAGTCCTTAGACCAGTTCACCTTGTACTTCCTCATGGGTGTCCTGTCTCTTAAGTCATAAGAGTTTGCAACAAGACAATGAATTTATGCTTTCTAGACTGTCCCATTTTGATGCCGTTGTAGCTTCATAAGTGGTGTTCAACTGCTGGAACACCATTTTAGGGTGTTAGGAACTACAGCAACTGAAGCCTAAGTCAAGTAATTATGACCAATGCTTAGGTGTAGATATATTTCAGTGTCAATCAACTCCCAAATATTAAGAGCATAGCATTAAGGTCTTTCTGTGTTTAAGCAAAGAATATTGCTCTAGAGTAAAATGTGAAATGGTTATAAGGGAAATAGAAAAGCAAGTAAGTCATTACAAATACGAAATTCAGAATTACCAGAAAGTTTTAGCTTTTAAGTAACCAAGATTAACTTGGGGGAATTTTGACAATGAGGTGTAAACCACAAAGGCTAAAGGTTAAAGATAAACTCGGGGGATTAGAAATGCTTGAAAGAGCACTGTAAGCTTCTCTTGGAGGAGGAAAATGGGCAATTGACTGATGAAGCCTAAAACACTTAGGATTAATATCCAACAGGAGGTCACATCTGGCAATACTAAGAAATTACTCCTGGGCCTGCATTCAGTAAATACTCCTGGTGGTTCACAGAGGACCATATAGGATGCCAATGATTGAATTCTGATAGGTTACCTACAAGATGAGTACCCTACCTGCTGTACTATTTCTCCAGCCCCTCAAATATTTACTTAAAGAAGGAAAGAGTACTTAATGACTTTCCTCAAATATTGAAAATATTTCAGATTTATTCATATATTACCACAGTATGTTGGTGGTAGACTTCACAACATTTATTTTTTCCTAATGAAGGGTTTATTTATTAAAACTTCCTTATTAATAGTGTCTGTAGTCTCAGTTTTACTTATTCAAATTTTCCAGAACTTGACTCTATGGTATTCACATAAAAATATGCTATAAATTTATTTTTAAAAAAGTGTTTTCCTATGTACATTTGGTTAAGCCAATATGATTATAGATTTTTATACTTCAACTAAGATTGACAAGTTTCCAAATTGCTCTGAGCAATCATTGATCTGAGTCCATCAACTTTCTTCACATTTAAACTGATGAATTAACTTGCTAAAGTTTAAATGAAACATAATGTACATGCTGTCATCTTCCAATTTCATCATTTCCAATTGTAAATTTACCTGTGTATTTTGCTTGCATATTTATAAATTCAATTACAATGCAGTAAAAGGTAACACATTTTAATAATCCCATTGGTTCTATTTCCTACAGATTGAACTCCTTTTCTGTTGTTTCTTTTAAGTGCTTTCTATCTTCCACTTTTAAAAATTTTTCATTAAATCATTTGTCTTATTATCTTGTTTATAACATATTAGTTTCCTATAGTCAACATGTAAATAAATTTAAAAATAAAGCCACAAGTACGACCTCATTTCTTTATTCAGTCATGCCTTTTTTTTTCCCCCTTATTGTTATATTGGGGAATTGGGCCATACCACCAATGCTCAGAGTAAATTCTTGATTTTGTGCTAGGATTGACTCAGGGTAGTGCTCACGGTACCATTTATGGTATGAAGAAAGGCTTTAAACTGGTGTGACTGCTACATGCAAGGAAAATAAGTTATCTCTTTTACTATCCTCCAGGCCATTACTGCTGAATTTAAAGAAAATATTATTCAATCTTATTCATTCTTTATTGTCATTCAGTCGTTTTTGCTTCCTTTAAAACTCTATTTTAAGGATTAAATATATGTTATTTAGATTAAACTAAATGGGTTTTTTCCAGTTCTACATACAACTTCCCCAAGTCCTTTCCTTCATATAATGTTTAAGTCCAGTTTATTCCATGACATCTTTTATTATGTATCTTGTGATGTATCCTATTTTAGTAGAAGGTCCATTTGAAGTACTTCCTTTCATACTTTTGTAGTTATCTACTTTTTGTAAGATTTTCTTTTACAAGTTGTAAGTGCTTGATTATTGCTCTGTTCTAACAAAATTTTATTTGCAAGCAGCCTTTAAAATTTGCCTCAAATGCCACTAATACAAATATTGCTGAATAACCAGATAGTATCTCCATTAATTTTTATGGTATTACTGTCTAAAAGGAAGTTATAGCACAAAATAATGACATAATTATTCTCATCATTGCTTTGATAAAATAAGAATTATGCATATGCACCCCATGCTGTTTTTACTATGTAGTAAACTCATAAGAATTGTTTTAAGGCCCTGATTAAAATAAAATTCTTTTGAAAAACTATTTCAAACTGATTTGTTAACAATAATTGTTTCTTACTGTGTTTCTCCAGCAACTACATTAATAACTGGCACTTTAAAGCATGAATTACAAGATAGATGGCTATTTCACTGTAGTGTATTATTCATTTAAGGCAAAATTTAACTTCTTTTATTAACTATTAACTGTTACAAGTTCATATTGTTCATAACTATTATAAATAATTAATTACATGCATTATAATATGTGTATAATCCCCTAGAATTACAATAAAAGTATCTCTCAATGACATTGTGAACCCAAGTTCTTGATACTTGCTAAGTATCAAGCAAACTAAAACACCTATAGGATGAACATGGAAACAATGATAGCATAAATGTTCAACAACCACTATATTCTACCATAATTGTATTATTTTTTAAATTTTTCTATTTTTATTTTGAGATTTCTTCCTGTCTTCAAAATAGTTTCTCTTTTTCCCTTAAAAAGAAAGTTCTTGAATTGATTTCAAAGGTATAAGTCCCCCAAACACACTTTTTTTTTTTTTTAATTCAGGGAATTTCTCTATAATGGAGGGAAAGTTTCCATGAAGGGACCTGCAGCTTAATGCTAGGATCAAAAGTTTAACCCTAATAATGTTAACAATCATAGTTTGATTGGCTTACTTTTCGCCCCACAGCCAGAAATCTAGAAAAAGTTTCCTTCAGAGTATGTCATTCCAATCAAGGTATCATTGATTTCTCTGCAGAAATTATATAGACTAAAATAGAGTATAATGACATTTTCACAATTTTAAAAGAAATAAAAAAACTTCATCCAGGATATGTTTATCCTAGAAAAAGTTTTATATCCTCGGGTCTGAAGCGATAGAACAGCAGGTAGGGCATTTCCCTTGCATGTGGCTGACCCGGGTTCAATTCCCAGCATCCCTTATGATCCCTTGAGCACCGCCAGGGGTAGTTCCTGAGTGCAGAGCCAGGAATCACCCCTATGCATTGCAGGGTGTGACCCAAAAACAAAAAACAAACAAAAAAAGTTTTATATCCTTTTTGTTAATATCAAAAAGTATTCTGTAAATGTGGTATAGAAATGAAGGCTTAATAGAAAACCAAAAGCTAATGGCCTTTATTACACAAAGACCTGAGTTACAAGAAAAATTCAATGTCAGGGCTGGAAAAATAGTACAGAGTGTAGGGCATATTTCTTTTTTTAAAAAAATTCATTTATTAGTGAGTAACAGTGAGGGTGCAGTTGCAGACTTATACATTTTTGTGCTCATGTTTCCCTCATACAAAGTTCAAGAACCCATCCCTTCACCAGTGCCCATTCTCCACCACAAATAAACCCACCATCCCTCCCACCCACCCAATCCAATCTCCCCCCACCCTCCCCTGCCATGGTGGCAGGGTATTCCTTTTTGTTCTCTCTCTCTCTAATTAGGTGTTGTGGTTTGCAATAAAGGTGTTGAGTGGCCATTGTGTTCAGTCTCTAGTCTACATTCAGCATGCTTCACCCTTCCCCCGCGTGGCCTCCAACCATATTTTGCTTGGTGTTCCATTATCTGAGCTGCCTTTTTCCCAGATTGTGAGGCCAGCTTCCAAGCCATGGAGTCAACTTCCTGATACTTATTTCTACTATTCTTGGGTGTTAGTCTCCTACTCTGTTATTCTATATTCCACATATGAGTGCAATCTTTCTATGTCTGTCTCTCTCTTTCTGACACATTTCACTTAGCATGATACGTTCCATGCCGATCCACTTATATGCAAAATTCATGACCTCCTTTTTTCTAACAGCTGCATAGCATTCCATTGTATAGATGTACCAAAGTTTCTTCAACCAGTCATCTGTTCTAGGGCACTCGGGTTTTTTCCAGATTCTGGCTATTGTAAACAGTGCTGCAATGAACATATACGTGCAGATGTCATTTCGACTATACTTTTTTGCTCCTCTGGGATATATTCCCAGAAATGGTATTGCTGGATCAAATGGGAGCTCGATTTCTAATTTTTTGAGAGTCGTCCATATTGTTTTCCAAAAGGGCTGAACCAGTAGGCATTCCCACCAGCAGTGTAGAAGGGTCCTTTTCTCCCCACATCCTCTCCAACAGGGGTTGCTTTTGTTGTTTTGGATGTGTGCTAATCTCTGTGGTGTGAGGTGGTATCTCATGGTTGTTTTGATCTGCATCTCCCTGATGATTAGTGATGTAGAGCACTTTTTCATGGGCCTTTTGGCCATTCGTATCTCTTCCTTGGGAAAGTTTCTGTTCATTTCCTCGCCCCATTTTCTGATGGGGTTGGATGTTTTCTTCTTGTAGAGTTCAACCAGTGCTTTATATACCATTGATAGCAACCCCTTATCTGATGTGTATTGTGTAAATATCCTTTCCCATTCTGTATATAGTCTTTGTATTCTGGTCACTGTATCTTTTGCGGTACAGAAGCTTTTTAGTTTAATGTAGTCCCATTTGTTGATCTCTGTTTCTACGAGATTGCTTAGTTCCCTGTCACCTTTGAAGATACCTTTATCTTCAATATCGTGGAGGGTTTTGCTGACCTTGTCTTCAATGTACCTTATGGTTTGTTGTCTGATGTTGAGGTCTTTAATCCATTTTGATCTGACTTTTGTGCATGGTGTCAGGTTGAGCTCTAAGCCCATTCTTTTTCATGTGGCTGTCCAGTTGTGCCAGGACCATTTGTTAAACAGGCTTTCCTTGCTCCACTTATTGAAGATTAGATGATCATACATTTGGGGTTGTATGTAGGGATATTCCACCCTGTTCCATTGGTCTGCGGGTCTGAGTAGGGCATATTTCTTGCACTAGAAAGAGGAAATTGAATAAAATTGTTCAATGAAGAATGAAGACTCAAAATTAGCTTCATTTCTTGCATTCAGACATGTACAAAAAATAAGTAGTAGAAAAAGAAATGTTTATAATTCTCACTATGAGTACTGTAGCACTGTAACACTGTTGCACTGTCACACTGTCATCCCATTGTTCATCTACTTGCTCGAGTGGGAACCAGTATGTCTCCATTGTGAGACTTGTTGTTACTGGTTTTGGCTTATCGAATATGCCATGAGTAGGTTGACAGGCTCTGCCATGTGGGTGGAATACTCTTGGTAACTTGCTGGGCTCTCAGACAGGGGCGGAGGAATCAAACCCGAGTCAGTGGCATGCAAGGCGAATGCCCTACCGTGTGCTATCACTCCAGTCCAATGTCTACATTATCTTAAGCAATCTATAAACTAAGCACAATTCTTAATAAAATTTCAGGCAGTTTTTCACATAACTAAAATAGTCTACATTTCATATTCATCCACAAATAACTTTAAAAGCAAAAACGGAGTGAAATGATAAAACTGCAGGAAACATAATTCCTGACTCCTAAATAATTTAAAAACAAGGGTCATCTTACAATATGGCATGAAAACAGATACAGATTATTGGAGCAGAATAAAGCCTATTATTATTCCATGTATATATGTTAAACTTATTTTTTTACAAAAGATCTGAGAATATACAATGGTAAATGATGACCTCTTCAAAAATAGTTGTAAGATAACCCACACGCAAAGGAAATACATTGGAAATTTTACCCAAACAGAAAAATGTACTCAAAATGGCTTAATAATTTGAGCACAAAATTTGAAACTATGAAATTCTTATGTAAAAATAGCAAAAAATATACGTGTATTTGGTCTTGATATTTTTTTTTTCTTTTGGGTCACACCTGGGGTTACTCCTGGTGTTGGACTCAGGAATTACTCCTGGTGGTCTCAGGAGATCATATGGGATGCTGGTAATAGAACCTGGGTTGGCTGTATGCAAGGCAAACGACCTACCAGCTTACTGATAGGTCCAGCCTTGGTCTTGAATTTTTTTATTCAATTGAACATCCAAACATCCAAAACAAAGATGACACAAGTAAAACTAATGTTGTTGACTATTGGATATCAACCCTAAGTGTTTTAGACTTCATTGGTGAATTGCCCCCTTTCTTCCTCCCAGAGAAGCTTACCATGCTCTTGCTAGTATCCCAAATTTAGTTAAAGTTCCATTCCTCTTGACCTGTCAGTTTGTACATGGTAGCTGTCCAATTTCACATGCCCAGTCCCTGTCAGTATTAAGGGTGTTTTCAAGAAATAATCACCAACAAATGAACACCAAGAAATATCAAACAATCTTGGAGCTGGAACTTATTTTTCAACAAGTGACCTCCCACCTTCATTCATTGTCCAATAAATACCTGAGCCTTGTTGGTTATTTGAATTGGTATCATGGACACTCATGAAAACACTTATGAAAATTTAATTAAGAGAGGTGAGAGAAGTAGTTTTTAATCATATATCCATGGACCATTATTGGTTTCCTGGTATAAAATGACTGAAAACCACTAAACTAGAGTTCTTTAAATTTCTTTTGTAGGACTGGAGAGATGGCAAAGTGTGTAAGTTTCTTTCCTTGCATGTGGTCAAACTGGGTTCGATCTCTGACATCCATATGATCCCCCAGATCCACCCAGATTGATTCCTGAGAACAGAGCCAGGAGTCAACTCCTGCAAATCACTTGATTTAGCCCCCAAACCAAAAATCAATCAAAAAATAAATTTCTTTTGTATTAGTGTATGAAGAGACTAATAAAAAAGAAAAGGACTCATGTCTTTTATAGCGTTTAGAAAGGTTTTTCACACCATTCAGAATTGTTGCTATGGTACGAATCCAAGTAGATTTGCACTGCATTGAAAGCCATGGGCTACCCACTATTATATGTCTGACTTAAGTGAGAAGGGAACTAAACTATCTGCTTGAATCATAATCCCTCCAGCCTCAGCAGTGTTGCCAAAATAAAACTGTGGATTGTTCCCACCAGTCATCTTGAGGAATGGATTTGCTTATAAATGTGAGATATGACTACATCTTCCAAACTAACCTTTTCACTGAAAAATACTTCTAGAGCCAAGACAGTTTAAATGATATGTGTAAATTTACATGAAATGAGCACAATTGTATACCTTTTGCTTTCCTTCCTCTTGAAATGCTGATGTATGTGAGGACATGTAGACTAAACTAATAGTACAATTCAGATATATTTTTATCTCTTAAGTAATATTGAAGGGAGTCTCTCACCTGCCCCAAAGGCCCCAGCCCCAGCAGCTGACCTCCACTACCCAAACACCACCATGCTCCAGGTCACTTTCCACATGCTCAGGCCGAGTCTCATGCATGAGTGAACATATTTCTGTACTGCGTAGCCATGACATCATCAACATAGAGAGAGAAATATATATATATATATATATATATATATATATATATTATGGAGAGCCCGGCAAGCTACTGAGAGTATCCTGCCCGCATGGCAGAGCCTGGCAAGCTCCCTGTGGCGTATTCGATATGCCAAAACAGTAACAATAACAGGTCTCATTCCCCTGACCCTGAAAGAACCTCCAATTGTTGGTAAAAATGAGTAAGGAGAAGCTGCTAAAATCTCAGGGGTGAAACAAATGGACACGTTACTGGCACCCGCTTGAGTAAATTCATGAACAATGAGATGACAGTGATACAGTGATATCTTTAACTCTTCCTTTGTATTTTACCTCTCATTTCATAGTTTCCCAAGTCAGTCTTGATTACTTAAAAGTTAAATTTTTCTCGTGATTCTGAACTTTGTATTTGTACTGTTTTGTATTTGATGTGCTGTACATTTGTACCTGCTTTTCTATTTCCCCTATAGCCTTTTATATATATTACTATAGAGCAATGTTAAACACAGAAAGACTATTAATGTTGTTCTCCTAATATTTGGAAATGATTTACTCTGGACTGTATCTACTCCTGGGCATAATTATTTGGCTCCAGCTGCTATAGTTCTTAACACCCCAAAAGGGAGGTCCTGCTGTGGAACTGGGATAGAACCAGGGTGAGTGGCAAAGCTCCCAGGCATCGAAATGGGACATTCTAAAATGCATAAATTCATCAAGATGCAAGCTATTAAAACTAAAGAGACAGGACCCCATGGGGAAAGACAAGCTGAGCTGGCCTGAGGACTTAGGGAGATTTACGGTAAAAGTCTTGTTTGCTCTCAGAGCCCAGAGAACCAAGTATTGGGATCTTTGGTTCTTACTGTGTTTATCCAAACTGCAAGTATTGATAACTTGTACAACTGGAGGAAAAGATAAAAGCAATGAAGATGTCCCTGGGAGACAGAGTGTCTCCTCGAGTTAATCTCGCCAAGGGAATTTCTTCCACCAATCACATATATGTCCTTACCTCTACCCCCCTACAGATGTTCTATAAGTATGCTAGCACTTCTGCATTAAATGAACTATTTTCACCATCAGGCTGTGGTCCCCATCTTCCTGTCTCTCTGTCTCCCTGTTGGGGAGGCCTGGGGAGGTGGGGAGGCGGTTCTGGACCAACAAACACACACGTATCTCAGCAGCAGCCCCACGTTTTACTTTGTGAACTCACAGTTTACTACATCATATTGAAAAGTGATTGTACAGGAAAAATAAAAATATGAATTAACACATAAAAAAGGAAAACATTTGCAAACAGTATATGGATTAGGAGGATAATACCCACTAAAAGGAACACATGGAAACAAAAGAACAACATTTTTAAATGGACAGACGATCTGAATAGATATTACTCCAAAGACACATTGAACTGAAGGCCAATAGACACATAAAAGAGTGCTCTTAATAGTAATATAGGCAGAATTTTCTGACCCTGCTCCAGGCTGTTTTCACCTAGGCAACTCGAAGGGGGGAAGGTTGTGTTTCCCTCCCTGTCCAAAACAGAACCCTGGCAGCCAAAAATCACCATAACTCAAATGCCACCATGCTTAAAGCCACTCTCTACAAGCTTGGACAAGCCTCACCCAAGAGGGAACTGGCAGAAAAACCCAGGTATGCGGGAACCCATGACTGAGATCTCCAAGCCCTATTGGATCAGCACTGGGTCTCCTCTCCCCAACTCCCCAGTTTTCCAGTAGCTTGGCAGTCATACCCACAAACTACCCCCGGTGCCATGTAATTTCATCAATGGCCAAGATCCAGAGACTATAAACTAAAGCTCCCAGAAGAGAGTGATGCAGAATTTCCTGAAGCGCATGGCTGCAAATGCATCCGTGCCTCCTCTTATACTCTAGCCCACTTACATACCAAAAGTAGCACACATTTATTTGGTTTTAACATACTTGCTTGTACTCTCTTATATGCGGGCTTAAATGGCTTCATAATGAAATACAACAACCTTCACACACTTCCCTCTTAATTTTGCTGGGGAGGTTCTCGGTCGTGGGATTGGTATTTGAATATTATCTATAATGAACTATTGTCAACTACTTTATAAAAATCAAATATATAAAAATTGAAAAATATAGTGATATAAAATGTGATTTAATTATAATAAATATAATTATTCATCGGGGAAACAGAAATAATTCTTTAGTAAAATAACATTTCACATAATTTAAAATTACTGTAATTGAAACAACACAAGGAATAAACAATGTTGGTAAAGATAGGAGGGGAGCTCCTATGCACATTGAAGACCTCTGGCTGAATAAAATTATAATCATCTTCATTAACGATTTGGGAAATTTGATTTATAAAACATATAAACAATGTATGCATATAAGGATAAATATAAAAGTTAAGAGAACAATTCATTTACTATATACAATATAGTATATATAGCATATACATACTATATATTCAATATATTATATACAATAATACATGGAGAAAATTGATATGATATAAGTTGTTGGTTTATTGGTTCTACTTTATTGAGTTAAAAGTAACTTTTCTCAGTAAGTTTTAAGCATATAGCAGAATGGCGTGATAAAGATTATTAAAAATAACATAAATCAGCTATCAGCACATTTTTATGAATAGAACAGTATGAAAAGTGAAGCTATCAAAAAACTGTAAAAGCATAACTGTGATGAGTACTATATTTTATTGGTTCCCTTAATATTCAATATGCCAACATCAGTGTTGTTTGTATTCAGTAGTCATCATTTTAAACACTACATCCCTAGTATTTATTTACTTTGAACTATAACTTTGTGCTTTTTAACCAATCTCTTTAGTACCACTAGCTTCTACTCTACCTCTATACTAAATTTTTATCCTTTATTCTGTGAATTTATATTTTTATTTTTATTTGGTTTATTCTAAATATTCTCTTTTAGTAAAGCAATGCTGCATTTTTTCTTACTCTGACACATTACACTAAGCAAATTTCTTCAAGCCACTGTAGAAAACAATGCCAAAAATTCTAAAATATTAAAGAATAGAAAATTCTTACTAGTATTAGTTTTTATTTTGGGAGCCACACAAAGCAGCATACATGGCTGACTCTGTGCTCCAAGGTAACTCCTGGCAGCCCTCACATTATATAGGGTTCTGGGGATCAAACCCAGTTTGGCAGCAATAAATTCCCTACCCACTGTACCCGTGCTGCACACTATCCCTCCAAAATCTTTCTTAATCTGGGATAGAGAAGTAATGCAAATGAAACAGAATAAAGCAAAACAAATTAAAACAAAATAAAAACACTGTAAATTCATGAAATTGGGCTGTAAAGCTGAGATTTCCAGAAGGAAAAGAAAGAATAGGAAAGAGTTAGAGGGGCAATCACTCTAGATTATGTGAAGGGCTATTGATACTTTGTTGTGGGATGTTCTATTTTATATATTTTAGTGATATCAAAGAGTAGTGAAATAGTACCCCTAAAACATATAGTTATATGTTCCTCGATGAAAATTGATAAAATAGTATTGTCGTTAGACTGGTTATGTGGTTCAAGTCACTGATTACTGGCCTTTTAAATATTAAGCTCTAGATTTAAATAATGGAACTTTGACCCTTCACAAACATCATAGAAGTTACACAACAAAAGTAGAGCTACCAGCAATTACTCATCTGGTTACATAGCCAGATATCAGAAAATCTGTATTTTGATAAGAGATATGTACCCCCTGCTCATTTAGTGTTACTCATGGTAATAAAGTTATGAAAACTACTAAGGATTCATTGATGAATGAATGTGTGATATAAAATTGAGTAAATATGATACAATCATAAATATTTATATAAGCAGTTTTATATGTGTGTATATGTTAATATTTAAACATTCTTAACTTTCTAATATATAATACTTACATATGTTAATATATTAATTGAATATTTTATTAGATACTTTCTTATATCAGTTTATCTTTATATATTGGAGCAAACATAAATTTCTTTACCATTGTATGTATCCATTAATTGTATCATAAGGTGATATTTTAAATATAGTAACAGTAATACTATATAAAGATTTTTAGTGAACCACAGTTCCAAAAGATCAAAAATATGTAGAAAAACGTAATTATTTCCATGTAGAAGTATAAAGTCAAATTTATTTTATTTTATTTTTCTATGTAAGGGTTTGGGGGCTATACCCAGAGATGTTCAAGGGGTATCCCTGACTCTATTATCAGGATAATAACCACTGGCAGTATTACAGGAAGAATAAGTGTGGAAATCAAACAAATGTCAACATATATGAAGTAAGTGCCTCACCTCTTGGGATATCATATTGGTCAAAAATATTTTATATTTATATCAATTATTTTTACATTCAGAAATTCTCATCTTGGGGCTGAAGTGATAGCATAGAGGGAAGGGCATTTGCCTTGCACGTGGCCAACCTGGGTTCAATTCGCAGCATTCCATATGGTCCTCTGAGCACCGCCAGGAGTAATTCCTGAGTGCAGAGCCAGGAGTAACCTATGTACATCACCAGGTGTGACCCAAAAAGAAAAAAAATACACCAAGAAATTCTCATCTTGTTCTGTTTATTTTTCACTATCTTGGATATTTTTATTAATTCAAATAATTTTATTGTGATTATTTTATAGGTTTTGAATCATTGAAGTGAAATGGGATTTTAATAAACCAACCAAAGTTTGCCAAATGATTTCTGTTTTTAATCTTTTTCTTCTATTTTTGAGAACATCCAGCTGTCCTCAGAGTTTATACCAAGGTCTTTGCTCTGTGATCACTCCTGACAGGGCTCAGAAGACTGTGTAAGTGTTGCCAAGATTAAATTCTGGTCAGCTGCATGCAAGGCGTGTACTCTACAGAGCTTCCTCTCCATTCTGCAAATAATTCTTTTTAAATAAATACCCAATTTTTACCATGTTTATAGTAATTATGAGCTTTATCTATTTCCATACATGTTGTGGTGTCCACAGTAACACTAATTTTTAAGCCCTAATGTTTTTTAATGCTGTAGTCTTTTTTCTCTGCCCTTTGTTTTTATTTTTACTATATTTGAAAAAAAATATTTAGATTCTCCAATTACCTTTCAATTAAATAAAATGCATATAGTACTAACAAGTCAGTTGTCTTATCTAAAAAGTTATAGTCAAAACTTTTTTTCATGGATAATATTTATTTCTATTGTTAACATTAAACTTCCTACTCATGTCAAAACTACACTCCTATGGCAGAGAAAGCAGCATTCTATTTTTAACATTTCTCAACCTTGAGATTTTAACAATATTCTCAGTATTAAATAAATAACATGGTCATGCATATAAAAATATGGTACTAATTGGGATGATCACTGTATCACTGTCATCCCATTGCTCATCAATTTGCTTAAGTGGGCACCAGTAAAGTCTCCATTCTGAGATTTGTTGTTACAGTTTTTGGCATATCGAATACGCCATGGGTAGCTTGCCAAGCTCTGTCTTGCGGGCGAGGTACTCTCTGTAGCTTGCCAGACTCTTCAAGGGGGCAGAGGAAATGAATCCATCGAACCTGGGCTGGACACATGCAATAGGAATAATGTATAAAACAAAACAAATTGTAAGTTTTAATTATTTTTAAAATTAAAAAAAAATGTGGCTGGGATGCTAGAACAATGGGTTGGTTGCCTGATTTGCATGGACGGGGTTCAGTCTCTGGAACCACAGATGAATGGTCCCCTGAGCCAACTAATAGTGACACTTGTGGCTCCCAAATCAAAATCAATCAATCAATAAACATTCAAAATGTAAGAAGTATTTGTAAACTGCTAGTGTGTGGGAAATTTGCTTTCTATTCTTTTGCTATAAGAAGGTAGGCTTCCAGTATGATGATATTTTAGTTTCTCTGAGACAGAGAGTAGGTCAAATAATTGTCAGTTTCTATTGTAATAATTCTAGTAAACACTGTAAAGCAAATAAATGTAGATTTTAGACTTAAACAATATATATCTTGAAAATTTATTACATTTTATGGCTTCTGATTAACACTGAACAAAATTTCATTTCAATACAGATATTATAAATGGCTCTTTATCTCACATTATCATATGTCAAATCAATTCTTCCAGCAATCTTTTAGACAATCATTGATATAATCAACATAATAATATAGGTCTATTTTAAAACGATGCTTATGCCCTTGATATCTATTGTTTCATATTTTGTCCTCCTAAGCAAATTTTTAATTTTTATTTGCATCAATTTATGTATCACTGTATCACTGTCACCCTGTTATTCATTGATTTACTCAAGTGCCCACCAGTAATGTCTCCATTCGTTCCAGCCCTGAGATTTTAGCAACCTCTCTTTACTTGACTTTCCCAACAATGGGAGACTCTTTCAGGATCAGGGGAATGAGACCTGTTATTGTTACTGTTTTTGGCATATCGAATACGCCACAGGGAGCTTGCCAGGCTCTGCCGAGCAGTCAGGATATTCTCAGTAGCTTGCAGGGCTCTCCGAGAGGCATATATATAAATATAAATATAATATACATTTATAAATATATCATATATTATATAATATATAAATATATAATATCGTATAAACATATATTTATATATTTATACTATAAATATATAATATTTTATAAATTTTATAAATACAAATATATATACATATAATATAAATGTATATAAATATATAATGTGTTATAAAATATATAAGCATATAAATATAAAATATATATTTATGTATATATATACCTCTCTATATATATACATATATGTATTTCCCTCTATGATGATGTGTTGCATTGCAGCTTTGCATCCACGTGGTCCAGGAATATGTTCACTCAGGTGTGAGGCTCAGACCAAGTGTGTGGAAAGCGGCCTAGAACATGGCGGCTGTTGGGTAGTGGAGGTCAGCTGACAGAGCTGGGTCCCTTGGGGTGGGGGCGGGCTCTCACCTTCCCCCTTTGAGGCACCCTGAGTGAAAACTGCCTGGTGCAGCATCAGGTGGCATGGTTATGGAGGCCCCTTTTATTCTCCCTTTTAGGAGTAGCAGCTGTGAGTTCAATTTAATTATCATGGAATTTATATTTTAGTGTAAATAGTGTTAAATTGTCTGTCTTGATGATTTATCTAAAAACTCTGAAATATGGCATTTATTTAAAAAACTGATAATTCTATTTTTGATTTTAATTTTTTTTTGAGAGTTACGATATGACAGAATATAAAATAACTAATTTGGGCCGGAGCGATAGCACAGCGGGTAGGGCGTTTGCCTTGCACGCGGCCGACCCGAGTTCGATCCCCGGCATCCCATATGGTCCCTCAAGCACCGCCAGGAGTAATTCCTGAGTGCAAAGCCAGGAGTAACCCCTGAGCATCGCTGGGTGTGACCCAAAAAGCAAAAAAAAAAAAAAAAAACTAATTTGGATGACTACTATTCTGAAACACTAACACATTTTATTTTAATCCAAATGTTTAATTGCACATATATTAGCACATTTTATTTTTTTTTGTTTCAGGTAGATCTAAAACCAGGAGTGCTTAACTGTTATTTCCAACCCTGTGTTTTGGAGTCACTCCAAGTTAGGAAAACATGCATCAAAAAAAATGTGCCCATTCCTTTCAGCTGCCTCTTTACTTTGGACATTGCGTTATTATATTCTATACTTCAGTGAAGCTTATGCATTATAAAATATGTTCTCAAATTAATGCATATATCACCATGTGTATATATGGAAAACTATGCAAGTATATAAAATAATGCCAGTGCTTAGCTTAGTGCAATCTCTAAATAGTGTATGTTTTCTTGCTATTTTCAAAACACTTTGTGTGTATTATTGAATATATGAAGTAAAATCTGTGTATGTTAAGTAAAATCAATGGTAAATGATACCCTACTGAGTTTTCAACAAATTCCAACACTATACGGTCACTCTTTAGAGACCTTAGGGAACCACATTGGACTGAGTTTGTACCCAGCACTACTACATACAGTCTTTCTCCACTATTTAAAATAGGTACCTCTGTTCTCATATTTATTGCATCATTATTCAAAATTCTCCACAACCTATTGATAGATGAATAACTAAACATCAAGTTTATAATGCTATATAAATTATCTTAAAAATGAAGGAAATTATGCCAACTATACAACATGGAAGAGCATTTGGAAGCCTTTGTTAAGAAAACAAAGCCAGATATAGAAAGACAAACACTAAAGGATCTCACGTGGATGTTAGCTTAAGATAAATAAATAATTAATAGAAACCTAAACTCATTGTAACAGGGAGAACAAAAACAATGATGATGAAAGAAGTGTTTCAAGAGTCAAAAAGGAATATTAAAATGAAAAAAAGAAAATAAAATAATAGCTGTGTTTGCAAGGGGATGGAATAAAGGAGAATATCATGAGGAGTTTTAGTTGTTGTTGTTTTTTTCTTTTTGGGTCACACCCAGTAATGCACAGTGGTTACTCCTGGCTCATGCACTCAGGAATTACCCCTGGCAGTATTCAGGGGACCATATGGGAAGCTGGGAATCGAACCTGGGTTGGCCACGTGCAAGGCAAATGCCCTACCCGCTGTGCTATCACTCCAGCCCCATGAGGAGTTTTAGTTTTGCATGAAAAATATCCTGAAAAAGCATGGTAATGAAATCGTGCTCCAATGTGAATGAATATAATGCCTCTAAACTCTATGTTTAATAAAATGTAAGTATGTATTTTTTTTTTTTTGGTTTGTGGCCACACCCAGAGGTATTTAGGGTTTACTCCTAGTTCTGCACCCAGGGACCACTCCTGGTGGTGCTCTGGGGACCAAATGGGTTCAAACCTGAGTTAGCAAGCCTGACACACTGTACTATTATTCTGGCCCCCAAGTATCTAGATTTACCATAATAATTAATAGGAAATAAATTCTGTCTCCAATTAGGAAAAAAGGCCACATTTTACATTCCACATAATATTGTAAACTAAAAGTATAGATAAAGCATTTCACTAAAAAAACTACCCGTGCTCCTAAAGCAAATGATCTGTATACTTATTAGGATTTTTCTTTGTTAAAAAGAAGTCGACTGCTTGTCAGAGTTTCACAAGGCAGTTTTACTGTCAGTGAAGGTAATAGTTACACAAGAACAAAATTGACATTTGAAAAATTATGATTGTCTTCCCTTGTTACAATGCAGTCTTTCTTTTTGAGCTAGTTAATTACAGAAAAATGTATGTTTTGAAGCATGAAACTGGAGTAACATTTAAACAACTTGTTTACTAATAATTTATTCATTTTCTTAGGCATGATGCAATGGATTAACTGTTGTGGTGATAGAAATTTTTGCCACAGATAGGAACCAGAATGATATACAGCAGACAAGGCCTTGCACTTGGTCTACCCAGGTTAGATCGTCAACATACCATATAATCTAGTGTGATAGCTAGAAGTAAGTCCAGAGCAGCACTGGGTGTGACCTAAAGAACAAAACAAAATTTTAAAATCTTCTATATTTGGCCAAGATAGATAGTAAACTGGGTATGGTACTGGTTTTGCATTGTACACTTTGCCAATATGGGTTCAATCCTTGGCATTCCATATAATCCCTGAAGCACCACCAGGAATAATTTTTGAATGCAGAACTAGGAGTATACCGGGAGCATTGCCAAATGTGCCCCCACCCCTCAAAACCCAAATAAGAAATTTTTGCCAGGCGGGGGAATACAGAAAGAGGGAGAGACAGAGAGACAGAGACCAAGACAGAGAGAGACCGGACTTTATTTATAGTTTCCATTTTAACTTCTTCCTTGAGAAATACAATATCAGTAAGCATTGCTAATGAAATGGCTTGAAATAGTTACATGTTTACATTATTCAATTTTGGGGATTGCAAATTTAGGAAACATTCACTGTTGTCAAATTTGAGTAAATAATGTGGTGAACCATTTAAAAGTTAATATTTAGGCAGCAAAGAATAAAATGAACCGAAGCCAAAAACACTTATTCCCACCCATCTACACATATTTGTTCATATTAGCACATATTTGGTAGGTGCTATGTCTTCTTCAGTTAAAAATCCACTTATTCTCTTATTAAACTAAACACTTGTCTAGTATGGTTATGTTGGGGTTTGAATGTAGTCATTGGTCTGTTGGCAAGGGAAGAGATATGGCATATCTTAAAGAGTGAAAATATTGTCCTGCCACTGCATCAGTAAAGACTTTGATGAACTCTAAAGAAATGGGTCTTCTTATCTATAACAAGGCTCTCTAATAATTGAAGCACTTTGTTATTCCTTATGTCCCTTGCCCAAATCTTGCCTTCCACCGTGGCATTTATTCTAGCGTATTTCTAAACTGATGGTTTTATCTTTGAATTTCTACCACTTTTATAATTGTGTCCTATGCCTGATATCCAACCATCTCCACCCTCTGTCTGCATATGATAAAGGTTTCTTCAAAACTTTTCAAGGAGTAGCTCTCACTTTAACAAATGTCTTTAAATTATTGATTAATAAATCTGAGACAACAACTTTTCCAGATTAGTTAATTGTTGGCATTTAGTCACCATCATCTAATCCTTCTGATGTGATAATTGCCATCTCTACCATTGCTGTGAAACACTAAAGACGTGATGCCGCTAATATATCCTCTTCTTATTATATCTGATTCCTCTCAGAAGAGCTGTAATCTTAATGATTACACTACAGAGATTGGGCCAAGATTGATTAGTTTTCCACTAGCAAGAGATTTGATGTGGTCTTTATTGCTATTCAGAATCATATTTTCAGGGACTACTTCCTAAAAATGGCTTCTGGTGAAAAGAACAAAATGCATATTTTATGTCAAGTTTCCTAGAAACAGAATCTAAGGTGTTAGTTTTTTTTTTTTTAATATTTATAGAAGGTACAGTTCTCAGAAAAAAATGGATAGAAATGGTGCAATGTTAATCAGAGATACATTTTAAGTAATAATACCTTTTAGTATGGTGGTTAATCAATGCTCAATAACGATGCTGTAACATAAAAATTGTATTAAAAACTCAGTGCTAACTTCAAATGATTTTCCTATAATCCTTACTCTAGTCACTGGCCAACATCAATCCTCAAAAAGAAGGTGGCCATAGAAACCATCTGATGTGGCACTTTTCTGGATGAGAATACAGGTACTAATAATTACTTGCTAAGCATAATCCTTTAGCTGGGAGACCTACCAATTAAGGAAAACTAAAAGTACTTATTCAGTATTAACTATAAAGACTAACTAACTTATAACATTTTATGAGAAATAATGCTTTTTTAAAAAAATAATATTTTATTGAATCACCGGAAGATAGTTACAAGCTTTTATATTTGGGTTATAATATCACAATGATCAAACACCCATCCCTCCACCAGTGCATATTCCCCACCACCAATACCCCAGGTATGCCCCACCTTTCGCACCCTCCCCCTACCTCCATGGCAGTCGATGGAATAATGCTTTTTAACTATTTCAAAGTCATGATACAATTAACAGCACTTTTTGTTATATATGTTAGGTCAATAATTTAAAGGAAGGAAATAAAAGTTGAACTTATGAACTTCAGATGTATGACGTAAACTGAGTAGAATATATAGATAAATTTAATGACTAAAATACATATTATAATAACGATCCCACTTCTATTCTCAATATCTTATTGATGAGTTACAAATTTTCCTCTGTAAAATAAATGCATGACATGATATATAAGAGATATCCATCTATAGCTGAATTCTATATTTTTCATATATTTATTGAAATATTTATTCTATGGTAACCAACTAGAATGACAAGTGTTAATTAATATTTATTTATTTGACTTTAGAGATTTGGATGATAAGCTATTAAAGTAATGAGAATTATTCTTAATACAGGGAAAGTCTGATCAAATACATAGGTCCAAGTCCTCAAAAGTCATAAATTTGCATCATTTTCAATACTATGGACATAGATTATAGCTACAGTAATTGCAAAATAAGGAAGTAATTAGATAATTATTACAGGCAATCTCAAATGTCAACTGGGTTTTTTTTTCTTTGCAGCAGACAAATGACTTCCTTAAACTCAACAAATCTGATCATATCTCTAATTTGTAGAATGGCACAAGTTCTGCCAAATTGCAAATTGTACAACAAGATCTCTTATAACCCATACACAAACTATTTAACAAGATTTTATTTTTACCATTTATTATTGTTGGTTAAATACAGTTTAAGTCTGTATCTATGTGATCCAGCTTAAGACTATCTATGTGACTGTATTAGTGAGTCCTTGCCTGGGGACCTGGCTGTCTTCCCTGGGGCCTCCTCTGAGGGGATGGCCTCCAGCTTCCCTCCCCACCCCGAGCAGAGCTCCCGGTGGCAGAAGACCTCCAGAGCCTAGCCAGAGCCATGCTTAGGGCTCCTTTCTACACATTCAGGCAGGCCTCATGCATGAAGGAACTGGCAGAGGAACCCAGGTGTGTGGGACTCGGGGCTGAGACCTCCAAGGCTGCTCGGATCAGGACTGGGCCTCCTCCGCCCAGATTTCCCATTTCCCAGTAGCTAGGCAGTCACACCCAGGGACTGCCCCCAGCACTGTGTAATCCTGTCACTGGCCAGCATCCAGAGACTTAAAAGCCAGCTCCCGGAAAGCAAAATGTGCGTGCATGGCCGCTTTGGGCTTTGTGAGATATCTTATAACCTACTTGTCCCTTTGGGAGAATTTGGCAAACTACTGGGAGTTTCCTGCCCACATGGGAGAGCGTGGCAAGGTCCCCGTGGTGTATTAATATGCCAAAACCAGTAACAAGCTGGGTCTCATTCCTCTGACCCTGAAAGAGCCTCTAGTAAGGTATTGTTGGAAGGATGAGTAGAGAGAGGCTTCTAAAATCTCAGGGCTTGGACAAATGGAGATGTTACTGAGACCACTCTAGAAATCCGACAATCAACGGGATGATGATGATGATGATCTATGTAAAAACACTGATTGGGTTTTAGATTATAAAAAACAGTATCTCATTAAGTTTATAAGTCATTAATTATTCCTCAGCAATTGGTCTTCTGAATAAATAATTTAGATTATCATTTATTTACTGATCTTCATAAAGCTAAATCAGATCTATATATGAGGAGAAGGTTACCCTGGTACTACATTACCTGAACTGTACCAAATCCTAAGGCCCTTGCATTGAGCTATAGTTCCAGTTGATCATGAATTGAGAGTGAGTATCCCCGAGATTTCTGAGCACTATTAAGGAGATGCTATCGTCCCATCAAAATGATTATTTATATCAGTACAAAAATAAGCCAAGTGCAAAGAATATTTACTTATGAATGAAATATTATCATTGGACAATAGCTTATATTTGTACTTTTAATAGTGTAAACAGTATGAAACTTGTGTAAAGAGGAATATCTACTTAAAAACACTAATATATCCATACCACTTTATTACATCATTTATTTCCTTGATGATAGAGTTCTGTAAACCAATACTTCAAATGCACAAATTTATAAAATCAGAGCTGCAGGTGCAGTCGTGTTTATTGGGGTTAAAATTTCTGTTCCCTTTTCCATGATTAACTACTAGCAATTCAATAGGATTAGAAATTTAAGCCTCATTTTAAATGAACATCAATTAAGATAATTATATAGCACATATAAGTCCACTTTTTGGTTAAGACATGGTGAATCATCCATTTCATCTTCATTTCTATTCTTGAAATGTTTGTGCCATGTCACTCGGTACCATACAGATGTTTCTTCTTAGTTTCAGTTCAGTGGTGAATGAAGTGATTTAGGCAGTCCATCAAACATTGTGTTTCTGTCACACTGAGAAATTGCTATACAGAAAACTCATGAATTTCACTTCAAGTCTTTAATATTTACAAACCACCAAAGCTACCAAATCAGGATAGGAAATATCATCATTTTTATCATACTTTTCTCTCTATTGTTTTTGAATCACCACAGTATAAATTGAATTTCTTTCTTATTCCACTGGGTTGTGATAATCAATAATCTAAATAAGCTATAAATTTATATCATTATTATTGTCCTTGGAAGTGACCTACTAAATGCAGTTTTATTTAAATTAAACTAAGTACTGTATTTAAAAAGTAAAGATCATTATGTTTTAAATAGTATTTGGGTAGCAATATACATCCTAGGCTATAATTCATTACACATCTTAGAAAAATAATTTAAAAAATCAGTGTCTTAAAATTATTTGCCAGTTATTTCCTATATAGCAAAATTAATTTTATATAGAAAATAGAACTAGATTCCAATTGAACAATAATTTCTGGGAAATGTTCTAATGTTAAGAGATAATACATATCACTAAAATGACATTACACTTTATACATTATACAATATTTTAAAATATTTGTTGATGTAATTGCCAATAAATGTGTGATAATATAACTGTGATACAAGGTTTTTAATACTAAACTAACCATTCTGAAAATCTCAGAACATTGTTTAATTTTGTTTCATACGGTACTTATAAATTTTCAGCATCAACTTGTGGTCATTTTACGAAATACCATACATAGGTAAATATGCTAAATTTTTGCATAATATGAAAACTATTATGTATCAATTACCTTCACTTAGTCATTAAATAAATTAGTTTTAAAATATTTTTCTTGAATTATTTTTATTCTATATCTAAATTTAGTATTTTCTAAAAACTCAAACTTTAAGAAAACAAATTTTCCATAAAGTATACAAATAAAAAATCTTTAAATTGCAAAGGAAAACCAACCATAATTATTTTATCTTAATTAATAAACTGTCCCTTAAAATGTTATTCATAATTTTGCTTGCTAAAGACTCCTATAATAGTCCACAAACTCTATGCATAGTAATACATTTTTAAATAACACAAAACCCACCATAATTATTTAGTCTTAATTGTTAAAACATCTGTTATTATGTTCTGATTAAATTTATTGGCTAAGGGGCCATGCTACAGTACACAAATTTTTCAAGTGATTTTTTCTTATTATCACTTGTATCACTTGTCATCCCATTGATCTTCGATTTGCTCAAGTGGGCACCAGTAAAGTCTCCATTTGTCTCTGTCACATGCTAGTGTAGCCCAATGGAATCTGCTAGCTCTAGGAACACAAAGTGCCTCAAACTCTTCGTTCAGGGTTTTGATAAAGAAGTCTGACCATCTCATAGGTGTGTAGCGACGTGTCTTTTGATGTCCATGGAATCCAATCCATAACAGCTCTAGCCCAGCGGTTGTCTTTAAATTGAATTATGTGTCTGGCTCATGTTATTTTTGATGCCTTGGCAAACGAGACAGCTTCACTGATTCTTGACTGTCAACACAGGTCAGAACTCTGGATTCCTTCTCTCGCTTGAATGAAACGTGATATTTCACTCAAGCACAGCTCTTTCGATTCCTCTTTGGGAGACCTGAAAAGTGTTCTCATCCTGTTTTCGTAGGGCCCAGGTCTCTGAGGCGTATGTTAGTACAGGGAAAACAGTGGAGTCGAAAAGATCTTCCCCGGAGCCAGAGATTCTTCATTCTCTTAACAACTTCAATGCTCTTGAAGACTTTCCACGCTGCTCTCTTCCTCCTGTGCAGTTCTGGTGCCAAGTTGTTCCTCATGTTGAGTTCTTGACCCAGATACACGTAGCTGCTGCATTCGGAGATGTTTGTTCCATTGAGAGCAAATGGAACTTTAGGGACTAGTGTGTTTTTCATGAGATTCAGCTATAGTCCGACCTTTCCACACTCGAGGTCGAAGTTGGCCAGCATTTGTTCCGCTTGGCTAATGTTTGGTGTTATTACAATGATGTCATCAGTGAAGCTGAGGTAGTGGAGTTGCCAACTGTCTGCCTTCACTCACATTCCTTCCCATTCCAGTTGTCACATGATTTTCTCAAGGGTGGCATTGAGGAATTTTGGTGAAATGGTATCACTCTGCCTAACTCCTCTCTTTACATCAATGGTTACTTACTTGTAGAATGGTGAGACCCTGGTGATGAATCCGTAATACAGCTCACAGAGGATCTTGATTTACTGAGTGTGAATGTCCTGTTTGGCTAGGGCTTCGATGACCGCTTCAGTCTCAACAGGATCAAAGACCTTCTTTAAATAGATGAACGTTAGACAGAGCTGCATCTTGAACTCTCGAGAAACTTCATTGTGCATGATCACCCTGTGGATATGGTCAATCATGCTGAATCCTTTTCAGAACCCGGCTCCCTCGCATGGTTGCCATTCATCTATTGTTCTGCCTATTCTATTCAAGATGACTCGAATGAACAACTTGTAGACAATGAACAATAGGCAGATGTGGCAATAATTGTCAATGTTGTGGATGTCTCTCTTTTTATATAACAGAACTGTCCTGCTAGTTTTCCAATGGGATGGAACCTTGCATTTGGACAGGTAGCGTATGAAGAGCCAAGCCAGTGTATTGACGAGTACTGGTGGCAGATTCTTCAGGTGTTCGAGCCTGACCTTGTCTGGACCGGGTGCTGTATGCATCTTTACCAACGAAATGGCATGTCAGATTTTGGAAGGAAGGACGCTGGGAATGACATATCCATCCTGCAGAATTTGGTATATGGGCAGGTGGATGTAGCTATCGAAGAGATCCAAGTAGAAGTCATGAATAATCCTCTCCATTGCTCTTCTGGAAGATGTGATAGATCCATCAGGATGCCGGAAGGCAGTCATCTTGGTCTTGTAGTAGGCAAAAAAGAGGTGAGCATTGCGAATACTTTTCCCAGATTCTGCCGCACCAGCCACACTGCTGCTCTTCTCTCTTTGAGGTCTTTCTTTATCGCTTTTCTGCACACCTTTGTGAGCTTGGAAATCATCTTGTGATTTCCTGAGGCTTGTGCTAAACCACGTTGGCAAATAAGCTCGAGAGTTTCCAAAGACAGGTATCTGTTTGTGCTTTCCTACTGTTGGCATTCTCGTGTAGTTGTGGAGGTGCTGAACCAATTGATCATGTTCCTTGTTGATGCTGTCAAGGACTGCATCTTCCCATGTTGCAGCAATAGTGCCAAAGAGATCCCAGCTGGTGTTCATTCTGAGAGTTCTCCTTTTAAACTTAAACTTTGCAGTCCTTTCTTCCACTCTGTGAAGTAGAATTTTGCACGAAGGAGACCGTGGTCCGATCCCTGTTTGGAATTTTGGGACAAAGCGACATCAGTCAGGGAAAACCGTCGATTAAATATGATATGGTCAATTTTGTTGTGTAACAGTCCACCAAAAGACTCTCATGTCCAGCATTTAGATTTGACCTTCTGGAACTGTGAGTTACCATGGATGGTCTTGGTCGACATGATGAAATCAGACAGTCTCTCACTCTGTTCGTTCCATTCTAAGCGCTGGGTCCTGATGTGGAGTTCTTCAGGTGACCTTCTCGGTACTATCTTGACATTAAAATCACCGACAATGATCTTGTAGATGGTGTGGTCTTCTTTATAGAACTTCTCTAGTTCCATGGAGAACTTCTCAATTTCTTCTTCATCGTAGTTGGATGTTGATGCATAGATGACAGAGATAGAAACTGCCGGCAGTGAGCCACATCTATTCAAGTGTAATTGTCTGATTTGGTTTGTTAGGCATTCGAATGAATCAATGCTCATGGCCAAATTCGTGTTGACAGGGACACCAACACTACCACTGCCTCTACCAACACTACCACTGCCTCTATTGTCACATGTTCTGAGGAGCAGTTAGTCTCCAGTGTCGAAAATTGCGTGATGTGATGGAGGCCTTCTTGTTTCTGTCAGACCAATGATGTCGTACTTGATCTTTTGCACTTGAACTATCAGGTCCTTGATAGATGTTTCCGATGCTAGCATATGTGCATTGAAAGTACAGACAGTCATTTAGTCCTTCTTCATTTTGGCAGTCTTGTTCAGTTTGTTCCTGAGATTTTATCAGCCTCTCTTTGCTTATCCTTCTTAACACTGCCATATTGGGAGCTCTAATTGTCATGAAAATGAGACCCATTGTTGTTACTGTTTTTGGCATATCAAATACTCCACAGGTAGCTTGTCAGGCTCTGCTAGTCAAGTGGGAGTACTCTCCTTAGCTTTCAGGGCTCTTAGAGAGGGATAGAGGCTTTTAGGGTGGCCTCTAATCGCCTTTACAGGTGTTCCCATGGTTCACACCATATTTGAACCCCATCAAATATGGTGCAGAAATTATGGAAAATGGGTATTAAGTGTCTTATGATGTATCCAGAAAGTGGCCTGGAGCTTGGCGGTGGCTGGATAGTGAAGGTAGTGGAGGTCGGCCAATGAATATTTATCTGATGCTGGTAGGGTGGGCCGTCTGTGTGTGATCCCTGGGGCGCAGAGACTGGGGGAGGTAGACAGAGGATCTCTGTTTCCAGGTCTCCTTGAGCCTGGAGTCCAAGGGCACAAAGTTCTGCTTTACTAGGTTGTATGGGGCTTAACACATGAATGTGATTCGGCCCAAGTGTCTGGGAAGAGGTCTGGAGCATGGCAGTGGCTGGGTAGTGGAGGTCTTATTAACACAAAATAATATGGGAGTTGGGGAGACAGTACAGTGGGTAGGTTAGTTTTCTTGGCACGCCCAGATTAGATACCCAGCACCCTCATATGATGACAATGGTGACCTGGGCACCACCAAAAGTAATTTTTGAGTTTAGAAGCAGGAGTAATCCCTAAGTATCTCTAACCTCTACCCCCAATAAGAAAAACAATCCAAAAGAACAACAAAAACAATATAATATGACCCCCCCAAAAAATCTATAGATATTGGAAAGATCAGTGGAGACTGAGTTTAGAAGAATTAAAACTCCCTTCTAAGTTTTTACCTTGTTATTACTTCAGACGTTTCTGATTAATATCTGGATTTTCCGTGTGAAAATGAGTTTTTCCAGAATAAACAAAAGGTATTTTATTTCATTTCTCTAGATTTGAAACCTATGACATCCCTATGATATCTACTAATTCATTCACTAAAATGTTTCATGAGGGGTGTCCTGAGAACAAATCAAAGAATCAATGTGAATGTGGGCCAGGTGGAGTGGCCAGTAAATATTTAATAAGCATGTGCCTCCTCTAAAACTAGCTTAATCCAGTAACACCAAGAAGTCCTCAAACCAAACTGATTTTAGAACTTGCCCCCAACATACCTAGTCATAGATTCAGTCACTAAAGTTATATTAAAAGCAAAGTAATGAAAGAGTTAAAGATGTAGAAGACACATGGTTATCTCACTATCATTATTATTATCATCCCATTGACCCTCCATTTGCTTGAGCAGGCCCATCAGAAAACAATTAAATATATGTGGCAAAGAATTGAGAAAAGACCATCAATAACACATGACATACACTTTAATATTAGCACTGTCATTCCTTTGTTCATCAATTTGCTCGAGCAAGCACCAGCAATGTCTCTATCTTGAGACTTGTTGTTACTGTTTTGGCATACGAATATACCACAGGTAGCTTGCCAGGCTCTGCCGTGTGGGTGGGATACTCTTGGTAGCTTGCTGAGCTCTCTGAGAAGGTTGGAGGAATCGAACATGGGTGGGCCGTGAGCAAGGCAAATTCCCTAACCGCTTTGCTATCCCTCCATATTTTGTATCAAAAAAACTAGATTCTCTATATTCCCTGTGGAGCTAAATGGTTCTTAATCTCAATCACGGGTTTTGGTTTGTTTGTTCGTTTGTTTTTTAATTTCTATTTTTTAATTTTTATTGAATCACTGTGAGATAGTTATATTATACTTAGAAAACCCTAAAGACTCAACAGAAAAGCTCCTAGAAACAATATAGTAAAGTGGCAGGCTACAAAATCAACACCTGAAAGTTCATGGCTTTCTTATATACAAATAATGAAAGAGAAGAAAGAGACATTAAAAAAAAATCCCTTTCACAATAGTACCTCAGAAAATCAAGTACCTTGGAATCAGCTTAACCAAAGAGGTGAAGGACCTATACAAGGAAAATTACAAAACACTACTTCAAGAAACAAGAGAGAGCACTGAGAAATTGAGACACATCCCCTGCTCATGGATAGGGAGAATTAACATTATCAAAATGTTTTGTTTTGTTTTGTTTTGTTGTGAAGCTGGGAGCTGGAGGTGGATGGTTGGACAATCCTGGCAATGAATTCTATATGAAGTTTTTAAACTCAAAATCATCCAAGGGCATCAATAATACATGAATCAACAATCTAGTAGTACCTCTTTATAATGCCCTAGCAATGGACCCTTGGAAAAGTCTGGTAAGACTGTGGGATGACATTGGTCCATCCTTTCTTCTTTGCTGCTAGGAGTTTAGGATTACTGAGTAACACCCATCACAATGCTCCCTAAGCACTTTAACTTCTCCTTTGTGCTCTGCTTCTCTATTTATTAATTGCTCGTTTCCCCTAATCAGAAACTTGTGACTAGGAAAGTGAGATTCTTCAGATATCTCTGTATTTTGTATTGCTAAGTGAAGTTACACATAGGTGAGGTAGCACAACCAACATATGTAAAGCCTATTCCTTCAGGGAAAGCTTCAAGGACAAAATAGAACCCTGTTAAGAGATCTGCCCAAGGGTGGAATTCCATCTATGGTGTATCATTTTCCCCTTTCCTAGTTACAATGATTCTATTTTTCAATAATTGTTTCTATTACCTCTGATCATAACCAGTAACACCATTACCCCCAAAGAGATCTTGAATTTCAGAGAATCTCTTTACAGCCCTATTCATGCTGCAACTACCTTACCATACCAAGTAAAATGATGTTTGATTAATTCTTTCTAGAATAGCAAATTATTACATTTAATTCTGGCCTATCAACATGAGGGGTCCACAATAAAGAAATGTTGCACTAGAGGTGAATGAAAAAAAAGGGAGGAGTTCCAGGTCAAGGAAATGCAAATTGTAGGAGCATTAGGGCCTATCCCAGATGTCAGCAATGGACATATAGTAGAAATAGAGTAATTTGCATCAACAAAATTTGTGTCAACAAAACAATATCATAAACCAAGGACTACAAACAGGGGAATCAGTAAGGAATCACCAGACAACAAATGACATTAAGGAATCTCAAACTAGTTTCTTAAAACTGGATAGATAGATAGATAGATAGATAGATAGATAGATAGATAGATAGATAGATAGATAGATAGATAACTTCATAAGCATCTGGAGTTGTGTATGCTAATTTTACATGCAAAATTCATTGACCCATTGACCCATTTAGGAGCTACCAGTTTCACAGTAACAAAAGCAGGAATTCTGTCTCATTCACTGGTGACCCTATGTACTTTCTAACAGCTGATTTTTATCATAAGAAAAAAAAGGAATCTAATCCCACAATCTGTGATTTCATCTAGGAAATCCCAGTTTCCTCAAATGGGTCAGTGAACAGAAATAATGAAGAGGAAAAAATTTTTATTTTTACCTCTTGACCCATAGGTGTGTACATTTTAATTACTTGGGATAAAAGAGCATTAGTAGGGAGACTCCCAGGGAAGATGATCTCTACATTGTATTTTCATCAATATTATGTTTTAATGAGATTTTAAAGAGGCATTCTCAAAGAGCTATGAAGACAGCAGTGGAAAACTAAGTGATAAAGACAGAGAGAGCTGATTCTTCATTCACCCATGTTTTGTTGTTTTCCCATTTTTTATGAAGTGATCTCCTGACCCCAAGACCTCAGATAATGATACTGGCAATACTATGTTATGAGTAAAGGCAAACCAATTGCATAATATGTGTTGATCCATCTCCTTCTAAGTAAAAGACAAAATCATTAAAATTAACTTAGTGCAACATGACTAGCTTTTTTTTTTAAATACTTTCAAAGTCAAGGTTATTGAAGGAGGAAAAGAACCTCTGGATAAATATGAATATCACTGAATTTAGAAAAAAGATTACAATTTAAAACTCTATAAATTACCTAGTTTGTACATGGCTATACTTTATTAGAGATTTGGTAGCACTTGGGGTCTTATGTATAAAATCCCTCAGTTGAAAAAACTGAAAATATATCTAGAAAGTTTCTCTTTCTAAGTTTTTGTTCAGGTAAATAATTTCAGGTCCCTTTGGCAAAGATTTGGAAACACACACACACATACACACACACACACACAGGAACACACTCACACAGATAAACTTGCATTCACAATAGCAGTTTCTTACTGGAATGCTGTATGTCCTTTTCGATTATCTTTGTGTTTGAGAACAAACTCAACATTTTAAAAATAGAATGAAGCATTGTTAATTTTCTGTTGTTCTGGAAAAGCATGCTGCATAAATGCTTTCAAAATTTTTATTTTGAAAAATTAAAATACCTCATTAAAAGAAATTAATTTCTTAGTTCTGAATTCTCAATAGTTAGCAATTACTGGAAAGTACAGAGTAATACCTTCCTCTCAGAAACCTAATTTTGTGATTTGTTATTGGTTGAAAATTGACAGATCACTATTATTTAGGTAGCATAGAGTTATAGCTGGATTCATATTTAATCAAGAATAGTTGTTGAATACAATAAAATGCTTCTTTCTGATGTATGATGATAAGCACATTCATTCAGCTTTAAATTAAACTAGTCATTTTCAATTAATTTTTTAAATAGGTCATTTTAGTGAGAGATTGTTTCAACATATGCCATGTCATGAATGCATTTCTCAGCAGAATAAGAAAAACCAACTCAAAATTTATTAGGAAATCATCTTTTTACAAACCAAAATTTTTTCAAAAATTTGCAAGATTTCTCAATGGTAATCCACAAAAATAGCATCTCCCCACAATGGGGGTAAACAGTAAAAACAAATTAAAAAAAACCTCACAGGGTAAAAAGGCATGAAGTTACAGGATAAATGCCTTAGAGATATAAAACAAACATGAAATTATAGTTAACATATGTTGTATATTTGAAAGATAGAAGATTTGAGAAGTTCTTAGCACAAAATAATTTGTAATTATGTCACTGGATGACTGTTAACTAACCTTACATGAGAATCATTTCAGTATATATAAATTATCAAATAATTGCACTATACATTCATTTTATGCAATACTTTATGTCAATAATATTGACATGAAGCTGGAAAGACCAAGGAAAATAGCGATAATCTCATTTGTAAACAAGTCACCGAAAAATTTCTGTTTGTGAAAAATTTATTTCATTTTTCATCTATAGCAGGTAGGAGATTCTTGGAAGATAGGATGATATTGGCTTATATAACATAGCTAAGTGGCTTTATATTCCTTCCTATCATCCATTGACATTTGTAGCATGTTTAAGGAGACATTTGGATGTGGGGCTGCACATATATCAGAAAAATTGAAGCTGCCACTCTGGGGGTGAAAAAAAGAATTTACCTTTATTTATAGAGCTTATGTTACTTTGTCAAATAGGCACCATTTCTTTCCTACATTTTTACCAGGAATATTAAAATGTTTCACATTGTGTAAAAAAGAATATAATTGTTAAAGGGTCATTTGACTAATGCAAATAAATTAATAAAAAACCACTTTGTAGCACTATAGGAATTATGGAGGACAAATTATTCCATTTAGGGTATAGTTTTGAAGTCTGTAAAACTGATAAGGTTATGATCAGGATATTCATATTTGTGTGTGTGTGTGGTGTATGTGACTTCTCCCTGGTAGAAATATTAAAGGAAGATGAGTCCTGGCATTTGACAGGAAACAACATCTGAGTAATCCTGCTGGTATCTGTTCAGTTTGTGGCTCACAGCAGGCTAGAGATCAGCAACTCTGAAGTGTATAAGTTTTCGAAAAATGTTGGCAAATTCAAGAAACCAGAACTGATCCTGTTGTACCTAATTTTAAAATAGCATATACTGATCCCACGGCAGAGCCTGGCAAGCTACCCGTGACATATTTGATATGCCAAAAACAGTAACAAGAAGTCTCACAATGGTGACGTTACTGGTGCCTGCTCGAGCAAATCGAGAAGCAACAGGATGACAGTGACAGTGACATATACTGATGTCCTGTATCTGGCTTGCATACTACAGATATTTTTAAACCAGGTCAGACAAACAGGGTGAGACTTAAATCTTGCTCTGCCTACATTGGTCTCAACTCTCAAAACAGTAAACCTGTTTTAGCAATAGGCCATTCTGTTAGCCTTATCCTAATATCCAACCTTTTGCCTCATTTACATATTTTACTATTGTATTGTTAGTTGCTTTGAGGACACTTTTTTATATGATATGATGTTGTAAGGAACATAAAATGCAAAAATTGGCCATTTCCTATCTAGCTTCCTTCCTTTGATGTTTTCCTAACTTTCTTCCTCCTCTGCCTTTTTTTCTTCCAATTCCCATCTTCATTAGTTTCTTACTTTGATTCCTTATTTCTCTTCCTTTTGTTTATTTATCAAACGAAGCTTTCTTAATACTTGTTATTGTGTTAAAGTTGTGCATCACAAGTAAATAGCAAGTTATTTGTCTTTGCAACAATGAAGTCCTGATATGTCAGAACAGAAAGCAGTCATAAAATTAAAATATAGCAAATTTCATTCTATGATAAGGCAATTTTAAAATACTTTAAAGATATAGAAGAGGAGTACTCACTATATACACAGAAAAATTTTTCAGAGTTATTTATTTGAGTGGCAAATAAGTGTGATCCAGATGGTTGTGGAAAAGAAAATAGAAATCCATGAATAATAATAAGAAAAGAACAAGGTGTCAAGAGAAAGCACTCCTAAATACTGAGACTCAAAAACAAGCAGAAATGCAAAAGGTGGAGGCTAGAATATAAACCAAGCTGAGTTTTAGAAATGCTTATGTATAATGTCAGAACATGAATCCTACTATAATTTGTAGAATGACATGAATAGGACTTTAGTTTGAGAGGGAGCATAAGAACAATAAATAGAAATATATAGCAATTTAGGGCCATAGTTCTTAATTATAATCACATTTTTATTTGTGATTAATCAGTGAAAACATTAATAGAACTCTTATTGATGCATGCAAGTTATTTTGAAGATTGCACAGATAAATCATCATCATCACCATCATCATTATTATCATCATCATCATCATCATCATTCCTTTTATCGTCGAATTTCTCGGGCGGTCTCAGTAACATCTCCATTCTTCCTAGCCCTGAGATTTTAGAAGCCTCTCCTTACTCGTCCTTCCCAAAGATGCTACATTGAAGGCTCTTTCAGGGTCAGGGGAATGAGACCCAGCACTGTTACTTGTTTTGGCATATGAATATGCCACAGGGAATTTGCGACGCTCTCCCATGTGGGCAGGAAACTCAGTAGTCTGCTGGTTCTCCCAGAAGGATAAGTAGGCTATAAGATGTCGCTTTGGGGAGCTTGCATTTAAGTCTCTGGATGTTGGCCATTGATGGGATTACATGGCACTAGCAGCAGTCTCTGTGTGTGACAGCCTAGCTACTGGAAAATGGGAAATCTGGGCGGAAGAGGCCCAGTCCCGATCCGAGCAGGCTTGGAGGTCTCAGGCCCAGGTCCCACATACCTGGGTTCCTCTGCCGGTACCTTTATGTGTGAGGCTCATCTGAACAGAGAGCCTCTGGCCCACGCACCTGGCTGTCTTCACTGGGTTCCCTCAGAGGGGATGGGCTCCAGCTTCCTTCCCCATCCTGAGCTGAACTCCCGTGACCAAAGATCTCCAGAGTCTAGCCACAGCCATGCTCAAGGCCCCTCTCCACACGTTCAGATGAGCCTCATGCATGAAGGTACTGGCAGAGGAACCCAGGTGTGTGGGACCCAGGGCTGAGACCTCCAAGTCTGCTCAGATTGGTACTAGTCTCTTCCGCCCAGATTTCCCATTTCCCAGTCACACCCAAGGAACTGGCCCTGGCTCCCTAGAATCCCATCAACGACCAACATCCAGAGACTTAAAAGCAAGCTCCCAGAAGAAAGCAATGCAGAGAGTTTCTGGACCAAGGGCCTGGCTGTCTTCCCCAGGGCCCCTCGAGGGGATGGGCTCCAGTTTCCCTCCCCACCCCAAGCAGAGCTCCCGCAGCCAAAGACCTCTGGAGCCTTAGCCACAGCCACAGCCATGCTCAAGGCCCCCTTTCCACAGAGATAAGTAAATATAAAAAATGCAAAATTCTATTTAGCAAGTAGCAAACACTAAATAAAATATCATTGCTTTTAGCATTTGTATTTATGCAGTACTGTCATTCTGGTCATATTATATAAAATATACTCAATATGTATTCACAGGACAGGAAATATGTAGAAAATTACTATGATAGGCAAGCATTAAAAGATATGGAACCAAAAGAATATATTGGCAGAAAAGATAAATGAAAGCTGATAAATTTGAAATGCACAGCGCTAAAGAGAGGATCATACTCAGCAGTGAACTGGATCTAAGGGTAAGATAAAGGATAAAGTTAGAAATGACAAAGTTGACAAGTACCATTGCAAAAACAAATTTAGTATCAACGTAATGATTTTGAGTATCTGTCAAGCACAAAGATGCCTGACAACCCACTGAAAAAAAATAAGGAAACTAACAGCAAAACCTACAAAATTAGGAAAAGCCAATTAAAAAATACAATTATATAATCCCATTACAGAAAACAAAAAAAAATCTGAAGAGAACATGTCATTCTTTTTACTTTAAAACAAAATTACATAATTGATTTGGACTGAAAAATTATATGTCTGGGATATATCCCAATAAAATACAAAACAGGATCACAAACAGACAGGTATTGGGAAGTTGGCTATAATATTATCTGTTGGAGTGGAACACGAGGCTAGAATAATTAGTCATTAAAATTTTAAAAATGTGTATCATATTCGTCAAATACTGACTTCCATGACAACCATCCAACACCTCCAACTCTGATTTTGAGTTTTAATTTTCTCTGAGACACTCTGTGATCACGTCTGTGCTCAGGGACCAGCTGTGTTGCCAGGATCAAATGCATACATTCCATTCATCAGGCAAACAGTGAGCCTGCTGTACTATCTCTCTGGCCTGCTTTCTCATTCTTGGGCCACAGCTGGAATAAACTGACTTCTGCTCTGTTGTCAGGGACCACTCCCAGTGGTGTTTAGAGGGACATATTGGTGCTGAGGGGTGTGGGGGGTCCTACATGTGGTCCTTGCATGTTCAGCTACATGCAAGACAAACACATTATGTGCTGGGCTATATTTCCACTATATTTTTTCTTTTCTTTTCTTTCTTTTGTGTTTATGACCATAATCAATATACTCAGAATTTACAACTGGCTCTTATAACCTTGGCATATGGGGTCAAATTAGTTCGCTGATGTACAAGTTTTGTGCCTCATCCACTATGCTGCTTTTATGCTCCCCAGCTCATTTGTATCTTTAAAGAATTAATATTATTCATGTATCCGGTTAGTTGTTCAGGAATCATCACCCTTATAATTCTGCAACAGAGTTTCAATAATATCACTTTTTATTTTAGTATGCAGTCTAGAATTTGTGAGTTGACCATATATCTCTTCTCTTGGCACTTCTCTTTGGTTGCTGGAAGAATGTCAAAGGCACACTGGCTCTCTAACCATTCCTAGCCCACACACATGGTAAAATGCCTATCATTTACAATACATTTTCCTTCAGATAATAGACAACTCAGAATTCTATTATTTCTGAACACTTGACAAAAAGTACAGTAAGTTGGCATTGGCATCTGATTCAAAATCTATTAGATCTCCGGGACTTAGGGAAGCAAATAGTAATCTTTGGAATGGAAGAATATATTCATTTTTACCTCACTGAAACTCATTAGATTTTGTGAAATATCACCTAGAATTCAAATTAATCTTAACATAAAACTATACAATTTCAAATTAGTTTTTAATTTTTGGGGATACTGATGTCTGTATGTGTGTATGTATGTTTAGTTCAAGATTAATTTTAATTTTTATACTAATTTATTTCAACACCTATGAACTATTTTTTCTGTGTTAAATGTTTATATAACTTTGATAAATGGAAGTGAATTGTGTAGAAATTATTTTAAAGCAAAAATATTGCTTTAAAATAATAAGCTTATGACAACCTCTCTAATATTTTACCTTTTGATTGTTGTACTACCATTTCTAACATTGAAATTTATCCAATTTCAAGAAAACCATACTTAAAGTTGTTCTTCGAGAAAAGAAAGCACACAATCACACATACACAAAGTTTTTGAATTGCTAATTCAAGTATTGTAGTCTTGATTAGAACTTGAAGTATTTACTTATTGGAAAACAAAGGAGTACTTCACCATTTTGTGTGTAGGATTAAATTTAAAATGTATGTGAGCATTCAGGTAGAACTCTAATACTATTTCAATTTTACTTAGAGAAGAAGCTCACCCTTCACTGCCAATTTAATGAATGGAGGTATCGGTTGGATAACAAAGGATAACAAAGACCGAATCTTGTACTGCAAACTCTATTTATGGTTTAGAATTAAACGGATTTCCAGACTTCTTGAAATTTAGTAGTCTTGATTTTGCTAATTCCTCCAGATTCTAAAATTCTTTAAAAACCCTAGGGAGTTTTTAAAAATGTAACTCCTTCCTATCTTAAAAAGAAAGTATACAAACTATTCTTGTGATACAATTATACTTTCCTACTCCAAATACAGGGTGTATGGATTGACTTCTTATTTTAGGAATAAAAGATTATAAATGTCTATACTCAAGGGGCCGGAGCGATAGCACAGCGGGTAGGGCATTTGCTTTGCACGCGGCCGACCCAGGTTCGATCCCCGGCATCCCATATGGTCCCCCAAGCACCGCCAGGAGTAATTCCTGAGTGCGGAGCAAGGAGTAACCCCTGAGCATCGCTGGGTGTGACCCAAAAAGCAAAAAAAAAAAAATGTCTATACTCAAATATTTATGTTGCCATGATTGTAAATTTATATGGACTGAGTTGAATACATTTTTGAGACAGTTGAGAATGGAATGGATATAAAAATCTTCATTCTAGGGGTCAGAGATTTAGTACAGTAGGTGCAGCACTTATCTTTTATGTAGCTCACCTGGATTCAATCCTTGATCCCCTGAGTATTGCCATGAGTAATTCCTGAGCACAGTGTGAGGAGTAAACCTGGAACAACCATATGTCATAAAAAAAAACTTATTTTATTTTTCTGTTATATGATGGTGTCTAAGGGCTTTCACATTTTAGAGAAATTAACTCTTTATTTTGGCTAACTTCAAGACTGTAGCAAAAAACACTCTAGGGGATTTATTTCTATATGCAAAACTACCAGTTCAGGCTCATATTAGCTATCTCATTATAGAACTATCATAGAAAAAGCCACAATCTCTTGTCCTAATCACATTTTAGAGCCAGGGATCATTAAAGTTTTTATATCCAGAATACACTGAAAGTATTCAAAAATAGCCAACCCTAAATCTCCTTACTATTGGCATTTTTACTGCTCATAGGAACCACAAGAATGTAGTTCATACTTGAATTTGGTTCTTCTGCTTCTTGACATAGTCTCGTGCTTCCTATGACAGCATTTTACATTTCTGAGAAGAATAGAGAGGAATAAAACTATATTTTAGGTAGAAATTACTATCTTTCCTATTGCCTTATTATACCTGAATACTAACATATTTTTGATCACTTTAGTTTTTTTAATTTATTTTATTTAATGGTAGACATATTATTTATTAACCTGTAGAAAACTGGGAGGAAAAGTGCCCTTTAAGTTATATTTTTTGAAATAAAGTTATAAGATACTGGAACTATATTGTATATCATCTAGTTAGATTAATAAAGCAATAAAATACTCATTCTATGATTTCAGGTTGACAAAAATGCTTGTATCATAAAATCTGAGTCAATTTTAGCCAAGCAAAAAGTAGCAAACATCCCTACCATGAATGATAAAAAGAGTCAAACTCTGTAGAGCACTCAGCCTAACATAGGATGGGGATTTTTTTTCTTTCTGGGTCACACCCAGCGATGCACAGGGGTCACTCCTGGCTTTGCACTCAGGAACTACTCCTGAGGGTGTTCAGGGGACCACAGGGGATACTCAGAATTGAACCTGGGTAAGCCATGTGCAAGGCAAATGCCCTACCAACTGTACTATCGCTCCAGCCCCTAGGATGGGAATTTGAGACTGACAAAACTAAGATAAAGTGGTAAAAAATCATGAAGGTCTTCGTGTAACATATTAATATATTTGGTTATTATGCCACTGAGAAGATCATTGACACTGGGAAGCAGTGGTTTTGAATGGTTTGTAAATTATAGAAGGATGACAAGTTAAAAACAGATTACTGCTGGTAACCATGAAAGTGCTATATATATATAATATATATTATATATATGCTAAGTCACTTAAATTCAGCCTATAGGAAGAGCAAGAGATTACTTGATCATATTTTGTGACTATTGACAAGGAAGAACATCAATGAAGGATACGTAATTTTATCTCTTGTGTTCCTGTTGGTTGAGAATAATAGTTGGTGTATTTTTATATGACTCTAACATTTTAATATTTGGAGAAACGAGTTATTTTTACCATTCAAGATCCAACTCTTCAAAATTAGTGCTTTCTAATGTCCAATGTAAAACTTTATACAAGATTATGGACAGACTGCCTTAAACAAAGTAATTATAATAAACATAGTTCAAGTGAAACATTCAAACATACAATTCAAAATAAGAGCATTGTTCTTCTAAAATTAAATAATACAAAATAAAGTAAGTGACACAAAAGACTTTGCCTTTTGCCAAACCCAAATTAATATTTGCCAAACCCACATGCAATATTCATACTTCATGCATATTGCATTTTCTAAAACTGAGTCAGAGAAGAAATTTTGTTTTTAGATAATTTTCAAATAAGTAGATTGAGATGCTTATATTAAGTTTATACTATAAGATAGTATCATGAACATGAAGTTAATAATGATATATTTTTGCCCAAAAGTCAAATAACATTAAAAATAATAAGCTTGAAAAACATGCCAACAAAAATTCTAATAAAATGTTAACAATATGTAAAAAAGAGGTTAAGAAAAAATGATTTAAATATCCCACTAAATTTATTAATAAAAATTACCTTATTCCACAATTTATAAAAAACATTGAAATAGTGACTCCTGTTTTATTAACTGCACCTTGGGATTAATTTAGCCAATTCTGGAAAATGCATTAATTTTTTAGGCCTCTAGGGTACCATTTGTTAAATTGCTGCATTAGTGCATTAAATGATACCTAAATCATTATAGTACTAACTTGTATCTTAGGTTAACCCTGAACATTTTGAATTTTAAAGGAAAAAATCACCTAGGGATTTTTAAGCTAGCACTTCAAATAGAAATACAATAATGGGCAGAAGTTGATAGATCACTGTAAATTGGGTAGGCTTTGTCTTTCCAGATAATTCAGACAGGTTAGTTATCAAACTTTTGCAGAGATGATTAGGAACATTAATTGGTGCATAAAAATGTCTTCCCATCTTTCTTGCCTTGATCATTCTGTGTTCACCTACTATTTTCAAAGTATGTGGTGAAATTTTAAGTTTTTATCTACTATTCCAATATATTTTACATTTGACTTTATTTCTGTAACTATTTTAATTATAGCACTTATGCATTAAACATATTTTATACTGTTAAGTATTTTCTAAAGTGATACATCAGATCAGTGCCATATTACGTAGTTTTGCATCCCTGGTCCCCTGAAACTTTCTGTACAGTTTCACTGTTTTTCATTTGGTATATAAGGTACCAAATAATTCCCTAATGCCATTCAATAAATATTATATGCATACATGCATATATAATGCATTTTATAGGTATACTATATTTAGAGACATGCATCATTTATCTGTGTGGTATGTATAAATTTACATAAATATATAATGAACTGTAATGTTTCATTATATAATGAAATGATATAATAATGCTAGTGCTGCATATATAGCCTACTTTATCTTTTAAACTTATACAAAAGATTTTATAAAAAGCTATATCTTATTTTTAGATCACCTTATGCAGATTTGGGTTAATTTCACTTAATAACAACTTTAATAAGGTAAATATTATCTAATGTACCATAGCACAGCAGGTAGAGTACTTGCCTTGCACGCGACTGACCCGGTTCGATTTCTCTGTCCCTCTCAGAGAGCCCAGCAAGCTACCCAGAGTATCCCCCAGCACAGCAGAGCCTGGCAAGCTACCCATGGTTTATACAATATGCCAAAAGCAGTAACAATAAGTCTCACAATGAGACATTACTGGTGTCCACTTGAGCAAATCGATGAACAATGGGAGGACAGTGGACAGTGCAACAGTGCTACCTAGAAATAAATAGCTTGTATCTCTTCAAGTGTGAGCAAAGTAGAGTAATTATTTCATAGGTCACTGACCTTACCTCATGTGCACAGACATAGGGTCATTGACCAGTAAAGAAATAAGAGTAGTGTATTGGGATGTGCTCCCTGTGAACCCTATAGACTCCTGGTGAGGCAGTGGTATAGCCACACCCTGGGAGAGGCTAAGTGAGATTCTAAATTGTCTTGGATGGGGTGGGGGGGGGGTTGTGGGAGAAGGGAACAGATACCAGTGGGACCAGTGCCTTGGTCTGGCCTTCTGTTATCTATAGGGCATGGGTGTGAGGAAGCATTGAATGCAGCCTGATGGCTTCCTGTCACCAGATGGGCCATAAGTCCTGTCTCCCGCTCTGGGAGCAGGGTGAACTTTGATTCTGAAAATGTTGTTCTCTCATCAGCCAGTCGCCATTTGGTCCAGAATAAATCTTGCATTAATATATTATCAAACCTCCAAGCAATTTTCATTATCCTACGCTTTTTTATTTTTACTTCTCCATACAAACAAGTGATTTTTAAAGATATTTCCTTCATGTTTACAAGACTATAGAATTGTGTCTCAAAATACGTCCTTATGCAACCACATTTATTGGTAGGAATCATCAATCATTACATATTAAACATTCATATCAAGTATTATATTTCCACAACACTGTAGTATTAGCATCAAATTGATTAAACTAAAGGATGACCATATGTTGGATCAATAATGATTTCTGAGTGTCTTTTGAGTGTGTTTCCAAAAATCAATTATGATCTGAGTTAGTATGATTATAATGATTAGAAAATCACTTGTTTCAAATTTTATATAAAATAATATTCAATTTCATAATTTAAAAGTATTTTCATAAATTTATTATTTATAATGGCAGAGAATAATATAATAATGAAAACATGCATATTATAATGGGCCAGCTATCATTCTGTATGGTATAGCCTATCTTTTCTAATTTTACCTAAAGACAATGATTTCAAATTAAAATAAGATATGTATGTGTGTCTCAGTTTTCCTTGCTTACCTCTGAACAAACCAACTGTATGTATTTAATCATGCTGGATAGTGGATCCTCTATCATAAATCTTCATTGGACAAGTGGATCACCCAAAATAAATCATCTGTATGTGAGTGGAACAACTTTTCTCAAACATCGAGGAAAAAAGAGCTCATTCATCATAAACTTCAGATAGGTAAGTGGATCAGCCTTGATTTACGGCCTCTAAACATGGTTGTGGCTTTGTCTCACTTAAGATGTACCCTGATTTTGCAAAACACTTATAGTTTAGAAAAACATGGAAGTTTACTCCCTAGTACTTCTTGTAAGCCTATTTTTACATAAAAACAATAATATCCTGAATAAAGAATAAAAGTAAGATGCAACTTTAGTTTAGTAGTGAGAAATAACTCAATGATAATTTTAGAATTAACCAATTACTGTGTTCAAATATTAGTATCTGAAGTTATTAATATGATTTAAGTGAAATTTTCTTTACCTATAAATGTTTAATGCAATAACAATCCTATAGATTTGTGAGGATAATGCTCAGTAAATATAAATTTGCATTACTCTTATTTTAAATTATCTATTACTCCTGGCACTGGAATAAAAAAGGCATATAACACAACATTTCTGTTCTATGTTTAGTAAGGTGCAATATATGCTATTAATCACAAAGTGGATAAAAATACTTGAACAGAGCTATAAAAAATATATATTGGAATAGACAGAAGACAAAAGTTTAACATTGTTAATATTAAATATTCTCTCAAACAACCTTAGTACTATTCTTTAAGCTTAAAGATACATTTTATAGGAAATACTTAGGTGGATTTGTTTAACCATTAGAAAATTTGGGAACATAATTAAGAGTTTTAAACATATGCTTTTGGGAGATGGGGAGATAACAGAGGGTTCAACACTTGTCTTGAATTGTCAGACCTATCTCTGAGCCCCAGCACTCTGTAAGAGTCACTGAGTCTGCTAGGAGTGATTCTTGAGTACAGATCCAGGAGTAAGCTCTAGGAGCTGCCAGCTGTGTCACAGACATAGAAAAGAAATAAATTAGATAAAGACATGCTTTTGTATGCTTATGTATATACATATTTTTGTAAGGGTGGTAGTATATTAATATATATTCAACATATTAAGACAGGAATCAAGTCATAAAAGATCTAAGCATGCCAAAAGTAATGAGTTTTTTTACTATGAATGAATGGAGGAATGATTTAAGTAGGGGGATAAATGAATGGCATTTAAGTTTGAGATAAAACAATAGGATAGAAACTGAGATAGAATGAACAGGAAATGATATGTTGAAGTCTTCTATGATATTTATACAATTCTGTTACGTTCTAAGGACTGGAGCAATACCATAGTGGGTATAGCGATTGCCTTGCATCAGGCAGACCCGGGTTCAATGACTCCATCCCTCTCAAGAGCCCGGCAAGCTACCAAGAATATCCCGCCCACCAGCAGAGACTGGCAAGCTACCCATGGCTTATTCGATATGCCAAAAACAGTAACAACTAGTTTCACAATGGAGATGTTACTGGTGCCCACTTGAGCAAATCAATTAACAACAGGCCAACAGTGCCACAGTACTACAGTGTTATGTTCTAAAATATATAAGGACAAAGAGACTTGGTAGGTAAGTGTTGGTTAGAGATTAAATGTTAAAAAATACATTATGCAGATTATTTTCTATATTTAATTTATGGAATAAATACCATACCTTCAAATAACCTCTATAGAAAGAGATTTTACTCTAATATTTCATGTCACAAAGTCATTTTTACCTATTTGCATTTGTATGTGTATTTTCCCACCAATTTCACCAACAAATGCAGCTTTGACAAAAATGTCGTCTGTGGAAGCTCATGCACTAGATAAATTCAGTCTCTTTCAGAATTGTTTTTTGTAAGTAAGATGTAAATGCAGGAAGAATAATAATGATAGTCATTTATATCTAGAGAGATATTTTTGTTTTATTTCGTGTACAAAATTTATCAGCAGATCTTTTTTAGGTCAAATGTATTTGCATAATGTATCTAATTCACCGCAAATATATGTATTATATGTATGTGTGTATAATTTTACTATTGAACTCACCATGCATTACTGATGTAAAAATAAGCTTTCAACCTTTACAACAGTGATTTTAAGCTATTTACCAACTTTCTCTTTTTCTTTCACACTTTAAAATGTACTTTCAGTCAGTTGAGATAGTATAGTGGGTTGGGAACTTGCCTTTCACACAGCCTATCCAGGATCAATTCTGGGCACGACAGATAGTTATCCAATGACTGCCAGGAGTAATCACTGACTGCAGAACCAGGCGTTAGCCAGACACTGCCAAATGTGCCCCCCAAACAAAGAAATATGCAACAAAATGGATTTTCATGCATATTTTGGTAGTGATTTGTTGCTGACATACTGTTTGTATATTACATTAAACATGGTGGACTAATTTAGGCAGATTTTGTTTATTTTCATAGAAAAACACATTTAGTTCTACTGACTGGGCTAGAGGGTATGTCCCTTATGGAAAATAAGAAAGCATTATTATACTTTCTCCTATCTCAAGTGCTACAGAAGGCATGCTTTAAAGCTTTATTTTGTGTGCTTTGATAAGAAGAAATAAGTAAAAACCTAGCCAATCTGCAAATAATTAGAGACTAGAAAACTGTAATATGTTTTTATAGTGTAACTGAAAACATTTTGAAAAACAAACCTTACTGAAATATGTAACTTATATCCATAGATATAAATCAAGCTCAATGTGCATTTTAGATACTTTTTATAATTTATTTATAAAAATCATTATAGGAAACAAAGGTACTTCTCTAACAAAATGGAGAAGATATGTTCCCTTCTTCAATAATTAAATTATCGCCTATTCCCCATGGTGTGTCAGTGGCCGCCATCTTCCAGAGGTCATTGGATAGTCAGGTATGGGCCAGCAGTGACGAGACATGTGGGGTCTCTCTGCATGGGGGGAGAGCCCGCCCTTGCTCTCCTCCACCCCAACAAGACACCAAGTTGCCACCCAGGAATGAACCCTCTGGCTCCTGATTAAGATGCTTAGTGACTATGATCCCAGAAACACACAAACAAATCTCAAAACACAACGGCTTTTGGCAGAAATGCTTCTGGACTTTGCATTGGGTTATTGGTGCCTGGCCATCCGAGGTGGGAAAAGGTGTCGTCCCTCTACCTATTCCCCCTGGTGGCTCAGTGGCTGCCATCTTCCAGAAGCCATGGGACAGTCAGGTATGGGCCAGCAGTGACAAGACACTCAGACCTCACGGGATGGTGGTGGAGCTGGCCTTTATCTCCCTCTGCACCAATGAGACCCCCGAGTCACCACCCACAAACGGCACCTCCGGCTACTGATTAAGCTGCTTAATGGCCATGATCCCAGAGACATGCAAACAAATCTTAGAACTCAGCTGCTTTTGGCAAAAATCTCTCCGGATTTAATTATTAAAATTTCAGACTTCTGAAGGCAGCCGCACGACATCATATGCTATTGATAATCAGCAATAGAAAACAAATTGTCTAATGTTGCCTTTTCTGGCAGACTGAGTGTTGGAGGAAAATCTCAAACAATAAAGGTGGGTCTGGTGTCAAAATATTGAATGTAATCGAAATAGAGAGAGAGTAATGGGGAAATCATCTGCCACACAGGTAGGAGGAGAGTGTGAGATAGGGGGATGCTGGGGTTTTCGGTGGTGGAAAATGTGCACTGGTGAGAGGACAGGTGTTTCATCATTGCATAACGGAGACTTAAACCTGAATGCTTTGTAACTGTTCGCATGGTGATTCAATAAATAAATTTATATAAAAATAATAATTAAATTCCTGTTTAACAATATGCAATCAATGATTTGTTTTTACAAAACATCTTATGTAAATAAAACTGGGATTTATTTTACTTGCAAAACATATCCTTTATTTTATAAACTTACATTTTTTTTCTCTCGTCTCTAGTCCCATATTCTAGGCAATGAATTTAGGCATTGATAAAATTCCTCGAGTCAGTATACATAAAACAAAATCACAGCTGTTAATGTGTGCTAATAATAATTTCCAATTGATTGTGTCTAAACATATCTATGATTTTATGCTCTTCTTGATTATAAAATAACATATTGTCAGGATATTTAATGTATTTGTAAGTATCATAATGCCTACACTGTGCATTTGTAAATATCATGATACCTACATAAACATGCCACTGGACTCTGCACCAGGGGTGTCCCAGAGGGGAGCGGGTGAGAGCCATCCCCACCCCCAAGGGATCCAGCCCCAGCAGCTGACCTCCACTATCCAACCACTGCCATGCTCCAGGCCACTTTCACATGCTTGGGTAGAATCTCAGCATGAGTGAACAAATTCCTGGACACATCATCATAAAGGGAAATATATATATGTATATCTATTTATCTATATATCTATCTATATATCTAAATCTATATCTATCTATCTATATATGTATCTAAATCTATATCTATCTATCTATATACATGTATATCTCTCTCTCTCTATATATATATATATATATAATATATATATATATATATATATATATATATACCTCTCGGAGAGCTTGGAAGGCTGCTGAGATTATCCCGCCCACATGGAACAGCCTGGCAAGCTCCATGGGGCATATTCGATATGCCAAATTCAATAACAATAACAGGTCTCATTTCCCTGACCCTGAAAAGGCCTCCAATCATTGGGAAAAACGCATAAGGAGAGGCTGCTAAAATCTCAGGGCTGGGACAAATGGAGAGATTTGTGGTGCCTGCTCGAGTAAATCAATGAAAAACGGGATGACAATGACAGTGACAGTGATAAACTGTGGGGAAAAAAATTAACTTACGCGCAATATTACTATAACTGTAAACTGGAATTTTAGAGATAGAATAATTTATCAAAACATGTTGAATATGATATCAAGTTGCTCTTCTCTACACTATGGATTGATCAGCTTTATCATTTAGAGAAATATTCAATGTTCCTGCCATGCAGAACTCCAATTTCTGAGATAAAATACTGTTCTTTCATAGCAATTATGACCATCACCCAACATAAACACATCTTATAGACTGCATGACAGAATAGATAATGGATTTGATATTTTCCAGTGATTACTACTTTAAAATAAAGCAAATTCTAATTCCTATATGCAATATCAACTCTTTGTAAATTAGTCTTACCATTGCTTGTAAATGCAAATATTTGAACTACTATACTATTATGTTAATGTAAATAGGCACATACATTACAAACTACAGTTGTAAACATGCATGTAGATAATCATTATCCATATCTGTAAAGCTCTGTGACTTCTGCAGGCACTAGAACCAGCTTCACATATCTGTTTGTTAAGTCTGTCTAGAAATTTGTTATTTTGTTTCAGTGAAAAAGGGGTAAAATCTTCAAATATTTATAGGTTATTATCAGGAAGTAGGTAGAAGAGCATTTGACTTCCAGAACTTAGTTCTGACAACTCTTTAATTCCCCTTTTCAGTGCTCTTTAAAATATTGCCTTCTCTCTTGGGAGAATTAATTGCTTGCCCCTTAAATGCCAGGGCAATTTCCCATCAAAGTAATTTATTACAAACAAGACATAACTCTATAGGAAATCCGGTAGATAGGAAAGTACCTGTGTTAGTTTTTACCTGCATCAAGTGAAATGTCTCTGTATCATATGCATTTGGTTGATCTTTGATGCAAAATTTCATCAGTTCACACAATTATAAGTGCCATAGTTTAAACAATATTTCTTGTCATGAAAAAGTTTCTAATGCATCCTAATCCAGCTTTAGAAAATAGTATTTTACAAGGATCTCTGTTACTGACCAAATTAAAGACAGTTTGATGATAAATGTGTCTCATTGCTCTTTTTTGCTCACCATCCCTTTTCTAATTTCTGACTCATCTTTTATTTAATTATTATGCCCACCCTGACCCCCCACTACATACACACACATTTTCTATCCATATCCCTGAGTTTTACTCAAGTATTTTATTTTTTTCATTTTCCTTGAGACATTTTATAGTGCACTCTGACAAAAACTTTATATTTCTCCCCCTTCTCTTTCTTATTCTAATCCAACTTGAAAGTAAATCAGATTGTTATAAACTATATGTTTATATTTATCAAGATTCATACAGTCTCAACTAGAGTTCCACTGAAATGTATTACAGATTTTTTGCTTTTTTTGATGATGAATTTGTGTCATAGTTTATGTTCAATATAGTTCAACACTATAGAGAGTACTGTCTTCTAAGATTTATACCAATTACCTATTACTAAAGGTTGCAGGAAAGAACATGAACATAGTCATCTGCTTAGTATTCCATTGTGTATATGTAACAAAATTTCTTTAACCAGTGATCTGTTGTCAGGCACAGGGGTTGTTTCCAGATTCTGGCTATTGTGAACAGTGATACAAAGAAAGTACAAGTGCAGATGTCATTTCTACTGTGTTTTTTTGCATCCCCAGAATATATTCCCAGAAGCGGTATAGCTGGGTCATATGATATTGAAGTCTTTATTTTATCTTGATCTGACTTTTGTACTTGGCATAAGACAGGGGTCTGAGTTCATTTATTTTTGCATGTAGCTTTTCAATGTTCCCAGCATCACTTTTAGAAGAGGCTTTCCTTGCTTCACCTCACATTTCTTGCTCCTTGATCAAATTTTAAGTGATTATACATTTGAGTATCTTTGTCATGATATTAAACTATGTTCCATTAGTCTGTGAGTCTGTTTCTATTCCAATACCATGCTGTTTTAATTACTATTGAGTTGAAGTACAGTTTATCAATAGACACATAGAAAGCATTTGACAAGATCCAGCACCTGTTCATGACGAAAACTCTCACAAAATGGGAATTGAAGGAGCTTTCTTCAACATAGTCAAAGCCATCTACCACAAGCCCACAGCAAGAACTATTCTTAATGGGGGGAAACTAAGTCTTCTCTCTAAGACTGGGGACAAGACAAGGTTGCCCACTCAGGACACTTCTATTCAATTTAGTACCGGAAGTAATTGCCATAGCAGCTAGATAAGAAAAAAGATATCAAGGGCATCCAGATAGGAAAGGGAGAAGTTAAGCTATCAGTATTTGCAGATGACATGATATTACACTTAGGAAATACTAGAGACTCTACAACAAAACTCCTAGAGAAAATAAGTTTGTAAGGTAAAGTGGCATGTTACAAAATCAATGCCCATAAGTCCATCGCTTTTCTATACAAAAATAATGAAAGAGAAGAAAGATTCATTTTAAAAAAGCAATCCTGTTTATAAAAAGGGCCTCAGAAAAATCAAATACCTTGGAATCAACTTAACAAAATTGGTGAAGGACCTGTACAAAGAAAACTACAAAACACTACTTCAGCAAATCAAAGAAGACACTAGGAAATGGAGGCACATCCCCTGCTCATGGAAGGGAAGTTTAACATTGTCCAGATGGCAAGTCTTCCCAAAGCATTATACAGATTCAATGCAGTCCCAATAAGATGCTCATGGAATTTTTCAAAGAAATAGACAAAACACTTTTGAAATTCATATGGAACAATAAGCCCACGTGTAAAAAACTAAAGCACACCGACGAGCGTGTGAACTCGCAGGTTCTCCGAGCGGCTGTGCCTCACACCCATGTTCGGTGCTCTGGAACCTCTGTGTATGGGCTGGATCAGGACGGCCGTTGGCTAAGGACAGGCGAAGGAAGAATGAGGACCAAGCTGGTTGCTGATTAGTTACCATTTATTCAATTTTTCATCTTTCTCATCTCCTGCACTCCCAGCTCCGTCCTCTTTCTGGATCTATTGCTGCTCTGGATTCTCCCCCTTCACTAGTCTCTCCTCCTACTTGTCTCTCTTCACCTTGCCCTCTAGGCTACACACAGCCAGGTAGCAAAATCAACATAAGAAAGCCCTTCCTGTGGGCCTGGCATTCCAAAATCCTTCCTGACTGCCAGCAAGTAAATTACCTCTTAAGGTTTTTCTCCTTTCCTAGTCCAAGAACTTATTCACATCTGAATACTAGTTATTTTTGTATGGACATAGCAAGAGATACATTGAGGCTTGCAAGGCAGCTCTCCTGGCAACATCTTGCCACAGACTCAGACTACAGCACTCAGGCCAGATTAATCATTCCTAACCCTAGCAGGGTCTGAATCTAGTTATTACTATTTGGATCATGACAGGATTTGTCCATGACCAAGCTCTTAACTTATAGTTAGCATTAGGCACTTGGGCCAGGCCCATCTGGATGCCAGGGTAACACACAACTCACTGCTTGCCCTGGTTCTTCCTGTCCCTTGTTGGGACCTTGTTTTTGGGGGTGCTAGGAAGTAAGGGCAGCTGAGGCTTAGGTCGAGAGAACAGATGCCCAGGAGGAAAATATCATGTAGAGTCAAGTGACTCTCAGGTTACAAAAGCATAGCATTAGCTAAGTCTTCCTGTGTTCATACAAAAAGAACAGGACTCTGAATAAACTATGCAAAGGACTCAAGGAAAAGAGAAAAATAATATTTACAAGACAACAGAACACCAAGAAAGAAGCTACAAACAAACACAGAGAAATGGGAGCACTGTGATGGGAGTAACCCAATAAACCTAAACTACCTGAGGCTATGTTATCCTACACCCACGTGAATAGGTAAAGCAATCTCTGGGGGAAAAAATCAGGGTGGCCTCATTATCCAATGTTTTGGTGTGAGATGATATCTCAGTGTTGTTTTGATTTGCATCTCCATGATGACTAGTGATATGGAGCATTTTTTCATGTGTCTTTTGGCCATTTGTATTTCTATTTTGAGGAAACATCTGTTCATTTCTTCTCCCCATTTTTGATGTGGTTGGAGGTCCACTCCTGAAATTTATATGGAAAAATAAACCCCTACGAATAGCTAAAGCAATCCTTGGGAAAAAGAAGATGGGTGGAGTCACCTTCCCCAACTTCAAACTCTACTACAAAGCAGTAGTTATTAAAACAGCATGGTATTGAGATAAAAACAGACCCCACAGACCAATGGAACAGAGTATTTGAATATCCTGTCAGAGACCCTCAAATATATGGCCACTCAATCTTTGACAAAGGAGCAAGAAATGCAAAGTGGAACAAGGAAAGCCTCTTCAACAAGTGGTGCTGGGAAAACTGGATAGCGACCTGCAAAAATATGAGCTCTGACCTCTGTCTAATGCCAGGTACAAAAGTCAGATCAAAGTGGATTAAAGACCTCAATATCAGATATGAATCTATAAGGTTCATAGAAGAAAATGTAGGCAGAACTCTCCATGACATTAAAGCTAAAAGCATCTTTAAGGACGAAACAGCACTGACCATGCAAGTGGAAGCAAAGATAAACAAACAGGACTACATCAAACTAAGAAGCTTCTGTACTTCAAAAGAAATAGTGACCAAAATACAGAAAGAGCCCACAGAATGGAAAAGAATATTTACCCTATACCCATCTGATAAGGGATTAATATCGAGGATATGCAAGACACTTGTAGAATTGTATAAGAAAGAAACACAGGGATTTCTTAATTCACATGGTCTTCATTTTTATTCAATAATAATAAAGAAGATAATTTTTTTTTAATTTTTTGGGTCACACCTGGCGATGCACAGGGGTTACTCCTGGCTTCACACTCAGGAATTACCCCTGGCGGTGCTCAGGGGACCATATGGGATGCTGAGAATCGAACCCGGGTCGGCCGCGTGCAAGGCAAACGCCCTACCCACTGTGCTATTGCTCCAGCCCCAAGAAGATAATTTTTAATCTCACAAGGTACTAATGAATAAATGTATTTTGAATAAAGCTATTGAGAAAATTTATTGAAAAATCTCGGCATGTCATCAAAAGCAAGTGAGTGACATTTGTCACTGACATAAATTTCTGCTGACAGGAAGGAAAAATAATTTGAACTTAGGAAATGGAAAAGCCATAACTTTTATTTTTTACTTAGAATTTTAATAGAGTCACTGTGAGATACATAGTTATAAAGCTATTCATGATTAGGTTTCAGACATGCAATGTTCCAATACCTGTCCCTTCACCAGTATACATTTTACACCACCAATATCACCAGTTTCCCTTTTATTGCTCCCTCCCCAGCATACCTCTACAAGCCTTAATTTTAAAATTTCATCACTGTCACTGTCACTGTCTTCCCATTGCTTATTGATTGGCTCAAGCGGGCACCAGTAGCATCCAATTGTGAGACTTGTTTTTCCAGTTTTGGCATATTGGATTCAGCATGGGTAGCTTTCCAGGCTCTGCCATGCAGGTGGGATACTCTCTGTACCTGGGATCTCGGAGAGGGATGGAGGAACTGAAACCAGGTCGGCTGTGTGTAAGGCAAACACCCTACCCTCTGTGTTATCGCTCCAGCCCTTAAATAAAAATTTTCATTGTTGACCAAAATTTGAAACATCCATAGTACACTTTTAATAATATTATTTCCTTAATATTACTGCATGAAAATTGCTTGAAAATGAGGAATCCTATAGTGCTCTCTTTCCATGTCAAGTGCATGTATCGATATATATTTTTCAAAATCTTTTTCTAAAATAACTCCTTCAGAGGAAAATGTTTCACTCTAACTTCTTAAGTTCTTGAACTAAAATTCAAATTGTATATTATACTCAACTGGGGTATGTAGTCTGACCTATTACTCTGACCTCAATTTTTTAATATTTCCTTTCACTTATTTCCCAACTGTCACAGCAGGCTTATTTATGCTTCTCAAACACACTGAACATGTTCTCACCTCAGGGCTATTTTGAGCATACACTCTCAACACTGTGTGGTTTGTTTCTTGAGATCAGATAACTGAGTTCAAATGGCACTTACACAGGAAGGCTTTGCTGGCATAACTATCACAAGAATCAGCCTGGCCATCAAAGCTCCCAAGTCACTCCCTATCACATAGTTTTATAATAAACTCTTCTTCCATTTATACATTTAGTTCTTTTGAAATAAATGTTGATTTAACTTACTCATTTCATAGTTTACCCTGTAGTCTGGTAGACCAGTTCATCTGGAGTTTTCCCAGACTCTATTTTGTCAAAAAGTCAGATATAGTTTATAAAAAATAACATATCAAAACCTCACACATATTCAAGTAGTACATGCATATACACACATGCACACAGTGTGTTAGAATTGCATTTCAGAGGTTTATGATTGTCAGTCTTCAACATTTTATTCCCAGTTAAAAATTCAGCAAAGATATAGCTGTTGTTTTAAACTTAGTAGATGAGAGAATTTTCTCTACAGAAATCAACACTACAAATTAGACATTTTCCCCTAGAAAGTCTGTTTTTTCTTCTTTCTTTCTTTTTGGGTCATACCCAGTGAGGTGATGCACAGGGGTTACTCCTGGCTCATTCACTCAGAAATTACTCCTGGCGGTGTTCGGGGGACTATACAGATTGCTGGAAATCAAACCTGGGTTGGTCATGTGCAAGACAAACGCCCTACCCGTTGTGCTATCACTTTAGCCCCTGGAGAGTCTGTTCTTAAATACTTAATGGTCCATGCATAACAGAAAGAATGAAAAGATAAAATACTCCATTTCTATAACTAAGTATAAAGTGATCAAAACATATGGTAAAAGCCTCATTCTAAAAATGGGTGAAAACAGAGAACAATAAACCTTTTCATCTAGACCATTGTTATATGAAGAAGAACGATAAACAGAAATTACTCATTTTAACATATGATTTTTATTTCTTATATTCAACTTACTTTATCAAATATTGCACTATAAAATTCAGTATCATATAATCTTTATTAAAAGAGGGAGAATTGCAAACTAAGGGCTCATTTGATATGTAGATTATGCAAGATTTGATGCTAAATAGTTCTTTTATTGAGAAAGTCTTGAGGACTTTTTTTTATTTTTAATTTTTTTATTGAGTCACCATGTGGAAAGTTACAAAGTTTTCAGGTTTAAATCTCAGTTATACAATGCTTGAATACCCATCCCTTCACCAGTGCACATATTCCACCACCAAGAATCCCAGTATAGCTAAGAATCCCAGTATAGCTCCACCCCGCACCCCCACACCCCTAACCCCCCACGCCCCTAGTCCCCCCACCCTTAGCCCCCCCCGCCTGTGTAACTAATAAATTTCACTTTACTTTCACTTTGATTGCATTCAATATTTCAACAAAACTCACTATTATTGTTTGGAGAGACTCTCCCCTAAAGTCAGACCTGCTGAAAAGGAAGCATTAGATAATTTGTTTTCCATTGCTGAGGATGAAGAGGTATGAGGTCCAGTGACCACACTTAGCGGCCTCTCAGTTTTGGGATTCTGTAATTTCGTAACTAAGTCCAGAGAGATATCTGCCAGAAGTTGCATCATTGCCAACTTGTACTTCCCAGTTACATTATATTCCACATATGAGTGCAATCTTTCTATGTCTGTCTCTTTCTTTCTGACTCATTCCACTCAACATGATACTTTCCATGTTGATCCATTTATATGCAAATTTCATGACTTCATGTTTTCTGACAGCTACATAGTATTCCATTGTGTAGATGTACCAGAGTTTCTTTAACCAGTCATCTGTTTTGGGGCACTGTGGTTTTTTCCAGATTCTTGCTATTGTAAACAGTGCTGCAATGAACATAGAAATGCATATGCCATCTCTACTATACCTTTTTGCCTCTCCGGGATATATTCCCAGGAGTGGTATTGCTGGATCAAATGGAAGCTCAATTTCTAATTTTTTGAGAATCGTCCATATTGTTTTTCAAAAGGGCTGAACCAGTCGGCATTCCCACCAGCAGTGAAGAAGAGTCCCTTTCTCCCCGCATCCACGCCAACACCGGTTGTTTTTGTTTTTTGGGATCTGGGCCAGTCTTGAGGACTTTCTCAAGCAATGCTTGGGCTAGGGCTTGTGTAGACAATGATCACTTCTGGAAATAGAAGCCAATGAGGCCAGTTGTTAAGAGCTAGAACCTGATAATATGAAACTGCCTGAGTCTCCTGCTGTCATTACAGAGGTGCTCACTCAGTGACCTTCTGGGATGTACCTAGTGATAGCCAGAAGGCCTTGTGCTGCAAGTGATTGAACCCAGGTCTAACTTGAAAGCACACAAATCCTTGCACTATTTCCCTGTACTTCTCAAATAATTCTGAATATTCATCAGCGACTCCTATAAATAGCTGGCCCTTGTATCTCACTATTCAATATTGAATATTCACTATTCAAATTTCTAAATAATGACCACATAACTGAGTTGCATAATTTCACACTGTTTTTTTAACCATGCTTTGTAATGTCTTATACCCATTTATTTGTAATTATAATAAATTTATCTGATCAAAGGATCATATAGGTGCTAATGCTTATGCCTTTGATCTCTGTCAAAGTAATACAAATCTTATATATACAACCATCTGGAGATGCTATGGTAATATGGGATTTTCATGATAGAACAAAATTTAGGGTGAAAATCTCAGAACTTCTATGGTGCTGAATGCAGTGCCAATCAATGTGAAAACAGGTTTATGTCACTTTTGGAAATGTCTTTATTAATTGTGATATTTCAGTAAAAAGAAATTTAGTGTTGGGAAAAGTCAAGTTATTACTTACTCAATGTTTACTATGTCAGACATTATGTTGCATATTTTATATGTATTTGATTATGAATACATATAAATACAAGTTCTACTGTGAGACAGTTATTGTTTTGAATTTGAAATATGAGAAAAACTATTGCTATTGTTTACATGACACTGACCTGTCATGCAAAAGATAGAATTCAAATCTAGGAAGTCTAATTCAGTATTTCAGAAGATTATTTGAGATCTTAAACATCCTTCTTATAAAAAAGGAAGTTATTAGTGATAACTCACAGGGCTTAAGTTAATCAGAAACCAGTAGAATCAATACACCTCTACTCAACAAGGAACTCGGTCATCCAGACTGTAAAAATAGTGCTTTAGTTAAAAAGGTATGCTTGTGCACCTACCCATACACTCTCATATGGCTTAATTTGATTTCCTTATCTATAACCTGAAAGCAGAGCCATGTAGAACATGTCTGATTTCTGGTTATTCAAGAATGATAGCTCCATTGTGGTACATTTTCTCATCTTGACATGATGTTTTCATTTTGCCACTTTGGGATATGATGAATCAATCTTAGCGGTGTAGCTTTTTTTTATACAGACTCATAAAACTTAGGTACTGTGTCATAAATATGGTCCCCTTAGCTTTCATGGTATAAGGAAAAAAATAATGTGCCAAGTACAGCTCTCAATATACCACCAATTTCTATACTTCTTTGCTAGGATTTCTCAATTTTACAGTGGGGTCTGTAGTCCGTTAGAAAAGATAGACATTCAGTTATGAGAAAAATGGTATAGTGTAGTTGATGAATTGACTCTTATGAGTGAAGCACATGAAAATATAAAAAAAAACCTACTTATATACTCAAATTAACCAATATGCTTTTGGCAAATCCACATTTCCAAAAGCAATAATATTTAAATACTCATAACTTAACTTTACTTTTGGGACGAGTAAGATGAAATAGGTGTTAAGGCCTGGTATTGCCTGATCCCAGTTCAATTCTCAGTATGTTTCATTATATTCTACATACAAGTGAGATGATTCAAATTTTGAACTTCTGTTAATTGTTTATATGCAGCATGATACTCTTCAGTCTATCCAAGTAGCAGAAAACTGCAGGATTTTATCTTTTCTTAGTACTGTGTAGTATCTATCTACCTACCTACCGATCTATCTACTACCTATCTATTTATCATTCCATCTATCACAAGTTCTACACCTACTCATGTAGGTGGAGTCCCACTGTTTCACTGTTTGGTGAAACCTAGATTTTTTTAAAATCTTGCTATTGTTAATAATGCTTCAATGAACATAGGGATGCAAATGTATTAGAGTTAACATTTTTGGTTTATTTTATTCATAGTAAATCTAACTTCTGTACTGATAATATTTAACTTGTTTAGTATGTGAATACTATTTATATACACTTTCAACTTGAATTATATACTATCATGTAATGCCAATCAGCAAATTTGGAAATTTTAAGACAGTTGTCACTGCTTATAAATTCTACCACTTGTGTGATGCTTTCATACATTCTCAGAGTTATTTACATAATTGCAAATTAGACTATTGGAAGACTCTTTATGAATATAAAGATAAAAGAGAATTTTTGAAGATATATTCCATGTTGCTGCTTTATAGCTCACATGCTTTCAATTAAAAAAAGATTAGAGTTAAATTGGAATTCCAATTATGGAAATTTTGTACTCTAATAAAGTAGGGTATTAAGAAGAAAGTCATATTAAAAAGGTGATGTTGCAATTTAAATATCAAAATATAAAAATGGAGAGTGGGGCATTCTGGAAAGCTACATTATACAATTAGAATAGATTAGAAATACATCAATATAACTTAAATTATAGATATCTGCTTACTTTTATGATGTCAGAAGAGGTTAATTTCACTATCAAGTTATTTGTTTCTTTTAAGACTAAAATACTACTTTCAGAACTACTTATCTTTATTATTGTGGGAGACAAATACACTATAAACTCGACTGAAAAAAGGACATAACTCTACATATTCTCAGCTGAGTAACATATATTTGAAATTCATAATAATTTATGTTACAGATATTGTTGGACATAATATGCATTTTAAAAAGTGGGGGAAGAAATATTTATTTTCCTTTTACTTAAAGATGTCTTATCATGACTCAATTTGGCTGTGTGATATATAATGATCCTGTCGAAAACTGGGCTTTCAAATGACATTATTCTACTAGATTCAAAATAATTTACCGAGTTTTTTTTTTAAAGAGAATGCCTCAGGGGATTCAAAGGCATTCTTTGTTGCTGTTTGGGAGCCACACCTAGCAGTGTTTGGAGCTATTCTTGGCTCTTCACTAAGGAATCACTCCTGGTGACCTTGGAGAATTATTTAGGGTGCTTGGTACAAAACCAAGGTTGGCTGTGTGAAGGCAAATGTTTTACCTACTGTACTATCATGCTGACCCTTCCACTGGAATTCTTAATAAATCAGTGAATATTCTATTATTTATATTGCTGTGGCTAATTCAGCACCCACCCCATAACAAATATTAGTCTATAAAGACATATGTCAATATTTTACCATAAATAAACATATTAGTTTTAAGTTATAAAAGTAACATAATGCTATCACTAAAGTCAAAATACAATAAGATAGATTCATTTTTATGTTTGACTATTATAAAAATAAAGGGGAAAATTAGCTAAAATGCTTCTGAGGTGATAGCATTTGAGGATAAAACAAATAGCTAACCCAGAAATCTAGCACTGTCAGTTGTTGTGGTTCTGGACTTATCACTTGACAGTTTTTTTCAGTGTTGTTCTCAAGTTACATAAATGGCAAATCCCAACCTAATCATTTGCATAAGTTTTCATTCATTATAAAATAAAACAAATTCTTTAAACATGCACTGAATTCAAAATTAATAAAACATCATGCATGCTATTATTTAGTGTGCTGAACAACTTAATATATTGTAGTGCTTGCTATCTCTTAAAATTGTGAGTTTGGTAGAATAACATAGGTTGCAAAATATAAAACACTATTGATATCTAGGATGAGTTAGGTCAATAATAAATATAAGATGGCCAAAATCTCAGATCAGATTCCAGACAATGATACAAATCATGTGAAAAGTATTTATATAGTGTTTATGAAAGTGTTCTCAAACTCACCTCAAAAAATGATGAAAGGTAGGGGGTTAGGAAGTGAAGAAAACCTAAGTGCTATAAATATTAACTTGCTCTCCATGCTGCATGGAAACAAACTGCTAGAGATCTGATGATCAGAGAGGCCATATTTTAATATTGTTCGTTCAGAGGAAAAAGGAAAGACTGCTTAAAAGCTGATATAAAAATAAAAAATATTTTGTCCAGAGATTTCTACTGTTGTTGCCCATATCAGATACCCCCAAAGAAGGAAGAGAAACATGAGCAAAGGAATTCATATATGGATGCTGATATTCTCTTGTATTAATCGGAATATTTCCAAAACTGCAATGTTTTGTTACTTGATAGATGATGTTTTCAATATTTTGCTTCAATTATCACCATTAGGAATTAAGTGTTTATTAGAATTATGCTTTAATTTAAAAAGTTCATCTTATATTGATTTGAATATATTTACAAATGCAGAAAAATTTTCCTCCAAAAATTAGACATTCTTGACAATATTTGAAATATTATATTTTCTAAGTGGTTGAAATACATACAATTCTAAAACTGCTGTCAAGTTAGATTTTAATGTCCTTAAATTGTTATTGGATATGAAATATCTACAGATTATTTCATACCTACTAGTAAAACTTGAATTCTTGCATGTTCTTTAACTTTTTTTTGCCAAGTTTGTGAACATAGCAAAGGTATACAATGTTATTTTTTTATTCTGCCATTTGTACTGGAGTTCCTAGCAGTAAAATATGACAAGAAGAAAGTTAAACTTATCACAGTTGGAATAAAAAAAGCTAGTGATTTATGAATATTATGGTTAGTAATACAGAAATATCCAAATAATATAAAACTTTATAATATTACTAATTTGATGTCAATTTGTCAAATTCACAGGATACAGGTCAATACTGATAATATTTATGCATCACAATATCAAACTACTAAGTCCTGAAAACTTCACTTGAAAACATAAAATATTTTAAATAAAAAAATACTGGAATAGACCCTCTGCTTCTAAAGACTTTGATTCCAGAGGTCTTCTAACCCATTATGGCATCCAGAGCAGCTCCTTACAGCAATGCACTGGGACTGTGAGCTGGGCTACAACTCCAAGCTGCCCGGGGATGGATTTTTCCTCTCCACAGTGTTTTTGTGCACGGAAAATGGTGGCGGCAGCAATATCCACGTGGCAAGAGCCACCTTTTAAGACTCCTAACCCAGAGGTATACGGTTTTTGGTTTTTACACTTTGGGGCTCCAAGGCAATCATGGAAATGGGTGTTACTGGCACGCCCTTGGCCCAGATAAATCCGGAGCTGCTGAGTGCGAAACGGAACCCCTGCTCCTAAAGACTTTGATTTCAGAGGTCGTCTAATCCATTTTGGCATCCAGAGTGGCTCCTTACAGCAGTGCACTGGGACTGTAAGCTGGGCTATTCAATTTCTGGCAGAATTTTCCCTGGACTTTATACAAAAATCCAAAACTGCAGATGCGGCCACGTGATTTAACATCTCTTATTAGTCAGCAATGTGAAACAATTCCTTTTTAGCAGGTCTGACTTTGGGGGGAAAGTCCAAACAGTAACAGTGAGTTTTTTGTTGAAATATTGAAGGTAATCAAAGTAGCAGCCATTTCTCTAGACTGTGAACTAAACCATAACCCCACGCCGGCCGAGATATTTTTATTGTCTTCTTGATTGGAAAAGACAAAGCATGTCTTTCAGGTCCTGATGGTTATGACAGATCATCTGTGTCTGAATCCTGGCAATATGCGCTCAAGGAAGAAGTCCCTGACACCAGAATATTGCCTAGCCTTCAATAAAATTAATATCCAATGACAGGAAAAATGAACTAGGAGGACTGGTCAATGGTTGAAAATTACCTCAAGGGTAAGATAGAGGAGGGTCCAATATAACAACATTAGTTGAAAATGATCTGAGTGTTGTAAGTAGGTATACATCATAAGCTTTCAGCATTTGTATTGGAAATAATAATGCCTAAAATGAGTGAAAGAGAGGAAGAGAGAAGAGAGGTGCCTGCCATAGAGTTAGGCTGTGGACGGTGTGATTTATTTTGTAGGGAAAGGAAACTGAAGTCTTTGGCACTGGGAAGTGAAGTGGTGGAGGGATGGGTGTTGGAACATCATATGACTGAAACCCAATCATGAACAGCTTTGTAATTCTGTATCTCATAGTGATTCAATAAAAATTAAAATTAATATTATTTTTTAAAATTTATATATGCCACACCCAGCCATGTCTGGTGCAGAAATGCAGAACTAGGGCTCTGGTACTGGGCTCTGCTGGCTCTAGCGTCCACTTGGATCAGACCAAGGATATTGGAGAACAGTCATGCTATGTGGGATAGAACACAGGGCCTCCAACATCCCAGACGTGTGCTCAAAGAGTTTAACAATAGCCTCTGCTATGTTCACTGAGGTTTTAGAGAATACATTTCAAAGCATTGAGATTTATCATATGCTACTAATGAAATTTGGAATTTTGTTCAAAATTGCAATATAAGGAAGTCTTTGTCAAGCTACTTAGTTTGTTCAAAAACACATTACAACATTTGATTCATTACAATGCATTAACCTATACTGACTCAGGCTTATTACTAAATTTCAACTATAAAGACTTACACATATACAACTTGAAGTTCATGACACCTTTCACAAATACTTTTCAATTTTTTAATTTTATTTTGCCACAAGTCATTGCTGTTGACAGATGACAAATTGAACTATATGCTGCCAATTTTCCAGGTTCTGATAGTACAAGTGCAATATTCTCGCATTGTGTTTTCATTTTAGGTTTCAAAAATAAGTTATACTTAATCTGAATGTACAGTGGTTTTAGTATTTAATATTTCTGTGACAAGTTATCTGAATATACTTGATATATGCAAATTATCTCTTTATGTACATGGTATTACAATGCAAGTAAATAAAACTTTTTAACCTATGCTATAATGTCCTACTATATGAGTCATTTCTCTTAAGATCTGATGTAAAGTAAATAATCTTAAATCCAATAAGATTTAACCAATCTATCATGCTGAAATCAAGAGTAAATATTTATGATTCTCTCTTGCCTAGAGTCATTTTTTTTTATTCAAAGCTCTAACAGGCCACTTTCCCGTTGATTTCCACACCACTGTAGAATGAGTATGAGTATGAGGTATGTCTTATGAAAAATTAGAATCATACTCTAAATGAATTATTTCTTGGCAGAATGAATCATTTTCTCTGTAGATATTTGCATGAATTTATTTAGTTTAAAAGAGTTATTGCAATAGAAAGTCGAGTTCAGGTTATGTATCCTCATTTCAAACATTTATTTAAGCACTGTCACTGTCATCCCTTTGCTCTTCGATTTGCTAGAGTGGGCACCAGTAATGTCTCTCATTGTGAGACTTATTGTTACTGTTTTTGGTAAATCGAATACACCACGGGTAGCTTTCCAGGCTCTGCCATGTGGGTGCAATACTCTCGGTAGCTTGCCTGGCTCTCCAAAAGGGGCAGAGAAATAGAACATGGGTTGTCCTCGTGCAAGGCTAACGCCCTACTGCTGTGCTATCACTCCAGCCCATTTCAAATTTAAGTAGTAAATTAATATGATATGTAAGGATATAACCTTCTATTTCACACTTTCTAACAGCTTTATTTACTATAATGAACTTAAAATACATCGCTCATGCTTAAAAATTACAGTTTGATAGGATTGACATATTTATTTGCCCATTAAGCTATTAAACTTGTGAAGACAACAAACTTATCAACATACAAGACATATCATTGTGTTTTTTACAAATCCATTATCAGGTCCTGGTCAATTGCATATGACTGGACGAGGTTTGAGCCCTGTCACCACACATGGTCCCAAGAGCACCATCAGGAGTAATCTCTGGGGGCACAGCCAAGACTAAGGCCTAAGCACAACTGAGGTGTGAGCCAAAAACAAAATAAAAATCCATAATATCAACGTGTTTCTCCCCCATATCCCTATAAAACTATTAATGGAATGATCATACTATAGATTTATTAGATTGTGTAATATTAATATAAAATAATCACATGTATCTTCACTAAACTTCAGTAGCATAGAAAAATTTTGCACCTCATATACATTACTAAGTGTGCCAAACTTGTTTCTTTTTCTCAATATTAATTAATTTTAAACTACACCAAAATTATATAGTTATTTGTTGAGCTTCTGTCCTATCTCTAATAAAAGTGCAGTGAACCTTAGTATCCACTTACCTGAATGCATGCATGCTTCCATTTATCTTGGAAAAATAGCAGATAACTATAAATGATTTTTATTAATTTATTATATTTATGATACTTATTTTTACAACACTGCAGTTGTATAGTCTTAAATTCTATGTCATTATATATTGCCATACATATACCTTATGCATACAAAGTATTTGTGACAGCAAAGCGTGGAACAAATTTATCTACGTTATTTTTTCTATTATTAGATGCTTACTCAAAGTCTCTGATAATATTTAATTAAAGTATGAACAAAGCTTTTTAGATATTATGATATTGAACTTTCAATAGATTGCAAAATAATATGAGTAGACCTATGTGTACAGGAAAACAAACAAATTTTATATCACACTTTTTGCATATTAACTTTAGTGTGATTATATAGAACTAAACCAAAAGTATTTTTAAATATTTCTAAATTAGATTCACTATTAGACTGAAATGAAATGAAATTTCCAAAATACTCTCATCATCATACATGCTAGTGATGCAATTTTATTTTATGGTTGTTTATTCTTTTTTAAAAAAATTTATTGAATCACCGTGAGACAGTTACAAGCTTTTATGTTTGGGTTACAATCACACAATGACCAAACACTCATTCCTCCACCTGTGCAGATGCAACTGTTACAATCAATAAACACAAATTGGTGCATCATAACAACACAAAGGCCATCATTTACATTATACTTCTTTCTTGGTATTGTATGTCTGATGGGTTCAGATAAATGCTTAATGACATGTACCCAAAACAGCCTGTTTTTCAACAATTCATGGTTCTACCCTTCTGATGCTGAATCCACTAACCATTTTATTGTCATAATTTCTCTTTTCCAAAATGTCACAAAGCTGAAATAATACAATATTTAACCCCTTCAGACTGGTTTTCTTCACATAGAGATATGCATTTAGGTTCTGACATGCATTTTCATGTAGTTTACAGTTCATATTTAGTGCTGGATAATATTCCATTTTCTGCGTGGACAATAATGGAAGAAAAATATTATTGACCAATTTAAAGAGTTTTTAATTAAACTCCTATAAATATCCACATGGAAGTATCTTTATGTAAAAATTTCTGGCCAAGTCTCAAGGAACATAAATATCTCACCACATAATAGATATATGGTGAGTTTATGTCAATGGAGCTGGAAAGTGGCTCTATAGAATTTAGCTTACTTGGAGGTGGTGGATGGTTAGTTCTGAGTGATGTCCTTGAGATATCAGTGGAGGAAAGGAGACTCTGGTTATGGGTCTGGAGATGAAACAACACTGTAACACTGTAGCCTTGTTATCCCCTTGTTCATTGATTTGCTCCAGTGGGCATGAGTAACGTGTTCATTGTGAGACTTGTTATTGTATTTGGCATATGGAATGTGCTACAAGTAGCTTGCCAGGCTCTGCCATGCCGGCAGGATACTCTTGGTAGCTTTCCGGGCTCTCCCAGAGGGATGGGGGAATCGAACACAGGTTGGCCGCATGCAAGGCAAATACCCTGCCCGCTGTGCTACCACTTTAGTCTGAGATGAAACAGAGTATGCACAAAACTGTCATTAACAGTATTTAAAATCCCAGTACATCAATTAAAAATATATAAATAAATAGTTAAGCAAAGGCAACCCACTTCTAAAGTGGATGTATCATTTATTTTTTCCTACCAGCAAAGATTGAGATTTCCTGTTACTCTATATCTTTATCAGCATTTACGTGTTGTTGTCAGTGCTCTGATTTGGTGATTTTGGCCATTCCAGTAGGTGTGTAGTGATATCACATTGTTCTTTAAATTTGAGATTCCCTAATGGTGCATAGCCTGGAATATCCGTCCATATGTTTCTTTGTTAAGTTCTTTGGCTCACTGTTTAAAACTCATGTATGTTCTCTTGTTCAGTTTAAAAGATATTTTGGAAGACCAGAATGATAATACAGCAGATAGTGCATTTAACTTGTACTCCAATGGCCTAGATTCAGTATCTCCCAGCATTCAATATGGTCCTCTGACGACCTCCTCCAGGAGTATTTCCTGAGTGCAGAGCCAGGAGTATCACCTGTGTCACTAGTTGTGACCTAAAACATCAAGAAAAAAAGATATTTTTGTATATTTCAGGAACAATCCATTGGTGATTGTCTATTTTGAGAATATCTTTATTCAATCTGTATCTTGTCTTCTAAGAATTTTATAGTTTGCAATCATGAAGTAGTTCTGCAGGAAAATAAAGTCTAGGCTCTGTCATGACTGGAGCGATAGCACAGCAGGTATGGGTTTGCTTTGCATGCGGCCATCCTGGGTTTTATTCCTCCATCCCTCTTGGACAGCCCAGCAAGCTACTGAGAGTATCCCTCCCACATGGCAGAGCCTGGAAAGCTACCCATGGCATATTTGATATGCCAAAAACAGTAACAACGAAGTCTCGCAGTGGAGACATTACTGGTGCCCGTTCGAGCAAATCGATGAACAACGGGACGGGATGACAGTGCTACAGTGCTACAGGCTCAGTAGTAGCAGTACTAGTCTAGAAGTAGCAATTAAACATCTTAAATGCCTATGTGGAAAAGCGGGATGATAGATGTGGCAATTCCAAAGGTTAAAAACTGCAACCGATAAAAGATAATGCAAATCAGAGCCTGGGTGAAATACTGGCAGAACATATGGGATTAACATGTCTTTTACTTTAAATCTACATAAAACAAAACAAATGAGAACAAAAGAAATCTAAAAATCAACATATGGTAACAACCAATCCAACTAAAATATAATAAGAAAAATGAAGAGCTGAACAAACACCTCACCAATGAATATATGCAGACAACAGTACTAAGCATGAAAAAAATTGTTTAAGGTCATATGTATTAAAAATTATAAATTTGAAGCTAGAGTAATAGAACTGTGGTAGGGTGTTTGCCTTACATGTTCAATGCCAGGAATAATTCCTAAGTGCAGAACCAGGAGTAACACCTGAGCATCACTACATGTGACCCAAAAAGCCAAAAATAAAAAAAAAGAAAAGAAATTATAAATTAAATAGCAACAAAATACCATGATTAATTCCTTGGAATGTGCCAAATTTCAAAATGTTGCAATACCAAATACTGATGAGGATGTAGAGGAAAAAGCTGTGTCTTGATAAGTTCTACAAATTGCATAGAACACAATTCAGTAACATCTTAAAAACTGAGACATCATTTTACCATGCCAAGCTAAGTATTTTAAAATGTATTCTTATGTAAATAACAACTTGAGATGTTCTAAGAATTTTATTTATTTTTTTTAAATACCAAAATCAGGGGGTTGGAACAATAGCACAGCGGTTAGGGCATTTGCCTTGCACGTGGCTGACCTGGATTCGATCCCCAGCATCCCATATGGTCCCCCAAGCACTGCCAGGAGTAATTCTTGAGTGCAAAACCAGGAGTAACCCCTGAGCATCGTTGGGTGTGACCCAAAAAGCAAAAAAAATAAAATACCGAAATCAACCAAAATGTCTTTAAATAAGCAAAGAAGTTTTGGCACACCCTTATGATGGAATATTGTAATTTGGAAAAAAAAACAGAATTATCAAACTACAAGAAGATACGAGGGCACTAATAATTTCTTCTTAAAGTTTTTTTCTATTATATCACCTTACAAATTTAATTCAATGTATAATCAAAGGCTGTCAGTCATAATTTCTTTATCCTTTAAAAAAAATTTCACTTTCATTTGATGTGTTATTGCTTGACTCTTTCGGTGGGGCTGTTGAGCCTTAACCAGTGATGCTCAGGGCTTACTCCTCACTGTGCTTTGGAGTTATATTGATGGTTCTGGGAGAACATATGCTGTGCTGGGATCAAACCGGGTCTGACATATGCAAGGGAAGCACGGACCTTAATCCTCGCACTTCAGTCCGCATGGATAGTTTTAATATTATTTGTCACTGTCACTGTTACTGTCATCCCGTTGCTCATCGATTTGCTCGAGCGGGTACCAGTAATGTCTCTCATTGAGAGACTTATTGTTACTGTTTTTGGCATATCCAATACGCATGGGTGACTGGAGCGATAGCACAGCGGTAGGGCATTCACCTTTCACGCGGCCGACCCAAGTTCGATTCCTCTGCCTCTCTCGGAGAGCCCGGCAAGCTACCGAGCTTATCGAGCCCGAGCAGCAGAGCCTGGCAATATTATTTATACCTCATAAAAGTGTAATAGTTAGCAATATTTTTATCTTACAATGATATAAATACGCTAGTCCACAGTCTTCACTGGCAATTATTTTCAGACTAGAAACATCATAACAGCATTATTTTTCTTTCTCAGTAACTAATATATTCATCAGTCTCTGACTGCTTTTTCAGTATTATGTTTCTGATGAACTTAGTGCAATTTAACTATCATGTATCACTGTATCACTGTCATCCCCTTGCTCATCGATTTGCTTTAGTGGGCACCAGTAACGTCTCCATTGTGAGCTAATTGTTACTGGTTTGGGCCTATCAAATATGCCATGGGTAGCATGCCAGGCTCTGCCCCGCAGGTGAGGTACTCTCAGTAGCTTGCCGGGACCTCTGAGAGGGAGAACCCATGTTGGCCTTGTGCAAGGCAAACGCCCTACCCGCTGTGCTATCACTCCAGTCCATAATATTTTGTGTAATTGTATTTTGATGAATTTGAGATTGTCTGAATCTTTTAGACTTATGAGTTTTTAGGTCTCAATTGATTGGTTTTGTTAATTCTACTGTTTTTCCCTCTGCCTATCTTCTAGTTTTTAGAAACATAAGTACATGTTGATTATCATGAAGGCTGCCATTAGAAAGTTACATGTAATGTTTATAGACTTCATGAACTTGTTAAATGGCTTAGTAAATATTGATCCATGACTCATTATACTAAGCTTATAATATATTAAGCATTGCAACAGCAGGATGTGGTACATAGGAAGAATCTTCAAGTAACTGTAGCAATTATAGCAAGTGCTATTTAAGAATTACCTTAAGATAAAGAAAAAAGTATTTGTGATTTATCTAATTTAAGTAATATATAACACAGTCAATTGTAAATTATGGTGCCTAAAGTCGAATAAAAAACTTTACGGATCAAATATCATTTATTTTAAAAAATTTAGTAATTTACCTTCTGATTCTACTCAAAATTAAAATGCTTACTACTTGCCAATGTTCTTTGAGTCTGTATATGTTCTTATGCATTTCAAAGTTACATAGTGTGTTCTACTTTCTATTTCTAATTTTTACCTGTATCCTGAAACAACTACCACAGTTTTCTTAAATTTTATATTTGATCATTATTTAGACTCAGCTTATTGACAAATTTCTCTGAAATTGAAGCCTTTTGGATTATATTCACTCCTCAATAAAATTTATAATTACCACTGATATTGAATAAATGTGAATAAAGTTAATTATTGATTTTTGAAAGAATAAAAGATTATGCTAAGTATATAATCCTCCATAAAATAATTTTTTGTGTGAAAAAATGTGGAGTAGATTTTCAAGCCATGAACACTTTGTCATATTAGTTGTCTGCTGCCTTTCTGGACTACTTTTTATAGTTACTATATCATTAATTTGTATGCATATCTCATAAATAAACATGGGAGAAGATAAACATATTTATAATTTATCTAATTGCATAGCAATGTGTAGTACACATAGTTTTTTTAGTAATGCATATAATATAGTATGCAAATATGTTTAAGGGTAGAAAAATAATAAATAGTATTTTATCAAATTACCTATGTTGCACAAGAGGTATTTTATTCATTTATAAAGCTAGACTGAACAATGAACGCAATATATAAAAATATAAACATAGTTAAAATCTTGCATATTACTATTTAATTAGATTAAAATAAGCAATAGCATAATGTTGAGATAAATTAGTTTTAAGGAATTCTTTCATGAAAATCTTTCCAAAGTTTAAGAAGAACAGTACTTTCTTATGGAGTAAATTCACCCAATTGCTATACAAGGATAATCTTATTTTATAAGTAAGATTATCTTCTAGTCTGAACTGTTTATCAAGATATAGAGAGAATTTTCATACATTTTAAAGTTGGACATGCTATTTGGTTTTTTAATTATAATTAAAAGTCACACATCACCCAATTTGTGAAATTAAACTAAGTGGGAATAACTGAACAATTTGTAAATATTTGATTTCCATGCCAGTCCAATTAATGTCATGTTGAAAAATTTTGGACACTATAGATCCTTTTTGCATATATTCATGTAATCAATAGCACTATCTGCAGCACTTTCATCCTGTTATTCATCGATTTGCTTGAGCGGGCACCAGTAATGTCTCCACTGTGAGACTTATCGTTACTGTTTTTGGCACATCCAATATGCCACGGGTAGTTTGCCAGTTTCTACCATGGGGTCTGGATACTCTTGGTAGCTTGCCCGGCTCTCCTTGAGGAATGGAGGAATCGAACCCAGGTTGGCCGTGTGCAAGGCAAACACCCTAACCACTGTCCTTTCACTCCAGTGCCCCCGAAACAAATACCAAGAGCAAAAGCAAAATACTCAAGTGTGAAAAGAGAAGTAAATTTATTTGGGATTTTTGGGGTCATACACAACAATATATAGGGCTTATTTCTGACTCTGGGCTGAGGAAATACTCCTGGCTGTGCCTAAAGAGACCATATCCGATGCCGGGGATCAAACCAGGAGTGATTCCTGAGTGCAGAATCTAGCATCACCCATGCGCATCGCCAGCTGGGCCCCAAAATGAAACAAAAAGAAAAATTAAGTTGAACTCATAACAAATAAAGCCAAGGACGGGAGAGGTACTCCAGCAGGTTGGGGCTCACCTGTACCCTGCATACACTTAGCATTCTGACCCCCGTCCATTTCTCTGGGGCAAAGCTCATGGCCATGTACGGGAAGGTCCCCATGTCCTGAACTGACACACACAGGGGACAGGAGTGAGGCCATCCCACCCCATACTATGGGGTGTGAGGATGAGTCACCCCAGCACCCTAGAGGAGCTCAGGGTCTCTCCCTCACTCCCCACTCCCATCGGAAGGATCCAGCATCCACCCACATTTCCAGCTGAGGAGCCCAGGAATCCCTCACAAGAAGCCAGATCTACCACAATGACACTATATTAGAAGGTTCCTATAATCAATATTAGTTTAAATTTGTTACTTTAAACTTATATGAACAAAATCAATGCATGATAAGACAGACACAGTCAGGGTGACATAATTAGAAATCACCACTATGTTTCTAATTATGAGAGAGAGATATAGGGGTTGAGACACTTAAATTGCATATTGTCAATTACAGTACAATCTCAACAACACATAGGGTCCTCCCAGCACCTCCAGGAGTAAGTACTGAGCACAGCAGTGTGCAACAAATTAAAGAAAAGGGAAGGGGAGGACTGAAGAGGAGAGAGAAAAGGGGAAGAGAAGGGAGAAGAGAGTATCTTGCCAGCACGGCAGAGCCTGGCAAGCTACCCATGGCATATTCGATATGCCAAAAACAGTAACAACCAGTCTCACAATGAGACATTACTGGTGCACCAGTAAAGAACTTGCCTGGTTCTCCAAGAGGGGCAGAGGAATCGAACACGGGTCGGCCATGTGCAAGGAAAGCACTACTGGTATGTCGACAAAACAGAAAAAAATCAATATATATTTAAAATAATGTCAGAGTCAAACTCATTCAGTAGTCATAATGCTAATTTCTATTTCTCAGTGCTCAAAAGTTTCAAATGTGATATAACTACACTATAGTCCAGAATCATATTAGTTATACTTTTTGCAATTCGTTATTACAATGAAATATAGTTATTTAAGTATATTATATTCAGAGTTTAATGTTGCAATTTGTTAAGTATAAATTAACTTATATTTAACCTTTAAATTTAAAATAATTGGCCCAGGCGTTTGTGACTTCCAATTACTGATTTTTAATTTTTTTTTTTTAGTAAGGGGCACATTGCTAGTGCACAGGGGTTACTCCTGGCTCTACAATCAAGAATCACTCCTGATGAATCTATAGGATGCCCTAGGTGTAATATGCCTCCCTTGGTGGAGTACAAGGCAAATGCATACCTATTGTACTTTTGCCCACGTCACAATTACTAAAATATTAAGATTCAGAAAAGTAAAGTAAATTGATACTTTTATTAAGATTCAGAAATTGAAAGCAAATTGGTGAGAAAAAGGCCACAAAGAAATTTTTTTCCTTAATAATTATGATTCTGTAATTATTTTTGTACATATCTGAGAGGACAATATTTTTTAAGTAATAGTGAATTTAGAACATGGAGATATTATTAGATATCCATAGCAAATTTGAGTTACAATTTTTATTTTTATTGCACATGCCTTTTTCATATGGGAAATTATAAATATATCATCCATTGCTTATCATATTGCTTGTACTGTTATAAAAATATAACTGCTTGCAACTCTTTTTTATAAGAGACCAATTAAGAGTCTTCTTTAATATTTAACTTTTTCATTTGTAAAATAAGTACTTTGACAGACTCTAGTTCTGACTCAACCACAACTTGTAAGTATTTTATCTTCTTTGTTGCCAATTTACATCTGAATGTTGAGCAATCAAAGGAGAAGAGAACAGTATCTGCACAGTTGTGATGAAGTTTGTTTTTCAAGAAGATGAGTGAAGAGCTAAATATAAGGTGAAAGTTATTAATTTAATCTCAATTTCTGTGTTATTCATGTCTAATAAGTCCTATTTTTAGACAGTTTTGTAGTGGCTAAAACCCTCACCAAAATAAGGGCAAAAAAAATCTGAGGCAAGGACTCAAGTTGTATCTCAAATAATATATATGTCTTAGAGTCTCTACCAGAAGCTAGAACAAAAGGAATCTTATCGCTGAGGATCTTTATGTATCCTGCACATTGAAGCTGTTTCTGCCCCAAATCTGCTCTTCAGGCAATGGAATAGCAATTTCTATACCCCAAAGCCAGACCCAAGATTCATAATGCAGAACTGAATTTTTCTTCAATAAAAAACTCCATGTTAATTTTCTCCTTCTGATTTTTAGAAACTCTGTACCTTTTATTCTATGGGAACTTTTAATTTGTATGAGAGTCGTGATTTTACCTTTTCAGAGAATATATCTTCTAATAATTTTGAAATTCCTCCCGAGAAGATCAGGAAATTGAACATCACCTCCACAGATGATACATCTCATGGGCTTGAACCAACCAAGCAACATATGTTCCAGCCTCCAATTCGAAGAAGCAACAGAATTTTGCTGACTGTTTTCTAATTTTAATTTTTCTCCTTATTAATAGTGGAGTCTGCTTTTGTTTCAGTTCATTTACAACTGATATACATAAGCCGTCTATGACAGAAGGTTTGGTTTTGTGATTTGGCCATATGGCGAGCTCTGTTGGGTTAGAGGCCACAGAGAGTCTTGTTTTTTACCCTCTGTTTGCTTGAGTTTGTTTCTGTTTTGAGCTCAAAATCTTAAAGACTTTATTTCTAGGAGGACTGGAGAAAGATTTTATAGCTAAGCATGTCATTTGGTTTAGTGTTGCAGTGTTTACCCTTGACACATGGCTTGAAAATACATAAATTTTTAAACTCTCTATCCTCCCCGTTATCTGTGTAGGTAATACCTATGTATCTAATAATGTTACCTCTCATTGTATGAGTTCATACAGTTTTAATAAATAATATTGTGAAGTTGCTAAATTTTAAGTTTTATTTTCATTAGTTTATAGATAAAAATACAGATATGCACACATGTCTGTATACATGTACATTTACAAATATAGAGTACATTGCTATTGCTAAAGACAATAAATTTAAAATATTTTAAAATGAAAAAATGGATTCATTTCTGGGTTCAAGGATTCTTTGTATTTGTTATATGAAAGATTTGTATGCAAAATTTCAGATGCCTATGAATTTAGTTTATTGTACACTTTTAGTTTATTGTACAGTTTAAGTAACCTATAAGGAGTATAAGTTATTCCCCAATGTACAGTTAACTCTATTTATTGATGAACCACTTCACTCTTCTTGTGTCTTGATGCCAAATTCAGATTCTGATGTCCTTATCCTGCCTGCCCTTATGCTATATACACACTCCCCCTATATACACTTCACTTATCATCCCATTGATCCTTGATTTGCTTAAGCAGGTGCCATTCGTCCCTGTCCCTGTCACGTGCTAGTGTAGCCCAGTGGTATCTGCTCGCTCCAGGAACACAAAGAACCTCAAACCACTCGTTCATTGTGTAGATGGACGAAAGTTTCTTTAACCAGTCATCTGTTTTATGGCACGTGGGTTGTTTCAAGATTTTGGCTATTGTGAAGAGTGCTGCAATGAATTTATAGTGTGATTGTAACCCAAACATGAAAGCTTGTAACTATCTCACAGTAATTCAATAAAATAAAAAAAAAACAAAAATGTTCATTCAGGGTTTTGATGAAGAAGTCTGACCATCTTGTAGGTGGGCAGTTACACAGTCTTTTGATGTCCTGTGGAATCCAGTCAGTAACAGCTCTAGTTTAGAGTTCTTCTCTAAATCACATTACTTACGTATCAGGCCTTCTGATTTTTGATGCCTTGGCAAACAAGACTGCGTGCCTGATTCTTGATTATCGATGGAGGTCGGTACTCCAGATTCCTTATCTCACTTGAGTGAAATGTGATATTCCTAGCATAGCTCTTTCGATTCATCTTTGGAAGACAAGAATAGCATTCTCCGCCTGTTTTCGTAGGGCCCAGGTCTCTGAGGCATGTTACTGCAGGAAGAACAGTGGAGTCAAAAAGATGTGCCCTAAGCAGGAGGTTCTTTGCCCTCTTAACAACTTCTTCAATGCTCTTGAAGGCATTTCACACTGCTTTTTTCATCCTTCGCAGTTCTGGAGCCAAGTTGTTCCTCATGTTGAGTTCTCGACCCAGGTACACATAGCTACTACATTCTGAGATGTTCATTCCATTAAGAGCAAATGGAACGTCAGGGACTAGTTCGTTTTTCATGAACACTGTCTTGGTGAGATTCAGCCATAGTCTGACCTTTCAATGCTCACGGTCAAAATCAGCCAGCATTTGTGCCACTTTGCTGATGTTTGGTGTTATAAGAACAAAGTTTGGGGTGGAACAATAGCACAGTGGGTAGGGCATTTGCATTGTATGCGGCCAAACCAGGTTCGATTCCCAGCATCTCATATGGACCCCTGAGCATTGCCAGAAGTAATTCTTGAGTGCACGAGCCAGGCAAGACCCCTGTGCATTGCTGGGTGTGCCCCCCCACAACCAAAAAAATATGATGTTATCAGCAAAGCGGAGGTAGTGTAGTTGCCAACTATCTTCACTGCCATTCTGTCCCATTCCAGTCATAGCATGATGTTCTCAAGGGTGGCACTGAAGATTTTCAGTGAAGTGGTATCACCCTGCCGAACCCCTTTCTTTATACAGATAATCATTTCCTTTTATAATGGTGATTTCCTGGTGGTAAATCCGTAATAGAGCTTGCAGGGGATCTTGATGTACTGAGTTTGAATGCCCTCTTTGGCTACGGCTTTGATGACCACTTCAGTCTCAACAGAATCAGAGGCCTCTTTAAATCCATGAATGTTAGAGCGGCATCTTGAACTTTCACAAAACTTCAATGAGTTTGGTCACTGTGTGGATATGGTTGATAGTGCTTATTCCTTTTCAGAACCCAGCTTGCTCACATGGTTTTTCTTTGTCTAGTGTTCTGCCAATCCTATTCAGGATAACTCAAGTTAACAACTTGTAGACAATGGACAACAGGCAGATTGTGCAATACTTGTCGATGTTGTGGATGTCTCCCTTTTTGTACAACACAATGGTCCTGCTGGTTTTCCATTGGGACGGAACCTTGCATTCAGACAGGTAGCATGTGAAGAGCCCACCCAGTGTATTGACAAGTACTGGTGGCAGATTCTTCAGGTGTTCAGGTCTGACCTTGTCTGGACTTGGTGCTGTATGCATCTTTACCAACATAATGGGATGTCGGGTTTCGTAGGGGGAGACGTTGGGAATAACATAGCCATCCTGTGGAATTTGGTATATGGGCAGGTGGACGTGGCTGTCGAAGAGATCCAAGTAGAATTTGTGAATAATCATCTCCATTGCCCTTCTGGAAGATGTGTTAGACCCATCAGAACATCAGATGGCAGTCATCTTGGTTTTGTAGTTGGTGAAGGACAGGCGGGCGTTGCGAATACTTTTCCCGGCTTCTGCTGCATAGTCAACACTGCTGCTCTTCTCTCTTTGAGGTATTCCTTTATCACTTCTCTGCACAGCTTTGTGAACTTGGACATTAGCTTGTGATTGCCTGAGGCTTGTGCCAAACTATGTTGGCGAATGAGTTCAAGAGTTTCTGAAGACAGGAGTCTGTTTGTGGCTTTCCCTCTCTCAGCATTCCTCATGCATTAATGGAGGTGCTGAACTAGTTTATCATATTCATCATCGATGTTGTCAATGATGTTATCTTCCCACGTTGCTGCAATAGTGCCAAAGAGCTCCCAGTTGGTGGTCATTCTGGGAGTTCTCTTCTTAAACTTAAACTTTGCCGTCATGGAGCGCGAATCGGACCCTCTCGCCTAAAGACTTTGAATTCAGAGACTTCTTACAGCAATGCACTGGGACTGTGAGCTGGGCTATGTAATTTCTGGCAGAATTTTCCCTGGATTTTATACAGAAATCCAAAACCGCGCAGACGCAGACTTAACATTTATAATTGTCAGCAATGTGATACGGTTCCATTTGAACAGGTCTGACTTGGGGGGGGACACTCCAAATAATAACAGTAAGTTTTTGTTGAAATATTGAAGGTTTTTAATGTAACAGCCACCTCTGGACTGTGAACTAAGCAAAAGCCCCACGCTGGCCGACGCGGCGTGGCGTACACCATACTATGAGGCGCAGGAAGGGGGATGAGGGGGAAAAAGGAAAAAAAAAAAAGGGAAAAGGAAAAAGAAAAAAAAAGAGAGAGAGAGAGTTATGTCAACTATAGTGAGTTTTGTGTTGAATTATGGAATGTAATCAAGGTAAAGAAAAAATGAAGTGAAATTCATTAGTTATACAGTAGGGGGTAGGGGGTGGGGGCGGGGTGTATACTGGGATTTCTGGTGGTGGAATATGGGCACTGGTGAAGGGATGGCTGTTTGAATATTGTATAACTGACATATAAACCTGAGAACTTTGTAACTTTCCACATGGTGATTTAATAAAAATTAAAAAAAAAACTTTGCAGTTATTTCTCCCTGCTCTGTAAAGTAGAATTTTGCACCAAGGAGACAGTGGTCTGATCCCGTTTGGAATTTTGGGACAATAGCAACATCGGTCAGGCAAAACCGTCGATTGAATATGATGTGGTCAATTTCATTGTGGAACTGTCCACAGGGAGACTCCCATGTCCAACGCTTAGTTTTGGCCTTCTGGAACTGTGAGTTACTTTGGATGGTCTTCGTAGACATGATTAACTCAGTCTCTCACCCTGTTCGTTCTATCATAAGCCATGGGTCCCGATGTGGAGTTCTTCGGGACACCTTCTCCCTCCTATCTTGGCATTGAAATCACTGACAATGATTTTGTAGAAGGTGTAGTCATCTTTATAGAATTTCTCCTGCTCCATGTAGAACTTCTCAATTTCTTCTTCATCATTGTTGGGTGTTGGTGTGTACAGGACGAAGATAGAAACTGCCAGCCGTAAGCCACATCATGACCTGCCATATTCATTGGACTGATCTTTTCACTACATAGTTCTCAGTACAGTGTGTGCATTGCTGGTCTGAGGTCTGTGTTCCAGATTTGCAACTCTGTGTTACTTTGCCAAGATCTACTGGTACTGGAATTCACAGCCCAGCACCACCCTGTCCTCTTGACTTTCCTTGGTTCTGAGACCACAGTTTTGTGCACCTCGGGAAGACTTCTGCTATTTTGTAGTCTGTTTAGTCATAGTGAAGGAGGAAAAAAGAAGTTACCTAGCCTGGGTTATCTTGTCTTCTATTTCCCATCCTCAGTCATTTACATTATTTATTTATCAGTTAACACCTGGGTAGGCTATATTTGAAGGGACAAATTAAATGTATTAAATCACATGAGTCTTCTCACCTTGCAATTACACCATCATGATATTTTATTTAAATATATGATGTTTATGCATCTGTATACAGAATAAATTAATTTTGTATAAAATTTTTAAAGTTCCTAGAAAAATCTAAATAAAAACAGATACACACCCAGTTTCACTGATGCTTTTGTACCTTCTTTTATGCACTTGTTATACATGTATTAATTTTACTGTATGTGCTATGTATATATAATCTGAGGTAGATAGCATTAAAGATAACTGACTGGTATTACCAAACAGGGCGGTTGTGTTTGGTGAGGGGAATGAGGAAGTGGACTGAAAGTAACTAAAGCATATTTGTGGAGGATATTTGGCACTTTGGTGATAGTGAACTGCAATAACAATGCACATCAAACCATTATGTTAATGGGTCTAGAGAGACAGTTCCTTGGGTAGAGGGCTTAGAGAAGTCTGTTCCTGTTTTTTATGTGTTTCTTTTAATCAAATTTTGTTTCCTTTAATTTAGTTTTCCTAAATTTCTTTGCTTTAAGAGGAGAAAATTTAGAAAGATGTAAGCTATTGTTATGTATTTCAAAATTATCACCTATTCTCCTTCTTATTTTTCTGACCTTTAAAGAAAAAAATTAAGATAAATAACTAGATATAGAATCTGGAAAACCATCATAGTTTAATTTACGCCAAGGTATAATAGACAAATTTTGTAATCCTTTCATTTTCTCATTTATTATTGTGCCATTAGTATTTGTAAGATAATATTTATTCATTTGAAGATATTGACAAGTGGTATGGAGCATAGAAGTTCTTGAAAGCTTATAGATCCTTTGGAAAGAATCCCTATTAGACAAGTTACTGGAGTTAATATGTTTCATCCATTGTATTTCTTTTGTCAGGGGATCATCCATTACTGCATTCACACAAGTCTCTAATTTTATGGTTAATGCACATTTTCTTATTCATCTTATAAAAAACCGAATTCAATGTGCATAAAATATCTTATTAGTACTCTTATAAAATGTGCCCTAAAACTACAGCAAAATATTTGCTATAATATATTTTAAAATGTATTTTTCTCATCTTTAGAAATAAAATGATTTTTAATGAATCAAGATAACTCGAAATAAAACAAGCTCTAAGTATTAGGTAATAAGAAACTGATCCACAGTTATCAGTTTTTTTTTTTTTTTTTTGCTTTTTGGGTCACACCCAGCGATGCTCAGGGGTTACTCCTGGCTTTGCACTCAGGAATTACTCCTGGCGGTGCTTGGGGGACGATATGGGATGCAGGGGATCACACCCCGGTCGGCCGCGTGCAAGGCAAACGCCCTACTCGCTGTGCTATTGCTCCAGCCCCCACAGTTATCAGTTTTAAGGTTCATTATTTACAACTTCCTTTAAATAATGAATAAATGATTCTATGCCATTGAAGGACAACTTACTGTATTATTTGACACTGCCTTAATAATGCATACCAGACTAAGAACCTTAATAATAAACCCACTATTATGTGAAATTATTAAATTATCAATATTTGAAAATATTTCTATTTGTGTGGTCCAGCCTCCAGCATCATTTTCCCTTAAGCTCTGCTGGAAATGGTCCAAGTACAAAGTTATAATTAGTCCACAAATACAGTTGGGTATGGATTACCCTAAATCGGCCCAATTTTTCTCTAATGTTCATAAAATATTTGGAAAAAATACCTACTGGAAATCACTTTTTACTTCATTTATATTTTTTTGTTGTTGGGGGTAGGGACACACCAGCTATACTTAAGTATCGCTCCTGGACAGGTCTGAAGGACCATATATGGGACAGGGGATCTAACTCAGGTGAGCTGTGTGCCAGGCAAACTCCCTATCCCCAGTACTATTTCTCAGCCACAAACAAAAATCACGTTTTAAACAAACCTAATCATTCCTTAGTAAGTTTAATATTTCAATTTTAAAGCACTAGGAATTTTTATAGATATAACTTGTTTTAAAATAAGCAATATGTTGTGGAATATGGTATTCTTTATAGTTTTAATTACATTGTTCACTAAACTACTTTCATGAATATATTGAATACAATGAATAGAAACACTTGATTGTGGCAATAGATTTCCAGGGATATATAGTTAAAAAAATTGATTACAACTTGTTCTGAGAGTGCTGATAAAGATATGCCATTTTATTTTTTTTTCTTTTTTGGGGGGTTTATTTCTTTGTTTTTGGGGTCACACCCTATGATGCTCCGAAGCTCCTCCCAGCGGGGCAGGAGCCCGGGGCGCCCACTGCAACGCCAGGAGCCCCTGGGCTGCCCCGTGACCCTCCCCCATCTCCTCTGGCCGCTGCTGAGCAGGTGACAGGCGCCCACCGGGTCGGCCGGCGCCCCCAGTGGCTCCCGGGTGCCCGCCACCCCCCAACTCCGCCTCCCGGGTGCATCCAGAGGCAGGTCGAGCCCGCAGCCCCCTCGCCATCGCCTTGGCAACGCGCGCCCCTCCCCCCCCACGGTGCGGGGGAGGGGCGCCATTTTATTCTTAATTGATCTCTTGTATACAATAAAGAAACTTACTCCAAATAAAATTATTTTTTGTAGAAAATATCTAAAGAGATCTAGATACTCTAAGTATATATTACCTTTATTATATCTCCTATCTGTCCCTCTCAGAGAGCCCGGCAAGCTACCGAGAGTATCCCGCCCGCACAGCAGTGCCTGGCAACCTACTACCCCTGGCATATTCAATATGCCTAAAACAGTAACAAGTCTCACAATGAAGTTGTTACTGGTGCCCGCTGGAGCAAATCAATGAGCAACGGGAGGACAGTGATACAGTGATATATCTCCCATAACAATTCACAAACGCAAATAGTTGAATTTGACAATTATTAGATGATTTGATATTGTTAAAATGAACTTTTTCTTATTTTTGTGTAAAAATTCTATAAAAATAGGATTATATGACTTAATTAAACAATACCCTTTTGGCTTGCATATATAATTTGCTGCAAGAAATTCAGAACTTTATGCAATAACAGTAACACATACAAATCATTTTCACAAAATTCACAACAAAAGTGTCAAATGATCTTTAGTATCTGGGGCACTACAAACAAAGAATATCTTTGTCTGAAAAATTCCAATGTTTTAAAGGTTACAGTGTTTTAATATAAAACATGATTGTTCTAATAACAGTGGTTACAGTTGAAGTAAATCTGAACGTGCCTGAAGAAAGTTGAATGATGCTGGGCCCAGGCAAAGCCCCTTCCTCCAACTACCTCCACCCCCTCCCTTTAGTAGTCACCAGAGCTTTCTCTGGTCTCACTGTTGTTTGCTTGCTTACTTGCTTTAGCTATGTATATTCAACATGTGAGTGAAACCATCTGGAAATTATCTTTCTCTTCTTTATTGCATTTAGCATATTCACCTCAAGGTTCAATTTTTCTTTCTTTTCTTTTTTTTTTTTTTTTAGGAATCATGTGCTCACTTTCCACTAATTAATGGCTGAAATTGAGTTCAGATGTAAGAACTATATGAAGTTTATTTTAGACTCTATTGAGTATTCTGTCTGAAGTTCATTACTATTCTATCTGGTAGTGAAATTATTTTACTTCAGACAGAGTCTCATAGTTACCTATTGCTAAAAATACTTAGTGTCTTTGGTTATCATCCTTTCTGAGAAAACAATTGCCTTTTCTCCTATGCAGGGGAATCTATTGTTAGCATGTCTTTTAATTTTCACTGGCTCTTTTGTCAAATTACAAATTGCAGGTAGAGACTGAGAGTTGCTAATCAAAGCTGCTTTTCTCTAAGAAGACTAGACTAGAGCAACATACAATGAGCAATGTTCACTATTCTGAAGGCAAGTTTCTAAGAAAAATATTTAAAGTGAAAAACGCATCCTTAATTCCACTTCTGATTTCTATTTCAAACTTTTAAAACGATTTTGATCATAATAAAGCCAAGAAGACCAAACAAATAAAAAATAAATAGATGCAATAAGAAATAGGCAGTATTGGTTAGGATCCAGCACCCTTAAGACCATGCCAGGCAATGAGCTTTGTAGAATAATGTTTCATTCAGCACAAATCAAGCAAGCATTGAGTTCAGAAAGCCGAGAAAGCTAACTGGTCAGGGCCATCTGCTCTCATAGGACAGTGATCCCCTCCTTTGTTCTTAAACCCTTTTTATCCCTGATTTTTGCAAGTTACCTAATTCTTGGTGGTCTAGATACCTTCCTGGTGACCTTTTACTTGATCGGCTGCTGCCAGCTGGTTTGTTTTGGGAAAATGTCTTGTCTAAGACCTACTAGTCATTATCGTCTGGGGGTTCATGTCTCATCTCTCACCAAGAACTAACTGGCCACTGTTTTCCACATCTTGCTGTGTGTCAGGGTTTCTAGCTAATTCCCTAATCCTAAAACATACATCCAGGCCATGGTCATGGATGTACAATTTTACACTACACAAGCTTTGGGTGCAGAATGGCTGCCATTTCAAAATGACGGTGCTTATGCTATGTTGAACAATACCTATTTTCTCTGAGAGTAGTGGGGAGGGCCCCACATATCTAAGAATGGGTAAAACATACATTCGTTCTATTTTTTAAATTTTTAAAATTTTATTGAATCACCGTGAGATATTTACAAGCTTTCATGTTTGGGTTACAATCTCACAATGATCAAACACCCATCCCTCCAACAGTGCATATCTCACACCAACAATATCCTGGGTATAGCCCCCTTTACCACTCTCCTCCTAGATCCATGACAGACAATATTCCCCATACTGTCTCTCTATATTTTGGGCATTATAGCTTGGAACATAAACACTGAGAGGTCATCATATTTGGTCCATTATCTACTTTCAGCATGCATCTCCCATCCCAACTGGTTCCTCCAGCCATCATTTTTTTAGTGATCCCTTCTTTATTCCATCTGCCTACTCCCCTCCACTCATGAAGCAGACTTCCAGCTATGGGTAAACCCCCTGGCCCTTATATCTAACTTCCTTGGTTGTCAGCTTCATGTAATGCTACCCTATACTCCACAAATGAGTGCAGTCCCTCTATGTCTGTGCCTCTCTTTCTGACTCGTTTTACTTAGCATTATACTCTCCATGTTTATCCATTTATAAACAAATTTCATGACTTCATCTCTCCTAACAGCTGCATAGTATTCCATTGTGTGGATGTACCAAAGTTTCTTTAACCAGTCATCTGTTTAAGGGCACTCGGGTTGTTTCCATATTTTGGCTATTGTGAACAGTGCTGCAATGAACATATAGGTACAGATGTCATTTCTACAGTGCTGTTTTGCATCCTCGAGATATATTCCCAGAAGTGGGAATATTGTGGGATCATATGTGGGATCATATGGAAGCTCAATTTCTAGTTTTTGAAAGACTGTCCATATTGTTGTTTTGATTTGCATCTCCCTGATGACTAGAGATGTGGAGCATTTCTTCATGTGCCTTTTGGCCATTTGTATTTCTATTTTGAGGAAAATTCTGTTCATTTCTTCTCCCTATTTTTGATGGGGTTGGAAGTTTTTTTATACAATGCTACTAGTATCTTGTATATCCTGGATATTAATCCCTTATCAGATGTGCATTGGGTAAATATTCTTTCCCATTCTCTTGGATTTTTCTGTATTTTGGTCACTGTTTCTTTATAAGTGCAGAAGCTTCTTAGTTTGATGTAGTCCTATTTGTTTTTCTTTGCTTCAACTTTCATGGTCAGTGTCTTTTTGTCCTTAAAGATGCTTTTAGCTTCAATGTCATGGAGAGTTCTGCCTACATTTTTTTCTATGAACCTTATAGATTCATGTCTGATATTGAGGTCTTTAATCCACTGTGATCTGACTTTTGTGCCTGGCATTAGACAAAGTCAGAGTTCAGTTTTTTGCAGGTAGCTATCCAGTTTTCCCAGCACCACTTGTTGAAGAGGCTTTCCTTGTTAGACTTGCATTTCTTTGTCAAAGATTAAGTGTCCATAAATTTGGGGGTCGGTGACAGGAAATTCAACTCTGTTCCATTGGTCTGTGGGTTTGTTTTTATTTCAATACCATGTTGTTTTAATTATTACTGCTTTGTAGTAGAGTTTGAAGTTGGGGAAGGTGACGACCCCCATCTTCTTTTTTCCAAGGATTGCATTAGCTATTCGTGGGAGTTTATTGTTCCATATAAATTTCAGGAGTGTTTTGTCTATTTCTGTGAAAAATGTCATGGGTATGCTGATAGGGACTGCATTAAATTTGCATAGAGCTTTGGGCAGTATTGCCATTTTGGTAATGTTAATTCTCCCTATCTATGAGCAGGGGATGTGTCTCCATTTCCTAGTGTCCTCGTTTATTTCTTCAAGTAGTGTTTTGTAATTTTCTTTGTATAGGTCCTTCACCTCTTTGGTTAAGCTGATTCCAAGGTACTTGATTTTATGAGGTACTATTGTGAATGGGATTGCTTTTTTAATGTCTCTTTCTTCTCTTTCATTATTTGTATATAAGAAAGCCATGGACTTTTGGGTGTTGAATTTATAGCCTGCCACTTTACTATATCAACTTACTGTTTCTAAGAGCTTTTCTGTAGAGTCTATAGGGTTTTCCAAGTACAGTATCATATCATCTGCAAATATTGATAATGTGATCTCTTCCTTTCCTATCTGTATGCCCTTGATATCTTTTTCTTGTCTAACTGCTATGGCCAGGACTTCCAGTACTATATAGAATAGGAGAGGTGAAAGCGGGCAACCATGCCTTGTGCCCGATCTTAGAGGAAAGGCTTTCAGTTTTTCCCCATTTAGAATGATACTTGCTGTGGGCTTTTGGTAGATGGCTTTGACTATATTGAGGAAAGTTCCTTCGATGCCCGTCCTGTTGGGAGTTTTCATCATAAACAGGTGCTGAATTTTGTCAAATGCTTTCTCTGCACCTATTGATATGATCATATGGTTTTTATTATTTTTATTAATATGATGAATTATGTTGATTGACTTGCAAATGTTAAACCATCCTTGCATCCCTGGAATGAATGCTACTTGGTCATGGTGTGTGATCTTTTTGATGAGTCATTGGATTCCATTTGCCATTTTTTTTTTGAGGATCTTTGCATCTGTGTTCATCAGGAATATCTAACTGTAATTCTCTTTTTTTGTGGTATCTTTGTCTGTTATTGGTATCAGGGTGATATTTACTTCATAGAAACTGTTTGGAAGTGTTTTTGATATTTCAATTTCCTGGAAAAGCTTAAAGAGTATTGGCAGTAAGTCCTCTGTAAAGGTTTGGAAGAATTCACTAGTAAATCCATCTGGGCCAGGACTTTTGTGTTTCGGGACAATTTTTATTATCGTTTTAATTTCTTTGATGGTAATAGTTCTGTGTCCAGGTCTTCTTGGTTCAGCCTTGGGAGGCTATAGGAGTCTAGGAATGTATCCATTTCTTTGAGGTTTTCATGTTTCGTGGCATAAAGATTCTCAAAGTAATCTCTGAGGATCCTTTGAATTTCTGTAATTTCTGTTGTAATATCCCCCTTTTCATTTCTAATTCGGTTTATTAGGGTTTTCTCTCTTTCTTTTTTTGTGAGTCTTGCTAGAGGTTTATCAATCTTGTTTATTTTCTCAAAGAATCAGCTCTTGGTTTCATTGACCTTTCAGATTGTTTTTTTTTTTTTTTGGTTTCCATCTAATTAATTTCTGCCCTGAATTTTATTATTTCATTCCTTCTGTTTGGGTTGGGCTCCTTTTGTTGGTGATTCTCCAAGCTCTTAAGCTATGAGCTTAGGTGACTTATGAGGGCTCTCTCCTCCTTCCTGAGGAATGCTTTTAGAGCTATGAACTTTCCTCTTAACACAGCTTTTGCCATGTCCCATGGGTTTTGGTTACTTGTGTCCTTATTGCCATTCGTTTCCAGGAATCTTTTGATTTCCTCTTGGATTTCCTTTCTAAGCCACTCATTGCCCAATAGTGAGCTGTTTAATTTCCAGGTGTTTGATTTCATTTTCTGTTTGTGTGTGTGATTTATTTCTAATTTCAGCGCATCATGGTCTGAGAAGATAGTTGATACAATCTCTATCTTCTTAATTTTATTGAGGTATTTTTTGTGGCTCAGAATGTGGTCTATCTTGGAGAATGTTCCATGCACACTTGAGAAGAATGTATATCAGATTTTTGAGGATGAAGTGTCCTGTATATATCTACTAAATCACTTTTGTCCATTTCTTCCCTCAGATGCTGCATGTCCTTGCTAAGCTTGAGTATGGTTGATCTATCAAGAGGTAATAAACCAGGGTTGAAGTCTCCCACTAGTATTGTGTTGCTATCGATGTCGTTCTTCAAGTCTACGAGTAGTAGTTTTAAGTACTTTTCTGGTCCTTCATTAGGCTCATATATATTTAGTATTATTAGTTCTTTCTTTTGTACAGATCCCTTTATCAATAAGAAATGACCTTCACTGTCTCTTGTGACCTTCTTCAGTCAGAAATAAATGTGGTCTGATACTAAGATGGTTACCCCATCTTTTTTATGGGAGTTGTTCACCTGTAGGATTGTTCTACAGCCTTTGACTTTGAGCCTGTGTTTGCTCTGACTGTTGACATGAGTTTCTTGCAGACAGCAGCATGTTGGGTTCAATTTTCTAATCAATCTTGCCACTCTGTGTCTTTTAATTAGTGCGTTTAACCCATTGACATTGAAAGAGATTATCTTTATGGGGTTTTGTCCCATTTTTCTGCTAAAGTTTGGTGTATCTGAGGGTCCTGTCTTGTCTTAAAGTAGCCCATTCAGTTGTTCTTGTAACCATGGTTTTGAGTCTATGAAGTTTCTGAGCTGTTGTTTATCTGTGAAACTGTGTGTTTTTCCTTCTGTTATAAATGAGAGTCCAGCTGGGTAAGGTATTTTTGGTGAGGCATTTATTTCATTGAATTTTTTCACTATATCGCACCACTGTTTTTGGGCCATGAGGGTCTCATCAGACAAGTCGGCTGTGAATCTTAAGGATGCTCCTTTATAGGCAATTTCTTTCTTTGATCTTGCTGCTTTCAGGATTTTGTATCTAAGGTTTTGGTCATTTTGATCAGGATGTGTCTTGGGGTATTTTTATTTGGATTTCTTCTAGCTGGTACCCTTGGGGCCTTCTGAATATGGTCACATGTTTTCTTCAGCTCTGGAAACTTCATAGCAATGATGTCTTTGACAGTTTCTTCTTCATCTGGGTTTTCTTCCTGTCCCTCTGGGACACCAATAATTCTTATATTACTCCTCTTGGCTTCATCACGATTTTCTCTTGATCTGTTCCCGGACTGTCAGTCTCTTCCATTTTCTGTTGTTTTCTAGAGAGTCTCTGGACTTCATCTTCGAGCTTACTAATTTTGTCCTCAGCAGCTGTTACTCTGCTGCTGAGGCCATCCACTGAGTTTTTTAATTCTCCTACCAGGTTTTTCATGTCTGACATTTCGTTTGTATTTCCCCCATTGCTACCTTCAAATCTTCTTGTATTTTATTGGTATTGCTTTCCATTGTTTCTTTTAGCTCCCTAAACATCCTCAGTAGCTCCTTTCTAAATTCCTTGTCAGAGAGGTTGTATAGCATTTCATTGCTGTTGAGGTCTTCTGGGATAGCCTCTTTAACAAGTAAGCTTGGTGGGGATCTGCGTTGCTTTACCATTGTGACCTATGTGGATCAGCCCTTCACACTCACTAATATTATTCTGCCTATGATGCAATATTAATTTAGGTGGGCTTAATGAGTCACTGGCTAATGTGTTTCTGTGGTTAAGCTAACCTGGTGAAAGTTCTAGCTAAAAGGGTAACTTCTGGTTCTTGTGGAATATGGAGGGAAGAGAAAAACTCATGGCCGCTAATGCGGCTGTGGCTCTGGGCAAGAGCCCCAACCCAGTCTGGTACCTGAATTGGGTGGCTGAGAGGGAACATGGAAGGATTCAGCTTTGGATGCGGCGCTGTGTCCCTCAATTCCCATCCCCTGAAGTGCAAGGATGAAAACCGACTTTCCTGGTAACCTGGCAAGAATGCGGCCCCCAAACATGTATTCTTTCTTTACAAAAAGACTGAGAAAATGGTTCTAACACTCACAATAATTCCCAATTTTTCAAAATACACTATGATCAATACTATTGTAAAAGGAACATTAAAGTATACACAGTACAAGAGCCACAACTGTCATATACATTTAGAAATTTGGGAGAAAGTGACTTTTCTATTCAGTCAGAGTTAATTGAAGAATGGTTAGTCAGTGGGGTTTGAAATTTCAAAAGAAATTATCAAACAAAATTACATCAAGATAAATAATTGGAATCATTATCAAGCAGGTTAACCAAACAGTTCAAGAAAAGTGTCAATAGGTAAATCAGAAAGAATATTTCTGTTTTATTGAGCAACTTTTATAAATATGAGAGTCGATATCAGTGGTCGAGGAGTTTTTTATTTTCATCCTGTATGTTTGTCCACTCTGAGTGCTTAGCTAAACACCTCAATATTTTTGGCAGTGAATAGAACGACAGATATTCAGGTCTAAAAAAAAGAATGCATCCAATTACTAAATGCTTGAAAAATGATTCTGGCAGAAACAATGCACTATCCAGCCTATGAGTTACAAATGTTGGCTTGTTTCTCAAAGAATACTTGCTGTCGAGAATCACAGTATCTGTCTGACAGCAGGGTATTACTAATATAAACTGCTTCTAATCAAAATGCTGTTTTTCATCAGTGAAAGACAGGTTGAACAAACGAAATAGGAAAAAGAATCAGTGCAGGTTGTTGGATAGTTGTAAGCACCACTGGAACTAAAGGATAAGTAGATCAAAATCCACTTTGAAACATACAATTTTTTTTCTTTTGATAAAAGCAGATTGGTTCATTTTCTGATTTAAAAAAAAAGGAGTGGGATATGTGAAAAGTCTATACTTGTAATCATGTTAATATAATCTAATAAGCATATTACTGTCATCATTTTTGTTTATTGTTTTTATCAATTTCTTCATTTCTATAGTTGGATTGGGGAAAATAATATGTTAAAGTTAGCTGGCCGATACATATGTAAATTGGGTCTTATGATATAATAGAAGAGGTTTACATTTGTAAGACAATTAACATAGGTATCTGAATAGTTATTATCAATAGAAAATATGCTGAAACAGGGGACTGCAGGTAGAAATAGAATAGTGTTTCCTTTATGCATATCTTTTATATGCCTTTTGTTTTGGAGGAAAAACACAATGTTAAAAAAGGAACTCTCAATTTTATTATTAATGTTAATTCAGAAAAAAAATGTATATATATATTGAACTGTTTCTGAAGTACTTTGTTTCTTAGAAGATCTACAAATAACATTAACTAAAGATTCCCATTGCAGGAATGGTAGTAGTGTGTGTGTGTGTGTGTGTGTGTGTGTGTGTGTGTGTGTCTGTATCTGTATCTGTGTCTGTGTGTGTCTGTGGTGTTTGTCTAAGGCCCTGAAATAATAGATGTTTTAACATTCTGTTGCAGGAAAGTAAGAGAAAATAAGTCTTAATCTAAAATGGCATCTTTAAGGATGAATAGATAGCTCACAGTATCAGGGTTAACTGATCCAGAATACTAAGCAGCAAGTAGCTCCTGAGCACCAACTGAGTGTGGCCCACAAAATAAAATGAATAAATATTATTTTTAATGTAATGGACTCTCTCCCCTCTAGAGAGACCCAGATGATTTCTTGAATATGATGTACTCTGTCTTTCTCTCTCTTTTTCTCCTCAAAGTCACTAAATAAAATATTTTTCTATATGTAAATTATTCAACACAATATTTGTTAAACTCTGCATAATTGGGTTTTGTGGGGACTGTCTTAGTAATTGTAGGTGTTAAACAGCATTCATGTTCTTATGCCTACTAGAGACTTTTCGATTGTTCCATGGGTATAATAGGCAAACCTATTTCCAGGGGCTTCTAACTGTCCTCCATGAGAAAGTTTCAAACTTTAAGGTACTGGTAAACAAAACACATCAAGAATTAGTTTGAACCTACTGCTGTAGTAGAACTTATAAATATCCACAGAACCATTGTACAGAGGAAACTGCAATATATATTCATAGGAGGTCACTAAGTGGAGCATTATAAGGGTTTGGACTTTGAAGATATTCATACAAAACTGAAGTTATTAATATGAGACTGACACCAAAGGACAGTAGACAAAAGGGTCAGGAATATTGCTCTATAGTTGGAAGCCTGCCTCATGAGCTGTGGGAGAAGGCAGCTGGAATAGAGAAGGGATCACCTAAGTCAATGATGGTTGGAGGGATTGTTCGGGATGGGAAATGTGTGCTGAAAGTAGATAAAGGACTAAATGTGATAGCCTCTCAGTACCTATATTGCAAAACATAATGCCCCAAAGTAGAAAGTATGGGGGACATTGTCTGCCATAGAGGCAGGCAGAGGGTTGGGAGGGAGGGGATACTGGGGACATTGGTATTGGAAAATGTGCACTGGTGGAGGGATGGGTGTTTGATCATTGTATGACTGAAACTCAAACATGAAAGCTTTATAACTGTATCTCACAGTGATTCAATAAAAAAACAGGTAATTGAAAACTAATAAAATAGTTACCTATCAAAGTGAACTGAACTAAGGAAATTTAAGAAAGGATGTCTCTGGGATGTTTTTCAAGATAAGACCATTTAAAAGAAATCTCACAGGAGTGAGAATGACACATACCAAAAATACTGGGAACAATCTTCATTGGTGGGGATGTGGTAGTAAAGGAACCCTCATCCACTGCTGGTAGGAATGCTGTGTGGCCAACCCATGTGGAAATAAATATTTACCATACTCAGTAAACTCATAATTGAGCTCCCATATCACCCGTCAATTCCACTTTGGGGTTTCTATCTCCAGCACAGAAAAACACTCTTTCAAAAGAATGTATGCACACTATTATTCATTGTGGTAATCAGTTCAATAGCTAAGATCCGGAATCAACCTAAATATCTAGCAATAGGGTGGATCACGAATATGCAATATCTATACACAATATACCACACAGTTATAAGGTATGATGAAATCATGCAATTAGTGACAACAAACTGGAACTGGAAGATAACATGTTAAATGAAGTATGTCAGAAGAAGAAGAATATACACAGATTAGTATCACTTATGTGTGGAATTTAGAATAACTGGATGAAGGAGTGCAGTTCAAACTTGGTCCCAGGGAATAGGGAGGAGAAGAAAAAGAAGAGTGGAGGGGAGGAAGAGAAGAGACAGATGAGAAACAGCAGGGTCCAGATCAGGGAAGCCAGGTACAAAGGTGATGTTAAAAAGTGAATGAGCTGGGGCTAGCGTGATAGCACAGCAGATAGGGCATTTGCCTTGCATGCGGCCGACCTGGGTTCGATTCCCAGCATCCTATATGATCCCCTGAGCACCGCCAGGCGTAATTCCTAAGTGCAGACCAGGAGTAACCCTTGTGCATCTGCAGGTGTGATCCAAAAAAGGAAAAAGAATAATTGATAGAGCCAAATATTCAAACCATCTAGTCAACAACAGTGAAATCGAGACCCAAATGTTAACAAGCAAACTAAGAAAGTTGCCTGTCAAGAGGGCAGGCGGGTGACGGGAGGGAATCTGAGAGACACTGGTGACAGGATCAGTGCTGCCGTATTGTATGTCTAAAACTCAACTATGAATGACTTTGTAAATAACCATGCTTTAATTTAAAAAGTGGGAAAACAATTGAAGTTATGATTTACAAACTATGTTGTAATATTCTGTTTTTTTTTCTGAAGTGTATATTAGTGGGACATATTTACAATAGAGTATATACTGTATGTGCCTTTCATATAAGATTCTGAAAGAGATCATCTAAACAGAGTTGTGTTTCTTTCATTTTAAATAAACACATTTAAAATGCTATGCATCTATAAATAATTAAATTCACTACTACCATAGAAATTATGGGTTTATGTAGTATGCTAAACAGAGTAGAATCCCATTATCAGGGGCTTGATGTGTTCTAGTGACAATTTTTTCCTGGTGCCTAGCACATTGGTTTGCAAAATGTGCAGCATAAAATCATTTTAATAATTAAACACAAAAAATTAACAAAAGTATCACAATAAACAATACTTCACAATAAATGTCATCTACATGATGATTTTTTTAAAGGCTAATGAGGTATACAAGAAAGCCATGTCCTATTCTGAACAGGAAGTGTTCACCTCACATTGATTCCCATTCGTATATGTTACTCTGCATTAGCATATTTTAATATAACCAACGGGATTGAGGAAGATAAGACATTTTTTACAAAAGCATATGAAAATATACAGGAAAGAGGAAATGCATTTGTGAAAATTATATAGTATGACAAATTAACTATCATTTTAAATTGTAAATTCTGACAATATTACATATGGCACATGTGTGCATAGCAATTCTATGGCCTAGCTGAGGAGGTAGTACAGAAGTCAGGGCACATGCATAACCAAACCTGATTATTTAATCCTTAGCACCAGCATGTTTGGCCATTCAGCACAGTTGGGACTATCCCTAGAGCTTTCAGCATCACTATGGTGGCCCTGTTGAAAACTGGCACCACAGGGCCAGATTCTCAGAATCTAGCACTGATCTTCTAAGTAGGATGGCCGAGAATAACCTAGATTTCCTGTGGGTCCTGTGAAAAATGCTTGAGTGATCCCTGCCCCAAAAAGTTGAAGGAAAAAGTAGCAATTTTAAAAATAGTTGGAAATCTTTAAAACATGTAACTAAAACATCATATTAATTTGAGAAAAAAAACACATATAAGAAAGAAATGTTTGTGATTCAAAGAGATACATAATAAAATGATAATAAAACTGCATTCCTAAACTGATCTTTCTAAGTTTAAATCTTCAGAATGAAGAAAATATTTTAAAGTGAAAATGTCATAAAATAGTTTAAAGTGTCTATCACTCTCACTGTCATCCGTTTCTCATCGATTGGCTTGAGCAGGTACCAGTAACATCTCCATTGTGAGACTTGCTGTTACTGTTTTTGACATATCAAATACACCACAATTAGCTTGGCAGGCTCTGCTGTGGGGGCAAGATACTCTTGGTAGCTTCTGGGCTCTCCGAAAGGGTCAGAACCTGGGTTGGCCGCATGCAAGGCAAACGCCCTACCCACTATGCTCCAGCCTATATGTTTAGAAAAGATTCTTTTAAATATGGCAAAATAAAGATCATTTTCAATATGGCAAAATAAATACATGAAAGAGAAATTATTTCATAAATGTTGTGTAAATAAAATACCTCATGTAGGGGCTAGAGCAATGATCCAGCGGGTCAGGTGCTTGCGTTGCAGCAGTGGATCTGGGTTCAATTCTTGGCACCCCATATGCTCTTCTGAGCTAGTCAGGAGTGATCCCTGAGTTCAGAGTCAGGAACAGAATTAGCCCTGAACATTGATGATTATGTCCTGCTCCAAAAAATTATAAAACAAAAACATAAATATCACAAGTGAAGTATAAATAATGTTATGAAGAAAAAAAGTCACTGAATTTTATAGGTTAATGATTCTTTTCTTAGTATGTACAAAATTAGAACAATGATATACAATATGAGTTCAATTAGAAAAAAGTTTAAATAACAATCGAAAAAGTGGTCAAATAGACATTTATCCAAAAGAAAATTAAATTTAAGAATGTTTTTCATTTAACCTTATAAAAAATAGAAGTAATACAAAATAAAAGTTCAATACAAAATGAAAATATACCGAAATACATTTGCATAGCTGTTAGACTGATCATCAAAATTATCATTACATTTATGGCATGCAGACCTAAAATATGTTAATCTTTTAAGATAAAATCTTCCAAAATGTAAATTTAAACTATATTTTAACTTATAATTTTTAATTCTATATTTCCTGGAGTGATAGCACAGTGGGTAGGGCATTTGCCTGCACGCAGCCGACCTGGGTTCAATTCCTCTGTCTCTCTCAGAGAGCCCAGCAAGCTACCAAGAGTATCCCACATGGCAGAGTCTGGCAATCTACCCATGGGTTATTTGATATGCCAAAAACAGTAACAAGTCTCACAATGGAGACATTACTGGTGCCTGCTCAAGCAAATCGATGAACATCAAAACAACAGTGCTACAATGCATATTTGCTACTCAGATATACTAGCTTCTGAGCAAAATTAAAACTGCATAACTATATTACAATGTTGATTTAAATATAAATTTTGTTAACCAAGAAATATTAATAAATATTCTCTTAAAAAATTAAATTTTAGTAGTCCTGATAATTGGAATATAGTATATATTCAATTTGGAATGTACTTAACAAAACATTATATAATTGTACATATATTATTAAAAAATTATCTCCAATTTATTGTTAAGGAAAACAATACAAAATAATGCACTTTCTGCAACTCTCTTAGCAATATGTGTTCCATAAATATGACCATTTTGTTGTACTATTCATAGGCAACATTTGAATCAAAAATTTATGAACCTGGTTTCCTGGAACTGTGTAGTATCGAAATTGTCTTACTATATATTTGTGTTACAATCTATGGATTGAATTATCTTTTAAGGATATGCAAGAAGTAGTTTCAGAGGTTGCCCTGGGAAGAAGACTTGAAATCCCGGGGAAAAAGTAGGGATGAATTTTATTTTCCATATATAACTTTTAGAGACATTCGAGAAAAAAAAAGGTGAGAAGAAAGAATCTGGAAACTCTGCAAATATATAAAATAAAGTCCTAATTCTTGTTGTTCATTAAAAATTGTCGAATGCTAAAAATAATAAAAATAATTAAGAGCTATTGACAACGTAGAGGAACCACATAGATTTTACTTTCCAGGCTACAGAATTTTTATCTTCAGTGATGTTGAGAGCTATTAAAAGTGGGGTTATTGGTGGTGGAGAATGGGCACTGGTGGAGGGATGTGTTTGCGAACATTGTACGAGGGAAAAACAAGCTCGAAAATGTGTGAATCTGTATCTGTACCCTCATGGTGATTCACTAATTAAAGAATAAAATAAATAAAAAATAAATTTAAAAAAATATTTCCTTAGAAGAAAAAAAAAGTGACAAACAGAGTGTAAGACAATCATCTGATTAATATTTCTGAAAAAGCAGTGTTGTGTTGAGAGGCATTATTTGGCTAGACAAAGTCTCATTGAAAAAATTAATAAGAAAGTCATGTTTCTCTCTCGGTTTTCTGCTCTTCTTTCAGCCAAAGTTTTGAAAGTATTTTCTTAAAAATATCATTAGCTTTTTCATTCAAATAAAGCTAACTTACAGAGAATTGTAACCATGAGTGAATAAAACATAGAATGTTTTACTTGGACAATTGATAGTATTCCGTAGTAGGAGGGCATTCCAAGCTGTGGTCAGACCTAGGAAGCCACACCTAGATTTTTCAGCAGGCAGGCAAAGGTTCAATGTGAAGTCTTTAGAATGTAATGCTACTTGGATATTGCGGTGCTTAGCTAGACCAGGGACATGCCCCATAGTGATTTGGGACATCCACGATCACGTCCAATGTTGCTGCCTGGAGCTCACCAGAGTTTTGTGCATGTCATATGTCTTGCATTTCCTCTCAGGCCTGCACCCACAGCTGGAATTTGCGAAAAGTAACTGGATAGGGCTCAGAGAGAATACAGCAGGCAGAGCACCAGCTTGTTTGGCACATAGTTATACCAGCTCGGAACTTGGCACCTCAGATGTTTGTCCAAGTACTACCAGGAGAGATCTCTGACCTCAGAACCAGGAGTAAACCCTGAGTACCAGTTGATGTGGTCTCCAAACCTACTTATATGTGTATTATAAGAAAGGAAAAGGGAGTAATGATAATATTTAGAAAGAAGTTTAATATTTATCACAGAAGAAGAAATTAAACATCTTACAATATATGGTCTATGGGATAGTTAAATAAAGTTTAAACCAAGGATGCCTCAAAACAAAATTGTACTTACAACACAAATAGAAACATGTCAATTTTAAATGTATGTAGGCAAATTGACAGGGCTATATTTTAATTTATAACTACTATTCTCAGTCTTGACGGCAAAATGTGATATTCTATAAAATGTATATGCAGATCCATCATTTTGGTAATTCATTTGTTTTCTTTATTTTCCCTCATCATGGCTCCTTTAAGACTAAGAATTAAGTCTGCTGCTGAATTGCTACAAATTTAGAAGAATAAAGCATTACCAACTAACATGAGAGTTGTTGAGGCATAAGAATTATATATTTGGAGGCTGAGAAATTGTCTCTGAATAGTTGTAGCATCATAACTATTAAGTAGTATCAGTATATTCTTCATATCTTTGAGCTTAGCATTATCCAAGGTCATATTTGGATAAGATGATAGATCAGAAAACTATGCAAAACTGAATCTGATGCCTTCTATCCAGTTGCAACTAGAAATTACATTTGTACTGCATGTGTATGTTTGAATCAATGGATGTTTTCATTCAGGTAAATGTTAACTAGTGCCAAACAATTTCTAATTCCCTTTAACTTATAACATTCTATGATTTTAACTTTCAGTAGGTGTTTATGTTGCCAAGTGATGAGAGATGAGAGTATGCTCAGCAATGTCACCACCAGAAAAAGAAATGCAGCATGAATGGGAAGTATTTAGCAAAAGCTAAAGCATAATGTAAATTAAAAGTGTACATTAGTAAGAATTCTTTAAAGGAGACATTATGTTAGCAAGTTAAGTTTTGTGAACATTAAGGGGTTTCGCTCCTATTTAATTTTATATTTTATATTATTTTATATATACTTATGTACAGTAACACATAATATATATTTTATATAGTATATTCCTATATTTCTATATAATCATGTTAATATATTTAATCATATATTTATATATGATATATAATAATTTTATATACTATTTCATATTATTTTCTTAGAGAGCCATAAGAATATATAGATATCTAAGACAATAATTTATTTTTAATTTAAATTAATATTTAAAAATGCAAATTAAAAATAATACTAAAATTTGCTATTGAAATTTTACCTAAAACCAGAAAAATATACAAAGGGATAGGACTATGGCTTAAACACATAAAGCTTCAAGTTTAATCCCAAGAATCATGTTGACCTATAGGCAAGTCCTATTGATTACAGCCCTGAAGATCCCCAACACCACTGAAACTTAGCAGTATCACTTTGTGCAGGATTGAAAAATGAATCAGGTGGCCCAATTGGTGCAGTATCATTCAAAGTGCGCCTTATAATCTAGGAGTGTGATTTCAGAGCTTTCTGCATCAATTGCATCAAGGTTCATGTAAATTAATGGTTTTTAAAATAATGATTAAAAATTTTAATTAAAAGCAATTTTGATATGCAAATAGAAAATTCAATGACTCAGAAAAGTCCAATCTTTAAAATGTGTTTGCTTTCTACTTGCATGAGATATATTTATAAATGGTTGTAATCAGATAAATAATAATATACACTCAATAAAATCTCTAAAAAATTGGTTTTGAGATAAGCTGGTATGATTAAGCATATTAGCTTTATGATATATAACATTCAGCTATCTAAATTAACACTTAATGCAAGAGAGAAAGAGAGAGAGAGAGAAAAAACGATGTTTGGTGACCTTAAAAAATAAATTTTCCGGGGCCGGCCGGAGCGATAGCACAACGGGTAGGGCGTTTGCCTTGCATGCGGCCCACCCGGGTTCGATCCTCAGCATCCCATATGGTCCCCCAAGCACTGCCAGGAGTAATTCCTGAGTGCAAAGCCAGGAGTAACCCCTGAGCATTTCTGGGTGTGACCCAAAAAGCAAATAAATAAATAAATAAATAAATTTTCCTCACGCCATGAAATTACAAGATTCCCAACAACTAATTTTGAAGCTAGTAAACAAAGGTGATCACTATTTCCAAATAATTAAATATGCCATTTAACACTTTGTATTGCTCTTTTGGCTTTTATTAAAGAAAACAAACAAATAGAAAAATACACTGGAGGCATTTTTAAATTGCTTTCCACATTCAACCATTCTTATTTAATTACTATGCAGGTCCTTTAGTGAAGAGTTAAAAATGATTAAGCACGAAGTGTGCTACATATTAAACAGAGACAATGCTCAATTTTAACTTCATCAGGCTAATGTTAAACCCATTAAAAACCTATTGAGACTTAGATTTAGTTTTCTCAACATCATATTGCATAATACAATTATATTATACACAAATACAAAATATAGTTTCAATATTATATTTTTTATACGATGCATGGAAGTTAAGGAATATATACAGTGTCTTCAATGATATTCACCAATGCCATTTTATATACAGAATTATGCTTTATATTTTCCCTTCTTAGATAATAAACCAGATATTTTAAGTATGAAAATGTTCAAACACCATAATATTATTTTATTCTGGTGACCAAATATATACGAATATCATATAAAGATCTGTACACGATTCAGTTTGAATGATTTAATCTTATTTAAAAAAATAATTTTAGGGGCTGGAGTGATAGCACAGTGGGTAGGGCGTTTGCCTTGCACGCGGCCGACCCGGGTTCAAATCCCAGCACCTCATATGGTCCCCTGAGCACCGCCAGGGCTAATTCCTGAGTGCATGAGCCAGGAATGACCCCTGTGCATTGCCGGGTGTGACCCAAAAAGCAAAAAGTAAATAAATAAATAAATAAATAAATAATTTTAAACATTTAAAATGCACAGATATTTCAAGTAGTTTTAAAATAACAATGACATTCAATAAAATTTATTTAAATCTAAAAAAATTGCTAGTTTTATAAAATTACTAAGCATACATGCTTAAGCATAGCCATTCACAATTTATAAATATTATAATTCTTGTCAGTTATTGTAGAGTGAGTTCACAAAATCAACTTGAAATAGAGAAGGTGTGCTATAGATTTTAATTTTAATAATTCTGATTAATGAACCATAAAATAGCCAGTCATTGTCCATGTATTTATTTCCCTAAAATTATTACTATATGAACTAAAGTACATTTATACATTTAAAACAAATTATCAAAAACTTTATCACTTTAAAAATATCCTTTAAAGGATAAAATCCAGGGTCAATACAGTACCACCAAAGCCAACAGTGAGACATTTGGCTAATTTCTGTGAACAAAATAGTTTTCTCTTTTTCCAAATGGAATATTATATTATATCAAGTTCTGCATTATTCTGTTTCAAGAAGGAATAGATATTTCCTTTATGGAAATCCACATAGAACTCAAATTTACATTAATAACTTGTTTCAGAATAACTGGCTTTCATGAAGCATGCTGAAACTTTGAATATTTTAGCATTTACAACTCTAGATGCTCAATTGCCCTCTTCTTTATGGTACATTACTGTAACTCATTGTCCTTTCTAAAAGTTCATTTTGTTATTTTATTGATATGTCATGAAAAAAATTAGAAAAATCTGGTGAACTTTGAAAATTATACCAATTAATACTTTATTCAGGCATTCTGTTGTAGAAATAGGGTTTATGGCAGAAAAAAAAACTAGTTTCTATAAATCTCCTTAGGAATAATTGAGTGACTTTTTAAAAGCTAGTATTACAATACTAATAACTATAAATCTCTTAATGTACCTGCAAAAAAAAAGCAAAGAAGCTCAGGTAAGTGCAATTTCATTTGTAATTTCACAAAACCCTTTGCTTAAAAAATGACAACTTGAGAGAGAAAGAGTGAGAGAGAGAGAGAGAGAGAGTACTACTTTGGTACTTTCAGTGGCCTGCTGGTCTCTTGCTGATGATCTAGTGAGAGAGAGAGAGAGGTAGAGGTAGAGAGAGAGAGAGAGAGAGAGAGAGAGAGAGAGAGAGAGAAAGTGGCAGCCATAGAGGCAGGCTGTGGGATGGAGGTTGGGTGGGGTGGCAGGAGGGAAACTGGGTTCATGGTGGTGGGAAATGGACACTGGTGGAGACATGGGTGTTGGAGGATTATTGTCTGACTGAACCCTGAACACAAACAGCTTTTTAACTATGCATCTCACGGTGACTCAATTAAAACTATAAAAATTGAAAAAAAATTAAAAAATGAAAAACTTATCCTTGAATCATACATTTTCAGAGTGTCTGACTTTTATATGTCCTATATGTGACAACTTAATATTTTTCATTTGCATAAATATTTGCAAAAATAGAATTTTTAAATACCTAAATTTTTAAATAAATATTTCACTTATTTCAACAATTGAGGGAGAAGTGAAATTCCATATTCTTCACGTATGTCAAAGTGTCAGAAAAATAAACATGGGCGAGTACTAGGCAGTCCACTACCTTCTCATGAGTGCTGTGTCCCAAATAACAGAAAAAAAGGAAAAGCTGGTATTAGATAAAGAAAAATATTTAGGAATCTTTTTCAATACATTTCATGAAAAAGAATAATTTATCCAAGATCATTATCTGACAATTTTCAATTAGAATCCCCTGCCCTAGTACTCATACACTTTCTTCTGGTATGATACCATTTACACAAAGCAAACTAAGCATTTTCTACTAGGCAAAATGCTTCTGGGTCAGATATGATAGCAACAAATGAACATTCTGGGATGTACAGAATTTCAAGTAGGTCTCCCACTTGCAAAGCATGCACTTCATTTCACTGAGTTCATTGAGCTATCTCTCTGTTTTCCCCAACCTGAATAGGATGAAATGTGTTTATTATTTTCTAATATCTGAAATTATGAAGAAAACTTCATTTTACAATAGAAGTATGCCAGTGCTGAGTTAGATATTTAAATAGATTCCATTTTTACTAAACTATTGGGATAAATATTTTATGTTGCACAAAACTATTTGCTAATTTTTAATATACCAAGTGCACATGTATATTACTGGACAATAAATTTGTGGAAAAAGACTGATCTCTCCTAGAGAAACATTTTAACTATTTCTTTTACCTGATCTAAATTAAGATATTAATATCTTATTTGTGAGCTAGATGAATTTAGCATCATTTCACAAATCTGCGATTAGCATCCTGATTAATAATATTCAAACTTTCATTTTGGAAAGCACAGATTCATAGGTAATAATCTTTCACTATATCTTGCCTATATGTATGTTTATCATTTCTAGGTACTAGGGCTGTCTGAAACTGTCTTCTCTCAGACCAAAACATTTTTTAAACTTCATAGCTCTTGCTTTTTTTTAATGTAATATTATTTGGTACTGGACTGGAGCTATAGCACAGAGGGTAGGGCGTTTGCCTTACACACAGCCAACCCGGGTTCAATTCCTCTGTCCCTCTTGGAGAGCCTGGCAAGCTACCGAGAGTATCTTGCCCTCATGGCAGAGCCTTGCAAGCTACCCGTGGCGTATTCCATATGCCAAAAAAAGCAATAAGTCTCACAATGGAGACATTACTGGTGTCCACTAGACCAAATCAATGAACAACAGGACTACCGTGTCACTATTACTTGGTACTATTGTAAAAGTGGGGCAGACACAGGGGCTCATCAGATAATCAAGTCAATATATTGGTCATCTGAAACTTTATGTACTTGAGAGATAGCCAGTAGATAGATAATGGAAATGGCTGAGGGATAATGATAGTAACACTTTAAATGGGAACATAGGTCAGGTAATTTCCCCTTTGATCCTATGTGCCTAGAGGTAGATAGCAGGCAGAATTCATGTTCAGAAGGAAGTGTGGAGCACCAGAGGAATTTAGTCTGTCACTTTAAATCTTGCCCATAATACAGGTAACCAACCTATGTATATAGTGGGATGGCTGAGAGTGAAAGGTGGCAGCAAATAGAAGGAAGACCCTATCCAGGCCTGCCCCAGCCCACTTCTTTTTTCCCCTTCTTCTCTCTCCACTCTGTCCTTCAGCCAGGTCATGTCTCTCTCTTATACCCAGGTCAACTGCAGGATCTGTTAGGGGAGTCATGAGCCCAGACAAAACTGGCCCAAGCAGAGGCAGAATAAGGCAGGAGTCTTAGGCTGAGACAGATGGAAGGCTGCAGACGTAAGTAAAGTCAGGACAAGGCAAAAGTATTCTGGTTTACAATACTATTAAAAATAATTTCTCATGAACATGATTCCAAAACCACAACCATGACCTGTGGATCTCTTAAACTCTAATTTCATAATCTTCAGAGATTGGTATGGAAATCTTTCATATAATTCTCAAAAATATGCCAGCTCAGGAAAATAAACTTTTATGCTAATAATATATTTCTTGCCCAAAAGGACAAGGTCAGGTAAACAGGGAAAGCAAAAAGAACAAAGAGCAGCAAACATGCCAAGGAAAGGCAGACACAGATCATCAGTAATAGACCAGTAGGCTGCTGAAAGTACCAAGGTATCTACAGACAGAATCAGACTGAAAGAACATCCATGGGAATCAGCAAATAATATGCGTGAGGCTTGGTCATAGGACATCAGGGGGCTCAAAACTTAAGCTGTAAAATAAATAACTCTAATTTAATAATCATCTGAAATTATTTAAACGGACCAAAGAGAGATGTAGTGGAACCAGAGACAAAAAAAGTAACTGCTTTTTATCCGCTCTAAGTCTTAAGAGGCAAAACTTGGACTTGGTAAGCAAAAATTGGTCAGAAAATCCAAAGTAAGGGTCAGAGTAATAGCATAGCAGGTAGCTTGCTTACCTTGCATGCGACCAACCCTAGTTCCATCTCCAGCACCCTATATGGTCCCCTGAATGCATCAGGAGTGATATCTGACAGCAGATCCAGGAGGAAGCCCAGAGCACTACAGGCTATGGACCAAAAATGAACAAACAAACAAAATAACTAAACAAATAAAACAAAAAGAAAAAAAGAAAATTCAGATCAGGCTGCCCTGAAAAGAAGGTCAACGTGGGACTTTAACAGCTCCTATTTATTTTCTTTTAGTTAATTTGTGTTGGCACATATTGTATGCACTTCATCTTGGGGATTTTAATTTAGAGATGCAAGTGATAAATTTCCATATCCATTTCCAGGGCATAGCAGGTACAGGTGTTGGGAGCTCAGAATCATTTGAAAAGGTATGAGCCTCCCTCTAAAACATTATTCATGAGTCCAGTTCCTCCTACATTGTTTAACCTGTGTTAGAAAAAATCTGTAAACTGCAAAAAAATGGCATCTCTGGTACATGGAGGTAAAGAAAACCTCTTTGGACAATGGCCATAACTCTACTACTTAGTTCAGTGATTATTCCAAGCCTCTGGGATGGAGCAAAAGAGAATTTAATTTAAGAAGTGAAGAAAAACTATTTCTAGGGAATACAGACCATTAGACTTCCGATTACAAGCCTGGCGGTTTTCAACTCCACCCTCACAAAGCTGTGGGCCTTGGGAAATACATTTTCAAAGATCACTGCTTTTGCTGCCTTAATGAAAGTTAAACTTGAGGTTGTACTCTCAGATCAAGTAGAAATTCTGCCTCCATTTATGCAAAGGCAGCAAGGGCATTGATATCTATTCTGGTTCTACCTTTTCCTGAGAGATAATTTTCCAAAACGAAGGATTTCTTACTCTTATCAATTTTCTGACACACGGCCCCTTCTAGTCCCACTTTGGTAACATGGCCCCCAAGGGCAGCTGGATATTCTCAGAGTCCTCAGGAGAAAACTCTAACTTTGTCTCAACATGCAAAAAGGCAACTCAGGCTTCCATGCTTGACTTAGTTGGTTTGGGTTGCCTGCTTGTTAGAAAGACCCAGGACAGCAGTTTTCATAACTCCACCAATAGGGCCACTCTTCACAATCACTGTCACTGTATCACTGTCATCCCATTGATCATCTATTTGCTCGAGTGGGCCCAGTAATGTCTCGATTCATCCAAGCCCTGAGATTTTAGCAGCCTCTCTTTCCTTGGCCATCCCAATGATAGAGGCTCTTTCATGGTCAGGGGAATGAGACCCATCATTGTTACTGCTTTTGACATATGAATACGCCATGCGGAGCTTGCCAGGCACTCCTGTGTGGACAGGAAATTCTCAGTAGCTTACCAGGTTCTCTGAGAAGGAGAACTAGGCAATAAGATGTCGAGTGGGCGCAAATACCCCTGCACGCTTCCAACAGCTTGGTTTTATAGTCTCTGGATCTTGGCCATTGATGGGATTACACAGTGCCGGGAGCATTTGTGGGTGTGACTGCCAAACTATTGGAAAATGAGGGGTCTGGGTGGAGGAGGCCCCGTTCCAATCCGAGAAGGCTTGGATCCTAGCCTGGGGTCCCGCATACCTTGGTTCTTCTGCAGGTTCCTTTATGTGTGAGGTTTGTCCAAACATGTGGAAAGGGGCCTTGAGCATGACTGTGGCTGGGTTCCGGAGGTCTACAGCTACTGGGGCTCTGCTTGGGGCAGGGACAGAAACTCAACCTGCCCCACTCTGAGGGGTCCCGGGGAAGATAGCCAGCTACTCTAGATCCCTTATAGAGATATAAGCTTTGTCCCATGACAGATGGCAGAATGGGAATTCCTAGGCTCAATGACCAGATGCAATGACATCATGCATCTGCAGGCAAATACAAATTATAACACTGAAGTTTGCCCCCTCTATCATAGCTTTGAAGGATTGTCCCGGGCACCAGGATCTGACTCAGTTTGAAGTTAGTGGGCCACCATAGATGACTTATATGAGGTGGGAAGAAAAGAGATGGCTACATTCTCCTGCTCCACCTCTGCACCCCTGAAGACCAGCTGGGAAGGCTCTTCGCAAGAAAGGAAAGCCAATCCCAGTCCTTACCCAGCCTTTATAAGTCGCTGTCCTCTCACACAGAAAAGAATTTCAGGATAACATGAGCAATAAAGTGACAGCATATTTTATTTGGAGGTTTAGAGGAAAGGGAAGGAAGGATAAAAAGGGAATAGAAAACGAGTTCAAGAGAGAACACAGACTTCTCCAGAGACAGAGAGAGAGCCCAAATACATATCTCAAGAGGGAAGATGCAGGCAACACGTGTGCTTGGGTATTACATGTGCTAGGTATTACACATGGGCACAAGAAGCACATGGACTCAGGTAGCATATTCATACCCTTGCCTTCTTCAGGTAACTTTTACAGGTTTGTTTCTTAGTTTTGTTTGTTTGTTTGTTTGTTTTTAAATCCCAAGTTGCCCACCTTGGGGCTTCTAGTTAGGTAAGCTATCTCAGAGTCCATTGCTAAGGTGGTTGCCAAGGCAGTATAGTTAAGAGAGAACCATGGTCTTCTTTGAAATTCCTGACCTTTGTTTCAGTGTGGAGGTTGGTTTGGGGGTGGTCCAGACTTCTCTGAGTCTGTTAGAGCCAGGTGAAGTTTTATTAGGCCTTAGTTCCTGAGTCCTGGGCTTTTCTGCAACCTCGGGGCTATAGATTGTATTACTTCCGGGAATTCCATTTCCATGGGCCCCTTTTTTTTCTATTTTTAATTCTTTTTTATTTTTTATTTATTTTTTATTTTTTAATTTTTTAATAGTTTATTTTTAATTAGTGAGTCAACCTGAGGGTACAGTTACAGATTTATACATTTTTGTGCTCATGTTTCCCCCATACAAATTTCGATAACCCATCCCTTCACCATTGCCCATTCTCCGCCACCAGTAAACCCAACATCCCTCCCACCCTCCCCAGTCCCTTCTCCCCCCACCCCACACTGCCACTATGGCAGGGTATTCCCTTTTGTTCTCTCTCTCTCTGATTAGGTTTTGTGGTTTGCAATAAAGGTGTTGAGTGGCCATTGTGTTCAGACTCTAGTCTATATTCGGCACCATGGGCCCTTTCTTATCTACCTGCCTATATCATATTTGCAGCAAAGGAAAATCTTTGGTCACATGCTAAGGGCAATTCTTTATGCATGGCAACCACATTCCAATTGATCTGGCATTGGGAAATCTTAGATGTAAATATTCTAACCTTTGGGGATTTCCCATTGGCTAATCTGTCTCTACTGAGTTTTGGTCCAGCACACTTTAAACTACATAGAGCTCTCACCCTATCAGGAAGCTGAGCAGCCAGTTCTTTAAACTCCCCTCACAGGACAGAAGCATTCAGACCTGCTCCAAAAAAGAAATTCCAATACCAGAGTTTCTTTTCTGACTGGGGTTGACCCTGGCAAACTTTATAAAATGTAATCTGTCAGGATTCCTCGGTTATCTGGAACACTTTTTTAGGCAGACAGTGGGCAGCAGATACCTCCAGACTTTGACCCAAAACCTCGGGGGGTGGGTGCCTCCAGGCTCATGGGTTTGAGTTCAAGCCCATAAAAGGCAGAGATATTCTGTATGTAAAACTGTCATTACTGAGTTTTACACCCTCTGAGCATGATGGTTTCAGTGAGCAAGTGAATAAAACCAAGACATCAATGGACCTCTTTTTGTTTGTTTGTTTGTTTGTTTTTAATTTTATTGAATCACCGTGAGATAGTCACAAGCTTTCATGTTTGGGTTACAATATCACAATGACCAAACACCCATCCCTCTACCAGTGCACATTCCCCACCACCAATATCCCGGGTAAACCTCTTCTTTCCCACCCCCCTCCTGCCTCTAAGGCAGATAACATTCCCCATGCTCTCTAGAGAGTACTTTTGGGCATTATAGCTTGCAACACAGACACTGAGAAGTCATCATGTTTGGTTCATTATCTAATTTCGGCATGCATCTCCCATCCTAACTGGTTCCTCCAGCCATCATTTTCTTAGTGATTCCTTCTCTATTCCATCTGCCTTCTCCCCTCCGCTCATGAAGCAGTCTTCCAGCTATGGGGCAATCCCCCTGGCCCTTGTATCTACTGTCTTTGGGTGTCAGCCTCATGTAATGCTACCACACACTCCACAAATGAGTGCAGTCCCTCTATTTCTGTCCCTCTCTTTCTGACTCATTTCACTTGGCATGATACTCTCCATGTTTATCCATTTATAAGAAAATTTCATGACTTCATCTGTCCTAACAGCTGCATAGTATTCCGTTGTGTAGATGTACCAAAATTTCTTTAACCAGTCATCTGTTTGGGGCACTCGGGTTGTTTCCATATTTTGGGTATGGTGAAGAGTGCTGCAATGAATTTAATAGGTATAGATGTCATTTCTACTGTGCTCTCTTGAATTGCCAGCCTTTTCGAACAAACCCAGCACAAAGCAGTCAGATGCAAAAAATGACTCAGCATTCCCTTTGGCAATTCATAGGCAGGAAGAGTTTTCCAGTCTCTAGTTTTCTCTCTCAGAATCATTTCTCTTTTCTGAAGGACTCACTTTCGGTGACCACAGCCCTTATTATATCTTATTTCTGTCTCAGAGAATGAGAACAATTTACTGTGACATTCAATGGGTAGCAATTTTCTGCCTCTGGCTCACAGGTTTTTACACTCAGGGAAGTAAACCTCTCCTCTTGGTTCATAGGATGCTACTCCACACACATCAGTTTTCTGAGCTGTGTGATCATGGTTTTTCTTCCACTCAGCAACTGTTTTCTGACCCAGATGAGAGAGATGAGACAGATGACTCAGCCATGAATTCTCACCCCACCTGGCCACTACAGATGTTGCATCTGATGAGAAGAGAGATGCCAAGGGAACCAGGATACCTCTCTTGCTTTTGTATTTATAAGTTCATAAAGCAAAGTACTCTGGAAAAAAATGAGTTTCTAAAACCGATAGCTGCTGACCTATCCCAGGAAAGCTATTGAAATTGACTCTAGTGAACACTGGAAAGGAAGCAAAAGTGAATTTTATGTACAGCTACTCAAAGGTCCATAGTCAGGAGTTTGCCAGTTTAACAGGACCATATTCTTTTTTATCCTTGTATCATCAGGATTGTGCCTTATCTTTAAATTAAAATTTGATCTAAATTTGGTGCTGAGACATTTATAAATGTCAGTCCTTCATGGACTCTATTCTTTACACTATCAACTCCTGCCTTTTATTGCTCCCCGATGTCCTCCTTGTCGGGAGGAGAGAAAATGGGTAAAATGGAATTCCCAAAGCTTTAGGCAATTTGTCATATACTTGTGATAGTATTTTTCCAAGATGGCAATAGTTTCTCAAAGTTTCTCTTTACACTATGGAGCATCAGAAAAAACATATGAATAACAGTTAAAGCAAACATAGATAGAAATAAAATAATTGCAAAAGTCTCCTCTTGCTCCTTAGAGGGAAAAGTGGACTGAAAAAAATTTTAAATGTCTCCTGCAGAAGGGCATTGACAAGGTTAGTAACTCCTCATGAACCAGGAGAAACAATGAGGAAGGTTCAAAAGCCAATGACTTAAAATGATGGAAGAACTAAATTCATCTCAAAGTGCTATACTCATCTTCAACTATAATAAAATATGATCAATAGCCAACAATTGCAGAAAAGAAATAGATCATTAGCTCAGTGTCAGAGTTGGACAAAGGCTATTTGCTTGTTTGGATGTTGTATGAAAATAAGCCTCTAAAAATTGGATTAATGATGGAAAAATTCAAAGCCACTGTATTTATTTATTTATTAAAGATTGCACTCATCTGTGGAATATAGAATAATAGACTATAAGACTAACGCCCAAGAATAGTAGAAATAAGTACCAGGAGATTGTCTCCATGGCTTGGAGGCTGGTCTCTCATTCTGGGTAACTCAGGGAAGGGACCACCAAGTAAAATGTGGTTGGAGATCATGTGGGGGAAGGGTGATGCGGGCCGAATACAGACTAGAGACTGAACACAATGGCCACTCAACACCTTTATTGCAAACCACAACACCTAATCAGAGAGAGAGAACAAAAGGGAATTCCCTGCCATAGTGGCAGGGTGAGGTGGGGGGAGACGGGACTGGGGAGGAGGGGAGGGATGTTCGGTTTACTGGTGGTGGAGAATGGGCATTGGTGAAGGGATGGGTTATCGAACTTTGTATGGGGGAAACATGAGCACAAAGATGTATGGATCTGTAACTGTACCCTCACGATGACTCTCTAATTAAAAATAAACTAATAAAAAAAAGCCACTGTATTTATAATTAAAATGCTAACAATGGCACCTACATCACTAAGATTAGCTAAATTTAACTAATGGTTTTCTTCAGGTGAAATGTACTCAGTCTGTGAACTGAGCTAAAATAAGTAAATAGTGTTGTATATTTCTATACCTGCGTAATTAGACTAATGAAAAATAATTAATATTCTCATGGTAACAGTAATGTATATCAAAGAATTCCTACAATTTCAAAAACAAATCTAGGCCTTACACACTATTCTTTCCACTTTATTTAAACTGCTTGATTTACAAAATTTGCTACAGGTACTGAATATCCCAGCACCAATCTCACTTCCACTGTCAGCTTCCCTCCATCACTGTTTTCATTTTCCTAACCACCTCTCAAATATGCCTCTATAGCAGGGCCAAAATCATTTATTTTATACTACTGTTAACACTAAATGACTAGTGGCATTATCAAAAAATACTTCAGAAACAAAAAAATAGAAGTGAAAATTGTTGTGTCTCATGATGGGGATGGGGACATTAAGTCCTTTTCTCAGCATATGTATACCAAGCTGCTGTTGCAAGTTAAACGTTCTGTGTCAATGATTTTGTTTCTCAAAATGAATTAGCTTTTATGTTAAGTTCCCATCCAATCCAGTGTGTTCCTGCCAGGATGTTAGTATTGCAGAATTTGGAACTGTTGTTTGCCCCAGAAAATCCAGAATATCTAACTGGGCAGTTGGGCTTAAGCTGTTGAGGTATGAGTGAGGATGCTGGAGGAAGGAATTTGGAATATGGTCCTAGCCGCAACACCCCCCCCACCCAATATTGTTCCAGGGGTCTCAGACAGTACTGGTTATCTAAGAAAATTTTTGTGGCTAGTTGATCTCTTTCAAGATCAATTTAGGAGTCTTTGGAACTGGGCTGGTAAATGAGCTTAAATGGCATTGGTGGTGAGATGTTGAAATTTTAAATGTATTAAATGATTTACCAGTTAAGAAATTTAGATCCTCCAGCTATGTATCATATGTTTCATATATGTTTCATGTCATCTACATATATATGTATATATATATGGGCCATATGTCCAGAACACAAACTCAACAATACTAAAAACATGAGATCTAAGATGCTCCCACTGTAAATTTAGTATGTGGCTGACAAGCTTGCAGGCAAGGGCCAGGATTGGATGTGGGGAGGTTGTATGGTGGAGGGAAGTTGAATGCTGCTGAAATATTATATGCCTAAAACTCAACTACCTATAATTGTAAATCACCGTTGCTTAATTTTTTTAAAAGAATGATTTAATAAACCAATTTGTCTTTAGTCATTAGACCTCATTTTAGTATGAATTAATAGTAACAGGAAGGGGCAGAGACAAAGCACAGCAGATATGGTGCTCACCAAGTACGTGGCCTATGCAGGTTCAATCCCTTGCATCTCATATGGCACTCCATGCATCGCAGGTGTGATTCCTGAGCACAGAGCTAGGAGTAACCACTAAGTATTGCCAGACATGTGTGGCCAAATACAAACAAAGTAAGAGTAAATAACGGGATCTGGGGAAATAGTACAGTGGGTAAGGAGCTTGCCTTGCATGTGGCTGACCTGCATTCAATCCCTAGCATTGCATTTAGTTCCCTGAGCCCTTCCAGGAGTGATACCTGAGCACAGTGCCAAAGTAATCCCTGAGCACCACAGGTGTGATCCCAATTTAAGCAATTCACCAATTCATATGATTTTAGATGGAAACTAGGCTTGTTTAAAAGTCCTTCACGAAGATGTGGCTGCAGTTTTCTTTATTGAAATTAGAAATCTGATATTTTCAGAGAGTAGTAGAAGTCAATACTAACAGAACAATAATTGATGTGTTTGTGTGAGTGTGCAGTAGGAATTTGCCTGAGTACAGTACTGCACTCAATAGAAGTAGGTAGATCTACCAGAAAACATGACGCACATGAGTATGCCCTCTATGCCTTGAGTTTGTTGGACTGTACCATCTGCAGCAAATACCCCTGACAGTGTGAGGCTGAGGGCCTTGGGGAGACAGTCTTCAAATATTCAGGGGGAAAAAATCTCATTTCTATTTCAAATGTAAACCTTCTAACTTTCTTTTTTTTTCCTCAAATTTTAGTAGCTAAGGATGGATAAATAGCCACAAACTTCAGGTTTCAAAGGGACATTGTGAGAATATATATTATAGTTGATAATGCCTATTTATTACTATCATCCTTTATTTATCTTATTTATTATTACTATTATTGCACATCTATAGATGTGTAGAAGTGTTGTGGTATAATCTTTGCCTTCTCACAAGAAGTCTGAGTTGTATGTTTCTGCCAGTGATTGGGTATCATTCTAACAACAACATTAAATATGAATATTCTCGTTTTCCAAAACCAAAAGCTATATTGCCAAATCAACATTAACAGCACTACATTTTAAATGAATAAACAGATTTGTATCTTCTATATCAAACCTCTTCAAGTTGTTCCAAAGGATTGTGATTTCATTTACTGTCATTTAAAATACCAACAAATACCTTTTATATTGTTCATCTTTATAAGAAATTACTCTTGTCTGCATCCAAATCATTTTAAACCTATTCATAGTTTATCATTGAAAAGCAATTTTATAACTTAAAGTGATGTGATATTTTATATGAACTCTGAAATTTGACAGAGTCAGCAACTCAGTCTCACAAATAGAAAGAAATAAAATGTTATCATTGATATGATACTCACAATAAATAATCAATAGAAGATTGGCCTGAATTTTGAAATTCTGGGGTGTCTAGTAGTAAAGCTGAAAAAAAGAATCACAGAGAAAACATTTACCTATAAGTAAAGACCATGTGGGAGAGAGACAGAAAAGGATACAACTGTCCATTTAGACTGTCTCTGCTGTGACTTTTCCTCTTTTACTTGAATTGCACCACTTTTCAAAGAGCCACAGCAGAGCATGAGAAATCTTATACATGAGCAGTCCTGATTAAATTTGCTTTTGATACCATGTTTACTTCAAGTTTGCTATCCATGATTCACAGGAATATTGATTTTCATATTCCTGACTCTATTACGGGAACATGAGGAACACCGAAATCACTAACTCTCCTTCATTTACGTGACAATCCAATCTTCTTCCTTTGACTCAAAATTGTTAGGAAATTACAGAGGGGAAGTTTCAAACTGACCAATGATAAAAGTAGAATTGTTATGAGAAAGGTTTACTTTGAATGATTTCCCTCCCATTCTATCTTATTTAACTATAGTTCACTATAAACACCCTTTTTTCTCTTTGCCAGTTGTCTCACTTTACAAAAAAATCCTCTTAGATATGATTAGAAAACCACAATTTTCCATAGTTTCTGTTCTTTCCTTTGTTTTCTAGCAATCTCCTGCATCTGAGTGAATACGTCAGGCCTCTCCTGCAGGCCGGAGTCTTATCATGCAGCTCAGGTACAGCAGGTAAGGTGCTCAAGAATAATAGTACCAAAAGCTCTTATACTACCAAACAGTAACTCATGTTTTTCCTGAGTTTTTATACATTGGGGTGAGATAATTGATAGATATTGTGCTGAGATCACAGAGGTAGCACTTTATACTGAGACATTGCCTTTGGATAAGGTTTACACTTTCTTTAATACTCTATCTTATTGTTCTGAGTTTGTTTGTTTATTAAAAATAAGATTCTTTATCTTTCTCTCAAAGAGAGTCTCAGTGACACACCTATTCTAAGTGCATCTGAATTAAAAGCCAATTTGCTTACTGTCAATGAGAATTATAGTTTACTTGTTTTTCTTTCATGGAAGTGATAAGTGCTATTTTATTTTATTTTATGACATCATGTTTGATAATACTGTTAATGGTATGGTTTCATTCATAACACAACCAAGCTCCAGACCCTTCCCCAAAGTGTACACTTCCCTCCCTCATTATCCGGTTGTCCTCCCTCATCCTATTCTCTATCCCTTCCTCATGGGAATCTCCTGAAGAACCTATTCTTGGATTCTGCTTCATTAGGCATTTGTTAAAACATACTATAACATTACTGTATTTCTTTATATGACAACAATGAGATAGATCATTCTGAGCCACTGATTACTCCAAGTGTGACTTGGAATCTTGAATGCAGTGATCTTCAGGGATAAAACTGGAGTATTTTATCTGTGTATATCCTAAAATTCTGGTAATGAAGCAAAATTCTGATTCTTATTTCTAGTTTCAAACTTTTCAGCAACAGAGAGAAATACTAAGTTCCAATATCAGTTTCTAATAAAGTAGAGTGCCATTTACTGATAAGTTAATTATTTAGTATTCTTCCACACAGGAATAAGCAATGATGTACTATGATTAAAATTAATGCTCTTATTTCAATATGCTTATTTTTCTATACGCATTCAACGTATAATATCACAATCTGAGAATTTATAGAAATTCATTATCACATAAAGGGTTGTTAGGTCTTCTACAACCATATGTTCTATCTATGAAAAATTATCTTTTTGATATATCAATATAAAAGACTTTGAAGACACTGACAGAGTGACATATTAGCAATGATTTTTCAAGAGTGTCAGATGCAATCCTCAATGATGCATTCTTCTAAGTAGAACACCTTCTCTGGTAATTAAGGAATTAAAGTGGGAAAAGTTCAGCCTACTACTGCTCTTTATGATGTATTTCTGGTGTTTTAAGTTTCCTGAATGTGCTCTTGACTCAGTAGATTTTTAGGTCATTTTTAAGAGGGGGAATAGCCTCCATCTCAGTACAGAGAAACTATTGAACTTCATGCTCTGTCTGCTTCCAGATACCTGAATTTTTCATGCACCTTGACCAGAAGGGAAAGTGGGTAGGGGAGAGAAGAGTAGAGTAGGGGAGGACAGGGGGAAGGAGTAGGAAGGGAGGGAAGGAGATATCACCCTAGAATTATTGACTGTGATAAGCAGAAGGAATTACAATTGCTGCAACGCAGTTGAGCAGAGAGAAATATGATTGAGATTGAGGCAATACTCTGCTGGACTAAGATCTCTATTCTGCTCTTATGATCCTGTCCTACTTTTTCTCTAGTCCTCAATCAGTTTCAGACTGTTGGGAACTATATGGCAGTCTTAGACATTATATTACAGAAATCTGTAAAGACAAAAATTTCATATAGTTTTCTTTCCACTAAACTAGTTGTTGAACATTGTCCAGTGCATATTGCATCTCGGAGCCTTTCTGGCTCTCTCATGGTACTCCCTTGATGACTTTTAATTGCAAATCACAAGGTAGAACAGTCACAGTCATCAGTGTGAAAGCACTGATGGTATGAAGCAAAGATACGAACTGATAAAAGGTCAAGACATTCTACTGGGTCAGCTAATAGATGAATGTCAAGAGAATTTAGATTTCATATTGGGAAAATGGTCTTATTAAACCAACTGTAGCAGTGAGAGCGATAGTTTTTCCCATTAACATTTTTCTTCCCTTACAAAAAAAAATTCGAGAAAAAAAAATCTAATCAAGATGTCTGGATGACTTTCTAGACGCATTGAACTTAGTGTATTGTGCAACTGAATTGAAGTGGTACAAAATGTAGCTGTGCATATTGTTGTCATGTTACATCTCAATTCTGGGAATGTGACTCAGAGACAAGCAATGCAGTTTATACAAAAACATCTAGATTCAAGTCTATGTACCGTCTTCCACATCATACTCTCCCAAATAAAAATAAATAAATTAATTTTTCTTCAGGAATAAAACATACATGAATCAGTTCTTGTTTACTCCTTAGGAAGTATTAATGAATTAATGACTGCCTTATCTCCACGGGCAGCTCATATTCACAGATCATCATCTGATTCTAACAGTTTCACCAAAATCATACTAACAGAAAATTACCCTCTTTTATTTATTTATTTTTTTGCTTTTTAGGTCACACCCAGCAATGCATAGGGGCTACTCCTAGCTCTGTACTCAGGAATCACCCCTGGTGGTTCTCAGGGGATCATATGGGATGCTGGGAATCAAACTGGGTCAGCCTCATGCAAGGCAAACGCCCTACCTGCTGTGCTATTGCTCCAGCCCTCTTTTTTAATTTTTTTTGATATATACTGTATATATGTTGACTGTATTTACAAGAGTACAATATTTAACTACACAGAAATTCTAGGTGATATTGTAAAACAAATGTATGTTCTATGTTCATAGAAAATATCTGTGTACATGTATATAAGTGTGACAATGCACACAACTCAATTCTGTCCAATAAATATTTATAATTATTTTAAACAGTATGGGTGGCTACATTTTGCAATACATAGGAACTATTTCCCACTCTTCTTCTAGTGACCCCGTGGTGCTCATTGGACCATCTGTGGTGCCAGGCAGTCAAACCCAGGTCGACAGCATGCAAGGCATTTTCAGTCCTGTACTATCTCTTCAGTCATTAAAATTAGTTTCTTGCATTTTTCCTGTTAGTAATATTGCAAGATAAATAATATTCCATCCCCTTTTATTTTTAATTATTGAAGCATACTGATAACCATAAAACTCATTATTATTCTAATACATAATTAGCTTGGTCATTTATCACAGTTGGTTGGACATTCCTGCCTTCTAAATACTCACTGAAATATGAATCTTAGCAGCAAATAACTCAAACTGAGCTAAGTTACTAGCTTCATATCTGTTGCCATTTATATGTATGTATGTATATGTATACCTGTATAGGTATATAAATATACACATATACACACATATATACTATATGCAATTATATATTTGTATTCTGAAGTTTAATGCCTAAGCCAAAGGAATCCTGCTTGGGAACTAGCAAAAAATATTATTATAAAGATATCTTAATTAAGAATTTAATTGGCCATACTCAGAGAGCTAAGTGGCAGTATATTGTCCTTCTGTATCTAGAGAGATATTACAGCAGATACAGCTCTTACATTGCACTTGGCCAATCTGAGTATCTTATATGTTCCCTTGCCAGGAGTGATCCATGTGTGCAGAGTCAGGAGGTCCTGATCACTGCTAGGTGTAGCCTCCAAACCAAAAGGTTAAATAAATAATAATATCAAAAGATAAAATTAAAAGTTTGTCTTCCTTTTATTCTAAAGAATTAACAATCATATCTACATATACTCCCTAAATTCTTTTCTGCCAGAAGTAGCTCATTATGAAACCGCCATATAAAAATCATAGCAATAATTACTTAATGACTATTGTAATATAATCCATACGGTAATGATGTAACATAGAATGATGTTTACTTTTATATCATGCCCCCATTTATATTTTATTTAAATTAATTTTTACATTATATTCTTACATTATATTTGCAGTCTTTATCTTCATCCTAAAATATCTGTTGCAGATCTTCTGTTAAGTTTTTTTTAATCAAAACTACTATTAATATTTGGAAAATTATAATGTGAAATTGTGAGGGCCCCACCCTGTCCAGCAGGTAGGACCCTTTATGGGGCTGAGGAGGGGACACAGCCGAATGAACAGACGCAGAGACAGAAGGAGGAGGAGAAAAAGAGAGAGAGCTTTATTCACTGGCAGCTACAATATTTATACTTGCCTGCTGGGAGGCATGCAGTGGTATGGTATGTGTGCCCGGACCCCGTACAAGCAGTAGTCAATCATCTATCATGTCAGGCACGGGTATCGGCTAGTGGAATGGTAAGGTCAGACAGGTCAGTAACGGCAACCTTGTTAGAGAAATTTTAATTAGGCCCCTGTTTGAGAAGTGCCAGGCTCTGCCTTACTTGAAGATAAGAGCCAGGATTGAAATATGGCTTCCTACATCTGGCTTCCTACATGAAATGACTCCATTTTTTAGCATCTGCAGGCAAAGATGTCCCAAGTATTAAATAAATGTTTCTTATACTAGTCTTGACTTTCCACTTTTTATACTAGTTTTTACTTCAGCATCTCGAAAATGCACATAAAAGTGCATTTGTTGTATTAGTCGTAGAATATCTAACGGTGAAGAAACATTACTCAAAAAGATTGAACAGTTCGGGCTGGAGCAATAGGACAGGGGGGAGGGTGTTTGCCTTGCACATGGCTGACCCGGGTTCAATTCCCAGCATCCCATATGGTCTCCTGAGCACTGCCAGGGGTAATTCCTGAGTGCAGAGCCAGGAGTAACCCCTGAGCAACGCCGGGTGTGACCCAAAAAAGCAAAGGGAAAAAAAAAAAAAGATTGAACAGTTTATAGAAGTAAAAAATATTGCATTTAAAACTATCAGGGCCATGAAACATCTGTAATATAATTTACTGCATCGTGTCCTGCATTTCTTCTACTTTCTCATGTATGGGAGTGGGAGAACTCCCAAGTTGTGCTTAGCGGAGGCTTCTTGAGGTGAGTCTGACACGACGAGGTGAGCAGTTCAATGAAAGTGTTAGATAATCTAATGGTGCTCTGGCATCTTTGTGCCTGGGGCACCTTGACAGTGCTTCAGAGGCCCCCCAGAACGCAGCAACGCTTGGAGTAACACACAGAGTCAGGAATCAAACAATGATTGACCACATTCAAGGTATGTATCTTTACCCATGTACATTCTCTCCAGCCTTTATCCTACCCTTTAAATGTATATCATATATATTTCCCTGTATATTTGACAAGTCATACCAACTTTAACAAGAGAAATAGCAGTAATTATATTTTCAGTAAATATTAGCTAATAGCTAAGTATTTGCACTGCAGAATCAATTTCTGCATGAGATTCTACTAATATGTAGATATGTATCATATCTGAGTTTTTTCACCACTTTAGTAATGATTATATAAGATTAATTTTTGTAGTATTATATACTACTCATGAAATATATGGCAGTAAACTGAACATTTGCATTCAGTATAGCATACCCAATCCAAGGCACTGGAATTTTTTTAAATGCAATACTTATTATTGATAGAAAGATGAAAATACAAATGATTTTAATCATGTCTTATATTAAAATGCATGCAGAAGGATATGAAAGCCTTGTATTTTAAAGATTCCATTAAAAGAAAGTATAAAATATTTAATAAGGTACTAATTCATAAAGTGAAAGCACCAAGGATGAATTGATGCCAGATGTTTTTTTATGGCAAACTAAGAAGAATTCACTAACTTGGGTTGTTGCTCATCCAATCTTTGATAAATGAGGAGTCAGTGAGGTAAAAGAGCAGAGGGAAAATACAGACATGGAAAGATGGTCACACACGATTGATTTCAAAAACTGAAAAGTCCCTTTTCCATGGTAGAGTGATATCAAATAAAGATGAACAGTTTCCCAAGGTTTCCTTCGATTCTACAATGAAATATAAGTCAGGTTTGTTTCCTTTTTTAAATTCAAACATATAATAACTTTCATTTAATAATTTGAATGTATTAGAGGTGAAACGTCTTTCCTATTCTCCCCTACAAAACAAATTACATAAATTTCGGGCCCTGATCTAGTAAGGTAGAGTCTAATAACTGACAGATACTGATAGTAGGGCTACTCTAACTATAGTGCCATCTCTTATCCTGAAAAAATACATATGACACCAGAATTGAACTGAAGCAGAAAATGACTCTGCTTCAGATGCAAAGGGTTCAGTCTTGGTGCTATTAATTATAGGTGGGATTCAAGCCACAGACTCCAAGACTGTTTCATGGGAGCATATTTGTCACAGGATTACCTACTTGTTCTTTGACTATGCAGTATTTCTTCCCTACAGTTAAATGCTGCCTACACCATTTGAATTATGAAACCTCTCCTTTTTCTCCTTTTTCCATTTCTTCTTTCTAACAAGCCATGGAATTCTATCAGGGTCATTTGAGTCAAGTTTTTATTCCACCTCTGATTTTGGATTGCTCTATTTATATTTAGCAATTTATTCCTTCTGGTCAAAAACTCTGATAAAGAGCCAGGGCCGGTGCTCGGCTCCGGCCGGCCGGGTTTTCGACCTGGGTGCCCATGCCTCTGCAGAGCCAGTGGATGTGGAACGAGCGGGAACCAGAGACAGCTTTAGGAATTGGGGTTCCAGCAAGTGCTTGCACCCATGTATGGAGACTGTGAACTAACTTTGGCTACATGCTGTTCCAGGAAGGGAAATGATTCATTTTCAAACCTAAATCTTCGCGAACTTAATTACTATAATACAGAAATTGTAAACCGCGCGGCCACTACTGCGGCCGCGCGACATTTTATCTCTTCATTCTCATCAGTGGAAAACTTATTATCAAATATTTCCCTGTTAATAGAGCTGTATTCTTAGGGGATAAATTCCAACAAAAATAGTGAGTCTGTTTTGAAACTCTAACAACAATAGTGAGTTATGTGTTGAAATCTGGAATGTAATCAAGGTAAAGAGAAAAGGAAGTGAAATTATCACTCACGTACGGGGTGGGTTGGGGGGTGAGGGGTGGGATGTATACTTTTTTTTTCTTTTTTTGTTTGTTTTGTTTTTGCTTTTGTTTTTGTTTTTATTGGTGGTGGAATATGGGGACTGGTGAAGGGATGGGTGTTTGAGCATTATGTAACTGAGATATAAGCCTGAGAACTTTGTAACTTTCCACTTGGTGATTCAATAAAATAAATTTAAAAAAAAACTCTGATAAAGATTATTCTCATTTCAAGGTCAGTTCCAGTCCTGTAATCAATATTCCTAACATATTACAAGAACCCGAGACGTCTTTTGCTTGAGATTCCTTCATTTACTGAAATGAACAAAATGGCAGACTCT